>NC_079203.1:44706330-45412580 GCF_026745355.1 Beta vulgaris subsp. vulgaris
TACGATCATAAATTTACAAAGTAGGGGTCTTACGGGTACTCTTTCGCCTAAGTTTGCTTCTCTTACATCAGTTCAGACATTGATACTTGCCCATAATAATATCACAGGGACCATACCTGATGCACTCACAAGAATGCCTAACCTCAGGACACTTGATGTGTCTTTTAATAATCTATATGGTAAGATCCCAGCTTTTTCTCATGCTGCTGTTAATTCTCATGGAAATGTTAATATTGGCAAAGATCGCCCTAACACACCAAGTGGAGAAGATAGTGGAACTGGAGCAACTGGTGGCAGAGGTTCGAAAATCGGAGTGGTTGTTGGATCAGTAATTGGCAGTGTCTTTGTTATTTCTGCTGCTGGTTTGTTTGTATTTTGTTTCTTGAGAAGGAAGAAGCTTTATGGGAGGGTACAACAGTCAAATACGGTGGTAGTCCATCCTAATCACTCCGGGTCTGATGATGCCGTCAAAATAACAATCACTGGTTCAGGAGTGAATGGCAAGGCGATGAGTGAAGACCAAAGTCAGGGGAGTAGTAGTGGCCCCAGTGATGTCCATGTAATTGAGACTAATAACATGATCATTTCTATTCAAGTGTTAAGGAACGTTACCAACAACTTCAGCGATGAAAATATTTTAGGAAGAGGGGGTTTTGGGACAGTCTATAAAGGGGAGTTACCTGATGGAACCAAGATTGCAGTCAAAAGGATGAATTCTGGAATATTAGGAGATAAAGGTTTGGCAGAATTTAAGTCTGAGATTGCTGTTCTTACTAAGGTTCGCCATCGACATTTGGTTGCACTTCTGGGATTCTGTTTGGATGGAAACGAGAAACTTCTTGTATATGAGTACTTGCCACAAGGTGCTTTAAGTAGGTATATATTTGATTGGCAAGAAGAGAAATTGAAACCACTTAAATGGAATCAAAGGTTAACAATTGCATTAGATGTGGCGAGAGGAGTGGAATATTTACACAGTTTGGCACATCAAAGTTTCATTCATAGGGATCTTAAACCTTCTAATATTCTTCTGGGAGATGATATGCGTGCAAAAGTTGCAGATTTTGGACTTGTTCGTCTTGCACCTGATGGTGGAAAAACGTCAATAGAAACCAGGCTAGCAGGAACTTTTGGTTATTTGGCACCTGAATATGCAGGTAAATTTGTTATTTCCTTTTTGTATTGAGATACTTTTTTTAATAGTATGTTGTACTTGCTACTCCCTATGATATAAGCCATATATCTTTTCTTTGGGTTGTCCCAGAAGGATAGGCCACTATATAAAAGTAGTCAGTTAAGTTTTGGACATAGTTACTTGGTCCCCTCAATTAAGAAGTTCAAAGAATGACAATATTCTTATGGTGGCTAACTGAACTTCAGATATTGAAGGATAATCCTTTCGCATGCCAGGGGCCCAATATTGCTTGTTAATTCCTAAATATTATGAAGATGAAAACTCTGCATTAGGAAATAAGTAAATAAATCCATGTTTAGTGCTTGTCCTTTTCCTGGCTAAACAATTGAATCAAGTACTAGACATGATACCAGATATGCTTTTTCAACTGATGAAGCAGTAAGATAGCATGTGGGAGCATGTGTCTCTTTGCATGTATGCTTGTGCGTGTTTATTTTAGTATGTGTGTTTGGGTTGGTTTAGGTCCGTACAAGCCATATCCCATCTAGTTGCTGCCTCTAAATAACAACCAAAACTCCACCGATTTGACTTTTAAGAGCTCCTTATTTCAGAGCAGGGATGTAATGATTTTAATGTTATTATTGAGGAGAGCATGACGTTGGATAGAAGTGGGTGGAGGGGTAGTATCTATGTGGAGGAAGGGGTCTGATTACTGCATTTATTTGCTTTTCTCAATTGTGTTGGTATTAAAACCTTTTGCTGAAAACCTTTTCTAAACACTTTTTCGTGTAAACCTTGCTTTAAAAAAAAAAAAAAAAACTTTTGTCACTCTTGACGATGCCATCTCCTCTGGTCACGATTCCAGTTGACGATTCATGTTAGCCGACCCCAATCACCTTGGGAATAAGGCTTAGTTGTTGTTGTTGTTATGATCTGTTTCTTTGGCTAATTAGAAGCATGCTTCCTTCGTTGGTCATTTGTTGACAAGATATGTTATGTGAACCCTATCACCCACGAGATATTAGATTACGTGATTCACCACCTTCCCACTTTCTCCATTTCCTCCTGTAATAACAAAAAACTAAATACTGAATATTCTTACCCCATGGTGGCAGTACGATGTTTCACTATTATACTAAGTCTGTATGGTGAGCAGGTCCTGGACAAGACTGCGGCAGAACCAGTTCTTTTTGTTTTCTTTTTTGGGAGACTCAGAGTTTCTGCCTTCTGTCATTTCATGTTATTGCCTAGTTTTACGTATAATTTGTGTATCTGGAACTTCTTGTACCTGTGAGTCCTCGAATATGAAATTGGAGGTTGATACTAGAAACAATCAACCTTCCTAATCTAATTCTTGTGCATTAATACCCGGGGATTTATCTAAATTGGATTTCTGTATGTAATTTCATGTGATTAGCATATTTTAAATTTGTCCTTGTATCATTCCATTAAAGCTTTCACTTAGCTCCCATATTTTTCTGCCCAAAACCCATGGCTATATCTGTTTTTTATGAAATACATCCTAACAATATTTGTTGTTCTAATCCTTGGGTTTTGTTTTAATTTCTTTCCCTTTGTTATTGTCCAGTGATGGGTCGCATAACTACAAAAGTCGATGTATTCAGTTTTGGAGTGATATTAATGGAAATGATCACGGGAAGGAGGGCCCTCGACGAGACCCAACCAGAGGACAGTGTTCACCTGGTGACATGGTTCCGGAGGATGTATATTAATGACTCATTCCAAAAAGCAATTGACCCCACCATTGATCTCGAAGAGGAGAGTACTCTTGCTAGTGTCAACACAGTTGCTGAGCTAGCTGGCCACTGTTGTGCTCGGGAGCCAAACCAGAGGCCCGAAATGGGTCATGTAGTGAATGCTCTTTCTTCTCTCCTTGATGTATGGAAGCCTTCAGTAGAAAACTCTGAGGACATTTATGGAATTGATCTTGACATGACCTTACCACAAGCCCTCAAGAAGTGGCAGGCTTTCGGAGATAGCAGTATCGATGATTCTTCTTCGTCGTCCTTCCTTGCAAGTAGAGACAACACGCAGACAAGCATACCTACTCGGCCCTCTGGGTTTGCTGAATCATTTACCTCGACAGATGGAAGGTGAGGTGAAAGAACAGGTGTCTATGTCCTGCTTTGATTCCTGTTTTGTAAACACTCTTCTTTGATACGTGGTCTGTTAGCGAGGGGGGGGGGGGGGCACTGGATGGTACTTGAAGATCATGATTAATGGGATTGTTCGTCTATTGAAACAAGATAGTTTGGGGGAAGTAATCTGAGCACTTGACGTATGTAGAAAACTTCTTTGTGAGAGCATTGCTTTGAACGAGCAGTACTAAACTCAGTTCCCCATATTTGGAGTGAACTCGGCATGTATAGAATGAATGAATATTGGTTTGTATTTGCATAGCAGAGCGTTGTTGTCCATTTATTTGTATTACATTTTCCATTTTTGTGAGTCAAGCCGACAGTCGTTGCGGTGGGGGAAAGGGAATAGGGACTCAGCCTCAAGTGCCCAAGGTAAAAGGTTTCAATCCCACCATATATTCCAAGTACTACTAGGTAGGTTTAGTCCAATTTTGCGGGTTAAGCCGTTGGAGTCGGGGAAAGGATAAGGGATTCAACCTCGAATGGCCGATGTAGAAAAGGTTCCAGTCACACCAATTTGTTAGTTTTGGGTTATTGGTTCCACACTCCCACCAATCTATATCTATGGAGTCTATAGAAAATAGATGAACATCAAACAATATTATCATAAAACCAGTTGGTAGGGCTAAGAGTATTTGCTTTGTTGTTTTGGTTTGTTTTGTTATGCATGCCGTCTTATATGATGGTGATCGCTGCTGAGTGCTGATGCTAGTGGACCCACGGAACCTAATTCAGTAATTTGTGGATGTGAATGTCTTTGTGTTGGGAATTTTGTTTTTGTACTAGTATTCGTTTCAATAGTGGGCAACTGGGCATCATAAGTGGATAACCTTTGTTTTAAATGGAAACAAGTCTTTTTTTTGACAGGAAAAAAAATAATTTCATTCATAAGGGATAGTCAAACGGCACTTACAATCAAATCCTGAAGAATCGAAAAATTCCATTATAGGTATATAACACCTTAGAACTAGATACATCGCAGATTTGATAAAAAATAGCCTTAATAAAAAACTTTATCTGAAGCAATACAATCTTTGAGTTCGCCCTGATTCAGCTTAATAACTTCCGCTGATGCATAGTCGTTTGGGTGAAAATACTTCTGTGGTCTTCTAGATCCTTACAGAGAATAGTGATTGTTAGATCTTCCTTCTTCATTAGACGAAGAAAAAAAGAAATGGAACATCCTAAAATAAATACCATCTTAAAGATGGGATATACTTATTGGAAGCAATTAAAAAGGTTTTTGGGGCTTACCACCGGTACGAATACCAGCGGAAGCCCCTACAAAGATTCACAATTGAGACCAAGAAGAAAAGTGATGAAAAAACAAAGAGAAAGAAGAAAGAATGAAGGAAAAACCTTCAAAAAAAGAAGAAAACCTAGCGACGGGGGCTAGGAAAAAACCCTCCCAAGGAGAAACCCTTGAGAGAAAAAATTCTCTTAAGGAGAAACCCTAGAGGGAACGACGGCTTTAGTTTCGAAATTAAATGGAAACAAGTCAACTGGTTTTGTGTATGCCAAAAAATAAAAACAATTAAATCCTGCCACAACAAAGGTACAGAAAATTGTGTCGTGTGAGGAACCTTAGAGCATCATTACTCACAATTTTAGAAAAAAATCATCCTATTTCCTTTTTAACTTTCTCTCTCTTAAAAAAATAACATTCCACGATCTTTTCCCACTTATCTTCTTAACCATGAACCAAAAAAAATCATCCCAACTATTTTTACCTACTAAAATACTTTTTTACTCCCACCCAACTACTTTTCTCTCTCATCACCCCGTCACCACTATACAATATTTTTATTATTTACTTTTTAATCATATTAAATATTCATTACTTATTGATAAAAAAATTAATTTATAAATACATAATTAGCGTTTTTAGCATTAACTAAATTAAATGCACAAAAATATTTTTTTTTTTTTAAGGGGAAGATATTTCATATAAAATAAGCAAAATTATAGAAAATTAGTAAATAGCTAGAAAAAAATTTATCCAAAATATTACAAAATGGGTCTCTAATTGTAGATCTCTGAAAAATAGAGCCATTGGTATTTTTTTATTTTTTTCGCTTTGTTTTTTTAAGATATTTCATTTTTATTTATAATTGTATTATTTCTCTCACCTGTCAGAATTTGACAAGTGTCAAATTCTGACACACGCGTCAGATTTCTGACGAAAATTAATTTTTTTTGGCTTTCCCCAAGCCAAAACGACGCGTTTTAGCTTACTCTAACCAAAACGCGTCATTTTGACTGGGGGAAAGCCAAAAAAAATAATTTTCGCCAGATTTGGCGATGGGTCCCACTCCTGATCAAGTTTTCACTCACCTCTGAGTTCCTTCTGTTGCTTGTTCCCCCTGAGGATCACGCACAGGGTTCTAATGTTAAGGAACATGCTTCTTCTCCTTTTCAGTAGGGGTTAGTTCCTTACCATAACGATTTGACTCTTCAGGTGGAGTCAAACCAATTTCAAAATTATCATTAGAACTCTGGAGTTAGTTTCATCAAAAATTATATGGACGCTCTCCTCTACACACATTGTTCTTTTATTGTAAACTCGATATACCTTACTATTTGAAGCATATCCTAAAAATATTACTTCATCGCTTCTAGCATCAACTTCCCTAGATTGTTCTTTCCATTATTGTGAACAATAAAACATTTACATCCAGAAATACGAAAATAAGAAATATTTGGTTTTCTTCCTCTAAAGAGTTCATAAGGTGTCTTCAATTTTATTGGCCTCAATATTACTCGATTGATGATGTAACATGCTGTGTTACTTTTTTTTTTTTTGATAATTTGTAGCTTTTATTGCTGCTTTTAGGCTCAAGCCCAGATTGTTACAGCAAAGCCAATTCAATGAGAATGGCGTCAAGAACTACACAGATACATTCATGATTTCTCTATGCTTCACACATTTTACATCCAAGCAAGGAATTCATTCTCCCTACGGAGTCCTTGTTTTGCTAAAACATCAGCTACGGCATTTGATTCTCGGTGCTTGTGAATTATTTTTGCTTTCAGTTTGGAATGTATGGAGTTACGGATGAAGTTCAGCATGAAGTCAAGGTTCCAAGGTCCTCCCTGATTTGAGTTGCACCATTTTACGGCATTGAAAGAATCTGATTCAAGGATGATTGAGCAAGAGCTAATTCGTGGATTCGATAAGGAAATCTTCACCGCTCGGAAAATTGCATAGACTTCGGCTGAATTAATCTCCATTGGTGGGATTGGAGAGGAGAATACACATAGAAAATTCCCTTGATCATTGCGCAAAACCCCACCTATTGCACTTTGGTGGTTAATTGGATCAAGCGAGGCATCGGTGTTCCACTTGTATGTTGTTGCTGGAGGAGGACTCCAATTAGCACTCAGATTTACCTTGCGAAGGGCCCCCTTAGACTTTGATTTTGATATCCATTTAAGGCACATCGGGTTCCGCACTATTTCATCAGGGGAGTAGGGGGATGGATGTCCTCACCCCTTAAGCCACCAGCTCAAGCGAAGAAGGATTAGAGTGTGTATTTGATCAGCCAAGCAAGAAGCATTACCGAAAATCCGAGCATTGCGCTCCTTCCAGATTGACCATGTGATTACAAAAAAAGCCGCCAGCCAAACTTTTTTAAATAGCGGTTGTGCTCCACGGAATTCCCATTGAATCAAAGCATCTTGAGGGGTATGACCCAACTAAGCTCCCATAATGACATCCACCACATCCACAGTCCCCTTGAGAATTCACAATGGATAAACAAATGATCGATTGTTTCCACGTGTTTTTTACAGAAAACACACATTGCTTCGGATATTGGGATGATTCCAAGCCATGAAAGCATGGCCCTTGTGTTAATTTTCCCGAGAAGGGCGAACCATATGAAGATTTCAATCCGGTGTGGGACCACACCTTTCCATATTTTCTGGAAATTTATCGCCGGGATTGCAGGGGAAGACTTGTCTAGTTCCCTTGTGCAGGATTTGACCGAGAATCTCCCAGCCTTCTCCGGAGTCCATACCCAAAAGTCTTGGCCTTTTGAGTCGAGTGCCACTTGGTCCAGGAGCAGCATCAATTGTTTGAGGTCGCACAGATCTCGCGCTCTTGGATCGCGTTTCCAGGGAGGGCTCTAAACCCAATCCAGACCATCCCAGAAGCCCATGAATGTAATGGAAGCATTGAGGCCTGCTGACAGAAGAAACAATCTGGGGAAGGCTTTTTTTAACGATGCTGGCCCTATCCAAATGTCGTGCCAAAACAGGGTGGTAGCACCATTCCCCACCCTTTTCCTAATACATGACGTTGCAAAAGATTTTGCTGGTGAGTTGGAAAGTATTGCGGAACAAATGAACTTCCATGGGCCTCCATTCGAGGGAATCGAGAAGTCCTCCCAAGTGAAGGAAGACGAGTATCCATATTTGTTACTGATGATATGCCTCCATAGGGCTTGTGGCTCTGAAAAAAAATCTCCACTACCATTTAAATAGTAGAGAGATATTTCGATGCAGCAAATTCCCAACTCCTAGCCCACCAAGTGCCTTAGGGAGCTCAATGAGGTTCCAAGCCGCCAATGGCAAGAATTTTTTGTGTTCATCTCCACACCAAAAAAATTGTCTTTGTAATTTCACAATTTTTTCCACAATTCCTTTAGGAATAGGGAATAATGACATGTAGTACAAAGGTAAACTTGACAAAGCAGCTTTGATAAGCGTGATACGACCCCCGATAGATAGGCACTTGCCCTTCCATGATGCCAACTTGTTCCTCATTCTTTCTAATACCGATTCCCATGAGCTCAGACGGGTAGTGCATCCCCCAATAGGCAGACCCAGGTAGAGAAACGGGAGATGCCCGATTCTACATTGTAGAGTTTTGGCTGCCATCTTGAGCCAAGATTCTTCAACATTTATTCCGATAATTGAGCTCTTAAAAAATTTAACTTGGAGCCCCGAAGCAAGGTGGAAGATGATCAAGGTTTTCTTGATGTTCATTAAAGCCTCGATATTTTGTGGTGCAAAGATGACGGTATCATCCGCATATTGCAAGTGGCTAAGTTTTAAGCCATCCTTCGATATCTCGACACCCTCCCATAGGCCCAAAGAGATGGCTCGCTGCAATAACAGGTTTAGCGGCTCCACTACAATATCGAATAGAAACGGGGAAAGGGGGTCCCCTTGTCGGAGCCCTCTCTCGAGTTTGAAAGGCTCAGTAGGGGATCCATTAACAAGAACCGATGCAGAGGCCGACATAACACACGATCTAATCCAACATCGCCAAATATCCGGAAACCCCATCTCACCCAACACCCAATCTAGATAATTCCATGAAATGCAGCCAAAAGCTTTATGAAAATCGAGTTTAAGGATTACCGCATTTTTCTTTCTTCGTTTGCAAGAGTCAATGAATTCCCCTGCAATAAGAGCTCCGTCTAGTATCTGCCGGCCCTTGATGAAAGAGGTTTGACAGTGGCTCACTAGTCGGTCCATTACTCTCTGTAGCCGACGGGCTAGAAGTTTAGCCACAATCTTATAAAGGCAGCCAACCATGCTGATTGGTCGGAATTCTTTGAAGTGGGAAGGTCCCTCCACTTTCGGAATAAGTGCTATAAAGGCATTGTTGCATCCCTTAGGTAGTCTGCGAGAGGCCCAAAAAAAGTCCACCATACTATAAATATCCTCTTTTATCACTTCCCATGCAGCTTTGATGAAGCTGAAGTTGAAACCATCCGGGCCCGGGGATTTTTGGCCGTCGCATGATTTAATGGCTTCGTCAATTTCCTCTCGAGAAAAGGGGGAGATGAGCAAGGAGCATTCATCTTCTGACAATTTTGTGAAGTTAAGGCTTGTGAAGGTTGGCCGCACCACATGATCTTCTTTAAAGATTCCATGAAAATACCTCACTGCTTCTTTTTTGATCTCCCTGGGCTTATCAATGTGTGATCCATTGGCAACAATTTTTACCAGTTGGTTTTTTCGACGCCGAATGGATGCTAGGGTGTGAAAAAACTTTGTATTCTTATCCCCTTCTTTGATCCATTTAGCCCTGGATAATTGAGCCCAGTATGATTCCCTCCGCCTATGCCACGCCCACAACTCCTGTTGGGCTTGATATTGGACCTGCAATTCATCAACAGATAACAGATGATTGTTAGCTATTTTATCAAAGTGCCCGATTTTTTCCTCGAGGCCTTTGATCTTGAAGTCAATCAAACCAAATTCAGTGGCATTCCAAATTTTCAAATCTTCCTTTGTCACTCTTAATTTTTCTGGGATTGAAAGATTACTCCCTTTTAACCAAGCACTCTGGATGATTTTCAAGCATTGGGGATGAGACAACCAGCAATTGAGGAAGCGAAAGGGCTTAGCACCCCAATTACAGTCCTCGGGTTGAAGTAGTAAAGGGCGATGATCGGATAGGCCCCTTTTCAGAAGGGATAGTTTGAGTGATGGAAATATGGATAACCATTCGGACTGGACAAAGATGCGATCCAACTTGCTTTTTGATCGGCCTCTAAACCATGTGAAGAGCCCGTTTGAGGCTTTTAGCTCGATTAGGCCCACTTTTTGGATGAAATCATGGAAGTCAAGTGATCCTTGGGGTGAGAAGGATTGGCTACCTCGCTCATGGGGGTTTAAGATCTCATTAAAATCACCGGATATTAGACATGGGAGAGGGTTGTTTGCGGAGAATTCTACTAGTTCTTGCCAAACCAAGGCCCTCGATTCTACTGAGCATGGGTTGTAAAGGTTTATTATTGCGCATTGGAATTTATGTGAGATGATTGTGCCACAAACACTTATCCAATGTCTTGACACCTGACTTGAAGATAATCGGAAGTATTTGGAGTCCCATAGGGTTATTAAGCCTCCTGAGGGCCCTACTGAGGGACTGTGTATCCAATTGATATCCGGTTCCCCCCACATTGATTTGATAGTCTTGTCATGAAAATTCTCCATCTTTGTCTCCTGTACAAGGACGAAGGAAGGATGCGTGGCTTGAATAGTTTTGCGTAGCGAGCTTCGTTTGGGCCTGGCTCCAAGGCCCCTTATATTCCAGGATAATGCAATCATGATTGATACTTGGCGGGTTTTATGAGTGAGTTGGGCAGAGGCTAAGGGTTGCTTGATTGGTCCGCAACCCAATCTGATTTCTGCTTTTTCAGGATAGATATTATCCGATTATGGAGCTTAGAGAGCGGTCCATCAAAATGAAATCCCAGTTCATTTGCAAGTCTAATGGTGTCTTCCGCGGATATTGATATGGGAGGTTGGTAGGATGATTGGTCTGTGGGTTTAAGAGAAGGATTTTGAGGTGCATTGGTTGTGGGTATAGAACTTGGAGGTGTTTTAGCTCGTTTTTTGACCTTCCTTTTGTTAAGCTTCTTTAGCAGGTAGGCAGACCTGTTGGCCAGGGGGACGTTGTCCTCAAAACCTGGGGGGTAGGGTGGGCCAGAGGAGTTGGAGGAGGATGGTTTTGGTTTGGGCCTTTGAAGTAGGGCGAATTTATTGGAAGACTTCTTGCAATGATCATCGTTCTAGCCATGTCCTCTAGGGTTCGATTCTTCCTTTCAACTACTCCGTTTTGTTGTGGTGTCCTTGGAGCAGAGAAATTATGATCTAGGCCCTCATTGCTGCAAAATTCATCAAACTTGGAGTTTTCAAATTTCTTACTATAGCCAGACCCTAAGGTGTTTCAATTTACACCACTTGTTCGTTGAATCTTTTTAGCAAAAAAGTTAGAGCTCATCAAAGGTTTCATCCTTACTATGAAGGAAAATAACCCATGTATATCTAGAGAAATCATCGACAATAACCAACACATATTTCTTACCCGATCTACTTTGGACACGTACAGAGCCACATATGAAGAAGTTCTAATGGACTTTGTATACTTACCATTTTCTTAGATTTAAAGGGGGGGTCTTACTTGTCTAACTTTTGCACATAGATCACAAACACCATGGTGTATAGACTTAATTGTTGGTGACCCAACCACTAAATCTTTCCCACTTAGTTTGTGTAATAGAGACAGGCTGGCATGACCACAATGCTTATACCATAGTAGAGGATCTTCTCTAATCACGCTTAAATAAGTAAAGTTGTTTCGAGGAACAAGGTTCAGGTCAACCATATATGTGTTCCTTTTCCTTGTCCCTCCAAGGATCTTGGTTCTTGTACTTTCATTGCCGACAACACATGAATCGTTAGTAAACTTCACTATATTTTCCTTATCACAAAACTGAGAAATGCTAAGTAAACCATGCTTTAAGCCCTCGACCAAAAATACATTATATATGGAGTGCGACAGAGACTTACTAATTTTACCAACAACTACTATAATACCTGTCAGGTTGTCTTCGAAGGTCACAGTTCTTTTATGGTAAGCTGAGAGTGAGAGAAACTTTGATTTATCACATGGTCATATGCTTAGAATAAACACAGGTTGTTCCCCCTCACTTCAGCATGTATCCAAATAAACTAGTCAATTGTAGGAACCCAGTCCTGCTTGGGTTCCTTTGTTGGACTTAGATCGTTCTTAGCCTTCCATACTTGTTTAACCAGGTAAGTATTTCTCTCGATACATGCTTCCTCGGTGGAACAGTCAGACATTATGCGTCCACTGTTCCCACAATAAGAACATATTTTACTGCTTGGCTGATCAACATATTTTTTTTTTCTTTTTATTTTTCTTCTTGTGGTTGAAACCTAGTCCATTTCTTCCTTTATGTTGATACTTTTTTGTATCCAACTTACTGGATCAGGAAGTGTATTCCTAGAGGAATCTAGTTCCTTTTAAGTACTAAATTTTCACTTAAAACATTTTCGTAATAAGTTTTTTGTCTTTCAGAATATGTTATGGTACTAGTACATGGATCTGTTCCTTTAGGAACAAAGATTTTCAACTCTGCCAATTCCATACTTAAAATATAGTTCTTATTTTTAACCTTCTCAAATGCTTCTTGAATGCTTTGGTTTTTATCAAAAAGGTTAAAAAACGTTTTTCGGTATCGGTTTTTAAAGAATAAAGTCAAATCGAATGTTTCTTAGTAACTTTTAAGACATTCTCTACTTGCTCCTTTTTTATGCAAATAAACTTATAATCATCTATGCTTTCAAGAAGTAATTTCACAAGTTGGCTTTTGTTAAGTTCTATAAGTTCTTCTTCTATAGTGTTTGAACATGCCCTGGTGTTTGACGATTCTCCTTCATCTTCAGTTTTGGTCACGAGGCATAAATGAGCAATTTCTTCTGTCTGTTCCTGTTCCTCATCAGAATCAGATCTACCCATACAGCAACCATGTCATGCTTCAAGTCTGTTTTTGAAAAAGGTTTATGTTGCTCCTTATTCCTTTCCTCGAATTTCCGTTACCTTTCTCGATTTCCTAATAAGGACACTCCTTGATAAAGTAATCAGGACTTCAACACTTATGACAACTTAATTTGGTAGGCTTCCTTGTGACCTTCCCTTTGTAGTTCTTGTTAAAGAACTTCTTGAATCTTCGCACGATCATTGTGGCTTCTTTGTCGTCTGCCTCCGACTTTTCTTGATCATCTATCTTGACGTAAGAGCCTTAGGCCTCACAGGTTCAGTCTCGTGAGTTCCTAGATGCAATTGGTGAGTCATCAAGGAACCAACCAATTGTTCTACATTAAATGTGGTGAAATCCTTTGTCTCCAATAAAGCTGTAACTTTAGCCATCCACTTCTCATCCTATGGCAGACTCCTTAGAACTTTTCGAACTTGTTCCTCTAGAGTAATGATTTTTCCAAGGGACTCAAGTTCGTTTATGATTATCAAAAAGCGAGTGAACATGTCTTGAACAGCTCCTTTTGTTTCCTTTGAAACAATTCATACTTATTCATAAGCATATATATATCTTCGATCTTTTCACCTCGCTTGTTCCTTCATGAGTAATTCACTCGAAGTCTTATCTTTTTCTCTTTTTCTTTCTCTCACTTGATTACAAGGATATTCCAAGCTTTTCACTCACCCAAACACTAAGAATATTACAGTGATATGTATTGTAGGAGAAGAAGAAAATTACTAAAAACTTTCTAAGTAAAAGACGGACTTTGAATTCTAGAAAGTCGTGATTTTTCTTCAAGCAATTCTTCTTTAAATAGTTGCTGCACTTTTTTTCCACTCCATGTTCTCCATATTGTGTGCTTCCTGGGTTATGGGAATCATGGCTCATTTACGCTGCACATTCTCCACAATCTTTGCAACGGTAATAGACAGATTCCACTATCCGTTAGTGGGCGCAAATACAACGGATGGACTTAGGTAGTTAGAGATCTTCAAGCGGTTAGTTCTACATTTTACTCCAACAACCTATCTTGCACAATAATTACAACAACAAAAATATCTCCAATAACTTAAGAATCTTTTACTCAAAGATTGTAAGTTAATAGATTTTATTAAACATATCATATAATAAAATTCAAAGTGCATAATATCTTGACTAGATTAAATTTCACTAATCTCTCTTTACAAGATACATAACAATTAACAAAACAATATTGGAAGATTTTATTTTTTTCCAAAATAAAACTATACAAGACTTAATTATTTGACATCATCAAAACATGAAATACAACAACAACTAAAAAGCTCTCATAAGGTAGAGTTTACAAGTTTCTTTATTAGTAGCTTTGACAAGATGTAGTTCAAAAATATAGTTGTTGACAACTTTTTTTTTTTGAAATATTATTTACCTTATTAGTCACATGAGGTTTGATTCCTAAATCTTAGGGATACGATGTGGAAGTGATGTCACTACTACACCATAGCTACCTCATACCTACAATCAAATTATATGTTGGATACTTGGATTTCTATACATACTTCCTCCGTAATTGAGTGGAGTACCACCCCTAATTTCAGGGTATTGTTCGAGATTCGAATCCTCATTCCAACAATATATTGGAGTAATTACTTATGGTTGTTTAGCCTTGTACTCAACCTCTGAATTGGCATGCCCTGCAAGCTAGTAGCCTAGCAGGGGATGATATTCGGACCAATTATCTTTCCTAATAAAAAAAGTATATATATACTTCTTCCGTAACATAATTATGTAAGGTATTATCTGTGAGATATAAAATATCTATTTGTTGCAATTATATTAATATGAATAACGTATTTTTTATTTTTATAAATATACAAGTATTGTTTTTATACCACCAAAAAACTATGCATTTTTTTTTTATATTAATCATCACACACCATGACTTGAAACATTGTTGAGTCTTGAGACCAAGAACTAGTTCATGTGTAATAGACTAATAGTATATTGATTACTATTCTATGGCATCAAAATAACATGCAAATTCAAATTCCATGCCTTTCCGGCTCCTATTGCCAAGTCCATGAAACCCACCCTGATATTCTAAACAAATCTTCCCAACAAACATCCCCCTAAAAAATTGAGGATTTAGGAAAATTGTTCTTCATTTTTCTTTCTTTGTTGAAGCAGGGGTTAGAAAATTTCAGAGTTAGGACCACATTTTTTATGTGCTTATACTGCTTAATACTATAATTCTAGTAATTCTAACCACTTTTGCTACTGTAAAACCCTTGAGAAACCCATATAACTTCTGCAATTCATATAGACAAAAGGAATAAAGTAGGGTTTTTTTTGGAGGTTTTTCTTCCATGGATCGTCTTCGTGTTCGACCCAGAGAAAACAAAGTCTTTTCTGGTTTCACAGATTCCGAAGTAAGCATTTATTTTTTCTGGGTATTCTTGTTTTTGTAATTTTATCATCTGGGTTTTGGTGAATTGTGTAAAAATTGTTTGGTTTGAAGTTACAGTGAATACCCAAATTATTTGGCTTTTGATCAAATGCCCTAGACTGTGTTTTTTTGAGTGGAATTTTGTATTTGACATGTTAGTTTTCGGCAAAATTCATGATTTTTGCATGATTGTTGTTTTTTGTTATGTATGCATTGCCTACTATTGTACTGTAATGTGAGATAAGTTGGTTTTTTTAGAAATTAGAATCCATATGCAACTTTGTATGAGCATTGCTGACTGCTGGGATGATTTTCGATTGTCCAACATTCTTCTTTGACATCTTGTTGTGATGTTCTGTATGCTCAATCTTGTGAGGTCTTAAATTGACCCATTAGCTAGGCATCGGTCGCTTTTCACGGGGACTTCGGTTGCCAGAATGCCAGCCGAAAGACCCCTGAGTTGCTTTAGGATTGCCTAAATATCTTCGTTTTTCGCACAACTTTTCATGCACATAGAAATTGTGGAAGGGGATGTTTAGACGATTTTGCACAATGCCAGACCTTTCTACTTGCCTTTCGTGAGAGTTTAGATGATTGGTGGGAGGGCATGTTTCGGAGTGTGTTTGTAAATTTTCGATTGCGTTTTATTGGCGTGTTTCTTACTTCTCTTTTTGTTTATCACTTGTTATGCACAGGTGTTATGTCATTTAATAATATTCCATGCCTGAAAAGTGATAAGTCTTGTTCACTGCTTATTATGAACTTGCTAGTGGGTTGTTATCGTTTTGATAGTATTTCCAGAACATTATTGGAGATAAGTTAGATGCTCCAGTTTGTATTAGATCGATTTACTTTCCATTCTTACTCAATGATATATGCGCTTGGAAGTCACATATAAGTGAAGAGTGTTTCTACCTTAGTCTAGCTCCTGTTATGCTTTACTTGTGTTAATTAAGCGTATTAAAGTTTTGATGTCTCAATGGCTGGTCCCAACTTTGAAGTAATGTTTTAAGATATCAGTCTATGAATGACTGTGCTAGCATGTATTCTACACTGAGGTTTAACAACTTGATTGACGATTATAGAATTATCCAATATATTACGTATCTGGTTCTTCTCCATATTTCTTCGGTAAATCTGGACAATAACAACTTTTTAGTTTTTTTAAGGATAGTAACATATTCCGTGGGCCTTACTCCTCTTAAGAAAAAGCCTTAGGCTTTAAGATTGTAACATTCTGTCCTTTATTTTTCTTAACACAAACACAATGTTTTATATTATAAAAAAAATGTCTCAGAAGGAATTTTAAGCTTGGTCACTGGTAGGGGGTTATAATAAGTTCTGTAGTTGTGCATGTCATAATCTGACTTCAGTATTTGTACCTTGTGCAGTGTTTCCTGCCCTTTCTAATCCCCCCCCCCCCAAATTGCCTCCTTAGAACAGCAAACGCCACCACTTTTACTCCTTGTCATAAAATCACTAGTTCCATGAGAATGTGTTGTTAAGTACAATACTAACAAGAATGCGCACCTCCTCCACTTATCATTTGATTAGGTCAACATCTTTTTCTGTATTATTTCGGAGGGAGTTATGAATATGCTTTAAACTTTTAACTTTTACTCACAGACTGAGAAGCTGGAAAGCTTGTTTACAGAATATGGAGAATTGTCGGTTAATCGGGAATTTTGTGTAAAAGTTGCAAAGTCCATTAGGTAACTTCTTGCACTTATGCTATGCCTAGTTGAATATTATGTTGTAATAATCTTATGTTTAAAGTAGCTAGTTTGCATGCTTTGACTTTAGACCTCTGAAACAGAACTTCTATATATGCAGTCGCTCTGCTGGACGGGCTGGGAAACCCATTGTCAAGTGGGCTGAGGTGCTTCTTTTCTATAATTTATTGTACCGTTCGCTTCTCATATATTTCACGACACTTTTTTTGTTTATTGTTTGTCTTACTGCTTCATTTGTCATTTAGGTGCAAAGTTGGTTCCATAATCGACAGAAATCAAGTCCAGCTAAAGCGAATCCACCATCTATCAATCAAACAGAAATAACTCCTTCACCTAATGTTTCTAAAAATTTGCCTGCTCATCCAGATATTTCTGACCTAAAGAAGGCTAATGAAAGCAACCAGGTGCCTAAAGGTACTTTATTTAGTTAGTATGGAGTCTAGATGGATTCATGGAGCTAATATGCATTTGATGACAGCTATAATAAGTTTCCTTCAGCTTAAGGGACTAGAGCTTCTGCATCTGCATATGTCTGTTGTGTGATTTTGATTTGGTTTCCTGTAACCTAAAAAAATAAGGTTTATTTTCTTTCACTTGCAAAGTTTCTACATAGTAGTTCTTGTATATCGCTACCTGTTGGCAAGGTATTTAATTTCCTAGACGGCCTGGCTGTTTTCGTCTTCATAGCTGTTATGAATGCTCTCCAACTGGTTTTTTGCTGAGTAGCATGTTGAGATTTACAACTTGGGCTGTTTGCTCTATCCAGGACATTTACTACAGTGATTAATGTGCCAATTGACAGTGCCTTTCATATTGGGAATCAGAAAATACTTTGATACTGTTGGCATGTATTGTGGTTTACTACATCTTTTAATCTTTAGCTCTTACTTGTCCCTTTCAATCTAGTAGTAGGTGGTCAAATAATTAATCAAATATGTTAATTATTCATAGTCTCTGTAGAAGAGGTATCTCCTTGAAATCTGAGGTATCTAGATTCTAGACATTGTTTGCTCCTGGTGCAGAGGTGATCTATTAAACTACATATAGCCTATCTTTCACATACTTCATGCTTTGACTTTTTAAACCTTTTTTGGGCAGTTTTAGGTAGTCATTTCTCCTGAGAAGCATATTGCATTAGCTTATAACAATCCTCTCATATTTATATAATGTCTAAGTTGCTCTTTTGATGCTACAGTCTCAGCTCATGCCTTTTGTTGCCTAACTACTACTGTCTTTCTTTCAGCAAGAGAAAAGTTACCAGATTTATCAGAGTTAGAGTTTGAGGCTAAGTCATCAAGGGATGGAGCGTGGTAAGTGCAAGGACAACCAAGCTATATATAGTATTTGTACACTAAGTTGGCCATATTTCTATATACTGAGATCATACAATCTTAATTATTCAAATTTTTTGCACACTAACAATTTTCACATTTATTGATTAGAGAAAGCAGCCTGGAAAACCTCTACGAGTTTGGAAATCAGAGCCTAGGTGTAATCATTTACTAATCCCTGAAATCAGAAGCAGAAATTATATTATTGAATTGATTGTTTTTAAAGCAGTCAAGTATCTGTACTTCAAACTCCATGGGGATAGTTATCTTCTGCAAAAGTGTGAAGTTTTTTTTTTTTTTTTTTGGTATGGAGTGCCACAAAAGCCAATAAAAAGTGATGCAGTTTGGATTCCATGCCAAGTCTTGGTAATATGCCCACAGGTCTTTACCTACTAAGCTAGGTGATATCCATTGGGGATTTGTAAAGTGAGTGTATGATGTAGGATTTATGCTTGAAGGTGATACAGGTGTTAAAAATGTTCTCTCTCATGCTCGGCTCGAGAACCTCTTTTGTCCTTAATGGTGTTGATAATTTTATGGCCTGAGGCTTTGTGACCTGGATATGTTAGGATCTTTGTCATGTCTGACTGCATGATGTCAGTTACATTGGGTTGGTGAAACTCCTTTGCTCGTTTCTTTTTCTTTCCTGCAGTAAAAGGGTGTCTGGCTTGGACTCTTTAACCATACCCCAGCTATAGTGAAAGGCTGGTTGGATATGGTTGAAAGTTTAAAAGAAATTTTGTATATGAATCTTCAGATCCTTTGGAATCTTTACATTTATTCTGAGTTATGTGATTTTTGTTGCAACCTTCCCATTTTTACTTTGTATTTCTGTGGTGTAGGTATGATGTTGAGAGATTCCTCACCCACAGATTTGTCAGCTCAGGTGAAGCTGTAAGTTCCAAAAATATGCTTTCGCTTAACAGATGAAACACATGATTAGTCACACTGGTCAAAAAAATTGAAACATAAATAAATAAATCATGTAAATGGGAGAAAGATGAAAAGAAGAGGTAAAAGAAAAAGACGACGCTTGTGTCAATTTAACAAGAGAAGTAAACAATATGGATCCAGAAGTCCTTTTTATGATCCATCCTCTGAACTAGGAGGACGTACTGGAATGTGGAAGAGATGGCCTTATACATTTGCAACTATTAGTCCTTTTCTAGTAGTTAGATGTTATTGTGCGAGAAACCATACGATCCGTTATTCTTGACGTGGGACTGAATTCCCATGGCCACTTTGGCAATCAGATTACCAGCCTTGAAAGCCATTGCTATCCCTTTCTTCTTCAATTCACCTTGCGTTGTGTCTTCATATTATGTCCTGACTCCTGATTAAGGTTCAACTCTATTGTTTATGCACTGTGGCCATCTTGGACCTGCCTACTTTATAAACTGTAGGTTGACAGCATTTCAAATGGCATTCAAACCGTTTAATTTAGTACAGCAAGCCACTTGTGTTTCTTTTGTTCTGGGGGTGAAAATATTAATGTTGGAATGTTAGCTACTTCCTTCACTTAGCTATTTCGCAAAGTGAAGTAAATATTTTGATGCTTTTACAAGATGTTTGTAACTACCAAGGATGTTTCAATATGTACTGCTTTTGGTATTTGAGGCAGACACCAAGTGTCTTACTGATATCTTATAATTCAGGAAGTTCGTGTGAGATTTGTGGGGTTTGGGGCTGAAGAAGATGAGTGGGTTAATGTGAAAAATGACGTGCGAGAGCGTTCTATCCCGCTAGAGAACTGGGAATGCCACAAAGTCAAGGCTGGGGATGTCATGCTCTGCCTTCAGGTAGTTAAAATTTGTTTTTGTTTAATATTTATGGGCATATTGTTCATAATTTCTACCTTTGACACAGGAAAGAAAAGATCAGGCTATATATTATGATGCACGTATAATGGATGTTCAACGAAAAATGCATGATATAAGGGGTTGCAGGTGCATCTTTGTGATCGAGTATGACCATGATAAGAGTGAGGCAAGTATTTGTTATTTATTGCTGTGAATTCAACTATTATGTTTCTTCTTCTACGTAGCAAGTAGTACTTGGTCTAATGACTAATAGTAAGGTTTACACCTATTTTTTTTATTGAGACAGGGCCCATGTTTGAGTTCTATAACTCTATGCCTCATTTATTCCCCCAATCTTTTTGAATCCAATTACCCCATCCAGCTCACAACCCAACCTAATCTATCTTCCATTAAATTTAATTACCCCAACTAGCCCATAACTCAATCCAGTCCACCATGTAATATTCCCATACAACCCTTCCCAGTTCCCGCCAAATCTTTCCTGCTCTTCTAACGCATCAGATTACAATCTCCACCCAAAGACCACTCACTTCACGGTACACCTAATGCTCCTTCAAGATAGATGTCTGCATTTTTTTAACCCACTGATGTGCCTGCCGTCTTATACCAATGAGCAGCTGCAAATCATACCAAGGCTTGGTCTCAATTCTGGGCAGTTCAAGCAGTGGGACACTGATAAATTTTGCCAACTCCGGCAAAATGTAGCCGATTACTGATGCAAAGGGGAAGGGGAAGGGGAAGGGGAAGGGGAAGGGGAAGGGGCAGTTTAGGTACGTCCGTTAAGGGTAGCTCGAGAAATAAGTCAGGGAGTTAGTTGGGAAGAAACTTTATAAATAGATTAGATTAGGGAGAGGGAAAGTATGGAGAAGAAGTTCAGAGGTTTTAGTGATTTCTTTGGATAGTTTCAAGCCTCTCAAAAGCTTGAAGACTTCAAGTTCTCTTTTATTTTCTACTCCTTAATGTTCCAATTATTAATCCAAAGTCCTTAATCATCTTCATAGTGCTGAACCAGCTATGTCGATTGTAGCAGTACCAACTACCAATAGACGCACTATAGGGGGAGGATGTCCTTACTCTTTCTCCTACTCCCAAGGGACCTGCTGGCCCACTAAATGCCGAGCTGAAAGAACCAATAGGGGTCAGATTTAGTTGGATCTTTCAGCTTACCTATCAAAATTTTGTATTTCTTCTTTTACATGCCTGCTTATATAAATTCATTTCCTTGTGGTTATTGGGTGTATTTCTTAAACAGGAAAAGGTTCGTTTGAGGAGATTATGTCGCATGGCATAACAACTAAGAAGAAAGACGGAAATGACGTCTGCAGTTATCAGAAAGTCTCAACCCTTGCTTAGGTATGCATCATAAGATAGCTTATCAGGTAAAGAATGATAATAGGGAATATGGTTAT
The DNA here is from genome assembly GCF_026745355.1 of Beta vulgaris subsp. vulgaris. Taxonomy (NCBI): domain Eukaryota; kingdom Viridiplantae; phylum Streptophyta; class Magnoliopsida; order Caryophyllales; family Amaranthaceae; genus Beta; species Beta vulgaris. The sequence continues at coordinate 44,727,648 of NC_079203.1, forward strand.
TGAATGCCATCAAACAGTAAATGAAGTCAGTAGAGTAGTAGAGACTTATTATTGATCATGGCAAATTTTGTTGGAAATTTTTTGTAATCATTAATCATCGTTGTTATTAGGTTTCCTCCTGTGTGTGCTAGTGAGGGAACAGTGAACAGCTTTTGTTAAGTTGCAGTGTGTATCTTTACGTGACCACATATTGATATTCCTTTGATCGAGCCCACAAACTTCAATTACCATTTTTGATTGCTGAGGCAACTTATATTCCCATATGAACCTCTCCTGAAACTGAAATGTCTAGTAAACCTTGTAAATTATGATTTGATATAAGCATTTGATTTCAGTGTTAGTTACAGATTTATTAATGAATTTTATGAACACCTAAAACGATTATTTTAGCATAGTGAAACAGGGAAATATTCTCGGTGTCTAATTGGTACCATTTTTTTTTAAAGAATGTTGTACAAGAAATGTTTAATTAGTACTTGAAAATGATTAAATGGTATCAAAGTGTTTAATCGTATTAGGTTAAGTACAAAACATACATTATACATATAGCAATACCATTGTATAACCAAATGGTATCGCCAGTGGTTGGCATTGTGCCTTCTAACCTTGAATCTGGGGGTTCAATTCCCACTACAGGCACTTAGAGGTATGGATTTTTTTTACCCTTCTTCTTTACTCTCAAAGTGTTTACTTGCTAACTTGCGGTCGGGTTGACAAGCCACTGGTATGCCATTTCATGCTGCCAATCCAAAAAAAAAAAAATTCACCTTTCTTACAGATACAATTTTATCTACATATGGGTACCAATCGTGTCTAGAGACTCCACCAATTAGGATCCTTCCCAATCACAGCTTTGTAAAGCTTGTGTATAAGAAACTGTGTAGTGCCTATAGTCTAACTAAAGCTTAATAAAGGAAGTTCAAGTTTATATTGAAATTGTGCCAAACTGCATTTAATTCTACCCATTTAGAGAAGAAAAATAAAAGTTCATCAATGAACATACTTATAATATGAACTTCCTGAGCATTGACTTCACCCTTCTACTTCCCGATTTCCAATTCCACCGACGGCCAACAAGAAGAGTTGTCCCATTCAAAATCTATTACATGGTCCTAGCCTCCTAGGGACCTTTGATGAAATTTGAGAAGGGAAGCATCTTGAACAAAATAATCAGCACTGTATCTTTCAGTCTAGCTGTACTGGATGATTATTTCAGGAAATTTTGTTAATAAATACCACACTTTAAGCACTTTTTAATGCCTAGGTTGTCTGAAATTGTATATAAATACTGACATTCTGCCATTCCTTTTGGAATTACTACTACTTAATAGATTTTTGCAAACCGTCAGTTTTGCTCTGTTAGTGACATTGTGAAATTACATTCTCACCTTCCATAAACTCCTCCACCACCAAAACTTAAAACCCCACAAAATACACTACCTTTGCGATCTCCTTCTATCTCTTGACCACCATTACAAGGTGGTGGTGGTGATGGTTTCGTACTTGGTTAATATTGTGGGATGGGTCAGCTTTTTGGTGGGTGAAGGTGATGGTGGTTTTGTAGTTGGTTAAGGTGGTGTGGTGGATAATTTTTGAGTGCGTGGATGTGTAGGTTGTTTTGTAGTTGGTTGTGGTTGTTGATAGAGGTGGCGACAACAGTGGCAATCATGATTGTTGCATGTGGTAGGACCAGTGGTGGTGAGGCAAGGGTAAAATTGTAATTTCATGTGCTATTAGCAAAACAAATTTTTTTTGCAAGATTCTATCTAGTAGTAGTAATTCCAAAACATATTAGTCAACATTGGTATTTTATATAAATTTCAAACCTAGGTATTTATTTCAGAAAGTGTCCAAAATGTGGTATTTATTAACAAATTTTCCTTATTTCAAACTCTTTATGTAAACCAAATAAGATCAGCTAATTATTTATTTTGAAGAGGTACTACATCAAAAGTTGATGATGACATAACTTCTGAAAAATGATACAATAATTTAAATAAACCACCATTATAGCTAGGTGTAATAATATGTCCTGATCAACATGCCAATTCAAATTCCCTTCACCGCAAGTACGTAACCATATAACAAAAAGCAACAAACACATGTCCAGAATCTTAAATGAAACCGCAAATTGAATATGCATTTCGATAACAATATTAGCAACTAAAAGAGCCTCAGATATTAGCACTCTGATATGGATGATCCTATTAGCAAGTAGGAAAGGATTTGTGACAACTTCGCGGTCTCCATTCGCTGCATTTCGCATAATATACTCCAACCGATATGGATGACCAGCATGGCGCCATCTGCAACATGTTCAGCACTTAAGCCTAGAATATAAAAACTATGCATCAACCACACATGACACATCCTATTCTTGCATAACAATAATGATGCCTAGCATATGCGTCATGTGAGCCTAATTATGAAAGACTACACACCCCCACAACTTGTGCATGATAGAAGCAAGACAGCCATATCAGAGTACTCAAATGCCAGAAGCTAATAGCAACAAGATCTCACCCAAATGAACATGCGCTAGCTTTTCTTAAGTTACTGAATGTCCCTGATGCAACAGTAACCCTCACATTTTTTATCCTATGCAAATGTGAAGATGACACTATAAATGTAAGAGGGTGTAAAGTTAAACCCAAATGCACAATATAAAAATCGAATTATATTTTGGAGCATACACAACAGCCTGGGGTACCCCGTTTGATGGCTGCCAATAGCTCGCAATACCAGCAATATACAAAAGAATGTCTCTTGTCCACCCCCATAACATCTCTTGTTTCATACTACTATTACCACTTCGTAAGGTGATACTACGGAACTAGGCATTGATGCAAATTAAAACAACATATTTCAGGGATGAAATTTCATGAACATGGAAAGTTTATATAACATTGCACTCAAATTACTACCTATAATAACAAATGAGCTACGTACGAAACTTCATTATACACACAACGGAATAATACTAACATTTCAATAAACACATGATGATACTAGACCACACGAGATATACACCATCCAAATACTGAAGATAGGCTAACAAAGGACATGACAGAATCTCACTTAATACATTAATGAAATCTGCGCTGAAATTATATTTAAATTCAACCAACCCACAGCCTCTAAGAAGTTTGGCACCATACAACACAGGCAAGAAAATCAAGGGTTTCCAACATGGCCAAGGAGAAAAAATTGAACAAGTATAGCCCAATTTCCCATTTTATTCATACAGCAAACAAATTTTAAGCAAAAACATGTTAGTAATATTCGAATAAAACACCCCTATAAAGTACACTTTCAGCCCTAACCACTAACCAAGCTCATTTCACTCAGTTAACCCGTTTGAGAGCCACATATTTCTCTAGGTTCATGTGTATACAGAAAGTGAGAAATCTCACCAGAGCCATATAGTTCAGGGCCACATAATTCATGAGCCACTTCAGTGGCTCCTGTAATCAAGCAAACTGCTGTAGTTAATAAAATAGTTGATCTAAGAAGGCGTCAAAAGTATACCAGTACAAGGTGTTGCCGAAATATTACATTTTGAACCATGGCTTTTGGGTGACCATACATGTCAAGAACAATAAGCTGGAAATAACAAAATGGCCCACTCGTCAAAAACAACATACTATCTCACTGGTACAGCCATAGAGCTATTTTATTAGTTAACACACTAGACAGTGCTAGTTTGGTTAACATAAATAAATATGTGGTGAAAATTTCCTAGCAGGTAAAAGTATGTAAAGTGGATTAGTTGGATAAAAATGTGTGAAGTGTTCTACTTTCCAATAAATATAGCAACTTGCTTATATAAGGGAGACCCAAAGAAAGTTTGAAGCTTCTACTTCCCTTGATCAACCAAAAACAGCTTATTGTTCTTTGTAGGAAATAAAAGAAAATTGGAAAATCAAATTCATTGAAAAATTGTTTCTATGCTCAAACAAACAAGCACCAAGTTGCATTGTCGCTTCTGTATCCCCAAAAGTCAGAAGAGTAATGCACTCAACATATACCAACTAGCTAACACACACAAACCCATTCAAAAATCAGCTTTATCTTTAAGCCCACAATATTCCAGTTAGAGATACTCAGCATGCCCACCATTTCAATGAGGAATTAGCAAAGCAGAACAACAATGATATTAACTATACATAATGACATACGAGTAAGAAAAAGGGACAAAACTTGAGATGCGAAATATGATTACCTTTTACAAGCAGGAACAGGTAGCGAGTCTCTAGAGCAAAAGCAAACTGCCAAAACACTTCAAATTGAAAGATGCTAACTACAGTGGCTGTTTGTAAACAAACAAAGACAAGTCACTTAGTCATAGTGAGAAACAGCCAGAAGAGAGCAAAATATTTCAATATGACTAGTAGATAGCACAATCAATAATCATCATTTAGCAAGCCATGTCTGAACATAACAAAAAAGAATCCAAGTCTTGGACTGCCAATGAATCAAACGAGATAACAGAATACAGGCCCTTGAATAATCTTTAATTGCACATTACCCAAAAGTTCCAACAATTTAAAGATGACCTGTGCACAAACCAATCCAGTACTAAAGATCAAAGACTATACAAACTCTTCAGAATGCCTCCATCCCACTGCATATGAAATTTCACAGACATCATCTCAACAATGAATTGCAACACATGAGGTGCAAAGGTATCAATAGCAGACTCCATGAAAAAATATGATGATTTAATTTTGTAGACACAGAGACGCTAAAGGCCACGGCAACCTCTCAATGTGCTTTTCTAGTTTTCCATGCTGGAGGCCACTAAAAAAGAGCTAGTGCACTGCATCCTTCAATTAGCACCTACTAGGCTATGTATTTGACAATTTGTTAGAGCTCAAGAGACGGTTCTTCCATAACAGATCGAGGCAATATAAAGATTTTTATCCCATTTCTCCTGCACAGCCAAGCAAGCATCAAAAAAAAATTCTCAGCAAAACCAGAGAAGGAACAATCAGGAAATATGTATTTCAACCATGGATTCTTGAATAATTTACCTTGACATGAGTACTAGGAAATGCTGAAGTCCGAAGAGTTTCTTGGGTTTCATCTGTAGGCTTCCTTCTTGGGATACTTAATACTAAAGCAGACTGGTCAAAAGTTGCTGCTGTTGACGTGATGCGATAACCAGAATCCCATCTTCGGTGAATACCCTCACTAGGATACAAAAAATCTAGTTCCACAACCTAAAAGCATAAAAAATGAGCAACAGTGCAACACAGAATTGACAGATTAGCTTGCAAGGTGCCACAAATACAATTAGATACTGATACCGTACCTGATCAGAGAACCCTGCACCACGAGACATAACAACTGCCCATCTACTCCCCGCAGTAGCCATGGAAGTGACATAGAAACCCTCTCGCCACTTTTTGTTTATCCACTTAAATGGAAATGCATCACTAACTTTATAAGACTGCTGTAAGTACTGAGTACCTAGGTCACATTCAACAAAAATTAATACAACAAGCATGTGAAATACTTCGTCACAGCAAAGTGCAAAGCCACATTCAACAAAAATTAATACTACGAGCATGTGAAATACTTCGTCACAGCAAAGTGCAAAGCCACAATTAACTTCTCCAGCTTACCCTTAGACATGACTACCAAGGAGCTCCCATTTGCAGCTCCTGCAATTGCACTAATATAGTAGTTCTTCTCCCACTGCTCCATTATCCACTCCTAAAATCATAGGAAAGAAGAGGAAAAGTGAACACATAAAGAACACATGAACCCATAACAGCTAATAACATATTCACGAATAAACTAGAGAATAATGTTCACAATAAAACATAGGCCACATATTTCTAAAATGAGTAATGAACCTTGTGAAGGAAGTGTGGGGAAAGTTCATAAACTTGAGCAGTAAATCCAGTGCCAGCATCCATTATCAAAGCCCAAAGATTCGAGCATGAAGCGACACTGCTTATATATAAACCATCTTCATTTCCTTTCTCAATATGCTGAGAAAGCCTAATATCTGCAACATTGTAGTGATACCTAGAGCAGGAAAACCATCAACAATTGTTAAAAATCTATCCAAACTGAAAATAATTGTGTTACATTAGATTTCTGCCAATTTACCTTTGCTTCATTGGCCTACGGGCATTGTAAACACTAATCCATTGTGTAGCAGGCATTCCCATTCGAATCTTCTTCTTGGGTTGCTCATCGTCATCCCCCTCCATCGTTAAACGTCCTCTCTTATGCCCCACTTGGAATATCAACTTCAAAATATAAAAACATGCTTTCAACATTACCACATTGCATGAAATATCCAGCTGAGTAACAAGACGATAAAAAAAGAAAAATCTTATCCAATACCTTCTGAGCACCATCAGTATTAATTGGCCTAATGTCAGGATTCGGTCCAACAATCCCATCAAATAGAGAAACATACTTTGCATAGTTTGGCTCTTCATCAAACTTTAAGTTCACCACATACTCAACAAAGTGTCGGAAAGGCAGGGGACAGAAACAGCACAACGTTTCTGGAGATGTTGCCATCTTCTTCTTGCATACAAGGAATCCCTTATTCTCTCCCTGTAGAACAATACTCTATCAGAACAAACAACTATAAAAGCATACAACTTCCTAAAGCATTTCAAGTCCACAATCACAGAAGGAATGCAATGACCTGATATCCTTGCCAAGGAAGCCGACCACGTAGAAGAAAAATGAGTGTGTATGCAAGTGATTCTAAGTCATCCCTCCGGCTACCAGTCCTTCCAAGGTGAGCATGAACACTTGCATATCGAACGGTCCCCCTGTAGCGACAGTAAAGCTCATGACCAGTGAGAACTACCATAAGAATAAAATATTCTACATTCAATCATTTCCAAAATCCACATAACATTACATGAACACAGACCTGAAAACATCCGGCCGTTGGTCATAATCAACATGCATCCCAGTTGTGCTATCTCTCCATTTAGTAGCTGCAGAAAGGAAGAACATGATATTAAAAATCATAACATATATATAATTACATCAAAACCCAAAGAGCTATATATCAATTAAGAAAAGAACAAAAGATGACAAACTTACCTAACCCAAGGTCAACAAGAAACAGCTTTTTCTCTTCAGGAGTTCCAGAGGGTCCAAGCAGAAAATTCTCGGGCTTTACATCTCCATGCACATAGCTGCCATATTATGAGAACTTTTCAGGCCATGTACCAGAAAATGAATAATCAAAAGATTCAACACAATAACTAAATCTGATCTTCTCAAAATATGAACTAATTCACTCTCCAGAAAAGCAAATACTACAAACAGAAAAATTAAAAGATATAAAAATGTAAGGGCATCATGAGGAAAGAAAGCTAAGCAAACTTCTATAGCTTCCTCAACCATCAGATGGATAAAAAATAAAACTTAAAGATATTGTGACCTTGATCTACAAATCCCTACTTTTTACAAAAATTGGAAATTGATTCCAGCCCTAGTTTGAGCTTCAATAAAACATCATCATATCATAGACAAAGTAGGATACTGCAGAAAATATATAATATTGAATAGATCTCAAAACTAGTCTGATATATATGAATAATAACATAAGTAAATGAATAGGAGCATGTCAACAAAAGCTAACAAGTAATCTTTCTTAGAGTGAATTCTCCTAAGATTTTTTGGTGTACAATACAAAAAAAAAGGGAGCAAATCTTAACTTCATCATGTACATATCTCAATCTTGCAGAAGTACAAAATGAAGAACAGCTGAACAAGAGCATGAATTATTACCCCCTGGAGTGCATTTTTTCCAAAATGGAGATTGCTTCAATTGCAATGCATGCAACCATTTCAATTGACATTCTGCAATTGTTGAAATTAGATAACAGTTTAGTGGCAAAGTTAAAGAACAGCAAAATGAAGAAAATACTTCAACTTAAACTACTTACGAATGAGAATTGTTATTCCAAACATCCCAAAGGCTCGGGCCTAGCATATCCATGACCTGCACCAAGATGTTGTCAGCATTCCTACCGAAGTGGAAATAAAAATTACATAGATCATAGAAACAAAAAAAAAAAAAAGCATACATACCATAACATAGTAGTCTCCTTGCCGACCCTTGTAATGCACACGTGGCACTCCATGACTACCACCAAGAGCACTGAGGGAAAAAAAACAAATTACAGAGCATAAAATTAGTTCAACGATCATGTAATACATATTATAGGGGAATTAGACCAGCATCAACAGATATGCAGCAAGAAAAGAAACTCACTTGTAAACTTGCCACTCGTATGGAGGACCGTAATTACAACCTTTGCTACTCCTATGCTCAAACTTTAGAGCTACCTAAGGTAGACAAGGCACAAATACATCAGGAAAAAGAAACCACTTATGTATTACATTAGCCAATATGTATCTTTGTATTGTAAAACTCATACCTCAATAGCTCCCGGACCAGTTCTTTCATTTGTGTTACCAAAAGCACGTCTACCAATAAAAACTTGGCCAAAACCACCTTTTCCTAACTTTCTTTCGACTTTGTACACGGGAGAACCCCCCACCTGAACCTGTTTGGATCAACATGAAACAAGTTAGCTCCAATCCAAAAGATGCTAAATGTACCAACACTGTTCTCATCCACACCATAAGAATATCTTAATATCATTCACTCACAAAAAAAAAATCACCTAAACCACTTCACTAAGAACAAGTGCTATACATGGTTATAAGTTTATACACAAACCTAATAAAATTTGGAGAAAAGAAAGAACTCAGCATACTCTTCAGCAACTACTAAGATACTCTATCTAAAACATCCGCCAAACAATATATCAAACCACTATCAAACTTCAACCATCCACACAAGCATCACTGAAATGCAACATTAAAAAAAAAAAATACTACTATTGAGAAAAGGACGCTCTCCCAACTTAGAAACACATCATAACCTCTGACAAGAAAACATAGCAATCGTCCATATAAAACATCACCCAAACAAAAACGAATTAGCTACTTGACATTAGACATCTGGGATCCCTAAACTGCTAAAATAGTTCAAATCGCTCCCGAATCACAGTGGGAACTCGCTGTTTCGGGTACCACCCCTAAAACTTCCACCTAACAAACTTCAAAAACAAGCTCAATTCTTTCACTAAAAACCCACACTTAAACTCAATCAACATCATTAATCAATCAAATTCCGCACATAAATTAACAAACACAATCAAACATTGATAAAATTGCAAGATATAACAGCAACAACACAATAAACAAAGAAAAAAAGATTAAATTAATCAACCTTTTCAGGTAATGGAGCACCATTAACATCATCATCATTCAAACCTTTATCAGCACTTCTACCAACAGCATTACCATCACTATCATACTCATCCATCTCTTTCTCTCCCACTTCTTCTCTTTCACCACCACCTCCTAACCCTAACCCTAACCCTACTCCGCCACCTCCTTCGTTATCCTTCAACGACGGCGTTTTATGACTCGATTCCTTTACTTCTTCTACACGCTTCTCATCACCTTCACCTTCACCACCACCACCAACCGGCACCGCCGGTTTCCGGTTACTCCTCCGACCTCTTCCTCGATTACCGGCGTTGTTTCCTCTACCACCTGCAACTCCTCCCCGCCGTCCACGTGTCCTACCTCCGGTTACTTTCTGGCCGTCGATCTCCTCCTGATTGTTGTTAGTAGTATTAGGGTTTCTCGATGCTCGGCCTCTGCGCACTCCACTACGCAGCTCCGGCATCGTTCTTCATCCATCAAATATCATATCAATTTCTTCTTTCTCTCTCTCTTTCCTAATTTTCGAACCCTAGAAAAAAATTGAATTTCGTTTTTAATCTAATCTTCAATTGTTTGATGAATTTTTTTTCCGTGAATCGAAGAATTTCTCGGTGAATCGGCGACGATCGAGGGAGAAAATTAGGGTTTCTGAAGAAAATTGTGGATTGAAATGAATGATTTTTGAAGATCTGAGAGAATTGTTTTTCCCCTTTCTTTTTTATCTTGACTGTATGAAGAAATGGATAGAAGAGGGGGTGCAAAATAGAGGAGAGAGAAAAAGAGAAGGGAGAAAAAATAACGCCTCACAAGGTTTTTTTTTTTTTTTTTTTTTTTTTGCTAAATTTCGATTTTAATTGTGAGTTGTGACGGTGTGATTATTATTGGGTTGATATAAAAATTGGTGTTTTGGCAACGGGGGCCCTCTTTGTTTAAATGGAATGTGCCAATATGGGTTGCAGTTTTTTGGCTTTTTCTCGTTTTTAAACTCGTTGGTTTTATTATAAGATGTCGTATGACTTTGTAATTAATGAATTGATCTTTGTTTCGAGTAGGTTGTGGACTTGTGGTTCGGATTCTATTTGTTTGCTTTCTTATAATGAGATTTGTTGGGATCATATAACTAGTTCGTCCGTGGATCACTTGGCATGCAAAGTATACATTAGGAAATTTTATCAACTGAAATTGGAAACTTTTTTTTAAAGATAAGATGAAGTCCCTTATAAGAAAGGGGGAAATTGAGAATTTCTCCTAACAAGAGGTAAGACTCAATACTAGAATTTTTAGGATCAGAGGTGATACCAACACCATTAGGTTATCACCTGCTGCTCACTAAAATAGGAAACTTAATTACCTTTATGAATTGGGAAATCGAAGGATACAAAACAATGTGAGGAAAATTAACACATAAAGAAAGACACCTTTAGGATGAAATATCTTCACGACTTTGAAGTTCAAGTTGTATGCGTTGTATTCACAATAAGTATATGATAAGTTATAATCAATGATTATGGTACATTTTGAAGATTTTATATATCATAATTGTTAGATTATCTGATAATTACTTCATGAATCTGCATAAGTTCTCGTCTTTATCTTCCCTCCCCTTCTATTTGTTTCTTGTTATCCAAAGAAAGTATAAAGTCGCATCGACACTCATCGTTCGACATCGAAATCAAAGCTCCAAATTGACTCAGTGCTAGGTAGCCATTAATGGGAGGAACATGGCCAACAAGATTTGGATACTTGCCATACACAAAAAAAAAGAAGATAAAAGTAAGAAAATTGAATCTTAATGGTATTATACTGCCAAGAGAACAACACAAGTTATAGTTGAAAAACATACAATCTTAATAAAAGAACATTAATTAATCTTTATTTATAAAATTAACTTACGATTGTGAGTTTTGTACGACTTGATCTTGAGCATAGAAGTTTTCGGTTGTATAGCAATCGACGAGGAAGATTGTAGATTGTCGAAGGATCGCCACTAGGTGTGGGTTGCGGCTGAAGTGCCGTTGGTCGCGGGTTGAGCAGTAGGGTGGCTCCGCGAGCCACTAGGAGCGGTGCGATCAATTTCTTGGGTACGTCAAGACGCGGGTTGTAGCAAATGACAAGTGCACTGAGGCCATTAAATGCCCCAATTCTTGTTTCTTTGGCCTCTTTTTCTCATGTATTTTTAACCTAATTATATATACTCTATGTATGGTTAGTGTTGATCATCATAAAACACAATAGAGAGAAAATAATAGATGTAAGATCGAATGCCTTGAATCTGGTGAAAGAGTGGCAATACGGAGGAGACGAGTGCTCGCCCGGTTAACCGGGCAAGTCTCGCCCGCCCAGGCGGATTGGTCAGAGACCGGATGAGTGACCAGGCATAAAGATCAACAAATATGCTTGCACACCCGATCGGGAAGCTTGGCCCGGGTGACCGGGCGTTTTGGCCCGCGCAACCGGGCAGCTTGGTTTTCGACGCGAGTTCGGCGATTTTGTATCGTGTTATATATATACTTAACCTAATTCGTTTATAAGTCGTCATTAGTGTTTTACACATCCTTAATCTAAAATTCCTTAAAGAGCAGTAAAACTTTTCTCTATATCTGCCTGTGGACGTAGCCAACACTCAGTTGGTGAACCACGTTACATCTGTGTGTTTTTTACCGTTTTCTTTATTCATTATATGTTCTTTCTCACATCCATTATAATAAATTGATATCAAGAGCTTTGGTTTTCGATCTGAGTTAGAAAAATGTTTGGGATGAATGTGAAAATTGATAAATTCATTGGTAGAAAATGTTTCAATCTATGGCAAATCAAGATGTCGGCTTTACTGAAGCAACAAGGGTTGTGGTCACCGTTGGCAAAGAAGTCAACATATTCAGTTACCGATGAGATGACTGTTCTAGAGGAGAAGGCACATTCAATGATTATCTTGTGTCTTGCTGACGACATAATTACTGAAGTCGCAGCGGAGGAAGCCACATATGGTATGTGGTTGAAATTGGAGAGTTTGTATATGACAAACTCTCTAACTAATAAGTTGCTTCGAAGCAACGTCTGATAAGTCTGCGCATGAATAAAGGTACACCTCTTAGAGATCACCTAGATCAATTAAATACGATTTTGTTAGAATTGCGTAATATTGATGTTAAAGTGGAGGATGAGGATGCTGCCTTAATTCTGCTTGCTTCTTTACCATTGTCTTATGAAAATTTTGTGCAATTGTTGGTAAAGATTATGTGTCCCTAGAAGAGGTTAGACCATGTTTATATACTAGGGAATTGCGCAAGAAGGCATCTGATAGTGCATGTACAGATAATCATGCCTCTGGATTAGTGGCCAGTAATAGTAAAGGACGTGGGAATTCTGGAAAAAAGAATTTTAGGAAATTCGGATATTTCAAATGGGGTCCTGCTGACCCTAATGATATTTGTAATTACTGTAAGGAAAAGGGACATTGGAAAAAGAAATGTCCTAAAAAGAAGAGTCTGGAAAATAAATTTGGGTCTGAATCTGCTACTGTTGCTGTAGAAAATTTGAATTATGAGGATGATCTTGCTTTAGTTGAAAATGAAAAAAACATATTGCAATAATGTGTGGGTCCTTGATTCTGGAGCGTTGTATCATATAAGTCCTCGTAGAGAGTGGTTCACTTCTTATGAGTAGGTTGATGGAGGTAATATTTCAATGGCTAAAAGCGTAGTCTGAAAGACAATTAGAATAGTCTCTATCATGATCCGGACACATGATGGTACATTCTGCACCTTATAATGTCAGATATGTTCCACAAATGACCAAGAATCTGATTTCACTTAGTCTGTTAGACGGTACATGGTTGAGTTTCAGAGGTGGATGTAATCCCCCATAATTTTAAAGAATTTTCATAAATATATTAAAGTATTTATGTAATTATATTTAAATCCAAATGAGTTTGGAAAATGATTTGACTTTTAAATAGGGTTGACTATTTTAAAAGTCAACTGAAATTATTTTTCATAGCTTAATAAAATTTGAAATATTTTAATTAAGCATGTTTTAATAAGAGTTTTAAATACTAAAAGTATATTGAAAAGGTAGTTAATGGAATCGAAAGCCCAAAAGTGATAAAAAGGGAAAGAGTCATTTGATGACTAAAGTTTTAAATAGCCCATCTTATTAGTCATCAAGTTTCATTAATTAAAATCTCTTTTCCTAAGCCCACAAGTACAAGCCTTTATATAAATATCCTAAAACCCAATTATTTTACCCTACACACTTATTTTTCTCCACTTCACACGTAATTTCTCTCTCTCTCACTCGGCATTTTCTCTCTTCTCTTGGTTTGTGCGTCGTTCTTCAATTTTCTCCCAAAAGTTCGTTTCTTCTTCTTCAAGTCAACAAGAAACGTCATGAATACTTCTCAAGAGCCGAACCTCCGCCGGGTTCCCTGTCGTGGCTGCTGTTGTCCGGCGCCTCTTTTACCTCATTATTGTTGGTTGTTTTTCTTTCTTCCTCTCTAAGATTCCATTAAAATACTAGTTTTTATGTTATTATATTGATATTTATCATGTCTATGAATTAAAGTACAGTTTTATTTATATAAATAATTTTCGGTTATTATGATTATTATTATAATAATTTTCAGATTTAATATGTTAAGTTTATTTTAGTTTTTATCATGAAATTTATAGTTTTTAGGGTTTTTAATTACTAGAAACTATATATATAAAGTATAAATCATGAGATTTGGTTAGTACATAATTTTATATGTATTGAATATATTTTCAGAAGATTTATTAAATATTATAAGTGTTGTAATTTCAGAAAATAAGTATTCTAAGAGTTTTAAATGATTTTTAATCACTAGAATAGTTGTACTATACTAGGGATTAAAAATAACGAAAGTTTTTAATAAAGTTGTTTTTAGTAAGTTGTTTTCCGCTGCAAAATTTTGAGTAAGTCGAAACGTTATCACACGGGCGATAATGCCTGGGTAATTCTCTAAGGTTTATTATAAAAGTATTTTCTAGAAAGAGAGAATTATCGGGGTGTCACAGTGGAGATGGAGTTGTGTATGTCTGCAAGGGTTCAAAGGATAGTTCAATGGCATCAAGTGCGGTACCTTGTATGTTTTGCAAGGCTTTACTCTCTCAGGTTCAGTTGTTGTTACTCCATCTGAAATCCAGGAGGAGGATATGACCAAGCAATGGCACATGAGACTTGGCATATGAGTGAGAGAGGGATGCAAATCCTCTTCAAGGCAGATTTTCTGTGTGGCCACAAGGTTAAGCTTTCAAAAATTTCAAGCGATGGAAGGCATTGGTGGAAAATCAAACTAGGAAAAAGATCAAAAGGATACGAACTGATAATGGTCTGGAGTTCTATTTGTCTGAGTTCAACGAGTTCTGCAAGAATGAAGGGATTGTTAAGCATCATATTGTAAGGGATACACCACAATAGAATGGTGGAGCTGAACGAATGAATCAGACGCTTCTAGAGAGAGCTCGATGCATGCTCTCTAATGTTAGGATGACTAGAAGGTTTTGGAGAAAATTCGTTAGTACATCATGTTAACTGATCAAACGTGGACCTCACTCTAGAATCAATCTCAAAACAACATATGTGATGTGATGTGGTGAGGTAAACTTGCGAATTACTCATATATGCGAGTTTTTTATTGTAATGTTTACTATCATGTAAATGAAGGTAAGTTGAAGCCAAGAGCCAAAAGGGAGTGTTTGTAGGATATTGGGATGGGGTGAAAGGTTATAGAATCTGGTCCCCATCTGGCATACACAAATGTGCAAAAAAAAAAAACCAACACTCCTGGGTTGAACATAGCAATGAATCATTTGACTAGTACCTTCAATGATGTTGACATTGAAACTACCTGGTTTCCATGCAAGTATTACTCTCCCACCATCATCATAAAAAGTATTTGATGTGAAACACCACCATTGAAACACCCTTTGTTACTCCCCCGAACATTCCAGCAAGCAATCTTGGGGGTCCCCCTTGCCCTGGTCTGCATCAATGTCCAATGTCTGTACATCACCAGTTCCATCTGCAAGATGTTCCTTCCTTCCTACATCAGCCTCTACTAATGTTTGAAATGAGTTTCCAGTGTTAACAGGGATCACAACTGACCTCCTAACTCGAGTAGGCCTTAAAGCCTTCTGGAAACCATCTGGATCAATTTCATTACCCTTTGATGTATTTGTAATGACATCTTCCTCATTCTTTTCTTCTACAACAATCTTTTTAGGCATCCATACCTTCCTAATTTTCTTTATCATGAAATTTTTAGTCTCATGTCCCAACTTATTACAGTTAGTACACGAACTAGGCTTCCACTCATAAAATAATGGTACTACTTTATCCTCATCATATTCATTGATAAAATGAACTGCTGTGGGAAGTCTTGGTCCATACATACATGAACCAAAATTCTGGCATATTGAATCTTATCTCGATTCCTTGTAGCATCATCCCTCTTAATAGGGTCTCCTGATTGAGACACTATCCTGTGTAATGTCTTTTCTCCCCAATATTTGATCCCAATTCTCAACTAAACCCAGATTAGTAAACTTTTAATGTCTTCCCTCTAAAAATCCATAATCGGAGTCCAAGGTTTCAGGATGAAGGGTTTTTTGTTAAAGAAATAATGTCCATTAAGAACACTATCTCTAGAATCCATCGACCTAAATCATACCAAAAACATACCCTTCTTGACCATCGCAATCTTATCAATGTTATAATTTAAATGATTTCAAATGGTAAGACTAATTTTTGCTCATTTGGAACTATCCTTGTTTACTACATTTTGCTAATTTAAATGATTTCAAATGAAAAAAAAAAAATAGTTTTCAGTGTACCATACTCATGATACACCAAAGTGTATGATAAATTTTTTGTCCAATCTACTACTCTATTTTTTTCGAAGTAGACATGTTTAATTTACCAATGCTCGATATGTTGTAAACAAGTACTAATTACTTATGCAACATGTATAGCCTGTAACTGCGATTATTTTTGTTAAAGAGTTTTTCATTAGAGGGGTTTGGGTCAAGAGTTGAGACATAGCAACTTCTCTTTATAGTGCAGACACTTAGAGACCTGATTATACATGGGTTGAGTCTTTGGATTTCATTATAGGTGTTAAGGACTAAGGTGTATATCATCTGTTTCTATTTAAGGTGCACACTTTCTATTCTAAAGATCTTTTAGTTCTCTTCCCAGATTGAAAAATCTATGGGAAAAGAGTAACAAGCGAAATTTAAGAAAGAAAAATTAACAGATAACATGTCGAAAATTCATGTGATTGAGTGAAAACAGTCGATCAATGTGACTACCAAATCAGCCCCAAAAATCCAAATACAACCACACTTCAATAGTCTCAGCTCGAGCTTGTTCATTAGAAAGTGACTCTACTTCTACTTCTATTCCAGGCTGATATCAAAAAGTCTACAAAGTTGGGTTAAACAGAATTTTCTTCACATAAACCAGATCTTAAGTTCAAAGCTGATATCTTTAGGAAAGTAAAATGACAAGAAGCTAACTACGACAATTCTGCCATGCATCAACAGAGCCTTTTAAGAGTTAAAAGTTGAGTCTATTCTGTACAAATGTACCATGAGTTGTCTGAAATAGAGAACGTTGATGCAAAAATATATATACAGTACTACAGAAATAGGAAAGATTTTACTTAGTTACCCTAACATATGCCGTAACAACTTTTAGGTATCATCGATTTCCAGATATTCCATAGAGGTATCATCAACTCTTTGAAATAAAAGTCATTTAGGTACAATAATAATTGTTTCATCAGCAGTTAACACAATCAGGCACACAGAGTAATTGGTAACTAAGGTACCTCGGTGAAATTTTCGCCACATGTGGAATAACAGAACAAGTTATGGTAGCTATACACTATTACACCTTGCGTCATGGTACCTATAAGTTAAATTGTTTGTAAGTAATAAATGAACTAGACTATCATTGTTATTCAGTTGTTTTTGTTAACAAGACTCAGGTTACAAGGTAAATTTGACGATTTGACTAGTAACTGCTGAAGAAGTGGATGAAAAATATGAAAATGGGAATTCAATGAACAATTCTCCAATATACACTATAGAATAGGAAGAGCAAACTATAATTTGAGTCTAATAAACAGTCATAGCAAAACCTTTCAAGAGGAATAGCTATTTGAACTTCTAGTAAACTGTAATTTAGCCTATATATCACAGAGAAATCAAAGATTGGGCCAAACATTGATATAACCTAGAAGCATAGTCTACACCAGTGTCCTCCAGGACGTGGAGGCATGTTCTGGTTATTGGAACGGGTACAGCAATGCAATTGGCTGGTTAGTTTTACAACATTGGCTTAAAGTGAATCAAATAGCCCAAGTACCATGTTTGAGTTCAACAAACCAGGAACATGGTATCATGTGGCGTAAAATAGAACTTGGCAAAACCAAACGAAATTATGATTACGATAGAGAGGTCATATACAGGTGAGCAGATGCTAACAAGACCTAAGAGTTTGGACTAACATATAGAAGGTTAACCCCTTTGCTACTGTTAAAGAATGATGCCTCCCTCTCCCTAAGCTAACCAAAACTGCTAAAAGAAAAGAAGATACACCCACACAATACGGACAAACTACAGATGTAAACATGAATGTTGAGAATCTCTCTGAATACTTGCATCTCACTTTCTATTAATTTATACAGCTACTATCATCAATCAGATGGTGTTAGACTCCCCCAGTCCAACCCTGACCTTTCCATAGATTTACAGATTTGTGTCATTACATTGATGACAGTGTCTCAGATATAGAGTCAGAGAACAAACCTTTCCCGTAGCAGCTTTAATTTCAGCCATTTATTAATATGGAGCATTATCAAGATCAAGAACCTCGTCCTTCTCTCTCCAATTGCGGAAGCTCTTTTCTTGCCTGATTGTCCCACTGATGAACCAGACAGTAAATGAATCAATCAAATCGATAATAGCACTCTACTGATCCTTCACACTTGAAAATTCAAAGCACCCTCAAAAACTCAAATTTCTATACAGAATGCCATCTTCAGATGTTGGGCAGTGACTGGCTATAAAATTCAGTGAAGTCAAGCCGGAATAGGAGGAACTTCAAGTCAATGTGTTGCTGTACTGGCAGCTGAGAAATGAATCCTGTAAGCAAGGATGAATATTTCTTTCCAACATCATCCAGCTCCTGGCTCATATTGCTAAGAAACTTAGCAGCGTGTTGGGTCAAGGCCTTCCTACCCTCGGTGGCCCATGAGCCAGCCTCTGCGGATATGCGACTTGATTGCCTGGATAGTTTTCTCTTGTCGTGTGAGTCAGAGGACCTGTAAAATAAAATAAAAAGATGAATCAGTGTCCAAGGCTTTGTGCTAAAACATTTGAACAACTACTTGAGAACAGGATAAATATAGATAGATACCTTGCTTGCAATTCGTATATCCCTTCATATAATCTGTCTGTAAGACTTCTAAACCGCAGTACTAGGTCAAACAAGACAAATAATGTCTCATATAAGCTCTGTGATTTCTCCCCAAGAAGAGACTTCTCCACTATAGAATGGAGATACTTTTCATGGGCAGCAAGCAGGTCATCAAGATCTTTTGCTGCTTCCATTTCATTGGAGAAGTTAGACCATGAAACCTCCAAGACTTCAAACATTATGTAATACTGCAAATTTGAGACAAAATGATTCATCTCATCCCAAAGAACTTGACACCTCCGCAATGTTGAAAGCAACTTCATCTTAACTGCATTTTGCAATTTAATAAAGGAGTGGGAGCTGATACAGTTAGGCTTCATTGTCTTCCAAACACTGATCAGCGCATGCTCAACTCGCCTTAGCTTCCACAAGAAATTGAAAATTCTTAGGTATCTTGTCATAACAGATTCTGTGAAAACAGTGTTCAATGGAACTCTGGCATCATAGTCCAGTGAGAACACATCCCAACCCCTGTCTCCAGTATTGTGTGGCATCATTTTGACCCTTAATCTATCTAATATGTCACGATCATCATATTGAGCATTTGATGACCGTATAGCAGTCTCCAACAAACCAGCTAGCTTGAATGTACTTATGGTATTCGCAGGCTCAGAGAGTTCTGGCCCAACTATGTCCATTAGATACTGCACAAAGTCACCCTGCCCAAGTAACAAATAACGCTTGATTGCCGTACAATGTTCTTTGAACTTATAGCAGTTGTAGATAACATCCAATAGATGCTTATCAATTCTTTTTGCTGCTTCATCAACCAGTAATTCAAGAGCATCAGTTTCTCCATATCCAAGACTACCTCTTCCTGTTGTTGTACCCGCAGCAGCTGCAGCCTCAGTTGCAGCATCAGCCCAACCTTGGTCCTCACAACATACTCTAAGAAAATTAATCGACTTCCCTGTTCTTAATATACGCTGCGCAAGGGATGGTGAGATGAAAGAAGGAAGCATCCCGGCGTGCAGTCGATAACCCTCTCTCCAAAGAGACTCAGCCTTGACAGGCTGGCCCACTACGAAAAACTCGGCAAATATATCTTCAAGCTCACCTTCCAAGACCCAGCTTCTAACCATTTCAAACAGGGGCGAGCAAACCCTACGGAGCAGACGTTTCATAAACTCATGAACTAATGGGTCCCCATGTTGAGCGTGCATATGAATAGCCCCCAACATAGACCCACCCCTCAAAACCTTGCAACTGTCGACCAAAACAGCCATCAGCCTCATTTTCACCAAAGGTTCCTCGAACCAAACTGATAGTCTCCTTAAAGAAAGATAATTCCCCGAACTAGCGCCTTCTGAAACTAGTGGAATGGGATTCATTGATTGTGCTTCAAGCACGGCCAAAAGCTTATAATACTCAGTAAGCTCATCCTGCAGCGCCGCACAGAATGCTTGCCCCACAGTACCAACATCTTCAGTTGGAAACCGACCCATACAATCCGTTATATGCCCTTTAACTCTCCTAAACAGCCAACCTAATTCACAAAGCTTCCTAGTCATAATCCTAGTAGCTCTCGGTACCTTGATCGAATCACACAATATATACCCATCAACATTTTCATCAAACTTAACATAATTCCCATCAATCCCTTGACAAGCATACAACACATCCCTAACCAAAACCTCCTCAGAAATCTCATTTTCTTCCTTCAACAAGTTTGTAAACTCCCTAAACGCGACTTCCCTAATATTTTCCGGGTCTTTCGACACCATTAAAACCCCACCACTCCAACCCACATCTTTATCACTACGAACTTTTGAATTCTCACTCAACTGGCCATCAAAAATAGCAGGCAAACCCCTAGAAACAATCGAACTAGTATGTTTTTTCGACATTTTACGGTCTTCCGAAACCACCCTAAGCAAATAAAGCACTGCCCACTTATTATTTATACTCCCAGGTCCAGTTTTCGACGCAAATTTAGAATAAAGATCCGCAAAAGATAGTGCTTGAGATGATTTACCTTGAGTAACGAGATGACGTTTAATTGATTCTGCCATTGCACCCTCATCTGCAGCAATTGAAGGCGTCATTCGACTCGAAAGTATGCGAATTGCGTAACGGGTAGCTTGATTGAACTGATTGGGGTCGATTGAGAAATTAGGGTTCATAGAATTTGGTGTGTTAGGGTTAGTGTTAGGGTTTTGGGGTTGTGAAATTAATCGATGAACAAGCTCTTTAATTAGATCTAAGTGTTTATGATCTTCCATTTGAAATGGGGTTTTTGATGAAATCTCCAAAAACAGTGGAGAGAGTGAGAGATTAGAGAGTGAAGAGTAGTGAGAGAGGAGAGAGAAAGTGAAAAGGGGGGAAATTTTGGGGGATTTTTTATGGAAAAGGAAAGGTGATTTTGTGGCTTTTTTTCGATTCTTAATAAATGGGCGCGTAAAATGATTACTGTTTGCCTTTTGAAAATACTGTTGTCGGATGGATTGTGGATGAGATTATGAGAATATGAGATAAGATGAAAAGCCCAAAGGTTTATAAGCCTTAAGCCCTTATTGAAGTAGACTAATGTATAATGATGGTTTATTGTGGAGTTAAAGCAAACCAAGCAAATCAAGGAAGAGGAGCATGGCTGCAGGGGGCGGCCAGTCTTCAGGCCCGGGTAGGCGGCTCAGCTCGGGCTGGTACTAGGCGAGCGCCCAGCCTATGTAGAAATGTAAGGTTTGCTTGTCGAGGCAGGCTGTCTAGATTTCACTCCCCCAAGTGGGCGGTTTTGCCGGTTTGTGGCGTTCGATCTAGCAGTTTGGCCCAGTCGGACGGTTTTGGGTCTGTGTATCGCGATTCTTTGCAGGGTTGTATTTATGTCCCTAGACTATATATGCTCCCTTTTTTTTTGGTTTTAGGGATTATTCACACAAAAGTGAGATCTTTATAGGATGTAGTGAAAGTGGAGAGAAAAAACTAGCATGACCCATTGGTTCCATCAATCAAAGAAGGTTACTTTGTGATTTTTTCTCTTAGATTCTCGAATTTTCCCACGTTAATAATGTGTTTTTCTTTGTGCTTTCATTATTAGATTTTACTTCAAGTTTTTTCATTAATTGTAGATTAGTGTTAATTACATGAAATTAGTTTTTTTTTTTTTAGTGAAATACGGATGCGTGAAATTCCTGCTGCTGTTATTCCAAGAGATTCACTCTGCCGTGGCTCGTTTCTGGTGGGGAGGGAAGGGAGAGGAGAGAAAGATGCATTGGTTAAGTTGGGAGAAACTATGCAAACCAAATGTATCGGAGGTTTAGGATTCAAGATCTAGGGGTGTTTAACTATAAATTATTGGGGAAACAGGTTTCGCGTTTGTTACATTACAAAAACTCTCTCTTGAGTCGAGTTATGAGCGCAAAATACTACACATATGGTGACATCTTTGAAGCACGTTTAGGGTAATCGAATAGCTTTTCCTGACGTAGTATTTGGGGTGCAAAAAGTTTAGTAAAGGAAGGTATAATTTGAAGGGTAGGGGATGGGTGATCAATTAACTTGTGGAGTGATCCATGGGTTGGTGATAAAGATGGAAGATTTATTAGGAGTGAGCGTGTTGCGAGTTTGGAGGTTGTGGGTGATTTAATTGATGATGAGAGAAAGGAGTGGAGTGAATGTTATATATTGAAAGACACTTAGATGAAAGAGATCTTCAATGTTGCATTTTAGTTATTCGTTCCTTTGAGTTCAAGATGTATCCAATATGAGTTGACTTCGGCATACTCAAAAGATGGGGTATATTCGGTGAAAACGACTTACATGTCCTGAAAAGGTGGCAACTTGGATGATTTTCACATAGCATAGGGTCTCATATGGAGTTTAGAAGTTTCACCCAAAGTACGACATCTCTTGTGGCGGGTGTACTAATTCCCTCCATGTGAGAGTAGCCGTTAAAAGGCGTCGTTTGCTGGCAGATGCCTGCTGCCCATGGTGCTTGTGTGAAGAGGATACCATTCAACGTTCCTTATTTACTTGTCGTCATGGGCAGCAGATTTGGAGATGTTGGGACGTCAAGATATAGCAAGAGGTGTTAAAGATGAGGAGATGATCGACAGTTCGACACGCTAGTGAGATGGAGTGGCTCGACAAGAAATTGGTGCAAACGGGTTGCTACATTATGTGGAATTTATGGACAGCTCGAAATAAATTTGTTTGTGAGAATAGCTCTCAACCCATGGTGGTAGTGAGTCAACTAGTAGTGAGGCAAGTTGAAGAATTCAAGGAATACACCACTCACATTTATGGAGGAGTGTCGAAGAGTGTAGTGGCCAGCTCATCTCGATGGATTGCGCGGTTGCGCCCTCTACTGGAATCATCAAAGTGAACTCAGATGCAAGTATTAGTGAGGATGGCTGGATTTGTCTTACGGTTGTATGTGGCCCGTGATTCGAATGGGAAAGTCCATTCTGCGGCAGTGAGAAGGGTTCAATAAAGCCTTTTGGCCTCCTAAAGTCGCCGAGTGTAAGACGGTTCATATAGCAATTCGACTAGCAAAATTGCATCGGATGAAGAATGCATGTGGTTATTGAGTCTGACTCACAGGTTGTGACAACAAGATTGTCAAGAATGACCCTTTATTTCTCGGATTTAGATGCAATGCTTGGTGATGTTCTTGCTATATACCGTGATTTTTCTTCTATTAATTTTATGCATGTCAAGAGAGATGGGAATACTGTTGCCCGTAATCTTGCTAGAGTGGTGCTTTTGGTGTTGAACAATGTTGGGAGAATCAGTGTCCTAGCATTGTAACTCTGTACGTACTTATGGACACTTTGTCCTTCGATTAATGCATTACTCTTTTTCCATTTAAAAAAATTAGTCTTTGCTTAGTCTTATTCCCAAAAAAAGAGCTGTTAACTACGCTGTAATGACAAATTTGTATTTCATATTATAGATAAGTGAGTAGAAAAGTTTTTAACACTAACTCATTCCATTTAATTAAAAGTATCTAAACCCTTTGATACTAACTTGATTTGTTTAATAAATTGTGTTAATTGTCTTGATTTTTGACATGTTTGAGTTTGACTTATTAATTATTACAATATTAACTTGAAATGAAAGAAACTTGTAAATGCTTAGATTGGTATTAATTGGTATTTCTAAAAATATCACTCTTGAATATTTACTATTCACTTCGTCTCATAATATAATATTTGTTTTCTTTTTAGGTGTCTCAAATTATATTACTTGTTTTTTTTTATTTTACATTTTTTCATAATTTGCTAAAAAAGCGTGTCATTGCCATTTATTTACTTCTTCGAATTTGTTCTTTTGCTTTGTTTTGCCCAAAGTAATTTCTTCTTGGAATGTATTTGCTTTGCCCAGAATAAGTAATACTAAATTGGTAATAAAAGTTTTTTTTTTTGTCATAGCAATGTGTCACTTACTGCATGTCACATTCCCTTGTAAAGAAAGGTGTTCACTTAATAAAAAAGAAACAGAAGTATTACGCAATATACAACTATGTATACTGTTTCTTTATTTTCGTGTAGGCAAGTGTTAAAGTGGTGCAAATTTTAAAGAAGCGAGTAACTATTGATTTTGTAATACTAATAATGCTCTGGTATGGAATAAATGTTTTGGAAGTGAATTGATATCTCCTTGTCACGTGAGCCAATTTGATGACCTTCAACACAAATTACGTAAATTGAGCTCGGGGGTTGATCTAAGTAATGCGGCTAATGCCTATCCGATGCCTGAGTCAGTCAAGATAAAATTGGTAGCTCTCAAGTATTGCATAATTATGATTTTCAACGTACCTTTATGACTCAGATCAGGGGTATTTATAGGAGGCGGTAGTGTCCTAAGTTAGGTAGGACACTACTCCTATTGGCTAAATGCAATTCTATCCTCTTCTGATCCTTATCGTTAGGCCATAGATCTTGCTAAGATATTACTGGATTAGGCCCAAGCTCATCAAAGATAGCCCAGACGATTCTCATTGATAAGGTGTTCGATAAGGACTGATATATCAAAGGTTTGACCATGACGGTCTCTGACGGTTCAGTTGGACTGATATGGAACTTGAACAATCCCCATACAACTATTCTAGAAAAGAAAGGTATTGGGAAAGTTATTGAACAAGGCCCTAATTTATATTCACCTTGTTCGAGAATTGTCATAATTCCAGAGATTACACAACTTCAGTAAAAAACAAATCCCTAATTGTGTAGTTTAATGTTTTTACACGTTTTCCCTCAATTAGTTCGAATAAGTAGGGCCTTGATAAAGAAGTTTCAACCAATAATTCGTATTTTCAAGTTACCTGTTTTTAACAGAAATTCTTAATAATTGATCAATATCTCATTAGAAAGTTATACAAAGTGAAAATATTACTCCCTTGTGCTTTTATAATGGTTTTGCACTAACCAAGGATGTCTTGGCCTAGTGGTTAAGATTGAGGTGCTGTGAGCAATAGGTCACAGGTTCGAATCCCCCCTCCCCTTCTTTGTACTTTGTACCGCCTTCGTGGCTCATATGGATCAAAAAAAAATAATGGTTTTGCACTTATATAACTACTCCCTCCGCTTTTATTTATTTGCTACATTTTGGTTTACACAAGAATTTAGGAGATGTCATTTTCATTCTTTTTTAGTGTACTTTTTGACCCCTTTAGCATTAAATAGGTGGGAAAAGGGGGGAAAAGTAGTACTTTTTTGTGGAAAGAGAGGAGAAACAAATATAATACTATTACTTTTTGGTGGGCCAAGTATCCTAATAAGGAAAATGTAGCAAATAAAAAAAACAACCCTTTTTGAAAAATGTAGCAAATAAATAAAAGCAGAGGGAGTATATCTTATGGTCTAAATATACACCTTTTGACAATAAAAGCTCTATAGTTGCATATTAATAGAAAATAATATAGTTGATATTTTTAAAACACACATTATAATGAATCATACATAATCTTAAACGACAAGGTCTTATATATACATTATTGAAAATTTCAGTCAAAATTTTCTAAATATGTGACCACCAAAAAGTATAATGTAACCATTAAAAAAACAAAACTAATATGAAAGTCTCTTTTAAAAATAATAACTCAATGTCTACATTATAAAAAATTAGTTGTCAAACTTTAGAAAATTTACCATTGATATTAATTATGACCGCCTATAGTTCAAAAACATATGCATCTAAGATTTTAATCAAATAAATCTTTTTATCTTTTAACAACATGAAAGAAATATGAAGGTTTATGGGTCTCTATATTATATAGTGTAACTTAGATGTTATCATATAAATGCGTAACCAAAAAAAGCTCCTTTAATTGGCACAATAAATTTTTTACTACAAAATGATACCAACAAGTTAAGGTTTTGTTCTTTGAACTGAACTAAAACTATATTGTTAGAGAAATTTATCGAAATTAAACTGAATTGAACTAAATTTATTTGAACTGAACATTAACAATTCAGTCCAAAAAACAAAACATAAAGATACCAACTCAAACAGATTTCGACAACTTATAGATTTTTTTTTGCTGCACTAGTGCTCCAAACAGAAACTAATACTTTCACCACATATACAATACCTAACACAAACTAAAGAAACAACAAATTCTCAAAGAAGAATTTTAGGTAACATGCATCTACCACAAACTTATCTCTTAACTTTTCTTGGTCCACTATCACTACATTTTTGGTCTATAAAAGCTTATCCCCAAAGCTACTCTTCACCACTTCATCAAATCACCTCAAAAAAAAAAAAAACCTCTCTCTCAAATTTCTCTCCTAAACCATAAAAAAATGGGAGATCAAGAATCAAGCAAATGGGAAGGAGAGATCATAGTAGAGCTAAAAACACTCACACCACAACAAGTATGGCCACTCATAGCAGATTTTTGCTCCTTAGACAAATTGTGCCCTCACCTAGAGAAGTGTTACTTAGTAGAAGGTGTACTAGGAGAGCCAGGTATGATCAGGTGTTGTGAGTCCTCAAACTTTGGAGGTGAGGGTGCAGCCAAATATGCTAAAGAAAGACTCCTTATGATTGATCCATCAAATATGTGTCTTTCTTATGATATTGTTGATAATAATGCTGGATTTAAATCTTATGTTGCAACCATGAGATTGTTTCCAGTTATTAATGGTGATGATGGAAAGTGTTGGTGTAAGTTTGTGTGGAATTTTGTAGCTGATCCTGTTGATGGTTTTACCCTAGAAGGTCTTCTTGAGCTTTTAAATGGTATTGCTCAAGCCATGGCTAAAAAGATGGAAGAAGCTTTTTCTGATCAAAGTTAATTAATTGAAGATTATATATGTTGATTTTCCAGAGAAAGAGATATCAATTCATATAAAAATTTTATTTTATTTTTATGTTAAATTAGTAGATCTTTGTTATTGATACCATGCTATAAATCATCATAAGCTTAATATATCATTTTGATTAAGCTTTTATATGATATATATATATATATATATATATATATATATATATATATATATATATATATATACACATGAGTGTATTTTGAATGGAAGGACAATTCTTATTATAGTACATTGCCTGTAACTCATTGTTATTGTGGTGAGTAGAGTCCAACAAATTGTTCCCAAAATAATTAATTATCAATATATATGTTTCATTTAGGTACTTATCCTTGATTTTAGTGATCGACATTTAAACATTATCGCAATGTAATGCTAAATTAGTAGTAAGAAATAATAGAAATTCTATTATGTTTTACTGAGAACGTTTAATTTACTACCCTTGTCGAAAGAAATATCATGTTCCTACTCCTTATATTTTAGTAGCTAATAATCTTGCTCACGATAACTTAGTTAGGTAGTGCTAGTATGTTCTCTAGCTAGGGTGTAATTATTTAAGTTTTATTCAAAGTAATTTTTTCCGAAGTTAAAGAAAAATAGTAAAAAAAAAACTTAATTAGAATAATTACTGTATAATAAATTTTGTATAAATGGGAAATAAAACATAGATTAATTTCTATGTTCTTAAGTAGAAGTAACCTATTTCAATCTGTCAAGAAAATCGAATCAATACATGAGACATAAACACGTAATATTTTTTTGAAGCTAGTGGCATATATATACAAGTAAGACTATACTAGTAGCTTAAAAATCATCTAAATCATTGTTTTTTTGCTACTTCACTATATATCTATTACTGATTGTTTATACCCATTTATATATTGATACAACAATAATAGATTATTAGATTGTTACAATTACAGAGATCCAAATCTACCGAGCATGTGCAAAGATGCTGCTCATGTACCGTGGGAAAAAGTCAACTTTAGTTTTTTTTTTTTTTAACCTTCTAAAGTTAGAGTACACTCCTAAAGTTAGTGATCTCAATAGATTACGTAAGTAATGACTCAATGTGATCAATATTATATGGTATTAATTACGAGATTATCATACTTCTTTTTTTGCAAATCTGGATTGAGTTTGTACTTTTTGGTTAACTTTGATAACAAAAGCATATATTTTTCTCCCAAAAGTGTGAATTTATTTTCTCTACACTCTCAAACATGTGTATCACTCTATGTATTGTTAAACAAGTAATTTAAACAATTTACCAATCAAAAATTATTAAAAGAGACGGTCTAATTTTATTATAAAAGTAGACCTAGTCATTGAATGGATTAAACTAGTCACCTAGAAAAGTTAACCTAGTCATTATTGGACTAATTCTCTTTTTAATATTGGACTTACCATTGCCTAATTTTAATTTAAATGTAAACGGTCTCTTACAAGACAAACTCTTTACCAATTAATGTGATACAGTATGGCGTATGCCATGCATAAAAAATACAAACCCTTTCCCCGCTAATCTTAGCTATTTTGCATGATTTTAGATTGGAATTTGGAGGGAGTGAAGAATTTTATTTTCAACTCTGACGATCGAATTAGTTGTTAAACCTATACATAAGTAACTAAACTGGCTATATTCATAGTCATATAATCTTTGTAATCTCACACATACATGACACACACACGACTAGGAATGGCAACGGGTCGGACTTGGACCGGATTATGCATGATCCGACTCCGACCCTACAGAAAGTCGGATTATAAATCTGAGTCCGAGTCCGACTCCGACATCCGACTTTGAAAATCTGAATCCGACCCGACTTAAAATCAGAACATCCGACTCCGAGATCCGACCCGACTTAAAATCCGGACATCCGACTTAAAATCCGGACATCCGACTTAAAATCCGAACATCCAACTTAAAATCCGAACATCCGACTCCAAACCTGATTCGACTTATTTTTCTTTCAATTCTTTATAATAGAATAGTCTTCTATAATACAATAATTTAATCATTACAATTTATTCTAATCATCATATGAAAATCATTTATAGTACAAATAATCTCATTATTACTATTATTTTTAACAATCATTTTTTTCTGTGGGAAAATCATGTATAATACAATTAGCTGAAAGTCGAAGTCAGATTATACATAAATAATACATTACATAAATAAGAAAAAAGGATTGATTGACTCAAAGTCGGAGTCGGATTCGGATGTCGGATAATTTTATGAGATCCGACTCCGACCCTCCTCCGACTCGGAGTTGGATTTTTTAAACGGAGTCGGAGTCGGATTACTTTTTGTCGGGGTCAACTCGAATTTTTTCCTTCGGATCGGAACGGACTAGGGTCGGATTCGGATTGAATTGCCATCCCTATCCACGACACACACTTAGTAGCATATATAATAGTAAAATTTTCAGTTTTCAATGTAGAGGTCGGAAATTCGAATTTTTGCCCTATTGGTTTCGTGGTTCAAGATCCACCACATAGTCCATGCATGTATATTTATGATTGTCACTAGCGTATTATGAACCAAAAAATTAAGGGTGTCAAGGTTTGAAAACGCAATCTCTAATTTGAAATTTGAGTATTTATCTACTGTTTTGTATATTTAAGACAATATATTTAAAGCAGAAAAATTAGGAGTCGGACCTCTGGCTATTTGCCTCAATCAATTACTTTCTCCGTTTAGAAATAGTTGCACCGTTTTATGTTTTCACGCTTGCCGATAGATAGTTTCAAACGTTAATATCTTCAATTATCAATGAGTGAAAATTATAAAAAGTTAATATTAAAAAAATATACATTAGGACGAATCTAACAAGATCACATATGACTATATTTTTCCTAAAATATAAATCACCAAAGATAATCAAAATGTAAGATGTGAACAGTAAATACTATGCAAATGGCGCAACTATTTCTAAATGCAGAAAGTATATCAAAGTTTTTGTGTTTGTCTACGTACTTGATACTAGAGGACGATAGCATAAATTACACCTAAGATAAATTAACACTTTATAGATTACAATAATGTGTACGTTATTCCTTTAAGCAAACACTTTTAACTCATATCCTATATGATCACACTTTAATTAGTGATTGAAACACCCTAAAACTCATACTATTTTAGTACTAACTTTTTACACATGATCTGTTTTTTATATACAGTTCTAAAGAAAATCATAGTGCTCAACCATCACCTAAAATATTTGTTTGCGGGTTGGGTGTTGTATGTATGGTTTCTTGTTTTCCTTCAAAAGTTAAATATCTTGTTTGATTTATCATTTCATCATTTTTTCTAAAAAAAAACTCATTTTGTCGTCCGATAACCTCAACTAAGATTTTCAATCCCCTAGACAATATGGTACGACAATTGACAATCCCAACATTTCTATGAATCGATCTTGGATATATTTCATGATATTAGTGTAATATTGTATGTACAATTTTAATTGTATTATTAGGTTTGTATTGTAACTCTATATATATAATGTTAGGGTTAACCTGATTAGGTTAACACAATTATTCTCCACACTTGTACATGGTATCACAACTTAAGTTAAAATAATTTTATTTTCTCCTTCATGTTTCCTTCCTTCGGCCTTCCATCCTCCACCATGGACGCCGCCTCTGCCACATCGTTTTCCGATGTTGTTGCCTCATCCACGATGCATCTCTTCTTGCGTGGCTCTCTTGCTTCGGCAAGCCTCCCCACCTCTTCGACCATGATTGTCGGCTTGCACGAACCCTCGCAATTTTCTTCAGCCTTGGTTGTTGCTTCGCATGCTCAGCCCGTCCTGTCCTACTCGGCAGTGGCTGCGGGAATTGCCGCCCAGCACTCCTCGACAGCATACGCCCAGCCCTCGCATCCTGCGACTCTCTTTGGCGTGTCATCCAGCCCGACAATGCAGCCCTGTAGCACTCCTGTGCGTGTCTCACCTTGGTTCTCGCCTGGTTTTTATCATCGGGTCTTGCAGCCCTCTCACGTGGGAGCTATTTCTCCGGCCTCTAATAGTGTTACGTCGATCGTTTTTAGCAGTGGCGGATCTAGAAATTCAGAAATGGGGGTACGGAACAATGAGCAACTAGATTCATAAAATATATCATTTTTCCTTCCCTAATCTTTGGCTATATTTTATTTTTTTGGAGCCAAATTTCGCCAACTTTAACCAAAATACCATTAATATATAAGAAAAAAATATCATATGATATAAATGCTCCGATACAAGATTACATAAGAATTGCATATTTAACTTATTTAGGAGGGCCTGAAAGAGTAGGAGGAAGAAAAAATGTTGCTAAAGAACATTTGAGAAAAAAGAAAGAGTAAGAAAAAAAAAAAAAGATTGAAAGGTAGATTACAAGAATTGAACATGCAACCTCACACTCCTTTATCAATTTCCTCTCCCTTACCACTGAAACAAA
Organism: Beta vulgaris subsp. vulgaris; assembly: GCF_026745355.1. Lineage (NCBI taxonomy): Eukaryota > Viridiplantae > Streptophyta > Magnoliopsida > Caryophyllales > Amaranthaceae > Beta > Beta vulgaris. The sequence continues at coordinate 44,759,153 of NC_079203.1, forward strand.
CACTAGTTTTGATAAAAGTCTGCATGTGTAAACTATATAAATCTGCTTTTCTAAATTAATGGGGGTACAGTTGTACCCACTGTACCCCCAGTGTATCCGCCCATGGTTTTTAGCCTCCCACAGCTGTCTACTCCAAATCTCACCGATCTCACGATCTGGTAACCATTACTCTTTCTTCTCCTGAATATTATCTTTTATGGAAAACGAAGATTACTTGCTTGCTTCTTTTGCATCAATTGCTTAATATAGTTGATGGTACGACTTCTATTCCTCCTTCTACTGTACTTGATGAACATGGTTATTCGATTTCTAATGTGCACTTCTATGAATATCTTTCATTCTTGACTATCAGGTTTATATATGCATTTTATAAACTAAAAGTGCAAATATTAATATTTTTACATGGAAGATTTTTTATATGTCACTCCTAAACAAAATTCTTGACAGAGCTCATATATCACCCAAAATGCAAAGATCATACCGGTTGTTGTTGTGTTGTGTCGTTCTTAATTAGTCATTTTATATTTCACATTTGTGCTAGTTGCTAATATTTCATTTTTTTCCTCATGTTTCATATAATATTTTTTTGTAATGTAATCAAGAATGAAAGCTCCACTAAGTATAATTGTTGAAAGTTTTCCTTTTTAAATAAAAATGTAACTCTAGATCGTATATAATAAGTAATTTAGAATTTATGTTCGAATAACTCCGAACCCACGTGGCTCAATTCTTGGATCCGCCACTGATTGTAACTTACTGTTAGGGTCGATCTAATCAAGTTAACATTTATTCTTCACACTTCTACACATGAATTATTATTTTTTATAAAACGAGCTTTTCACATTTTAAAAAGTTACTTTAGCAATAATTAGATTTCTAGCTAGCCAAGTTATTCTATCATTATGATAATCAATGTTTCCTTTTTTGCAAACTTTAATTGCCAAATTCAATGAAATTAATCCAAAATTTTAGAAATCTATGAGTACTATTATTTTTGAGAGTGACATTTTGATTATAGCTTTAGAACTTATGCTTATTCCACTCGAGGTTTCCTCTACTTGGAAATAGAATGCACATTACGGTTGTCTTTTCTCACTAGCTTAAGTGGAAGAGATGCTCAACCATCAAATCTCAAAAACAGCAAACCAGTACTTAAAAAAGAAAGAGAATATAGTGGAAGAGATAAAACAAAGGCTCCACTAAATCCCCACAAAGCTTAAATATGCTCCATCTGTCCATCAGCTGAATATATAATCCCTACATATGTAATCTCTGTAAGCACTAATTAAGCACGTTAATTGATCTTTTGCAGACCATCGTAAACTAACATTTTTTTGGACCTAGTTCTTGAAAAAAAAAAAAGATTTCTCTCAGCTAATACAATCTCTTTGCTTCAATAATTTTTGATGGGCTGATGAAAGAAATTATTTTTGGATGAATTTTTATTTATTGTTGTAATATAAGCTAATAGTTTTTTTATGTCTTTCGAAGATATAGGCTGGCATATAATGCATTTTTGTTATTATATGTTACTTTTTGGTCATTTAAAGAGATTTAAATGAGTAATAAAAAAAATATAATAAAGAGAGAGTTCCATTTGCGCGAAAATAAAATGGAGTTTGATGGTTTTTTTTTGTTCATGAGTGAAATGGAGGTGATACATTTGTTCATAAAATGAACAAAACATGAGTAAGGGTGCGTTCTATTCAACTTATTGGCCCTGAACTTATTGGACCTTATCTGAACTGAACTTATTGAACCTGAACTGAACTTATTGGAACTTATTAAACCTGATTGGACCTGATCTAACTTATTGGACCTGATTGGAACTTATTGGACCTTATTGACCTTATTGAAACTTATTAGACCTTATTGGTCCTGATTGGAATTTATTAGACCTTATTGGACCTGATTGAAACTTATTTGACCTTATTGGACCTGATTGAAACTTATTAGACCTGATTGAAACTTATTTGACCTTATTAGACAAAAACATTGACCATGAATAACATAAATATTACCACTAATGGAAATACTACTCCTCAAATTTTTTTATGGAGTAATAATTATTATAATCCGTCCTTTGAAAAAAATGATTATTAATTATCTTTTATGATAATTAATTTAACAAAAAAATTTACTATTTATATATTTGCCTATACATAAATTTCACCACTAATATATCTAATAGTCTTGTTTTGATTTTATGAAACACTTGTAGAAAATCAAATATTAATTAACATTTATTATTATTATTGTTAACCTTAATTATTTGACCATGATTATAATATTATTTAATAGCCATATGAATAATCAAATAATAGACAATAATACAAGTATAATACTATAAATTGTGGTACTTTAATAAAAAATTCTAATAATAACATAATCAACTAATAGTAATATGAATAATAAAATAATAGACATAATACAAATAAATAATAAAATAATAGACATAATACAAATAAATAATAAAAATAGACACTAATACAAGTATAATACTATATAATCATTGTGGTACTTTAATTAAAATTATAATAATAACATAATCCGCTAATAGTGATATGAAATTATGAATAACAAAATAATGGACAATAATACAAATGTTTATTAAACATTGACTATTTGGACCTTATTAGACCTGATTGGAACTTATTGGGCCTTATTAGACCTGATTGGAACTTATTGCACCTGATTGGAACTTATTGACCTTATTAGACCTTATTGAAACTTATTGCACTTATTAGACCTTATTGCGACTTATCTGAACTTATCTGAACTTATCTGAACTTATTGGACCTGAAACTTAATTTTTTAAGTTGAACAGAACGCACCCTTTAAGTTCAGATAAGTTCAGATAAGTTGCAATAAGGTCTAATAAGGGCAATAAAGTTCCAATAAGGTCTAATAAGGTCCAATAAGTTCTAATCAGGTACCATAAGTTCCAATCAGGTGCAATAAGTTCCAATCAGGTCTAATAAGGTCCAATAAGTTCCGATCAGGTCTAATAACGTCAAATAAGGTCCAATAAGGTCCAAATAGTCAATGTTTGATAAACATTTGTATTATTATCCATTATTTTGTTATTCACAATTTAGTAATCAAACCCTACACCATCACCATTGGCATAATGGCATTGCTCTAAGGAAACCTTGTGTAATAAGATTAAAAAAAGATGAGCCGAGAGTGATTATCGACCATTACTATTCACCACTATTGTTGTATAAAAAAAAAAATCTAATGTTTCATAATTTTTTTGGGTGATTCACTAACTCATGTACTTGAAGAGAAGTAGCCATTAATCCTTATAGCAAAGATTTACATAAAATCTACAACTTATCACTAACGTAATATTTATGTCAACATAAGCATATTTATAGCCATGTTTGGTAAATGTCTTTTTTTATTGGTTTTTCGCTTTTTAATTTAGTCAAAAAATAAAAAAAAATTTGGTTATTGGCTTTTTGATTGGCTGAAAAAAGCTGCTCGGAGTAGCTTTTCGGATTGGCTTTTGGTTTGTTGGCCCACAAACTCTCTAATAAATTAACAACCAACAACAACAACTAATTTTACCAAGCACTTTTGCAAACAACTGGCTTGAACAACCAACTCAAAAAGCCAATAAATACAACAATGCTTCCAGCCAGTCAAACAAGCCAACTAAAACAGCCAACAACCAACAGCCGATGCAACCCCTATATGTCAACATAGATATATATCAATAGGAACAATATGGACTCTTAAAATATAAAAACTAAGTCACATTTAACAGAGGTGCAACATCCTCTGTATGAACTTGAGTGTGTGTCCCTATTTACGTATGTACAAGTGTGGGAAATAATTGTGTTAACCTGTTGTAGGTTAACCTGGCATTCAATATATATAGTGTCTACAATACAGACCTATGACTATGAAAGTATCCTTCTACCCTTTACAATATAATATTATCCCTTTACATATAATATTATCTAATACACCCCCTCAATCTTTACGGGGTGAAACTACGGATAGATTGGTACGATGTTTAGTAAACAAGTCAGTAGTTGGACCCTTAATTAGTAAAAATGTCTTTAACCTGAGACTGAGTAGGAATATGTCGAACAATAAGTCCTCCCTTGGCAACTATTTCTCGAACAAAGTGATAGTCAACATCGATATGTTTGCTACGATCATGATGAACTGGATTAGCGGTGAGATAAGTAGCAGAGATATTTCGCAATAGACAATCACAGGACGACGGAGAAAATGGCCAATGTCAGCAAGAAGTTGCTTGAGCCAAATGTTTCTGCAGCTGTGTAGGCAATGGCCCTGTATTCAGCTTCAGTGGAGGATTTGGAGACAGTAGGTTGCTTTTTAGAACGCCAGAAAATAAGATTCTTCCCAAGAAAGACAGCATAGCCAGTAGTAGAACGCCGTGTGTCAAGACATCCTGCCCAATCTGCATCAGAATAGGCAATAACAATAGTAGGAGAACTGTTGCTATATAAATAAAGTCCATAATCCAGAGTCCCCTGCAGATATCTGAAAATTCTTTTCACAGCATGAAGGTGAGTAGTACGAGGAGCATGCATAAACTGAGACACCATATTAACAACATAAGCAATATCAGGACGAGTCATAGTTAAGTACTACAATGCACCAACCATACTACGATAATCTGTGGGATCAGCAAGAAGTTCTCCATCAAGCAGAGACAATGTTACTCTAGAGACAACAGGAGTGGTAACTGGTTTAACAGTATGAAGATGGAATTTACGTAGTAAATCAGAGACATACTTATGTTGAGACAAAAATAAACCAGATGGAGTACGCACAACCTGCACACCTAAGAAGTAATGAAGATCCCCTAAATCCTTCATAGCAAATTGAGAAGAAAGAACAGAAATGAATTTGGCAACAAGAGGAGGACTACTACCAGTAAGGACAATGTCATCAACATACAATAGAAGAATAATGAGATGACCACGATATTTGAGAGTGAACATAGAAGTGTCACAACTGCTGCACTTGAAACCAATAGATAAAAGAAAGTTGCTAAACCGAGAAAACCAAGCTCTAAGAGCTTGTTTCAAACCATAAATGGACTTACGAAGACGACAAATATGAGTAGGTTTAGATGGCTGAACAAAACCCGGAGGTTGACGCATATAAACTTCTTCATTGAGAAAACCATGAAGAAACGCATTTTTGACATCTAACTGACGAATAGACCATTTAAGAGAAACAACAATGGTAAGAACCAAGCGAACAGTAGTAGGTTTAACAACAGGACTAAAGGTTTCAAAGTAATCAATACCTGCCTGCTGATGATTGCCAAAAACAACAAGTCTGGCTTTGAACCGCTCCACAAAACCGTCAGAATGATATTTAATCCTGTAAACCCACTTACAACCAAGTAAATTCTTATCATAGTTGCGAGGTACCAATTCCCATGTGTCATTTTTAATCAAAGCATTATATTCACCTAACATAGCTTGACGCCAACGTGAGTCTTTAGAAGCTTGTTTAAAATTAGTAGGTTCGGACTCTACAATTTCAGTGTTTAAGTTCATTAAGACATGAGTCTTAGACACACCATCCTTAAGACGAGTGACCATAGGGTGGTGATTAGCAACAGGAGGAGACGGACAAGGAGAGAGGGGAGTGGGAGACACCGGACTAGACGACGAGGAATGGGGAGAGACCGTGAGAGGAGACTCTAGGGGAAGGGACTCGGGCGGAGTGGCCTGGGCACGCGGCGACCCAGCGAGAGATGGCGAGCCACTTACCGAGGCACGTGGCGACGCAGCAGACCTCACAGAACCGGGCAAGCGAGAGTCCGAGGCCACGGGAGTGGGCGACGCAGCAGGCTGCCCAGCGAGCCGAGGCTCGATAGGAGACGACGCCGGAGGACTGGCGAGGCCAGCAACCGAGGGTGAAGGAAATGGCCCTGGGGAATAAGAGGCCGACGCATGGGTCGACACGGGAAGAAAATGGGAAGAAGCCAAAGGCAACTCGTGGGTAGTGTTCGTGGGAGACCAGTCCCAAGTCAAGACCAAGGGTGAACTATAAGGGACATTTGATGCAGAGCCAACTAAAGCACGATACGGAAATTTATGTTCATGAAAAAGAACATGACGACTAGTGTATACTTTCTTGGTAGTAGTTACAAAACAACGATACCCTTTATATTCCAATGCATATCCACTAAAAACACAAGTTTTCGATTTAGGTTGCAGTTTGTGATTTTTAGAGTTTAGGAACAAAGGAAAGCATTCACATCCAAATGTTTTCAAAAATTGATAGGAAGGAGGACGATGAAATAATTTTTCAAAAGGAGAAACACCCCCTAAAACCAAGCTGGGTAATCGATTGATAGTGTAAGTGGCAGTATATGATGCATCAACCCAAAATTCCGCAGGAAAGTCAGAATGAATAATCATAATACGAGCCATTTCAATGATATGACGATGTTTGCGTTCTGCAACACCGTTTTGAGCTGGAGTGTGGGGACAAGATTTTTGAAAAATAATACCATTGTCAGAAAAATGTTGAAGAAGAGGAGAATTGTCAAATTCCCTTCCTCCATCACTTTGAAATATTTTAATTTTCCAATTAAAAAGATTTTCAACCATCTTTTGAAACATAAGGAATTTGAATAACTTCCGATTTTCGACGTAAAGGATAAATCCAGGAATAGCGTGAAAAATCATCAACAAACACAACATAATATGAAATAATTGATTTGACAAAACAGGAGATTGCCAAAGATCACTATGAATTTTATATAATGGATATGTAGAAAATGTTCAAAGAATCAAAAGGTAAACGGTGTATTTTTCCTTGCTTACAGCCTACACAATCATCATGAAATTTAGAGGTACATGTGATATATTTATTTGAACATAATTTTCCTATAATGTTAGAAGATGTATGACCCAGCGAGCATGCCACACGTCACCCGACTCCTTAAGGTAGGAAAGCAGGAACTGAAGGCTCAGGAGGGACAATGCTGGGCTGAAGAGGGTAGACACCTTGTTTACTGGTTCCCTGAAGCAGAACTTCCCCCTTATCTGGTCCTTAACATAAACAAATTTTTATCAAAACTCACAACACAATCATTTTCATGACACAACTTGTTAACTGATAATAAATTATGTTTAAATTAGGGACATGACAGACAGATGATAAACGGAGGGGACGACTTGCAGTTTTTAAAGTTAAATTTCCAGTACTTTTAATTGGGAGTAAGGTACCATTACCAACTACAACAGAACTAGACCCAGTATAAGGAGTTTTAATAGTGAACGTACCATCCTGAGGAGTCATGTGAGATGCAGCTACCGAATCCGGATACCATACTGAGTCATTAGCTTCACCACCAACAGACAGTGCAGCTAAGGCTCGAGTGACACTTTCTGAGGAGGAGGGAACAAAGTTATGATTGAAACGCTGGGAACAGTAGGCAGCTTGATGACCTTGAAACCAACACAAACCACATGTATCGGAAGTAGGGGTAGAGGTAACATTGTTACCATTCGATGAATTACTCCTTATACCATTTGAGCGTCCCCGATTACCATTGTTGTTGTTGTTTCCTCCAGATCCACGATTATTATTGTTTCCACCATTCCCACCATTATTATTCCGAGCATTGTTTCCCCACGATTATTATTACCACCTCTGTTTCTGTTATTCCTTCCCGATTTCTCCCTCCAGAATTAGTTTGGGAGGAGGAACTTGAACCAGTACCAGTAGATTTAACGGCAAGTAAGGCATGATGGGATGAGGATCAGATGCATCCTTAGAATTGATCAATCTTTGTTCATGCAGTAGTAACTTGGGACGCAAATCATCAAAATAATTGGGAATGGATAATGCAGGAGGGTAGTAACTATATGATCGTACTCAGAATCACGATCTAGCCAAAAAAGTATACTGCACTAAATCCTGGTTCGACACAGGACACTGAATAGCAGCAAGGGAATCAACAATCACCTTAATATCCCGTAAGTACCCATCCATTGTCTGGGAAGCAGGTTTTTTAATCTGAGTTAAACGTCCCTTTAATTCCATAGATCGGGCCATACTAGCATGCATAAATCTAGATTGTAATCTAGTCCAAATATCCACAGAAGTATGCAAATCATGAACATCCACAAATACATCACGTGATAAGGTTGCAAAAATCCATGATTTAACTTGTTGATCAATACGTAAATACTCATAAAAGTGAACATTGGGAACAGTATTACCAGACTCATCAATAACAGTAGCAGGAGGAATTATAGCAGTGCCATCAACAATACCAAGTAATTGATGGGAAAGTAATAGGCAAGTTATTTGCGTTTTCCATAATAAATAATCTTCAGGGGAAGATAAAGTAATGGTTACCAGATTCTTCAGATTAGGGGCCGATAAAGTCGGAAGACTGAAAGGAGTAGCCGTATGGGACGCGCCTAATAGGGGCGTGGAAGGATTAGAAAATTGCCAAGCTTGAGAGGTGGTCGACGTGGCCGGGTATAACACCGGTGTGGCACCGCTGTGAGAGGGGCCCAGTGAGGTGGGCATATATCCCGGCGGAAAACGCGGGGTCGCGCGCGAGGCTGAAGCCGGTGATGTAAATCCGGTCGTCCAAGACTAGGAGAAATCCAGGCCAGAAAGTAGAGGACGCGAGAAAGAATTAGCAGCAGATGGCTGCAAGCCGGGGTGAGCGGCAGAGACCGCAGCTACGGTGGCGGCCGGCGACAAAGTCGGCGAGGCGGCAGATGAAGAAGCCGGAAGAGGCTGCGTGGATATAGCAGCGGCAGCGGAATTCATGGATGAAGAATCCATAGCCAGGGAAAAGTAAAAAACGACGTAAAAGAATTGAGGAATTAAAAAATAATTCTTGGACGGAAAAAAAACGAGGTGGAAAAAAAATTAATTCTTTTAGGAAATCACTGGTTGTGATACCATGTACAAGTGTGGGAAATAATTGTGTTAACCTGTTGTAGGTTAATCTGGCATTCAATATATATAGTGTTTACAATACAGACCAATGACTATGAAAGTACCCTTCTACCCTTTACAATATAATATTATCCCTTTACATATACTATTATCTAATAACGTAAATAATATAAGTTAATAATATTTGGTTCGGTATTAGTTAAAACACTATAATAATCTGGCTGAATTGACCCATCTACTATAGGTGGGTAGCTATTCAAATTATTTGAATTATTTGAATCTGGCTGAATTGGATTAAGTTTATTTTAAATCAATTTGAAAACTCAAATCAAATTAGATTTGCGAGGTAAACTTTCCGAGTTCCAAATTCCCGTGCTGGCTCAAAGAAGATAAGGGAGAACATAACCCGAAGACATTGCTGCATTATTATATCTAAGTAGGGATGTGCAAGGGTAGGGTCTGGGTCGGGTCCATGTGGACCCTAGACCCGGACCCTAAATTTTTTTTGTAGACCCATACCCGGACTCGGACCCTAAGGGTCTGAAAAAATGAGAGGACCAGCCCAGACCCTTAGGGTCTGGAGGGTCTAGAGGGTCTGGAGGGTCCAGGCCTAAATTCTTTATTTTGCCAAATTTTCAGCATTATTAATATCAATAATCATCTGAAATTCGCATGAAACAAACACAAAAATTGAAAAAAACGAAACAAACACAAAAATTGAAAAAAGCGAAACAAACACAAACTTATAAAACTGAAAAAAAAAACGAAACAAACACAATTCACAAACATATAAACTGAAAAAAAACGAAACAAACACAGACATACAAACTGAAAAAAAAAAAACGAAACAAATATAACTTACATAAGAGTTCAGAATGGGTGTTTTGGTGTTTAATTTAGGTTTAAGTCTTTTAGAAAATCAATTTATTTTTTTAAGAAAAATATAAAAATGTATATATTAAATAAGTTTAGGGTCTAAGGGTCGGGTCTGGGTAGGGTCTGGGTCCAAAATTTTAAGACCCGGACCCTAAAAAATTAACTTGGACCCAGACCCGGACCCGGACCCTTAGGGTCTGAAAAAGTTGGACCCAGACCCTTAAATTAGGGTCGGGTCCAACAGGGTCCAGGTAGGGTCCTGGACCCATGCCCATCCCTATATCTAAGAGTACTCCTTAGAGATTAACACATCAAAGTCATTTAACAAAATCTACACATTGCTTGCAAAACTATATCTATACTGCGGTCGGTGTAATATATACTAATAAAATAAAAGACATTTCTAAACAAGAAATGGTATCATATAGCGCTCCTTCTAAAATATTTTACTACATGTAATCTATAATACAATAAAAAAAATAGGAATTGCATAGTATAAGATTTAATCCTGTGACCTCAAGGTTATATATTAAATCTTAATCACTAGACCAAGTGATATTTAGTGTGATCATTTCAAAATATAATATTAATAAATGAAAATTTTTCTTACTCGAAATTCGCCCGAGCCTAATAACTACTCCCTCCGTCCTATAATATAAGTCATGATTCTGTTTTTACACAAGAATTAAGGTAAAGTGGAATCTTGTTTTATTTGAATAAAAAATTCATTTTTATTGGGAAACATTTATATCACTTTTGTCTTTTTAACAAAAAAAATAAAAACTGAACATTAATGTTGCATGGTTTGATGTGTAACGTAGAGGAGTTCAATTGAGTAAAAGATTTTATTTTGTCATTAATAATGGTATATTGAAAGCTGAAATTATGAAAATATTTTGAAAATTCAATTATTTTCATGAGGGAAATTTGAGCATAGAACTTATATTTTAGAACAACTTATAAGGAAATATGACTTATATTATGTGATGGAGAGGTAGTTTAATACAAAATGCCGCAAAAAAGTTTATTCTGTCTTTTGTGATTTACAATCATCGAAATAGACAAACTAGTCCTAAAATGAAACGTGGTGGTCTCAACTCTCATGTGGTGGATAATTGAATCAGCAATGAACGTTTTATAAAATCCACAAACAATTTCTGTCTACAAATATAGACATAAAGATAGATGCTTCCCACATGTCCACAGTCCGCAGGTTTCTATTCTCTTCAGATTCTTTAAATTTTCAATTTTTATGGCCTCTTCTTGCGATTAAAAAAAAAAGAAAGATAATCTGCCTCTTTTTTTTCCTCGAAGATAAGCTTTAATTCCTTTAGTGTTCTTCATGTTCTTATCTTTCAAAATTTTAAATCATATCACCAATTTTTTACGCAATAATAAAAGTATTATACAAACACACTCATAAAGAGAGATAATATATCTATAACTTGGAACTTGGAAGTTGATGCATATGAGAGTATCCAATGACGGAATGACGGATATAACAATTTATTCAAATGAGTTCAAGTCAATCAAAATTAACTCTTAGATAAATATAGTTAAAGATTAAGCTTGAAGTATAACCCTAAAAATTTATTTCATAATTTTATAAAGGCAAAAGCTAACGGACGTCGGGGGCGCTAGATAAGAAATATATTGTTCTATTTAATTACTCATATTTATATAAAATAATATTTTTTTTTTTTTAGCAAGAAAGAAAATTAGGGTGGAACCCAAGAAACGGGCCACCCTAAAGCATCCTTACGGATGATTTGAGAAAAGGAAGTATCCAAAGACGAAAAATGATAACACAAATTAGTAGTGGAATGGCCATATTGAGCCATCCAGTCTGCAGCAAAATTAGCTTCTCTAAAAATGTGCTGAATGAAGACGGAATCAAACTTTTGCAAATCTAACTCAGCATCATGAATAAAGAATAGATAGACCAAGGAATCTTCCAAATTCTTTTTATAGCTTGAATAACCGAAAGATTATCCCCTTCAATAATCAAATTTTTAACACCCAAAAAAAGAGCACCCCTGATACCTTCCCTTAAACCCCACGCTTCCGCTACTAAGATGGAAAGATTATTAGCAATAGAGCTAGCACCACTTAACAGAACATTCCCTGTCTCATCTCTTAAAACAAAACCAAAAGAAGCAGCACCATTATTTAGCACTGAACCATCAAAATTAAGCTTAATATAAGAAGTCTGAGGAGGAGACCAGGAAATGCCAGCTCTGCTCAGTCGAGAACTTCTAGTGACAGGGCCTGGCAAACCCCACCCAACCTTAGTGACACTAGACCACTTACTGATAAAAGCCTTAATCATGGAACCAACCTTTTCGGGAGTAAAGGAAACTTGACTGAATGTAATTTGGTTCCTAGCATACCAAATAAACCACCACACTATAGCTATAATCTGCACCTGACGAGATCCTACATTCGAATAAAGACCGCAGACATACTCAATAAAAGACGGCGAGGAGCCAAAATCTGGCAGATTAATAGGAATCCCGGATGAACTCATACTCTCAAACACATCCTTTACAAAAGGGCAATCCAAAAATAAATGGTGATCGGTCTCAACAGGGGAATTACAAAACACACATTCCAAAGGAAGAAACACATGACTAATCTCTAGACGCTTCTTAGTGGGCAGCCCATTCTGACAAATTTTCCACATAAAAAATTTAATTTTGGGAGGGATATCCAACCCCCAAATCCAGTTGTAAGAAATTTTATTAGGGGGAATCAAACCATAACCTTGAAGAAGAGCCACTCCCGACTTAACAGAATACTCACCATCTGCAGTTAAACCCCAGAACACCTCATCTGCAAGCTGATTAACAGGGACAAAGATATTAATTATCTGCAAGCTAATATAACAATGTATAATTCCAATGCAATGCATTTAAATGCTTTCCATTTGAATTAAATGTTTTCCCCTTTCCTTTTGAAAAACATTAAATATTTTGCTTTGGAATTATACATTATTCTATTATTTTGTATAAATATGAGTAATTAAGTACAATAATATATTTCTTATCTAGCGCTCCGGGGCGTCCACCAATGAAAGATCTAAAACTTTAAATTCCGACAAATACTCCCTCCGTCCCAAAATATAGTTCCCATTTCCATATTTAGTTCCACATTTTTCCGTAATTTGTCTAGAAAAACCGTGTCCCATCATTTATTTTCTTCTTGAAATTTGTTTTTTCCTTTGTTTATTCAACCAAAATGTTACAATTAATGCTCTTTCACCAATTATTCTCCACTCTCTCTCTTAAAATCATATTTTTCCATACAATATTTATTTAAATAAATAAAAAATCTTTACTATCCCTCTTAGATTCTACTTGCATAAATTACCGTGAAAAAAGGGAAATGAGAACTATATTTTGGGACGGAGGGAGTATTAGATAATTATCTTTATATTGCATATATAATGCACATATATTATTGTACACATATCATACATATATTACACCATATATAAATCAAGTTGTTCAATTGAACCCAGTTGTGTGATAATAGCTCTGACCCTGATGACAATGAGCTACTTAACTGTAAAAATACCGGTGGAAAGGTTGCGTTTCACCTACTCGTCGTGGCTAGCTCGTAAAGAACCTCGCTGTGCATGCATGCGAAGGTGGACATACATTGTTGAACATACAAGGTGGAGGAAAGGTTTGAGGAAGTTCTCAAGTCATAGTCACACTATCATGAATGCTTGTGAAAGACGCAAACCATTTAAGTACTCCCAAGATACCTAAGGCTATTACTAATGTACCCAAAAACATAAATAGGTCATTGAAACGGTTCAAGAGCAGGTATAGGACGGATAACTAGGGTGAATTCGGTGATTATATTTAAAGGAAATGCAATGATAAAGGCAAATTCAGCACTTCAGAATGAGGGGCTAGCGGTTTTAAGAGCTCTTGAGGAAGCGCATGCTCACAGGAAATAAAAGATCAGGATTCTTATGGATTTTGAAATATTAGTACAAGCTCTAAGCAAGGGGACAACACCTTTACAGATTGCTAGTATATGTCAAGATATTTATGAGGCTTGTAAGTTTTTTAACTATTGTGAAATAATTAAGGTTGATAGGCAGATAGTTAGGGATAGTCATGATCTAGCTATTACAGCTAGACAAGGTCTTGTTATTTGATTTGTTGGTCTTTGATGTTTGTCCTTGCTGCCAAAAAAAAAAACGTACCACTATTACTTTAGCTATCATTATATACCACCTAGGGAACTTCACACCTAAGTTGAAGTACCCAAATTACCTTAACAAAATCTTCCACAAAAAGTAAGTTTAGGTCATTAAAATACCCACAAAACCATACCACTATTACTTTAGCTATCATTATATACCTCCTAGGCTAGGGGATTTCACACCTAAGTTTAGGTACCAAAATTACCTAAACAAAATCTTCCACAAAAAGTAAGTTTAGGGACCATGTAAATGCCGGAACCTTATATCAATGATCGAAATATGATATAAGGTTTGTTTTTGAAGTAGTTGATAAGGATTGACGAAGTCAATCCTCCCATATTCTATCCTTTGCTAAGATTCTATCTTTTACTAAGTCTTCGCTAATGTATTCCACTTGTACTTATCTTTTCTTAACTACATGCCACAACAAGAATATCACCCTTTTCCGTCCGCCAAAATCGGATGCTAAAAAGGCGGGATCGGACGCTAAAGAGATTAGCGTCCGTCAACGGACGCTAAAAGACTGACGCAAAACCCTTGGTCGCTAATTCTTCAGTTAGCGTCCCCCAAGCGGACGCTAAAAATTTAGCGTCTGCATTTTGAGATTTAGCGTCCGATTCTAAAGTCGGACGCTAATTAGCGTCCGATTCTTAAAAATTTAGCGTCTGCATTTTGAGATTCCAGCTAGTCGACGCTCTTACAAAGCCTCTCTCACGTGCCACCTACACTTCATTGGTGCGTCAAATTGGCCTCTCATCTTGGCCGCCCATTTCGCGGGGGCGTGATAAGGATTGACGAAGTCAATCCTCCCATATTCTATCCTTTGCTAAGATTCTATCTTTTACTAAGTCTTCGCTAATGTATTCCACTTGTACTTATCTTTTCTTAACTACATGCATTTACGTAGCTTTGTATAGTTACCTTTTTGTCTCTTCCTAAAATATAGCTAACAGTTGTAAACCTACTGCTTGTATATTTATATGCGAAAATCATCAATGAGAAAATCATTCATTCTCTCCAAAACATTCTCTTTCTCTATATGGTATCAGTCTCGATCTTCTTCCCTGTGTCGAACTCCTTCTCCCATGGCTGCCTCCAACCCCCCTCCCTCCTACGCCATCCCCAACGGTGCCGACCCTTCTCGGCCCTTCACCTTCCTCAACATCCACAACACCATTAAACTCCACTCCACAAATTACCTCTCATGGAAACTCCAAGTTGAAGCCATTCTTATTGGCCATGACCTCTATAAGTTCGTTGATGGCACTTTCCCTTGCCCACCTCCCACTCTTGCTCCTGATGGCACCGAAACCTTCAACCCCGATCGTGTCTACTGGATACGTCAAGATAAGCTTCTTTTCGGTGCCCTAGTTGGTACCTTATCTCCCCCTCTTATTCCCTTAATTTCCCGCACCACCTCCTCCCACACCTTATGGGAAGCTCTAGCCCAAACCTATGCGCTTCCTAGCCGTGGCCATATTAAACAACTCAAGGACCAACTCACCTGCATCACCAAAGGCAACTCCTCTATTACCGAATTCGTGCACTCCATTAAGGCATGCGCTGACCAACTTGCTTCCCTTGGAAAACCTATGGACCATGAAGATCTTATTGTTCGCATCCTTGTCGGTTTCGATGACTCCTACACTTCCGTTATCGAGTCCGTCAATGCCCGTGATACTCCTATCTCCTTTGAGGAACTACATGAGAAACTTATCAACAAGGAGCTCCTTATAAACCAAACTCGCTCTCAACTACACACTCCCGCCACCGCGCTTGCCGCGGTTGCTCGCCCACAAAATCGCCCACCTGGCCGAAACCCACATCACGGCATACTCCCTCACCCCTCCACCTCCTCTCGCTCTCAACCTCGGCCCTTCTTAGGTAAATGCCAGTGGTGTCGTGAGTAAGGCCACGTCGTTTCTCATTGTCCTCTATTTACCGCAAGGTTTCCTACAGCCAACCCACCCCCTCCATCTCCCCCTACAAACCGTCCCCCCACCACCAAGCGTCAAGCCCATCTCGCTCATCTTCCCTCCTCTTCCTCCTCCTCTCAATGGCTCCTTGATAGTGGTGCATCTCACCACGTCACAAATGACCTGAATAACCTCTCTCTTCACACTCCATATGATGGCACCAAGGAACTTATCATAGGTGATGGTACGGGTCTTCACATATCTCACATTGGCTCTCTCACTATCTCCTATCTCTCTTACTCTATTACTCTCAATAATGTTTTATGCGTTCCATCTATGTCTCGTAATGTTGTTTCTATTTCACAACTTTGTCTTGACAATAATGCCTCTATCGAATTCTTATCTCACTCTTTTATTGTGAAGGATCTCAAAACGGGGGCATCTCTATTCCAGGGTTCGGGTAACTCAGGCGTCTATGAACTTTCTTCAGCTTCGCCTCAAGTTTTCACAAGCACCACTTCTCTTGACTGACATCACCGCTTAGGGCATCCATCTCATAAAGTTTTTAGGCATCTTATATCTCGGAATAATCTCAATGTTTCTAGTATCTCCACTTTAGATTGTAATGCTTGTGCGTGCAATAAAAGTCATAAACTTCCATTTTATGTCTCATCTATCTCATCCACGGCCCTTTTGCAATATGTTTATACTGACTTGTGGTCTTCCCCTATTATCTCTCATGATGGCTATAAATATTATGTTATTTTTATAGATCATTTCTCAAAATATACATGGCTTTACCTTCTCAAACTAAAATCTGACACTAAACCGGTATTCATTAGGTTCAAAGCCTTGGTTGAAAAATATTTCCAAAAACCTCTCATCTCGCTTTACTCCGACAATGGTGGCGAGTATGATGCTCTCAAAGACTATTTATCCATTGACGGAATCTCTCGTCTCACAACCCCTCCACATACCCCCCAACATAATGGTCTTTCTGAGCGCCGTCATCGACATATTGTCGAAACCGCTCTCACCCTCCTAACTCACTCCTCCATGCCCCTCACCTACTGGTCAAATGCGTGCGCTACCGCCGTATATCTCATAAACCGCTTGCCTACATCTACCCTTCACAACGCTTCCCCATACTCTACTCTCTTTGGCACCGAACCCAATTATCTTAAACTCCGTAGCTTTGGGTGTCTTTGCTATCCCTGGCTCAAACCTTACAACTCTCATAAACTTCAACAAAAATCCATACCCTGTGTATTCATAGGTTATTCTTCCTCCCAAAGTGCCTACTACTGCCTTGATATCGCTTCCACTTGTATCTATTGCTCTCGTCACGTTCACTTCGTTGAACATGTTTTTCCCTTCTCCTCACAAACAACCTCCACTCCCTCTCTTCCGACCCTTCTCGATGAATGGTGTCCCTTAGCCATTCCCACACTCACGCACCCTAACCCCCCACCCGACCCTGCCACCTCCCTCTCCCACAACTCTCCCTCTCCTCCCTCCTCGCCTATCCATCTCCGCTGCTCACACTCACCTCCACTTACGCCCACCCCCTCTCCCTCTTCCGTCTCCTCATCAGCCCACACGGCTCCCGCATCCCCTACTCCACCTACATCTCCTACCTCCTCCCCCTCCTCGTCTCCTGCCTCACCTCCCTCCACTCCACCCTCCTCACCTCCCCCTACCCATACCCACAACACCCATCTCAGTCACGGGATTCGCAAACCCCTCGCCAAGCTCAACCTCACTGCCATCATCCACGAAACCGAACCCCGCAATATCACTCAAGCCCTAAAAATCCCTGTGTGGCGCAAAGCCATGGATGAAGAAGTTTCGGCACTCCTCCAAAATAAAACCTGGAACTTAGTTCCACCCTCTCCCTCCCACAATGTCGTCACATGTAAGTGGGTCTTTCGCATTAAGAAAGATCCAGAGGGTAACATCTCCAAATACAAAGCTTGATACGTCGCGCGGCTTTAACCAACGTGTTGGCATTGACTACAGCGAAACATTCAGCCCTGTAGTCAAGCCCTCCACGGTTCGGTTGATTCTCACTCTTGCAGTCACTCAAGGGTGGAATTTACGTCAACTTGATATAAATAACGCGTTTTTGCAGGGAACACTAACTGATGAAGTATATACTATTCAACCTCCTGGTTATGTTGAGATCCTAAATTCCCCAACTACGTGTGCAAGCTAAATAAAGCGCTCTACGGTCTTAAACAAGCCCCGCGCGCATGGTACACCGAACTACGTCAACATTTGCTTGATGTGGGGTTTCGGTCTGCAATATCCGACTCCTCCCTCTTTACTTACAAGTCCAATAATGTTCTTCTCTATTTAATTGTATATGTTGATGACATCATTGTGACAGGCAACAATCCCTTGGCTCTTGATACTTTTGTTTCACAGCTTGCTTCACGCTTCTCACTCAAAGACTTGGGCGCTTTATCGTACTTTATTGGTGTTGAAGTCCTAGCTCATCCTCAAGGTATCTTTCTTAGCCAAAAGAAATATATTCAAGATCTTCTCTGCAAAACAAACATGGAAGACG
The DNA here is from genome assembly GCF_026745355.1 of Beta vulgaris subsp. vulgaris. NCBI lineage: Eukaryota > Viridiplantae > Streptophyta > Magnoliopsida > Caryophyllales > Amaranthaceae > Beta > Beta vulgaris. The sequence goes on from NC_079203.1 coordinate 44,777,664, forward strand.
CAAAACCTGTAGCTACTCCCATGGCCACAGATCCCCCCCTCACTCTACATCGTACTCTCCTGCCTGACCCGACTCCCTATCGCCAGCTCGTCGGCAGCCTTTAATACTTGGGACTTACGCGGCCCGATGTGGCATTTGTTGTCAACAAGCTTGCGCAATACATGCAACGTCCCACCACTGATCATATGCAAGCTCTCCGTCGCGTTCTTCGCTATCTTCATGGTACTTCGCATATGGGCTTACTACTTTATAAAGATACACCATTAACTCTTCATGCATACTCTGACTCGGATTGGGCTCGTGACACTGATGATTATATCTCCACTACAGCCTACATTGTGTATCTTGGTAAAAATGCAATTTCATGGACTTCGCGGAAGCAACGCACGCGTGCTCGCTCCTCCACCGAAGCCGAGTATCGCGCAGTCGCCAACACCACTGCTGAACTTCTTTGGGTGCGTAATCTTCTCGAGGAACTTGGCTGCAAGGTTCCCCAAGCTCCCGTCATCTACTGCGACAATGCCGGGGCAACTTATGTTAGCGCCAATCCCGTGTTTCATTCCAAGATGAAGCACCTGGGTCTTGACTACCATTTTGTTCGCGAAAACGTGCAAGCAGGTCTGCTTCGTGTTTCCTACATCTCTACTCGTGACCAGCTAGTCGACGCTCTTACAAAGCCTCTCTCACGTGCCACCTACACTTCATTGGTGCGTCAAATTGGCCTCTCATCTTGGCCGCCCAATTCGCGGGGGCGTGATAAGGATTGACGAAGTCAATCCTCCCATATTCTATCCTTTGCTAAGATTCTATCTTTTACTAAGTCTTCGCTAATGTATTCCACTTGTACTTATCTTTTCTTAACTACATGCATTTACGTAGCTTTATATAGTTACCTTTTTATCTCTTCCTAAAATATAGCTAACAGTTGTAAACCTACTGCTTGTATATTTATATGCGAAAATCATCAATGAGAAAATCATTCATAGCTCTCCAAAACATTCTCTTTCTCTATAGTAGTGATTGTTTCTCTTGCTTAAACTTCCCTCCATTTCCTTCCTAGTTTCCTATCCAAATAATGTGTAACATAGAGGTTTATAAATTATCGGAAAAGTCAGTTCAAGTTTTGCATCATAAGTATGTGAGATCACGTAGGAAAGCTCCGCCTATTATTTCACATTTTCGCTATCAACCTCCACACGAGAAACATGGACGTAAAGTCATCAGTTACAAGACTCTATGATGCAACACTTATCCGAGCGACCACTCCTTCGCTAACTTATTCCTAGAAGATCCATTCGTTCTCGATCGATGCATCATCGAAAATCACGCCGCACACGACATCGCCATTACATGTTTGTACAAGTCTTGGACATGTACATTTTATGGAGACTATTGTAGCCTTGTAGGTATGAAATTTGACATGTGTTTTTCTCGTGATGAAGATGGAAGAAATTCGATACATGTTGCTACTATGAAGGGTAGAATTGAAGTACTTAGAGTGCTTCTCTGGGAAAACCGATATGCTGATTGGGAGCTAACGACGAGTGACGAAAGTATCATGCATTTTTGCATAAAAACAGGCTCTAAAAGAACTCGTTGATGACAGATCTCACAACACTCACTAATTACCAGAACATATACATACAATCTAATTAAATAGTCTTAATCTCTCAGACTTATGCTCAATCTCACTAGTTATCAAAACCTACAATGTAATTTGATAATCTTAATCTCTTAGACTTATGTTGAAAAAAGTAACTTTTTTTTTATTTTATTTTTATTTTGAAAGGGGTGACTTCTATATTTCTCAAAAGGTAATTCTTTGAATGATATTGATATTTAAGGGGTAGCTAGCTGTATACTCCCACCGTTTCAAATTATAAGACATGTAAATCGCTTTTACGCATATTAAGAATCTAGTTAGTTTTAGTTAGATTTGCATAGATAATAAGAATTGACATTAAACATCGTATTGATAATAGAAAATAACCTGTAATTTTATCTTGATAGTATAAAGTTACATTTAATTTTACGTTGATAATATACAATACCTTATATTTTTGAAACAATTTTTTATAGCTAAAATGCCTTATAAACTGAAACAGTGGAAGTATATCTCTAAGAAAAAGCTTTATTGTACAATGACTGATAAAACAGTCTCATTTAAAACATACCTTTTCTATAAAGTCATTTTCTTTATTTGAATGAAAGTGGGAAATAAAAAAGATAAGTCAAAGAAGTTGATTCTCATCTTAAGAAGAAAGAGAAAACGAAAGGGAAAAAATAATCAAAGATTTGGACGGTGCTTGTGCAATTTAGCCCAACGCGATGCCCATCTAGTCTTATTAGCTGAATAAGGGATCAACTTTTTGATCAAATTTGTTAAAAAGCATCATGTATTATCACAATCTAATTATTCCCTCACTAGCTTAGGTAGTAATAAACAATTTTGGTTACCATGAGTCTATGATATCTATACTTTAATTTGCTTCCTACTAATTTAAGACCCGTTCATCATCATTTTTTATTTTCAATTTTCAATTCTTTTGAAAACAAGAAAAAGTGATTTTCATTTTTCAATTATCAATTTTTAAAATATCATCATATTTCCAATAAATTTAACTATTTTTTATTCATTATAAGACATATATCATATGACTTTGAAAATAAAAAAAAAAAACAAAAAACAGAAAACCACAATCATACCGAAAAACTATTACATGATCATCAATATTAATCTTAGAAGCGAGCTGCCAAAACTCAAAACAGATGCTTCTAAATCAAAAATCTACATATAAATAAGTATATATATTAACAATTTAATTATTTGAGTATTTGACAAAGTATAACCAGCCTCTCAACATACTCAAGAGTAAGAATGTGTTATGTGTACATCTACACCTTTGCAAAAGTCCCGCTATCAGTGGGATCCAGGCGGGTCAAAGGGTATCGCAAAACTACTAGAACGAAAAATTCAAATCACCAGCAAAAGTTTTAGCCAAATAACAGTTTGCAACTGTAATCAGGCGTAGCAACCTACCAAAAAGACATTATATATGCCTGATGCAAGGACCTGAACATATCCTATATAATTTACAATTTCCACACCCTTTGCTAAGACATATTACCCCGTCCAGATTTAGTTGTCACATTAATGTCCAAATTACAAATTACGCTATCAACGTGACAAATAATGCCAGGCAGAGGGGATACTATAAACACGACACCGTGATTTCCATTTTAATCACTGACCTTTTTTATAAAGAACAAAAATGAAGAGAGAACACCTAATCACAGATTGAGTTAATCAGTCAACTACTTTCCCAATATTGAGCGATGTAGCTAGTCTGTTCTCCATCCAATTGATGATATCCCATGCAATTTCGTCTCTCTCAGGTTCGAATAGGAGGTCGTGCAAGAAGCCATCGTAAAGCTTTATATCTTTGACGGTTGAGGCTGCTTGATCGTAGAGATCTTGAGAAGCCAGTGGATCGGTCACCCGATCAGCAGTTCCATGGAGAACAAAGAATGGCACAGTGACTGATTTGAAGTTGCGTGTTAAATAAGAGGTGATGCGCAAGAGTTCATGCCCCGTGCGGACCCTTATGGGACCAGTATAAACAAGTGGATCAGAGTATTTCGCAAGAAGTTGGGCTGGATCCCTAGAAACTGCAATGCCACTCTTGTTGGCACCTTTAAACTGAAATCTTGGTGCAACCAATGAGAATACAGGGGCTACAACCTGCATGGACAGCAGCAAGAGCATAAGCATCTCTGCTTTTCATTTAGGACATTTTACTTTTATTTTTATTTTTAAGGGGGGAGGGGTAAGCGTCTTAGCTAGGTTAGGTTTTATCGATTTAATAGCCTCATCTCCTACTCCAATCCGATAATATGCGGATACGCCTGGACTTGAGGTTATTACCAGTTTACCACAGTCAGCAAATAGGCCCAGCCTACAAAGAGCCTACAAACTTCATGACTAAAAGACAAAATACACAAGCTTAATGAGAAAAGGAATATCCAACTAGTATTATTTTCTAATATAATTCAGGAGCATGGATGACAAAGTGGTTAAATTGATATTCCCGCCACTAGGACAGAAGGTCAGCAACTGTCCCCCCACATTCTCCTACACTCTGTTAGTAAATTGGACAAAAGGTTTTAATCAAATCGTCAACAAGATGAAATTTTATGTTTACTACCCAGTTGTATCTACACCAAATTTCTCCCATAACCCGTCCGTTGAGACAATCTTGGATGCCAAGGCATGAAAGTACACTGCATAAGTTGGAAGACCAGACACACGATTACATATCTCACCCAGCTGCCTTATGGGGGAATTTTATCCCCTGATATAAGATCTGGTATGCTAAATCAATCATATCACAGATCATGAATAAAAGTATCATGTCATGAAATTGGCATAAAATATCCTAATTAAGATTTTCAAGCTTCCATGCACACACCTACCTTGACCACAGGATGTGCTGGCTTAACACGCAAGGCAGGCGAGGTCAATATAATTCCTTCAACCATACTTTTGATGTGCGGAAAAAAAGTTGCCTGCACAAGAACAGAGTATATAAATTGTTAGGAAGGATATCAGTAAATTCTCTCACCCAGAAGGAATGAAAAAATCTCCAAATATTAACTATTATGACTAACCTTTAAAATCACTGCGCCACCAGTAGAGTGACCAAACATGAAGCAAGGTACCCCAGGATGCTCAAGTTTGACATTCTCCAAGAAAGCCGCCTATTTATAACAGAAAGGAGCTCAGTAACTTTATTAACAAAGGAACCTCTGTTAACAACAGAAGAATGAGATGGACAGAATTCCAACTTACAGTATCGGCTACAACATGATCAAGGGAGGGAACAAACCCATGCAGTCCATCACTCCCACCATGGCCTACACAAGAGTTAATACATTTAAGATTCCTGGAATAATAATAGATTATTCTTGTAAATATCTCTTTTTGGTAAAACACAAAATCATATACTGTGATTCTGAGCAAGAAGTATCCACTTTAAAGTGGTTCTAGGATTCCCTATTTCTAGCCACATGCAAGACATGTTAGCAAGTAATAATTATGGAAATTTTCACTTTGACAGATGGAATCAAAACAATCAGAGCAACAGACCACCAAGAGTCCAAGACAGTACCAAAGTCCCATAGACCATCACTATGACACTATCTTCAATAAATATGAGTTGTGAAAGACTTGAGCCAGTCTAAATAAATATAAAGATTACCCGTCCAATCCATAGCATACACCCCAAAGTTGCGAGAGATTAATTGCCTTGCAAAATGAGTATATCTTCCCCTGCAAATAAACAACAAAGTAACAGGTTAAGATATTTTGGGAGATAAAATAAGCAGCACCTTTAAGCTTCTCAGCCCACCATATCAGGCAGCAAATTGACAAGGTTCGCAATACTCACCCATGCTCGTTAAGCCCATGAATAACTATGACGATGCCCCTGAAAATATATAAGAGCTATTAATTATAATATACAAAAACAGAAAATACCAAGTATATCAAAATTTCAGATACAACATATATGCAACAGCCAGCTGAAACAGGATGGATGCAAACACAATCACACAACAAACTGTCCCAGGAAAAAAATCTCCTACTGAAATCAAACCTTTATCAGTAGTATGATGAACTTGATATTCTTTTGTCTTACTTATATGATAACTTACAAAAGCAATCCCACTCAGAGTCTATATCAACCTTCGTTTACAGCTAGAGCCCGGAAGCATGCGACAGATCGAAACTTTCAGAGAATGAAGAATCGTGCACAGAGACTAAATATGAATAAGCTTTGGATGAAAGTGCTTTACACTTTTAAAATTGTCAGCAAGGGGCCGGATTTGCAATTCATGCAACCAATAAACAAAAAAAAGAGCTCTAGAAGATTGATGCTTTACACAAAAACAAAATCCCCCTGTACCTAATGAGTTTTAGAGACCAGATGATTTGATAGCTAGCTTAAAAATCTAAGTCATTTGATGGTCCTTCATCACTACATGCAGCCAAGACATGATTTACTAACCAGAAAAAGGCCATCCCAAGGAGTGAAAGCATGATCAGCAAATAGAGCAGCACTAATAAATTCCCTCTTAAGTTCACAAGAGGTTATACTCATCAAAGATTTCTTATGAAGCGCATAGCGAATAAACACCTCACATCTGCCACTCGAAGCTATATAACTAGAGCATTCAATAGCCAGATAGCTATGGAACTACACCACAAGATTTTTTTGGGACAAAGGCATACAAAAGCAAGAGCTCTAAAAATGCAAATAGCAAGTAAAATCCAAATTTCAAGTCTTGTGTCTCTAGCCAAAGACAAGTTACATATTTGCAGCTTTAGAATATAAAAATTCAGGATATTTTGTCTGCAAAACTGACTATATCATTGCACCTCGTGTTCCAGCATAAAAATGTTTATGTCCACTTTCCTAGCTAACAAGAGATACCATCCACAACAGCAGAAATGGCAGATCAACAGCAAGTGCCACTTAATTCTACAACCTAATTCTTGTACTAAAATACATCCAAGGACAGAGTCAACAAGTGAAGTTGTCATGTCTAACACCTGGAAACATTCAATGTGCAAAGTCTCTTCCACTTCAAGTTGATCAAGACTGGTCTGTAATTTTAGCTGAAAAACATACATGCTGGGATAATGTTCTTCAACCAGGCTGAAAAACCTAATGTAAGACTGGCACAAGCAGCAATACATCGTCCTAGCTTCCTCAAAGAACAGTCTTATACCCTACACTCTTTCAATCACTCAAGATGAAGCTATTTTAAGCAACAAGCTTCCTGCTCAAGCAAGACACTGCACAGACAACCCAACAGGTTGGAATGCAATCATTGGTTAAAAAAAGATAATTGCGACGCACAATCTGCAGACATTTAAGACTTCTGGCCGGAGCTAGACCATCAAACACTCATTTCAACTATCCCTAAAGCTTTCATTTTGCTCCGAACAGAGGTGCAAAAACCAAACAACAATTGAATCCTCAACTTCTCAACTCAAGTATCTCTTCATTTATAGTCTTAACACCATTTTATCAACCTAGCCAATTCGTCTTTGAAGAAACACAGCCAAACTAATCCATAGAAAACCACCAATACTCAGTTTTCTTCGTTCCGCTTTCGCAAATCTATTATTCAACCACAGCCAAAAACTATGTAAAATCCCTAAGTTGATTCAATTAACACCTAAAAAATTAAACACAAAAAAGAAAAAACATTCAAACAGAACAAGCGAATAAACACCAAATCAAATTCAGCAGACTATGGAACTCCAGAAATAAATGTCTTCACTGTAAACAAATGATCATATATCATCCTTTCTAACCTAAACATAATCATTCTAATAAAATAAAAAACATCAAAATTCAACATGCAAAAATATGATGACTTTCCATGAAATTGCACAATAATCAACACAAAATAAAAACACGAAACCAAAACTGAAATCATCAAAAGAAGGCCATACTTCGGATTACCGGAAACCGGAAACCAAGACCGGCAAAAAAGAGCATTACGACGAACACCACAAAACAACGAAGTCTTCCAACGACAATTCCGGCAAAATTCTCTCTCCTCCTCTTCTCCTCCATCAGGCACCATTTTTAGGGCTTCCGCAAACGCTCGGCGACGAATCGTATCCTCTTCCTCTTCCACCAATCTCCGTCGCCGGAATTTCGCCGGCACCGGCGAATCCTCCGTCGAAGAGTGGCGCTGCGAAGGCGGGAGAAGAAGGAGAAGGAAGCAAAGAAAGGAAGAGTAAAAAATGACGATGAATTTTTTGAAGAAATGATAAGAAGGAATTATAAAAAGCGCCATTGATTTAGCTCGATTGAAGAGAGGAATAATTCTACCGCTTGCTCCTGAGGTAAGCTCCTCCACCTTCACCGCCTCCATTGTTGTTTTGATGGATGGATAAAAATGGCGGAGGAGAGAGAATATTTTTTGCAGAGAAAAATGAGAAATGTTTGAGGATGTAGAAAAATGGAATTTTTGAGGAGAGAGAAAGAGAGAAGAGAAAGGAAAGATTTGGGGGAAGTGATGGATGAGAGAATTTATAGAAGAAGGATTATTTTTGTTTGATTTAAAATGAATTTTGAGTTTTTGACCAGTTGTTTGTTTTTGTTGGTTGGAGGAGAGAAGATGGACGTTTTTTGTTTTAAGTTACAACCTTTTTTACCGCCTAATTGTTGGGGTTTTCTCCATTTGTGGGGCCGTTTTCGGTGGAAAGTTCCAGACAAGGTTTTTCTACTCCAAAACAAACGTTACATGGTCAGCTCAGCTGTTAGGTTTCACTTATTACTAGTTAGTTAGTCACTCCCTAGTTAAGTAACTAAGGCTATGTTTAGTTCACCTGAAATTTTCTGATCTGAACTTATCTGATCTGATCTGAACTTATTTTTTCTGATCTGATCTGATCTGATGTGATCTTAACTGATCTGATTACAAGATCTTATCTTTTAGATTTTTCTCAATATATAAGAAAAAATATAGTCATGTGGGGTCTTGTTTGATTCGTCTCAATGAGTACTATATTAATATTCAATTATTATATTTTTTACTAATATGTAATGAAAGATATAATGATTTTTAAATATAAGCATAATCTGAACTGATCTGATCTGAACTTATTTTTTCTGATCTGATCTGATTAGATCTGAAATAAGCAAAAATAAGGTGAACTGAACATAGCCTAAGGGGTGGGTTCGATAGGGTGCTCTTGTGAGTTGTTTTTTTATCCATATGAGTCATGAAGGCAATACAACGTATAAATAATGAGAGGGAGAATTTGAACCTGTGACCTGTCGATCACAATACCTCAATCTTAACCACTAGGTCAAGACATCCTTGGTTGATCTTGTGAGTGGTTGTGTGTCGTATATTTTGTTAATAGAAAAATATAGCTTAATTTGTGATTTAAAAAGTTTGATACTATAAGATTAAATGGTAAAATTACAATTTATGATTGGTGTAATTTTAATTTTTAAGACATACATGAATGAAGGCAGTTTATGCAGTGTAAGAGGAGATGTAAGAAGTTATGGTTATTAGTTTGATAATTAAAGTTGTGAGGACGTTTTGGATTACCATGATTAATAAATAAATCTTCACTTTCACAATTATAGAAAATATAAAACAAATATGATCAAGATGAAATTATAGATTACTTAATAGTATTAACGTAATAGAAGTATTTTATGTCAATTTTTATTATCGATTTAAATTTAATTCGTGTACTTCAATGGATAAAATGACTTAATAGGGAACAATAAAGTTACTCATGAATAAGAAAGCAGAATTGATATAAGACTCCAATGAAGTTGGATTTGAAATCATTTTGGCTCATGTTGTGCTCTAATATTTAATGAATATTGGAATTATTCTCTTTCCAGAAAGAAAATGGCGGTAGGTTGTTCAACTAGTTTAGCTTGACTTTCGAAAATAAGAATTTCAAGTCAACAAAGTAATACTTGACACAAATTACGTTTATAGAAAATGTGACACATTGATTAATCAGTAGTACCTAGTATGGCTTATATTAATGTAGTCTTTCATACAAAAACAAAGAATTAAATTTTCACATCATGAACTGATTCCTCTTGATTCTAAAGATAAGCGCTACAAATTTGCGGACTTCTAAATGGTTATTGCTACGAGCATGGGCAAATGAGTTTTGGTTGTATTTATGAAAGAGCTTGTCTAGTTGACAATTTGTTCAAATTCAAAATGTCCTATAAAAACATGTTGGTAATTTCACGTAATATGCATATAAGTTGGTATTTAAATTGGTTGAATTAGTATCAGTTTTTTAAATTGCAACTCGATACCAACTTAATTAAGTGCGTTTAATTACTAATAATATGATTTCAAAGTTGTATCGAAATTATAACTTGATTTCAGCTTAATACCAACTTGACTACTTTTTAGTTTAACTTACTTCCTAATTCGTGAATTTATGAACATCACTTATGTGGTTGGAGTCTTTGGTGACTCCAACAAGTTACCACTAACATTTTCTCTTTGTAAAATATGTCGATATTAATATTCTGATTGTCGCTATCTAAGCTATATAACAATAAATTTTTATTATAATATTTTGTTTGAATACTACTCCCTCTTTTTTTTTACTAATTTATCCACTTTGACTTGTAATATTATTTATCTTTATTACTTTGATCATTATTTGTGTTTTATATGAAAGGAAAAATATAATCATGTGAGATATCGTTTGATTCGTTTCGATATATTGTTTCGAGATACCAATTTTTTTATAATTTTTTCAAATATAAATGTTAAAAGTCAAAACGAATAAATTAATAAACGACAAAAAGGAGCAATAAAAAAGAAATTTTGATAGGCTTATAGCCGTTTGAGATACCGACTAAATATGAGACAGATGGATATTATGGGTTTCCTAATGGGTAAATAGACCGGAAAAGATGACATCTTGACTGACGACCATAACTTGTGGCCTACTGACTACTTAGGCAGTTGGATAAATCATAAATGGTTGCATGGCAGCTTGGTGGCCTCTCATACCTATAGCGCCATAGCGGTCCGCAATCGCCGCCATGCAAAATTTCACGGCTAGGATGCATTTTTTACTACTGTATTGATTTGTGCTGTCCTTTTCTGTCTCTATTATGTCTTTGTTCAATATTTCTAACCAAGTTTCGGGACAAAATAGTTCATTGTCCATATATTATTATATATTATTGTATATAGGAGTTAGTCTGTTAGGAATTATTGTTAAACATTGCCCATAAATTACTTAAAATCGCCTAAAATATATTTTTATAGCCCAATTTACCCTTTCCTCTTTTCTACACTACCCACCACCCCCACCACCATCAACCTACTGCCATTTCACCTTCTCTTTTCCCCACCACCCCACCACCACCTACCTTCCCACTACCACTATCGACCTCCACCGCAACCACCTTTGTTGAAATTTTTTTATACTGGAGAACGTCCCGCCAGGACGTTCAGCCCATGGGGCGATCGTCCGGCCAGGACGTTCATCCCATGGGGCGATCGTCCGGGCGGGACGTTCTCCAGTATAAAAAAAAATTCGATGAAACACGAAGTGTTTCCGTACAATGCAGCTTTGAATTCGTTGAATGCTTTTTTATTTGATATTTTGGGTGTAAATCGAATCTTTTATATAATAATCTCAACTAAAAAGGAAAAATGATGAAGTGGAGAAAAAAGAAAAAGTGAAGAGAATTGAATTCATATATGAATATGAGCTACTATTTACCAGTAATATTTGAAAATCGGAACAAAAACTTAGAATTGAATTAACATCGTAATTACAAGCTGCAAATAGAAGTAATACTTGAAAATTAAGAAAATAAAGCGAAATTCACCTGAGTTTGGTTAACCCAGAAGAAAAGCGGGAAAATGTTAAAAAGAAGAGAGAGAAAGTAGTTTGTGTAGTGTTTCCGTACAATGCAGCTTTGAATAAGAGTTGAATGGTTTTTATTTGACTTTCTGGAAGTAAATCTGAATCTTTTTTATAATAATCTGACTAAAAAGGAAAAATGATGAAGTGGAGAAGAAAGAAAAAGTGAAGAGTTTGTTAAAATGGTGATGATGATATATTGATGTTTCTGCAAAAATTTTAACTTCATTGATGTGGAGAGAGAAATAGAGAAGAAGAAGTAGATGGCAACACTCCTCTTCTCTTGCTGCTGGTTTTAATGGTTGATGGAAAGGAGTAATCTGGAGGACAAGTATCTTAAATGTTTAGTTGGTAGATGTTTTATTTGGTTTTGTTTTGTTTTTTTTTTCAATTTGTATGGCAGAGAGATGTAGTGATGCAACAATGTACTGTGGTAAAAAAAAAAATAGAGAACAAGAAGTTGTAGTGGTGGTGGTGGTACGTAAACAGTGAAGGAGAGGGAAGGGTAATTTCAATGGAGGTGAGGGTGGTGGAGTTTGGTGCGTGGGTGGTGGTGGAAGGCAGGAGGTGAGGAAGATGGTGGTGGTGGTGGCAGCAGCCAGGCAGACAGGAGGTGAGGTGGATGGTGTTGATTTAAGAAAAAAAATGAGGAAGGTTATAAATGTAATTGCATTGTTTTTTTTTTGGCGATTTTAAGTAATTGTTGGGCGATGTATAGAAGTTCAGTACTAGCCATGTATCTTTCAAAATCAAATCAACGATCCCCGTTATGGTTTGTAAGAATCAAAGTTGGTTTAGTTAACTTGAGATCCTTCTTTCATGATCTAGTTGATATAAGACCCCTTTTTTTACTTTTGTAAAATGTATTTGATTACCACTTATAAAGTAAAATCCCTAAGGACCTGTTCTCCCCATCTTATTTTCAGTTCAGTTCAGTTCAGTTCAATTCAGATCAGTTCAGTTCATTTTAGACCAGTTCAGTTCAGTTCAGTTCAGATCAGTTCAGTTCAGTTCAGTTCAGCTCTTGACAATACTTTTACTCTCACATATCACTATTCATTTCAGTTCAGTTCAGTTCAGTTCAATTCAGTTCAGATCAGTTCAGTTCAATTCAGTTCAGTTCAATTCAGTTTAGTTCAGATCAATTCAGTTCAGTTCAGTTCAGCTGTTTTATGCCGAAGAGAACATACCCTAATTTCTCACCCACTTGCAAGGTAATTTTATCATACCTTAAATAAAAACAACTCATAATTTGTGATATTTTTCTAGAATGCTTTCCCATTATAGTGTTTAAAAATAAAATATTTCTCAAATTGGTGTCAAGTTAAAAATAATTCCATATATAATATAGTATTCTTCTACGTTGGGGTAAATATAGCTAATTTTTTTAAAGTTTGATAATAAAGCTATTGCTGAGATGTAAGAAACCAAAATCTAATCCTTCATCTTCTCTTCACTTCAATTCCTTTGCTCTCATCAGTCACTACGTACAAACCAAAATTCAAAAATCTTCCTTTGTCTTCCCTGTTAAAATCTCACGACGATCGCCGGCGACATCACACCTTTGTCGGAATTCTCGGGTCTTCCCATCGCTTGTTCCACCGACAATTCTGGTACGGTATGTTTTGTTTCTTTTTTGAATTATCTAATTTATAGTTTTAATTGGTGAATTTAGAGGTTTTGTAGTTGAATTGATGATTGTTTTCTCGTATTATTGCCCATTATTCATACAAGCTCTTTGTAAGAATAGTGACTTGAATGGTGCCTTGAAGGTGTTTGGTAGAATGCGTGAAGAAGGAATGACATAAGGCTGACTTTGAATGGACATATCTCTCAATCTATAAATGATTTTGAGGTGATTCAAAGTGGAGGTGATAGCTTGTTCCGAGAGCTTTCCAACGATAGGTCATACGCCCAATTCCGATGAGAAACGAGAAAGTTATGTCATTTTTACGAATAATTGACGAAACTGTTTTCGCCTCGCCCGGTCGGGCGCGCAAGCTGTTCTGGAAGAGCTGGGGACCGCCCGGTCGGGCGGATTTCGCCCGGGCGCCCGGGCAGGTCGGCGGATAACGCGGAAACGCGTTTTTGAGCGCTAAGTATAAATAGGTTATTTGTACCTAGGTTGTAAACGCCGAATTAGCCTAAATTCTCTCTGTAATCTGGTTTTCCTCACATAAAAAAATATTCTCCTTCTCTCTGCCGTGGATGTAGCCAAATTTGTGAACCACGTAAATCTGTCGTCTGTTTTTATTGCTTTTTGCATTCATAATTTGTTTCTCTCTCACGTCCGTTATAACAAACTGGTATCAGAGCTTTGGTGTTCGATCTGTGTGAGAAAGATGTCTGGGGTGAATGTCAAAATCGATAAATTTACTGGGGGGAATAGTTTTAGTCTGTGGCAGATCAAGATGCGGGCGTTACTGAAGCAACAGGGGTTGTGGGCACCGTTGGCAAAGAAAGCAACGGATTCAGTCACCGCTGAGATGGCCGTTCTGGAGGAGAAGGCTCATTCAACGATTATGCTGTGTCTGGAAGATGACATAATCACTGAAGTCGCGGAGGAGGAAACCGCATCTGATCTGTGGTTGAAATTAGAGAGTTTGTACATGACAAAATCTTTAACCAACAAGTTGATGATGAAACAACGTCTGTTCAGCCTGCGTATGCAGGAAGGTACGTCTCTAAGGGATCATCTAGATAAACTGAATACTATCTTGCTAGATCTGAGAAATATTGATGTTAAAGTAGATGATGAGGATGCTGCTTTAATATTGCTGGTATCTTTGCCTATATCATATGAGAATTTTGTGGATTCTTTTATTGTTGGGAAAGATAGTCTGTCGTTACAAGAAGTAAGATCTGCTCTGCATACTAGAGAGATTCGTCATAAGGCATCTGGTACAGGTACAGTCGATCAGGCTGCTGGATTAGTAGCCAGTAGTAATGGACAGGAGAATTCGGGGAAAAAATCCAGGAAACCGTCTTCTAAGGGTCCTAAACCTAATGATGTCTGTAATTACTGTAAGGAAACGGGGCATTGGAAAAGGGAGTGTCCTAAGAAAAAGAAGCAGGAGGACAAGAATGAAGGTTCTGCTGCTCTGGCAGAAACTGGAGGGGATTCTGAGGAAGATCTGGCCCTAGTAGCTAATAGCCAGTCACATTGTAGGGATGTGTGGGTTTTAGATTCTGGAGCGTCTTGTCATATGTGTTCGCGCAGGGAATGGTTTATGAACTATAAACAGGTTGATGGAAGTGTTACTATGGCCAACAGTGAGGTCTGTAAGACAGTTGGTATAGGGTCCATCAGAATTAGGACATGTGATGACAAAGTCTGTACTTTGAATGATGTTAGGCATGTTCCATAAGTCACAAAGAATCTGATTTCACTTAGTCTGTTAGACAAGAAAGGGTTCGTTTCAAAGGTGAGGGTGGAGGGTTGTATGTCTACAGGGGTTCGAAGATGATTCTGAAAGGGGTTAAACGGGAGACATTGTATGTGTTACAAGGGTCTACGTTATCTGAGTCTGGGGTTGCTACATTGGATGTTTGTGATAGTGTTGAGAAACAGGTGGAGCACAGAGGCACTCTAGGTTGGAGTGGTGGTTCACGTCAGGGAGAAATCTGTCAACACTTACAATTTGAATCTGAAATTTCGTGTTCTTCGTCATCAAAATTGGGTCAGTCAAACTTGACTCCTGGTCAGCATGAAATCTTTGGGAACTCTCCCCAAAGGGACGGTTGTGAAGACATGGTGGGTTTTGCACTGTATGTGGAGAGGTGAATATTTTTGGGCCGTCCAAGGAAGGTGTTACTTGTGCTAGGAAAGAGTATAAGAAACACATCTGTTCGAATCTGATTCCGCAGGGTAAGTTCCAAGGTTGTTTGGACTTACAAGCTGTTCGTGATTGTTAGTTGCCCTCTTGGGGCAATTCTGGGGTCCTTAGGGACTAATCTGGTCTGGTTGTCTGTTGAGACAAATCTGGTGTAGGGAGATTCTGGCGTTGTGATCAATGCATCTGTTTTCTGGTATTGTGAGAGGATTCAAGTCAAGGTGGAGATTTGTAAGAATAGTGACTTGAATGGTGCCTTGAAGGTGTTTGGTAGAATGCGTGAAGAAGGAATGACATAAGGCTGACTTTGAATGGACATATCTCTCAATCTATAAATGATTTTGAGGTGATTCAAAGTGGAGGTGATAGCTTTTTCCGAGAGCTTTCCAAGGGTAGGTCATATGCCCAATTCCGATGAGAAACGAGAAAGTTATGTCAGTTTTACGAAGAACTGACGAAACTGTTTTCGCCTCGCCCGGTCGGGCGGATCTCGCCCGGTCGGGAGCGCAAGCTGTTCTGGAAGAGCTGGGGACCGCCCGGTCGGGCGGATTTCGCCCGGGCGCCCGGGAGGGTCGGCGGATAACGCGGAAACGCGTTTTTGAGCGCTAAGTATAAATAGGTTATTTGTACCTAGGTTTTAAACGCCGAATTAGCCTAAATTCTCTCTGTAATCTGGGTTTCCTCACATAAAAAAATATTCTCCCTCTCTCTGCCGTGGATGTAGCCAAATTGGTGAACCACGTAAATCCGTTGTCTGTTTTTATTGCTTTTTGCATTCATAATTTGTTTCTCTCTCACGTCCGTTATAACACTCTTTTTTTTCGAGTTTGGCACATTAGTTCGGATTTGCCATTGACATACTTTCAAAGCTTTTTTTTTTTATGTGTTGAGAATTTGAATATTATATTTCAATTGGTAATGATTATATAGTTTTATGAACTCTTGCTCACCTATGCTCATAATTGATTTTAAAATAAAATCTTCTCTTTTCCGTTGAAAAGGATGGGTTTTAGTTTGTTTGGCTGAACTTGCATGGAAATATCCACATAAGAGTGTGAATCCATGAATGTATGACAAGTCATTATGTGATGCTCCCTATTTTCTTGATCTCTTTCACTTTCATAGTATATTGAACAATCCGGGAAAAGAGAGAAAACAACACACCAAAATTGATATATACATTCACTCTTTGAACTCTCATGATTGCATATTTTCTCAAAATGGTAATATGTCAAAGTCTACTTTAATTTTTTTTTGTTAAAATGTAAAGGTATATTACCAAATCAACAATTCAACACCATCATACAGGAGTAAGAGACACAACAACAAGCACTACTACCAATCAACAGACCCTAGAGCATCTAGCCACCCACACATACACAAAACAACACCAACTACATACTCTCACAAAGGCTACGTACAAAACCACTCCTTATCAGTGACAGACCACTAATTTACAACATTCATCTTTAGTCTAGTACATACATCGTATTTAACACACTTAATTACATTCTCAAGTCTATATAAAGCATTTTCCCACAACACATGAATTCTAGCACTCCAGGTATGATATATTATTGCTGCAAGAGCAACATAGCCTAACTTATGTCTGTTTTTACTCCTGTATTTTCTGCCCCATCTTTTCCAAGAGGTAAAAATGCTTTCAAGTGATCTAACATTGCATCCCCAGCCAGTTCATGACAGCTTTGAAAATCATGTTGCTATAAACACATCTGAAAAACAAGTGTACACAATCTTCTGGCTCATTACCACACCGTAAGCAAGAGGTATCTGGACAAATACCTGCTTTAGCTAGATGCATGTACTCTTGTTCTGAGCTTGTTAAGTGCAACAAGCCAACTGATAAATTAGTGTTTGGGTTGATTAGCAGTATTCCAAACCCATTGATACCAAGGCACCTTGTTTCTTTGACCTGTCAACCATTTGTAACCTTCTTTAGCAGTGTAGCCATCTGTTACTTGTGTAGGCAAGTTTCATCACATCTTTTACCTTGCATATCAATCTCCATACCCAACTAGCTGTACGTGGAGGGTTTATAATCCCACCAATCCTGCTTTTTTATATATACATTATGAACCCATTTAATCCAAAGTAAATCCTCCTTTTGTGTAATCTGCCAAACATATTTTCATATTGCAGCAATATTCCATGTATGGCAATCTCTCACTCCTAGACCTCGTGTATGTTTAGGTCCATAAACCCATCGCCAAGCCACAGAGGGGATCTATGCAAGATTACTTTACCATCCTAGAGAAATAATCTGCAGATTTGCACAATTATGTCTAGAACACTTCTTGGGAGCAATAATATATATGCCCAATAAGTGTGTATACTCAACAGATTAGACTTAACAAGTACTATTCTTGCAGCATAATACATAAGACAAATGTCTTGAGCTCCAACATAGGATTCTTCTTAGAATTCTATCCACCAACATGTCACAATCAGCTTTTGCAATCTCTTAACAGTGATTGTACCCCAAGATACCTAGATGGAAACACATTTTGGAACCCTGACACTTGAAGAATCCTCCTTTGCATCTCTTCATGAACATTACCAAAGTACACTGCAGACTTTTCTCTATTTACATGAGCCCTGAGGCCTGAGAGAATGTATTAAGGGATCTCACCGGATGAAGGTTTGTTACGAAAGAGTAGTACTTCCCGCTGACTCCACTTCAATGTTATCATCATAATATACGTTCTATTTTAATTCATTATTTCGAGCCAAATTTTAGGCCTAATTTTGTTTGGTGTAAATAGGAATAGGGATTACATTAATTGTCATTTGCCCCATTTAATATATTTTTTCTTAACATAAACATGTTTCTTTCAACTAAGAGCATCATAGCAAAACAAAGGGAGTATGTACCAAGTTTCCCCCCTAATCTTGACCAGGAAGGCCTTGTACAACTATCATTAAACGATACCTTAGTCAGTTTACATGAACTACTATTTAATAACAACTAGTTTTTAGGCCTGCTCAAGTAATTATAATTTTCATTTATTTACATTTTACTTCATAAATATAACACCAAATATTACTTGGTTTGGTGGTTAAAGCTTTAGTGTATAAGTTTGAGGTTATGGGATCAAATTTTATAAGATGCATTTTCTATCTTTTTACTTTATATGTGTGTTGATATAAAGTAAACATAAGAGATAGCGCCACGTGGTATATATCCTTGCTTAGGAACATCTTTTAATATATTAGTATAGATATGTGGTTAAAGTTATAATCCATAATATAATAATTTTGAGATATATTTTAAACTTTTAAAACTAATTCCTTAACCATACTATAACAACTAAAACATAGACAATCTGACTTGTGTGGACCCGATTCACGTTAACATTAGTGTGCACCAGGAAAAACAACATATCATTACTGAACGATCCACTACATTATGCGAAATCTACTATATTATGCAGAAATCCACTATATCATTCAGACTCACACTATATCATTCAGACACACTCACTATATCATTCAAACACACACACTATATCATACAGAAACTCACTATATCATTCAGACACACATTATATCATACAGAAACTCACTAGATCATTCAGAAATACACTATATCATGCAGAAACTCACTATATCATTCAAACACACACTATATCAAGCAGAAACTGATCATTATATCATTCAGACACTCATTATATTATGGAGAAAATAAACCATTCCATATGTTAGAACTAGAATTTTTTGCACGCGATGCGTGCTTGAATTTTTTTTCGAAACGTAAACTCGATTTTGTTCGGCGTAAGAGTCAAAATTTGAACATTAGACATACGAAGTATAATTGTTTTAAGTTGCAAAAATTTGATTGGTTTAGTTTATGTCACTTAAGTCTCTCAACATTTTTTTTTTTTTTTTTTTTTTTTTTTTTTTTTTTTTTACTTTTCAAAGTTAAATTCTATGCACAAAATAGAAATTTTATTGAAGTAAGTACAGTACTTCATAAATTGTAAAGAAAGTAGACACTTTGATTTCAAGTCAATTTTTTCATAGGTTGTAGTTTGTAAGTGAATTTTAAGTTTGTGTAAAGTTTCCTCATTTTAGTGATTTGCATAACGTAAATTATGCAATTTTATGATTTTAGTTGACTTGTGAGTGATTGTTATAATTATATTTTTGGTATTTTTGTTTGAAGTCCCTTTTGATTTGTAAGTGAATTTGTAATTTAGAATGAGAAGGGGTAACATAGTCTCTTCATTCGGAGACACCATAGCTCCCCCCTTCCCTTATATAATAGAGATATATTGTAATTTAATTCTTGAATGATATTTTACATAAACCTATTACCTTGATAATTAATTGCCATTATATAATAGAAAAAGATAGGTAATAGGTTCTTTTTTAATCACTTTAATAATGAAATTTTTTTTTTATCATGACCCATCATTAATTGTGAATGGTTCTTTTTTTTTTTGGACATCAAGAAAACTTGCATTAATTTAAGAAAGGAATTACAACCTAATGATAATACTACCACACATAACACAAGCAAACAAAACTAAAGGAGCTTCATTTGCTCTTACAGACTATTAAACAAAAGCAAACTATTACAAATCCAGTCCAACGTAAAGTTGCCACGAACGAATGTGGGTAATGATGGGTTGATTGTCTTGAAAAAGACCCGGTATAATAGGGAACCTGTTGAAAGATAAAACTGAGACGATCTGCAGAAATAGATTGCCGCAATTGTGAATGGTTCTTGAAAATAGTGATTCGTAAGTAAATTTTTGTAAATGTTTTTGTATGTATTGACATTCTAGGTTATTAGTTTTAGTTTGTATGCTAATTTTAAGTTTTAATAAAGTTTCCTGATTATTTGAGTGATTTGCGTGATTTTTATAACGTGATTTTCTCAATTTTATGAGTGATTTGTAAAGTTTCTTCTTTTAAGTGATTTGTGAGTGAGTGTTGTAAATTAATTTTCGGTAATTTTCTTTAAGTGTCAATTTTGATTTTGACATTCCTTTTGTAATTTAGAAGGGAAGGGGGGCAAAATAGGCATTTCAAAAGAGGACACCGTTGCTCCCCCTTCCCTTATATAATAAAGATACGTGTCATGATAAATACTACGCAACTTAGATCTTTCGGTATGTTAAAACATTTTAATTAATTCTTCTATTATATTGCAGATAATTTCACATTATGTTTTCCGTTAATGAAATATACTATATTGTGTATAAGTTCACTATATCTTTGTAGAATTCACTATATGAAGTTAATATCTTACCAACCCCGTGCACACTAAGTTAGTGTGCACCGAGTCCATTTGATTTTTTTTTAAAACATATAAATTGATCTTGACAGACCATGCATCATCTTTTAACTTCAAAATAACTGCATTAGAGGTCAAAATATGGCGAGAACTAAAATATATCTTTATATTGTACAACACTAAAACGAAAGTTCATAATTCTATATACCAATTACCAACTTAGCAGTTCACTTGGATAAAAAGTTGGTTTCAATTTTTTCAAAACAAGGAGTGCTCAATGATACTTGTTAGTTGGCTTAGAATACGATCAGCAGCTACTTGGCATTAAGATTACCTTCATTAAAACCCGTGTTACTCGAATATGCGAACTGGTAATGGACACATCACACAAGTACGTGTCCAAATGTTCGATCTTGCAATTTTATAAAAAATTTACACGATTCTACCGTATGATAAAGTGTAGAAAACTGTCGGAATGTCGAGGATCCCACATAATGTAAAATGTAGAGCCTGTGTTAAACCTCATAATGCAAGCTCGACATTCCGAATGTAGTATGCATACTATAGTACAAAGAGTCCCAAACTCTGCAATATAATGCAAGCTAAACCTCATACCTAAGTCTTAGTTTAGTGGTCAAATGCGAATAACTAACCCTGCTTCTATAATTGCACCATGTGAATTGCCCTACAATCCAAACAACATAGGTTACTGTACTTTCCTATTTGTTTCTAAAAGATTTCTTCTATATTTTGATCACTCAAAGTTACCTTGAAATGTAGAACTATGTTAGATGCACCAAAGAACATTAATTGAAATATCTTGACTACTAGCTGCAAATTCTTTTAACCACTATGCTCCTGTTCGCTTATAACGAATCCTTCACCTATCGGAAAGAAAAAGAAAAAAGATGAAAAAGAACAGAACCTGGAACTTCACTGCACCACTTCCCTCATGAAGAGTAGTCTGGTAAATCTTCCTTCACTTTGGTACCCTAAGCTGCATTTGCTAAATTTTGTATGCCATCAGATTTCGACATCATTTTTTAGCACTTAGGTAGTGCTCACAACAAATATTTCTAGCTAAGTTTGCAGTCTATACTTTTGGTGCAATCATCAGGCTTCACAGATGTTAACCACTAGGGAGTTACTTGTTAAGCAACTCGAACTCAGCAGTCCCATAGAAAAAGCAGCTCAAAAAACTCATTTTAGTTGGTTTTCTCGAAAATAATAGCAGTTCTCGTATACAACAGCATAAGTACTAAAATCCTCAGGTTTATCAACCGTCATAAGAACACAAATTCAGCTTTGGTGTTACACCTTAAGTACAATATAAGTTAACTATTCAAAAAGGGTGCTAAGACCTTCTTCAGCGGCAAGGAATCAATGGGAGGAGTCCCTAGATCCTCCAAGAGCAAAAATGGCTTGAGTAATTATTTATGAGATCTGTAAACTTCAACTTCAAGAGGAAACTCAGATCTTAAGTTCCAACAAAAGTATGGCCAAACACCTTATAATCGGCTAATTGCCAATGAGCTGACCAAACCAATGCCCGTACATTTGGGCATTTTCCTTTTCAAATATTAGAGCTCTAGTTAGCATACAGTAGTATATCATAATCAATCCAGAAATATAACAGTTCATTACAAGCATATAGACATATAGTATTAGAAGCTAATGATTCAACTTGGGCAACCTTTAGCCCTAAGCAACGACGAGCTGGAAACAGGTAAGGTAACTGATATAAGCTCCATACTCCGATTACCTCAGTATCATAGCTTATTCGGCTTGTAAAAGTTGTCATTAAGGTGAAATACATTAAAAATGAGCAGAAACTTTCTTCTCTTCTTTATTTGTTCTGGAAGGGGGGTGAAAAGTAAGCTTCAAAAGTTAAATTCTGTTTTTTAATAGAGGAAAGTTAAATGGTGTAGAAAGAGAATACATCAGGTCTTCACCACAAAATATAATGGGACACAAATCATCACCAGAGTCTAATTCCAGCCAAATTAAGGGTAGGGGGTTGAGGAAATACACAAGTTTGGAGCCAAAAAGCCTCAGCAATGATTTCCTAATTGAGCACCTCTTGCATAGTATATACCCTTATCCATGGATTCTGATATTAATGGACTGATATCACAAAAGCAAAAAGAAAAACAAACTTTTGTAATCTAGGTTCCCAAATCTGTCATATTCTCAGACCTTGGTGAAATAGGTCAAAGTATTGCTTTAGCTTAAAAATGCTTGAAAGATTGATGTTTAAAGTCTTCTAAGCACTACAAACTAGATCAATATATGCAACAAAAAAGGTATCATTTCCCATCTCGAAGGACACATCTCCATGTTTCGTCCAACTCTGTTGATATGCTAATATTGCTCCTTAGGCCTATGCAAAATCAACAATCTCCATAGAAAAACTGAAGAAGATAAAACAGAGAAAAAAACTATACAGAATCTAAACATTTCCACGAGCTATAAAGGGTAGCGCATAAAACTTAGGAATGGAAGCACGATCAACTATCAACAAAACAAGCCTAAACAATGAAGATTTATATATAATATATAGACTGACCATGCAATCTTAGGTGCATCAATACCTCTAAAATAATGAGCCCTAGAAATGCTTTAAGAAAAGAAATCGGAAGAATTTTAAGAACATCAACGACATAACCATTAAATCCATAGTATCAAGCAAGTTTGATAAACAGGACCAGAAGCCCTAATGCTTTCCATAAGACAGAACTAATTGTGTTTAACCAGATCTCGACATCAGGGGGGAACCTTAGACAAATCATTATTGCCATTTCAAGATAAACAAGTCACAAGAATCACCACCTTGTAGCTGCTAGTAAGAAGGCCAAAACCAAAACCTATATACATTTTATAATAATATCCGTGTCTGATGAGTATAACAATAGGAGAGGGAAGTTCAATTGTTTTCCTTATAGAAGGGTTTCCACAAGGTCACACCACGTATAGGATATTGATGATTTGGAGGTCACAAGTTCAAACCTGACTAGGAAAATTTGAGAGGAGGTTTAATACGGGAATCCAGGCCCTGTTGTAGACAGTACTTAATAGATTTGAGACCTCATGTTTTTAAAGAGCGAACAAGACTAATGTAACATAAGAAGCCTGTCTGCAAATTGAACAGCACGCAGTCACAATATAAATAAGAGGCCTGTCTTTGGGAAACTAATAACAGCACACGTCACAAGAACACAAAAGAATTGATGGTTGTAAACTTCCATTGCCACAAGCAAGCACACAATCTAATCATTCTAAATTACAAAATCCAAAATCTTCAGGAGATGTGCAGGAAGGAATTGTCAATTGATGACAGATAGGATCATATTTGACCTCATAATCCAAAATAGCTTTTCCTTCATTGTTTAGTGCCAGAGCTTCGTTGTATGATCCCAAATATAATCCTCTAGGTGGCCCGTCAAGGGTTTCTAGCACCTGTATGTGACCTTTATCAGAGTCAATAGAAAACACTTGGAGCCATTACTTACTTTCCCAGTTATGGCAATAACGACTTGTTAATATCATATAAAAACTGTCCTTCCTGAAGTATAACGCCTTAGGAACTGGGTATCCAGCTGGATTACAAACCTGAAAGATTCAGTCTAAGAATCCTCATTGCCATATTGTTTCATCAACCATAAGGCAAACCCACAATCGTCATCTGACATTACTATTAGAGCAAGCATATCGCAGCAAGTTGTGATCATCAATCTACTCAACTGAGTATTAGAGCCCTCAAAACAAGCCGGCAACTTCATTTTCACCAAAGAACTCATCTCGTACATTGAAGGTCACAATAATTTTCCGAACTTTCTCCAAACAACTCCCATCTTCCTTAGGTTGGATAACGGATCCCGGCCAATGCACATACCCATTCAAATAACATTGCGAATAAGTGTTTCGATCAACAGATAAACTAAAACATAGAGAACATAGTATATAGGACGAGATTAAGGATAGGAGTTAGCTCAAGTGGGTAGAGCACTCCCCCTTGGCTCCTGAGGTCAGGGGTTCGATCCTTACCCCCATCATTATGTTGGGGTATTTCCTTAGCATGCCTTACCAGCCAATGTATTGGTGTTTCCTACAGGCTAGTAGCCTTGTAGGGGTTAGCCTTTGGGCTGACTTAATTTCCTAATTAAAAAAAAAAAAAAAGTATATAGGACGAGAAGCAATGATGCTTCAACACAGTCCAGAACTAACCGTGCATATCTCAACAAGCGGAGGAAGCTGATTTGGCTCCCGATCATTATCAAGGTAAACTAGACGAATCACCTCGTAGTCACTATTCAGCTCATCAAACCCAAATCCAACACACATGTCATATAGGCCACACGCAAAGAATGTCAAATTAGGACAAAGGGACTTCAATTGCTTTTCTTATACTAGGGTTCCATAGATATATGACATTGGTGTATGTATTAATGTCATTAGACAAACAAACAACCCCATTACAAGAACCCACAATTTTGAAACAGTAACTAGCACAACCAAATTTAAAGGGTATTTCTTGAAAGATCAAATTACATTCAGAAATTCCATTATCTGGGTGTAAAGCAAAATATTTCTTGGATTTGTTATCTCCATCTAAATAGTACCTATGCAATATAAAGGGGTTATCTTTAGATTTTTTGTTGTGGGAAGTCATAAATTGAGGGCTAGTGATGAAATTAAACAAGTTTTTGCTAGTGCAGCAACATATAACAAGGGTTTTGATGAGAAATTTGCAACAAGTAAGACGAAGAACAACAACACAAGGGATATGAATTTGAAATGGTTAACTTATCTAGAAATTGAGTGAAACTTCAGTTTTATTCTCCTGCTGTCTCTCCCTTGCTCTTCTCCCTTTGTTGAATCTTTATCGCAAGTCTGAAGTTGTAGTCTGAAGCAAAGACTCAAATTCTTGAATGGAGTCTGAAGCTATAATCTTGTGTCATTGTGGAATGAATCTTCGATGGCGTTTTGATTTCCAAAACCCGACAGAGACTCAATTTCTCTTGCGGGCAGTATTGCCACTGTACCATCTAAAGAAAAAGGAAAAAATATTTTTAATAAGTTAACATTTGCACGTTTTTCTTCAAATAAGTCAACTTTTCGATTAAATATGAATAAGTTAATTTTATATCTGTTTTTGCTATGAATGAGTTAAATCACAATGTCATCATATTAAAATGTGATACGTATCATACTTTCAACGTCATTAATTCGTTTACAGCAGAAGTAGATACAAGGTTAACTTATTTTAAGACTAGCTTTCTAAGCACGTGATACGTGCGATGATAACTTTTTCATTGTGATGTTTCGTAATGTCGAGTAGTTAGTTTTATATGCACGCAATACATGCAGCGACAACTAATTATAATAGTTTAAGTTGACGGTTTTTTCAATCAAACATATGTTTTATTCAACTTATTAGAAGTTATTTTCAGCAAAAATAAGTTCAGATCAGTTACTGATCTGACCTTATTATCCTCTATGTAATTGTGATCATTTCTTTACATGACTATAATGATGGTGTGGGAGTATATTGCTGATTTTTTATTTTGGCAATTTTTCCTTTTGATGGAAGATTTCGATATTCTTAAATGAATTTATTATCTTTGTTTTTTTAAACTTTTTTAGTCTTTCCTTTTTTTAATCTAAAATTTCTAGTTATTCTACTTGTAGTTTTTAAAAATGGCAAATATTCTAATTGATTGATTACCTATTATTACTTTAAAAATGTAAATAAAATTGATGTAATTAAAAAAGTAAGGGTAATATAGACATTAATAGGAGGACATCATACTTCCTCCAATCCATTCACTTATATAATAGAGATAATCAAAAGATTGACTTATTATGAGAAGATCAACCAAAGGTTAACTTATTAAAAACAATTTTTCCAAAGAAAAATTGCAACAAGTCTCATTTGTTGGCAAATGAAACTGTGACATTTTTTTTTTGAAAATAAAAATAAAAATAAGATTTATATAGTGAGTTTGAAGAATAAGGTCCTTCTTTTGTACTTAGAGATCCTGAACTGAATTGAAAAAAGTTATCAATAAAAGTTACCAAATCCCCCCTTATTTCTCTTTTTCTCTCTAAAATCCTAGTCTCCCTATCCCCTTTTCCCCTTTTATTAGGGGCCGTTCGTTATCGTTTTTTTTTTTCAGTTTTCAGTTATTTTTCAAAACTAAAAACCAAAAACAGGAAACCAGAAAAAGTAGTTTTAATTTTTTTAGTTGTCAGTTTTCAAAATCTGTTATGAGGTTTTTAGTCTCTGTTGTGGAAATCTTCTTCTCACTTTATGGGAGTCGTGAGTATGTTTTTTTTGTTTTGTTTTTAGGTATAAGAAATTATTCTCATTGGGATGTGATCAACATGGCTCGATCAATAGCTGCTTGATTCAGCACATACAAGGGGGTTGTCTTGTATTGTTCAATATGGTTCATAGTAGTTTTTTTCGAAGACGAATTTGATTTAACATTGTCTAATTGTATCTTGTTTTTCTTTAATATTTATTGTAGGTGTCGTTTGGCCTTCAATTAATTAAATTTATCTTTCAAAATAAAACTGAGCTGAACAATAATAATAATAATAATAATAATAATAATAATAATAATAATAATAATAATAATAATAATAATAATAATAATAATAATAATAATAATAATAATAAGGCAAAATTGGCCTCAACACTTTGAACTGTAGCGCAGGTGTACCCAACACCACCAATTAAGACCTATAGCCAGAACACCACCAAGTATGGACTTGGGTGCAGTCCGTACCATAAATGAGGCCAGAGACCAGAATTACCATCAGCAACGGAAATTTCCTAATATTATACTTCATTCGTTCCATAATAAGTGAAACATAGGGATTGAGCACAAGATGTAATAAACATCATTTTCAAAAGCAAAAAGTCATAAAATACCCTTTTCATTATCAAAAGGAGGAGAGAGAAAAACAAACCACACAAGTTTGTGATGGTACTCTTGTCATTTTGTCACTTTCTTTTATCCATTTAAGATATGTTTAACTTATTTTGAAACGTTCTAAAATAGTAAATGTTTCACTTATTATGGAATGGAGGAAGTATTATTATTTTTCCATTTCCCCCCAGGTCTCCAGCCCCATTTATTTTATTATATGACTTATTTTGAGGTGAGAATTCTGGTCTTCGGCCTCATTTATGGTATGAAGTGCACCAATGTCTGTGCTTGGTGGTATTCTAGGTATAAGTCATAGTTGATGGTGTTAGGTATGGGCTGAAAGTACAGTGTACAGTTTGTATTACAGCCTAATCCGATCTGATCAAAACAAAATTTGGCTTTTGATTTTCCAACCCGAATCCAAACTGATTAGAGTTTGAATCCGATCCAATCCAATTTGAATTTTCATACTCTAGATTGGATTCAATCTGAAAATCCATTTTTTTTTTATAAAAAAAAACTCTAGTTTTTCGATTAAATAAATTAAGCACAATAGCAGCCTAAAAGATTTAGGAAATGAGTAATTAAGTGATGTTAGGATTTTAGGAGAAGGGTTGAAGTGATACGCCTATTGGGCTATGGACTAAGCTTTTCTTAAAAAAACCAGTTTAGTACTTACCCCCAATCCAGATACATAATACAAGACATCTTATTATTCAGTTTTATTGAATTTTTTTGGATCCAATTACCCACAATTCAATCCGATCCGAAAATCCATTTTTTTAGAAAATCTCAATCTGAATCCAATGCGAACACAGTATCCAATCCGAATTACTAATTTGGATTGGATTGGATTTTGGATTCTATCCGAATAACTCTCACCCCTAGTGTTGGTGCACCTGCTAAGTTGAGACCAAATTTGACTAATAATAATAAAAAATTATTATTAACATTAAAAAGCATAATTATTATTAATTAATTAATTAATACTCCCTCTATTTTTTATCTTTATCACTTGGAATCTTGACACTATTCATACTTATTAGAGTAAATGTTCTCATTTTTTCTTAATTTATAAGAAAAAAATAGTCATGTGGGGTCTTGTTTGATTCGTCTCGGTTACTTTAGTAATTTATTAATATTCAATCGTGATAATGTTTGCTAATGTATAATAAAAGATATTTAAGTTTAAAGAATTTGCATTGGGAAACGCGCACAGGAAGTGAGAATGATAAAAAACAGATGGAGTAATGATAATGATTATAACAATAAGAAGTAAATAAATTATTAAAATTACTAATAATAATTATTATAAATATAGTAATAATGGTATGAGAGTGAATTGACCGCCATGGTCGGGTTTGATCTAGGAGATGACCTCCTAGTGCAGTTGTGAAAAGAGAAAAATTATACTTTTTCCTTTCTGAAATAAATGAAACTATTCTCTCATAAACTTCTCACATAAAAGAGAGAATCATTTTATTAATGCTTCTTTAAGAATTAAGAATTATATTATTTGGGATTGAGTAAAGTATATATTATGTAATATGATATTTGATTTGAAGTTGTTGTGTTGTTGGCCATGACCCACAGGTCCAAGATCGTATAAAATATTATGTGCCGCTGTGATTAAATGCAAATTTGGGTTTATTGAGTAATGATTGAGATTTGTGAATGCTACGTGTGTTAGCTAGCAGCTCGAAAGCGCGAGATTGTTACACAAACCCTCTCTCATCTCTCAAGTCTATGGAGTCCAACTCAACTATGAGCCATGAAATTTTTTATTACCCTGTGAATGGCGAGAACCTCCGCATGATTTACTTTATATCTTTGTTACATACTCGTTCAATTTTTTTAAATATTTTTTGGGTTAATAGTGTAGTGGGTTTAGGCCTACTCACCACATAGAAAGGAGGGGATTTAATTGTCCTATCATGATAGTCTAATTAAGGACTTGTTCTATTCACCTTATTTTTCAGTCTTTATTTGAAAATATAAGTTTAGATAAGTTTAATTTAATAAAAGTAAAATCTAATACTCTTAGAAAACAAGGTTAGATAAGATCTAATAAAGACTAATAAAATATAATAAATTCTGATAAATTACATAGAACATGCCATAAAAAGTGTTATATCACCAGCTTCTTGTTGTTGGCAACAAGCCAACAACGACTGCACCAAGATATTACGCTAGCGAGTGGCAAAAGGAAAAAATTTCTATTATCTGTTCTTAACAGCAGAAACTCTATAGACTGTAGCATAAACTAAGTGACAACTAGGATACAATTTCTCCACCATTTTTGTTAATGTAATAGACGAATCCTGAAAATCGAGGGGATTTGTCAAACTAGCCTAGGTTTTTAGTCTATAGATAATACTATTGTTAATGTGATATGTACCCTAAAATGGATCAAGACACCCATCTTGTATATGTAATATGTCCACTAACCATAAATATATTTTGTTATAACAAAAATGATAAAAAACAATGAGTTAGACCAGAATTCGAGTTACAATTTTCTAGTTTAGAATTTGTGGGTGAGACACTTGAAAATATAAGGAAAAAATAAGGAGATTTTTACTTCCAAACACGTTATTTGTCGATTTGAATCTTAGACCTTAATTAATAAGGTAAACGTCTTATAATAATCATATATAAGACAAAAAGTCTCTCTCTAGGCTGCTAGGGTTTGAGCGTGGGTCTTGGTTCTCCACTCTTTTTGCTCGATTCTTCGAGTAGTCTGATCCCTCTTGGGATTGTGACCAATAATCATGGCGGAAGATATTGTTTCTAGAATTTCGCACCTAAAAATTACGGCTGAAGAGGGTAAAGTAGTTGCCTTGGATGATGTTACTGAGGACGATTTGTCTGCGGAGATTATTTTAGCCCTAGTAGGGAAAGTGATGACTGTGAGAAATTATAATTTTGTAGCCTTGAACCGCACCATGAATCAGATTTGGGCGCTTTCGAAAGGCGCTCTTTTTAGGGCTATTGAGAATGACTTGTTTGTAGTGCAGTTTGCTCATAGGAGGGATAAGGAGAAAGTTTTATCGGGACGACCTTGGACGTTTGATCAAAATCTGGTGATGTTGAACGATATTGACGGTACACAACAACCATCAAGTATCGAGATGACGATGTGCCCTTTCTGGATTCGCTTGTATAACCTTCCCATGGGATGTCGATCGGAGAAGCATATTCGTTTGGTGGCTGGTGGAGTTGGAGAAGTAGTTGAAGTTGACACAGATGGGGTTGTATGGGATACCTCAGCGAGGGTTAGGGTTATTGCTGATGTTTCGAAACCGCTGCGGAGGATGCAAACAATAACCACTAGCAAAGGTTCGGCTTTGATCGAAATCAAGTATGAACGACTCCCCACTTTTTGCTATGGTTGTGGGATTATTGGGCACATTGAAAGGGATTGTTTGGTGACTGAAGAGGAGGAAGCACCGAATGAAAATCAATGGGGGTCCTGGCTGCGCGCCTCTCCGCGTCGAGGCAGACAAAGATTGGAAGATGAAGCCAAGAAATTCTTGAGCTGTGCTCGTGTGCTGAGTTTCGGTAGCCCAGGAAGGGGAGTGGGGAATGTAACTTTAAATAATCCAAAACTTGCTACCGAAGTAACCAATAGTGAGGGGTCTGTTGGAAGTTGGAGGAGTGACAAGGTTGCTCAAACGAAGGAAGTGACTGAAGCGCTAGTTAACAATAATGAGTTGCAGGATGGGGGTGTGCAACATGAAAGAAGTGACGGAATTCAGGAGATTGCAGGGGGAGTTATACATGATCTGCCTCACACTATGGGAGCTTCTAGTGAGAAAGAGCCTCATACAGACCTGGAGCCTACTAAGGTAGCTCACACTCAGAACAACGTTGAAGCTTCCCTTCGAACGCTTCACGCGACTAATGTAAGTCCACCTTTATTGCAATTTAATGCTGGATGTTTTTCCCCTAAAAAAGTCCGACGCTTTAAAACTCATTCTCGCAAGAAAGATAAAGGATCTATTGTTCCCACTCATGTTGAAGACTGTTGCTTAAATATGGATTTAGAGGTAAAAACAGGACTAAAAAGAAAGCAAGCAGATGAGATGTGTATTGATGATAATGTTGACATAAATGAGGGCTTAAAGAAGTCTAAAGTAATCTGTGACGTGGAGGATGGCAGTGCTGGAACACTTGTCGAGGCGGTGGTTGGTGAGGCCCAACCCCGCCCGACATTATGAATCTAATGTGTTGGAACTGCAGGGGTATGGGCAACCCCTGGTCAGTTCGGAGGCTCCGAAAGTGGAGTGCGTTATATGCCCCTGATATAGTTTTTGTCTCAGAAACTATGATCAGTAAAGCTGCTGCTGAGATGGTTAAGGAGCGTATTGGCTACACGAATGCTATAGGAGTAGCTAGTACGGGTCGGTCTGGGGGTCTTTGTTTGTTTTGGCAGGAAGACAAGGTACAGTTTGAGTTGGTATCTTTCTCTAGCCACCATATCTGTGGTGATGTAACTAAAGGAGGGATATCTTGAAGATTCATTGGCATATATGGGTGGGCAGATTCGAGCTCTAAACACTATACTTGGGAATTATTGCATCGACTTTGTGAGGAGAGTACACTTCCAGTGTTAGTTATTAGGCGGGGACTTTAATGAGATTTTATCTTATGAAGAGAAGGAGGGAGGAGTGGAGAGAGAGAGGCGAGAAGTTGAACATTTTCGAGAAGTTCTGAATAAATGGGACTTGAGAGACATTGGTTATGTTGGACAATGGTGGACTTGGGAGCGCGGTAAATCGGTGGACTCTCGGATCAGGGAACGTCTCGACAGGTTTATAGCCTCGTCGAGCTGGGCGCAATTATTCCCGAATGCTTTGGTTGAGCACCTGCTCCGCTATAATTCGGATCACTCGCCGATATTAATTAAGCTACAACCAGCTTTGGCCTCTTCTAGGGGCTCCCAAAAATCTTTCAAGTTCGAAACTGCGTGGCTATTTGATGAGTCTTGTGAGCAGGTTATTCGCGAGGCATGGAACGATCAGGGTGCCCCTTCGATCATGCATAAACTGGACCAGGTTGGGTACAAGTTGAAAGTATGGAGCCGGAAGACTTTTGATAACTTGGGTAAACAAATTGAAGATGTAGAAAAGCTTTTGAGAGCTGCGCAACAAAAAGGAATTTCGAGAGAAAGTTGTGAAGAGTGTGAGAAATATGAAGCCATGCTTGATGACCTGAACCGCAAGCACGAGGCTTATTGGTACCTCCGATCTAGAGTTCTAGAGGTAAAAGATGGGGATCGTAATACAGGCTATTTTCACCACAAGGCCTCTCAAAGAAAGAAAAGAAACCGTATTCTTGGTCTATATGATGAAAACGAGATTTGGCAATCGGAGGAAGAAAAATTGGAGGAGTTAGTTGAGCAGTATTATAAGAAACTTTTTTCCACGGCCCATCCACAGGCTTCGCACATGGACGAAGTTCTCTCTCATGTCGATCGATCCATCTCTATGGAATTTAATGAAGCCCTTCTCAAACCCTACACAAAAGAAGAAATTCATGCAGCGCTTCTTCAGATGCATTCTTGTAAGGCCCCGGGGCCGGATGGTATGCACACTATCTTTTATCAACGTTTTTGGCATATTGTTGGGAACGATGTGACTAGTTTTGTTAGTAATATTTTACATGGTAGATTGTCTCCCCACCATGTTAATAAAACTAATATAGCTTTAATTCCCAAAGTCAAAAATCCGACTTCCATGACTGAGTTTAGACCTATAAGTTTGTGTAATGTTTTGTACAAGCTTGTTACTAAAACTTTAGTTATGCGTCTGAAAAATATTCTTCCCCACATTGTTACTGAAAATCAGAGTGCTTTTGTTCCGGGCCGTTTGATCACGGATAATGCTATTATTGCTCTCGAGTTGTTTCATACCATGAAGAAGAGAAGTAAGGGGAGAAGAGGTACGGTGGCTCTTAAGCTTGACATGAGTAAGGCCTATGACAGGGTAGAGTGGGGATTCCTTAGAAAACTTCTTTTGACGATGGGTTTCAATGGAAGATGGGTGAATTTGGTGATGGATTGTGTTTCTTCTGTATCATACTCTTTTATCCTTAATGGAAGAGTATGTGGGGAGGTGATACCTCAGCGTGGGCTACGGCAGGGAGACCCTCTCTCTCCCTACCTGTTTATTCTGGTTGCTGATGCGTTTTCTCATATGATTCAGAGAAAGGTGCAGGAGAGGAAAATACATGGGGCTAAGGCGAGTCGAAATGGTCCAGAAATATCTCATCTTCTTTTTGCAGATGACAGTCTTCTCTTTGCGAGGGCTAACCGACAGGAATGCATGACTATTGTTGATATTCTCAACCAGTATGAAAAAGCATCCGGGCAGAAAATTAATTATGAAAAGTCGGAGGTGTCGTTTAGCAGTGGGATCAGTACTGGTCAACAAGAAGAATTGATGAATATTCTGAATATGAGACAAGTTGATAGACATGGTAAGTATTTGGGGCTCCCTACTGTTGCGGGAAGATCAAAGAAAATTATGTTTGAAGCTCTGATGGATCGTATCTGGAAGAAATTGCAGGGGTGGAAAGAAAAACTTTTGTCTAGAGCAGGAAAAGAGATACTACTCAAATCTGTTATACAAGCCATTCCAACTTATCTGATGGGGGTATACAAGATTCCAAGTTTGATAATTGCAAGAATAAGTTCGGCGATGGCACGTTTCTTTTGGGGACAAACTGGGCCAACTCGGAAAATTCACTGGAAAAATTGGGATGATATGTGTACTCCAAAATTTTTAGGAGGGATGGGGTTCAAAGATTTGAGGGTTTTTAATGATGCATTACTAGGCAGACAGGCTTGGCGACTCGTTCAACATGCCAACTCATTGATGGGGCGCGTAATGAAGGCGAAGTATTATCCGAAAAAGTCATTTCTGGAGGCTTCTTTGGGGTTTGCAGGGAGCTATTCTTGGAGGAGTATTTGGAGCGCAAAGGCGTTGGTAAAAGAGGGTGTTTTGTGGAGAATTGGAAATGGAAAGACTGTCAGCATTTGGGATGACCCATGGGTAGTGGGGGAGGAGGGCAGATTCATCACTAGTCCACCAGTTGAAGAGATCAGTAAAGTTAGCGATTTGATAGTTTATCCTAGAATGGAATGGAATGATTATCTTCTTTCACTCCATATTAATGAGCGAGACCAACAACGCATTCTTGCTATCCCTTTAAGTGAGCGAGCTCCACATGACTCTCTTACTTGGGCATATTCAAAAGATGGATTGTATTCCACAAAAACAGCGTATATGCTAGGGAAGGGAGGGAATTTAGAGAACTTACATGAAGTTTGGATGGACATTTGGAGTATGGAGATACCACCTAAGGCTAAACATTTCTTGTGGAGACTTTGCTCCAACACGCTGCCTACACGGGCTTTGCTAAAGCACCGTCACATGCTGGAGGATGAGGCTTGCCCATGGTGTGCTACGACATATGAAACGAGCACTCATGCGCTTGTTCAGTGCCCTCGGGTGCTGGACTTATGGGCGAATAGTGGTGTTAGCCAACTGATTCAAAACCCGGGGCTGAGCTAGAGTGATACGGTATTGGGTTGGCGAGGGCTGGAGGGTGTGAAGCGCCAAAGAGCTGCATTGTTGCTATGGATTGTGTGGACGGAACGAAACCGCAAAGTTTTTGAAGGGCATACCACCCCCAACGAAGTTCTTTTGACTCGGCTGGGAAGAATGGTGGAGGAGCAGAATTTATACACCCAGCGAGTGTACAAACACTCTGTCCCACGCTTCGCCACTAGTGCTAATAGGTGGGTTCCTCCACCTGCGGGAATTGTGAAGGTTAATTCGGATGCATCCCTGGCAGTAGAGGGGTGGATAGGCATGGGAGCCGTGGCAAGGAATGGAAATGGTGAGATGTTGTTTGCGGCAACCCGAAGAGTTCGAGCATGGTGGCCTCCGAAAATAGCGGAATGCAAAGCTCTCCTTCTTGCGATTAAGCTGGCAAAGCGGTATGGTTATGATAACATTATTCTAGAGTCGGATAGTCAAGTATTAGTTAATCGTCTTTCTAGAGCAGCTATTTTTTTGTCTGATTTTGATAGCATTTTAGAGGATATTTTGTTTTTGAGTTCTAGTCTCAGTTCTGTAGTGTGGTCTCATGTAAAAAGGGGTGGAAATTATGTTGCCCACCACCTTGCTAAGTTAGTGCCTTTTGGTGTGGAACAAGTCTGGGAGAATCACTGCCCAGGGGAGATTTCTCCCTATGTACTCTCGGACACTTTGTCCATGAATTGAATGCACTACTAAGCTTTTCCCTCAAAAAAAAAAAAAAAAAAGGTAAACGTCTTATTAAATAAGCAAGCTTTGCCCGCAAAAGATTTAGGTTTTTTTAGTTCTTAGGTGCAAATACAAGACAATAAAAGGCGCCATAAAGTTAGTAATCGATCATATCATGTGACCTTTGCCTATAACAGAAGGGATCATGAGGCTAAGCCATCACATATGATAATTGTGTAGACTTTATTATATGGTCATTTATACCCAATTTAATACTAGTAGATAAAGCTAGGCGCTAGCTAGTATTTAAAACAAAGAACAAACAAAAGTGTACTAGGTGTATTTGCTACTCATGACCAGAAAATGGTTGCATTTGGATAGCTGGTATTAAAGCTAAGAGTTCATTTAACCTAGATTTTGGTAATGGTGTGTAGATGCTACTTAGCTTAGTTGATAAAGTTTTGTGAAGATACACTCAAGATATGATGAGATTAAATCTTGTTTATATCACTACACTTAATTACTTTATACAACAAAAAAAGAGAGATTTTGATAATGGCACTTAGTCTTCTGAACTAAAGATAATCAATGTAATTTGTTGTTTCAAAAGTGTTAATAGTTGGTGCGTGGCGCTTGTTGAAAACATAAAGAATCACTTCAGTCTTTTTTCTTAATTATTTTTTGATTTTTGGTTACTTTGAAAAATAAAACCCCATTTAAGAGTGTTTTCACAACTTTTTCCTTTTTACAATTTTTTCTGTAATTTACAATAGCACGATAGCTTTTTCTAGTAATATTGTTGGTTTAGGTCACAATCAGAAACGTTTCAACAAAAGTTTCCTAAGAAATATCTTGCACACTGCTATCAACTACTATTAATAGATGAACAAAATCGCGTTTGGCCAGCCAACAAAAGAATTGAGGAAGCTGCCTGCAAAAGCACTCTTCCCTTAGGAACATCCTTTAATACTTAGGTAGAATTTTATTGAAGATATTTTAGATGTGTCTCAACTCTCAACCATGTTTGATTTAATAGAGTGCATTTTTTTCTTCTTGAACTTATTGAAACTGAATAATTTAATTTTGATTCGACTTGATTTTTTTTAATGTTACCTTATATTAAAATAGAGATTTGCAGGTGAAAGCATGAGTTAGTAATATAGCGTGGAGTCGTGAAAGAGTAAAAATTGAATCTGGAGAGGTAAGAGTCTCGTTACTCGTCTAATTTGGATTATCCTTATGAAAAGGGTAATGACATAATGGTTAACCTACTACCAAATCGAACAAAAAGAAGATTCAATTTACTAAATCTGTTTCCAAGCTCAAAAAAAGCTCCACCAACTAATTAAACCCTTATAAAAAACCCTAATCATTTTCTTCTAGTTTGGGGTTGCCGTCATCTTTTCGATGGTGGTAAGCCCCCAATTCTTTTTTTTCTTAGTTTTCATTGTTTTTGTTATTAATAATCTTCCATTCTCTCTCTTTTTGAGAGTGTCTACCCAATTTTTGGGTTCTTTCTCTCCTTAATTTTACGGGGGTTTGG
Organism: Beta vulgaris subsp. vulgaris; assembly: GCF_026745355.1. Classification (NCBI taxonomy): domain Eukaryota; kingdom Viridiplantae; phylum Streptophyta; class Magnoliopsida; order Caryophyllales; family Amaranthaceae; genus Beta; species Beta vulgaris. The sequence continues at coordinate 44,814,966 of NC_079203.1, forward strand.
AGTTTAGTTTTATTCTCTTCCCACGTGGAAGTTTTAAAATTGGTATGAGAAATTGTTCCTATTGATTGAAGTTCAAGACCATCAACATCGAAGTATTGGAAATTCGGATGCGGTTAACATGGTTAAATCAAGAATTTTTTTTTTTTGACCGGAAGAATTTTCTTCCCCAAACTATGTTAGAATAATAGACTTCCCCATCAATAGTTACAAGATCCAGCAAATACAATAGAGCTGCGTTGTATTGCTCAATCTGGTTCATTGTAGTTTATTCGAAGACGAATTTGATTTGATCTTGTCTTGTCTGATTATGTCTTGTTTTTCTTTAATACTTATTGTAGATGCCGTTTGGCCATCAATTAATGAAATTTCTCTTTAAAAAAAAAAAAACTAATTGAACCCTTATTATTTTCAAGGGGAATAGAATGGAGTCTAATCTTTCCTTTGCGTTAAGAGCCTTGCCCCTTAATTATATCCAACACTCAATCGTACCCAAAAAGAAACACAATAATATTTTATGTGGACATTGTAGAAACATGCATGCAAGCTAGTCTTAGCCTATGTATTGAATAGTTGGAGTAGTAAATACTAACCTGACCACAACCTTAATCCATCTACTTGCTTCTACATCTATTCTCCAAACCCGTGAAATCAAAGCTAAATTGCTTCTTTTTGTAACTTTACAAAACTTTTCCTCTGTCTTTCATCTCTTTATTTAGCTATCTCTCGTGATTATACTTACAAAAAGTTCTCCTTTTGTTATTAATATCTCTACTTTCTCTGTTGTATTTCATCATTATCCCTTCTGTACTTAGCCGAATTTTACATCATAGTTAGTACCTTCATATTATATCTTCTTTATATGCCTAATATCTAGTGATATATCATCATTTTAGGACCTTACCCTTACAACATTTTCTTGCATATTCCTCAAAATTCCAGGTTTCTCCATCATTTTTGCATAAAAAAACCACATATGGCACCAAGTAAACTTGCAAGAGCATCATCAATGGAACCTCTCCAAAGAACAAAATCAGACACATCAACTGCATTATTACTAAAAGCCAAGATAGAAAGCAGTGATCCTGCTCTATTGAGCCTTCCTACACTGTCAGAAGTCGAGCAAGCGAAGTGCGAATGTTGTGGGATGAGCGAGGAGTGCACGGCTGAATACATTGATGAGATGAAGGAGAAGTTCTCAGGGAAGCTTATATGCGGGTTGTGTGCCGAAGCAGTGAAAGAAGAGATGGAGAAAAATGGTGGGAGGACAAGAGAAGAAGCGTTAGAAGAGCATATGAATGCATGTGTTAAGTTTAATAGACTTGGAAGGGCTTACCCTGCTTTGTACCAAGCTGATGCTGTCAAGAAGTTATTGAAGAAGAGTTGTAGTGCTGGAGCTGCCAAGTCTAAGGGTGTTCCTCCTAGGAAGGGTGGCCTTGCTCGAAGTTCGAGTTGTATGCCGATCATTACTGAAGAAATGAAGGATAAACTCAGATTATAGATTGTGTTTCCAGTATGTATAAACTGTATTACAGGCCTACAGGGTACAATATTGATGTTTGGTTGATTGAAGTTCTTAAAGAATGTTGTTGTAATGTAGTTTTGTTATATAGATTGTGTATTAGAAGTATCTTCTATTCAGTTGTTGATGATTTATATAGTTATGTGGTGAATTAGGTATTAGCAAAAATATGTTGTTTGATTTATGAAAGACCATTTATGGGTATGTCATGAGCATAATTTTTCGCACTTCTAGTTCAATAATGTATGATTGAAACTAATGAAGATACTAATTATGTTGTGCTGCACTATTGCTTTGAAGTGATCATGGATTGATTATTTCCCAATTGGACGACCTTATTTGGAATTGGGCCAAGTTAATTGGTTTGATGTTATGTTGGGCTGGTTAATTTTTTTCCCCTTGTCTTGATGTCCATAATTAGAGTAAGCAAAATTTGACACAACATAATAACACGACATAAATAGTACACGATATAAGCGGGTTAGTGTTAGAGATTATTTAGTCGTTTACATAAGCGAATCCACAAGAATTTGATTGTATTATTATTGGGTTGGATTAGTGATAAGACTAGCTAAGGGAAACTGAGGTGCACATGGGTAGTTTTGCATTGGTGTGTAAACCAACACAAAACAACCTTGAGTTATTGCATCATGTCCCCAAAACAGCGAAACTGTTTCTTGATTAGACTTTTCCAGTTTTCCTATGAAACCTTAATCTTGCAAATGCTTAAATACTGCCCAGTTTTGTCTTGAGAGCAATAAATGCCGAATCTAAGAAAAAATAATGCATAATACGTTTACTTTCCATTGAAGAGAGTATGTCATGGGGGTGCGAGGAGTTAGTTTGCACGATAGTCATCTAATTTAAATGATGTAATATTTGTGTTGGATATTTATATGATTTGTATAACTATGTAAATTCATAGTGAAGAGGGAAAAAAAAAAGAGGCAACATTTTTATAAAAGGTAAGGTAATAAGGCTCCCTTATGTCAGGGTGAAAGCTTTATGCTATTACAAGACAACAACTAAGGCTCCGTTTGGTAGGGCGTAAAACATTTTCAGTGTAAAATGATTTTCATGGAAAACAATTTACAATGGAAAACACAATTCCAAAATTAGTTTTCCGTTGTTTGGTTCGATGTAAGAAAAATGATGAAATGAAAGGAAAATGAAAGGGAAAGTAAGGAGGTAGTGAGAGGAGTGTACAAGAGAGATACGAAAAATAGTTTTTCCTTCATTTTGAAAGGAAAATGGTTTTCCATCATTGGAGAGTAATTTTACCCCAAAGGAAAATGGTTTTACACTCTTTTGCCAACCAAACAATGTAAAACTGAAAATAGAGGAAAATAGTTTTTCGGGAAAACGTTTTACACCCTACCAAACGGAGCCTAAAAGAAAAATACTGGAACATTCAAGAGATTCCAGGCTTCCAGCACAATACCATGCTTGCTTGTTCAAAGAAAACATTTTTCCCATAGGAAAAAGAGCATAAAAGTGTAACAAAAAAGATGGGCAATTGTACAAAAACAATAATGCATGTTCAAAGAAAACATTTTTTTAATAAAAACAGCGCAAAGCAAGCAAAGAAAAAGAAATAAAATAGAGAAAGTATCCTTTTAAAATTTTGGAAAATCTCTTTTATTTTCTCCTTAGGTGTCACACCGAAACATGATATGTATTGGCTAGTATTTTCACTCTAAAATACGGGTTAATTTTACATTAAGTAAAATTGGAAGTACATCCTAACGGTAGTACAACCGGACATAAAACAAAGCAAATTGAAGCTAGAGGAGCTTCTTTACGTACATATTCTAAGAAACAAAGGTAATGTATTACATATTCAGACCGAATTAAATTTAGCAAGAACAATGATAGGATGAATTAGGGACAATGTCTTGTTGAAGGAGACACGATATGAACGGAAACCTATTGAGAGACAACACCCATACAATCTTCAGAAATAGGTTGCCACAGTTCCCAAGACCCTTGAACAGAAACGGCTTCCTGTGATCTTACTGATTGAAGTAACAAAGAAGCTACGACCATTGGTAACTTCTGACCCTGCTTCGAGGGTAACCAGAGTTTAGGCTCACGAGACTGAAACTCTAAAAGGATGGAGGTCGAAACTTGTCCCAAATTAAATTGGGGGGCCTCCCACAAGATATTAACACTCTAACTTGAATGTGCTATTGATTGAAAGTTTGGATCTCAAATCAAGGTTAGCACATGACCAAACCAACCCAAAGTATGATGCTAGCATGGTCCAATAATGTACATCACAAGCCAAAATAACTGCACAGTACCATGCTTGTTACGTCATGAGAAATACTTGGTAACCAACTGGTGGAGTCCAAAAGAGACTCCAACACCCAAAAAAACACAATGGTACCATTATAACCTAGCATTGGTATCAAATTGTTATCAGGACTGGTACCAAGCAAACCTTACTTTGGTATCAATATTTTCGGACAATGGTACCATTATAACCTAGCATTGGTACCAAGCAAACCCTTGCCACACTCGCGTGAAATCTTCCAACACATAAAATGACCAAACTGCCCCCGTTTGAGTCCACCAAGAGACTCAAACGGTTGGACGCCTAGCCAAGCTCGTCACGAGCTTACCCTTGAACTTAGAGGCACACCATGAGACAATTGTGTCAAAAAACTAATGCCTTACATTGCCCATAATGCGTCATGTCTAGCCTATATAAAGCAAGGTCTACCGTCTAATGTCTTATATATTCTATTTTGCATCTCAATTACTCTTAGGGCCTGTTCTCCCCAACTTATTTTCAGTTCAGTTCAGTTCAGTTCAGCTCTCTTCAGTTCAGTTCAGTTCAGCTCTCTTCAGTTCAGATCAGTTCAGTTCAGTTCAGTTCAGTTCAGCTCCATTCTTTTATAACCATTTTGTTAAATAATTATTATGATTATTATTATTATTATTTAAATATATATCATTACTATTAAGTATTATTATTATTATTATTATTATTATTATTATTATTATTGTTGTTGTTGTTGTTGTTGTTGTTTCTATATATTATTTTTTTTTATTATAGATTTACTCATTATTATTACTATTATTATTAGGAGGAACATGATTTAGGTCAAAGCACAAATAAACCCACTTTTTTTAGCCCATAAACCAATCAAATCGCGTCAAGACGGTTTATGATGCACTTTTTGCGGTCCAACCCAATCATTATTTTTATTACTAAATATTTTTATATTATTAAATCTAATTATTAAAATAGTAATATTAATTTACTTCTTAGATATTATTGTTATTATATATCATCATCAAGTATTAATATATTAATACAAATAATATAAAATAATTATTATTAATTATCATTATTTATCATTAATTATTATTATTATTAATTTATGATTATTAATATTATTTATTTATAACTATAATTTAAAAATATCCAAAATACTATTATTATTATTATTCATTATTATTACTTATCATTATAATTATGATTTAATATTCATATTATTCTTGTTTAAAATATTATTTATATATTTATTACATTTAGTTTAATTTAATTCAATTCAATTCAATTCAGTTCAGTTCAGTTCAGTTCAGTTCAGCTCTGATAAGTTCAGTTCAGTTCAGTTCAGCTCTGATAAGTTCAGTTCAGTTCAGTTCAGTTCAGTTGTTTTATGCCGAAGAGAACAAGCCCTTAGTCCACCATCTTATGTCCTCCAACTTCAAATTAGGCCATTGAACTTACTATAGTGTTCTCATAAAGGGCAAAGAATGCTCCCAACGGAACAATTCAATTATAATCCAAAAAAAAGAGAAAAATTTCCTCCTCATCTATCTGCACTATTGCAGATGCAATCCAGGTAATCCACACAACCAAAACCCTGTAACAGTTAAGCTACTGTCACCATGTAATCAAGGTTTGAGGCAACTCAAACAATGAACTAACTAACAAGTTAAGGAATAGAGAAGAGAGAGAGAAAGAGAGAAAGAGATAAGGAGAGCAGAGAATAGGAGAGAAGTAGGAGTGTTTGATTAAATTTCTGAATGACCTCTCCAATGTACAGCTTAGGCTATTTATAGTTAAACTCAACTGATTCTCAACTAACTTTCTCGCCTAAAAAGCTGTTAAGTTTGTTATAACTACTTCTTAACAAACCTCCTATTACATTCCACCCTCCTTAAAACAAAACTTACATACAAGTTTTGATCAATCAATTCAATCTTGTCTATCTAAGAATGTTCAAAGATTTACAAAATGCTTAAGGAATTACAAAAGAGGGGAACCGTTTTTCAAATTCTTCTGCAAACTCCCATGTAGCTTCATCTGTAGACATTCCTTCCCACTGGACAAGATACTGCACTTGAGCAGTATTATGGCGTTTTTCAACCCTCCTATCAAGAAGTGCCACAGGTTGAACTATAGCAGATTCTGATTGGCCATGGAACCAGCTTGGAATATGAGCTACTGCAGGCAAAGCACCTCGAAATGCTTTTAGTTGAGAAACATGGAAAACTGGATGAACTGGAACATTAGCTGGTAGTTTAAGCTTATAAGCTACTTGTCCAACCCCCTCAATGATCTGAAAAGGACCAAAATATCGAGAAGATAACTTCTCATTACGAGTTACCCTTAAAGACCTATGTCTATAAGGCTGCAACTTAAGCCAAACCCAATTACCAACTGCAAAACTTCTTTCACTCCGATGTCTGTCAGCCTGATTCTTTTGTCTTTGCTGTGCTCTCTGAAGATGGAATTGTAACAGTTTGATCATAGCCTCCCTCTTCTGTAAGGACCTGTCCACAGCTTCTATATTTGTTTCTCCAGGAAGATAGGGTAAATGTACAGGTGGTGGCTGATTGTAAACCACCTCATAAGGGGTAGTCCTTGCTGAAGTATGATAGTTAGGCTATGTTCAGTTCACCTTATTTTTGCTTATTTCAGATCTAATCAGATCAGATCAGATCAGATCAGATCAGATCAGAAAAAATAAGTTCAGATCAGATCAGATCAGAAAAAATAAGTTCAGATCAGATCAGATCAGATCAGATCAGACCAGACCAGATCAGATCAGATCAGATCAGATCAGATCAGTTCAGATCATATCATGCTTATATTTAAAAACTTATTATTATTAAATATCTTTCACTACATATTAATAAAAATTATAATAATTGAATATTAATAAAGTACTCATTGAGACGAATCAAACAAGACCCCACATGACTATATTTTTTTCTTATATATTAAGAAAAAATCTAAAAGATTATCTCAATTGTGAATAGTGTCAAGATTCTAAGTGACAAAGATAAAAAATACAAAGGGAGATCCAGTATTATTATTTACTAGTACATTTGTTCAAAAGAATTATTATTGTTGTTGTTGTTGTTCTTATTAATTATTAATATTGGTAATTATTATTAATCTTGTTGTTACCATTATAAATGTCATTGCTATTATTATATTAAGTTATTTTGTTGTTATTAAATAATAGAAAATTAAAAGCCACATGTTAAAACATAAGATTGACGCAAAAATAAGAAATATATAAAATATGATATCTCAAATTCATGACAACGAAACTACTAATTTCGGATTACATTTCAAAATAAGCTAAGTGTGACATACAAATTAAATTTAGATTCGGTATACCTCTTCTTACCGAATTCCAAATCTCTCTAGCTATTTGAAGTTGCACGATATTTATTTATTTTGTGCTCAAGTCATAGTTGTTTGTATATCTTGTTCTATTTTATATGGAAAAAAAAGAGTTCAGTTTGCCGACTTCTCAAGTGTGAAACTTTTTTTTAAGGGAAAGTGTGAAACATTGTATAAGGCTCTTATAAAATAATGACTTGAGTTATATAATTATTTTTAGTAATAATAATAATTATGATTGTTGTTCTAATAATAATGATAATAATAATAATTATTATTAATAATAAAAGTTGTATAAAAGTTGTAATAGAAATAAAGATAATAATAGTAACACTATAAAGAAGATCTTATAATGTATTGCATAATAATGATTTACAAAGTAATAATATAATAGTAATAATATATTTTATAAAAGATAAGATCTTGTTGAAAAAATAAGTTCAGATCAGATCAGATCAGATCAGATCAGATCAGATCAGATCATCAGATCAGATCAGATCAGATCAGATCAGAAAAAATAAGTTCAGATCAGATCAGATCAGAAAAAATAAGTTCAGATCAGATCAGATAAGTTCAGATCAGAAAATTTCAGGTGAACTGAACATAGCCTTAGTGTTGTACCACCATTCAGCTAGGGGAAGCCATAAAGACCATTCCTGAGGAGTCTCTCCACACATACACCTTAGGAAGCTTTCGAAACATTTATTAGCAATCTCAGTCTGGCCATCAGTTTGCGGATGGTAGGCTGAGGACAACAGCAAGGAAGTACCCTGAATAGTAAAGAGGGCTTGCCAAAATTGGCTGATGAATATAGAGTCCCTGTCACTTACTATGGATCTGGGCCACCCATGTAGTCTGAAAACTGAATCCAAGTATAACTGAGCTACATCCGCTGCTGTATATGGATGCTTAAGTGCCATGAAATGTCCATATTTACTCAGTCTATCTACAACTACCATAATGACTTCTTTACCATGAGATTTAGGTAACCCTGTAATGAAATCCATGGATATATCAATCCAAACTTCCTGAGGAATGGGAAGAGGTTGTAATAACCCCGGAGAAGCAACACTTTCATGCTTATTAGCCTGGCACACTACACAAGTTCTCACAAAGTGAGTAACAAATTTGGTCATTCCCTTCCAATAGAAGAGAGCTTTGACCCTTTTTAATGTGGCATCTCTCCCTGAATGACCTCCTTGAGCAGAGGCATGTAACCACTGTAACAACTGAGTCTTGAGGCTGTCATCTGGTCCAACCACCAATTTATGCTTCTTTCTCAACAGGCCATCAACTAAAGAAAAGTCTGTAATCTGCATACCTTGCTGTAAATGAGTGACAAGTTGCTGGATATTTATATCCAAATCATAACTGGTTCGAAGCCAAGAGCTCAAGTTGGAATCTAATACTGTCAATGCAAGACAAAGAATCTCAGAGCCACTAACTCTGGATAAAGCATCCGCCACCAAATTATCATAACCACTCTTATAGTGAATAACATAATCAAAACCCATGAGTTTGGATAACCAAAATTGCTGAAAAGGAGTTGAAATCTTCTGCTGAAGCAACCATTTAAGGCTCTTTTGATCTGTTCTGATGACAAATTGTTGTCCAGAGAGGTACTGCTCCCACTTCTGCACAGCAGTCACCACAGCCAACAATTCTTTTTCATATACAGATAATTTTTGCCACTTTGGGCCTAAGACTCTACTTAAGAAAGCCAAAGGGTGTCCTTGCTGCATCAATACTGCTCCAATTCCAGTTTTGGAAGCATCAGTCTCAATTTCAAATGGCACAGAAAAATTAGGCAAGGCCAACACAGGTGCTGTACTTAAAGCAGTTTTAAGTTTTGCAAAAGCTTCAGTAGCCTGATTGTTCCAGTGAAATTCCCCTTTTTTCAAAAGTTGATGAAGAGGCTTGCTAACCCAAGCATAATTCCTCACAAACTTTCTATAATACCCTGCCAAGCCCAAAAAACTCCTCAAGTCTTTAACTGTCTGTGGAAGTGGCCAATTAACCACTGCTGTAATCTTTTGAGGATCTGTTTCAACACCCTTGCCCGAGATAAAATGCCCTAGCTACTCCACATTGTCCATGGCAAAAGAGCACTTACTCTCCTTAGCAAATAAAGTGTGCTCAGTCATAAGAACAAAAACTTCTTCTAGATGTTGAAGATGGGCATCCAAAGTAGGACTATAAATTAAAATGTCATCAAAGAAAACCAAAACACATTTTCTTAACAAAGATTTGAAAATGTGATTCATCCAACTTTGAAATGATGCAGGAGCATTAGTTAAGCCAAATGGCATAACTAAAAACTCATAATGCCCATGATGTGTTTTAAAAGCAGTCTTATACACATCATCCTTATGCACCCTCAACTGATGATAACCAGCCCTAAGATCAATCTTACTAAAAACAGTAGACCCAGCAAGTTCATCAATAAGCTCATCAACAACTGGGATAGGGAATTTATCCTTAATTGTTTTTCTATTCAAATCCCTATAGTCCACACACATTCTCCAAGAACCATCTTTTTTACCAACCAACACCACAAGAGAAGCAAAGGGACTATTGCTGTCCCTAATGATGCCCTGGTTCAACATTTCTTGCACTAAATTTTTAATAATATCCCTCTGTTTAAGAGGATATCTATAAGGCCTAATATTCACTGGGTTAGCTCCAAATTCCAGTGGTATTTTATGATCATATAAAGGCCTAGAAGGTGGCAATGCTATTGGTTCTTTAAAAATTATTGCATATTTACTCAGTAACTGAGCAATACCTGGAGGAAGTGGTTGTTGCTCCTGTTGCTCAGAAGAACAACTAAAGAAGGTGAAGTCCTGCTGTTTATCTTGCTGTGGAGGAATAAGTTGCAGGAGATAAAGCTGTACAGCATTAGCCAAGACATCACTAGCATTATGTCCTGCTGCTCTCACTTGTTTAGGAAGCATGCCTTTTAAAGATATATGATGCCCACCATGATCAAACTCCATTTGCAGCTTTTTAAAGTCCCATTTAATCAAACCCAAGTGACTAAGCCACTGAATTCCCAGTACCATGTCACAGCTTCCTAAGGGTATAAGGAGTACATCAGATTGGAACTTTACTCCCTGCATAGTCCAAGAAAAATTCCTACAAATGGACTGGCATGCTAGGTGGTTCCCATCTGCAACTGTAATGGCTTGTGGTGCTACTATTTCAATTTCCAACCCCAATGATTTTGCTACACCAACATCCAAGAAGTTATGTGTAGACCCTGAATCAATGAGAACATGTAGAGACTGTGACCCACACATCCCACTTACCCTCATAGTCTGGAAATGGTGATTGCCACTCAATGCATGCACAGAAATATGAGGTTCTACTCCAACATCAAACTCCATTGCACTCTCATCATTGCCATTAACCTCCATCAATTCCTCATCACAACCAGGAATCTCCACAAGAAACAATTGAGTTTGTTTAAGCTAACATTTATGACCCTTCTCATATGGTTGATCACAAAAATAACACAAACCCTTAAGCTGTTTTTCCCTTCTTTCAGCAGGTGTAAGAGTTATTTGTGGTCTGGTTTGAAAGTTATTTGATCTTTGGTATGTGTTTGGGGTAGGTAGTAAGGCAGGCAAATGTTTAGTAGTTGAATTTGCTTTAGGAATGGAAGGAAAAGAACGTTTGAAGGATGGTTTATTAGCTTCTAAATTTTCTTCCTATAATCTTGCATACTCCACAGCTCCAGAAATTGTTGTAGGCTTAAAGGCTCGTAAAAATGGTTTAATGCTAGACTTCAATCCACCAATAAAACTATCCAAAAGATAGGCATCAGGCAGATAATGATTCTGTTGCAACATTATAGACCTCAAATTTTCAAACTCATCTATGTAAGACTCTATAGATCCATGCTGACTCAACTTATTAAATTTCTCAACCACATTAACACCTACATCATCTCTGAATCTAGTAGTAAGATCCATGACAAATTCAGTCCAATCAACATTCCTCCTAGCAGCCAAATAACTTGCTACCCAATATTCTGCTTTATCAGTAACATTTAAGCATGCTAAATCCACTTTCTGATCTTCTTGGACTTTACACAAACTAAAATATTTGTTACACTTCTTTATCCACATTCTAACATTTGACCCATCAAATTTTGGAAAGTCAAGTTTAGGTACATACCCATGAACCCTGTTAGAATTTGCTCCATTATCACCATTTCGATGCCTAGGTGATACTGAATTTCTTTTTGAGTTTCTTGAATCTTCTGCCTCCTTCAACTTATCACCCAGATCAGAAACCATCTTCATCATATTTTCTTGCAATTCCAGACTCTTTTGTGCTTGGATTTCAATTTGTTGCTCAAGTAATTTTAGTTGATCTTCCATGACTTGTACCCTTCTTGTAACTGCAGGAGCCAGCTTTCAAGAATTCAAAAAAAAAAAAAAAATGAATTTTCCACCCAGAATCTGATTCAACCCTTTTGTCGAATACTTGAGCTGCAAGTATTCAACAATGGCTCTAGTTTGCTCTGATACCAATGTAACAGTTAAGCTACTGTCACCATGTAATCAAGGTTTGAGCAACTCAAACAATGAACTAACTAACAAGTGAAGGAATAGAGAAGAGAGAGAGAAAGAGAGAAAGAGATAAGGAGAGTAGAGAATAGGAGAGAAGTAGGAGTGTTTGATTAAATTTCTGAATGACCTCTCCAATGTACAGCTTAGGCTATTTATAGTTAAACTCAACTGATTCTCAACTAACTTTCCCGCCTAAAAAGCTGTTAAGTTTGTTATAACTACTTCTTAACAAACCTCCTATTACAAACCCAAACTTTTATTTACTTTTAATTTGCTTAGTTTCATTACTCAAATTGATTAATTACTTGGAATTGTGATTTATTATTGATTTTCATTAATTTATATTACAAAAGATTAAAGCTTTAGGGATTTTTTTTGTTTAATCTGAAATTATTAGCCTTTGAGCTCAATTAATTGTCATATTGAGCCAAACAATGAGACGTTTGATGATTAAGATGATTTTCAAAGTCATATTGATTATTTTAATTAAACAGTTCAATTTGTGCAAGTTATGTAATTTTTAAGTTTCATGTGAGATTCCCCGTCAAAAAAAAAAAAAAAGTTTCATGTGAGATTATTAGCTATTGAACTTAACTATATGAATGCAGATCCCCGAATTGGGAAGAAGCCATTGATTATTGAATTAAAATGAGAAGGATCAATTTGCGACTTTTTTGAACTGAATGTGCACATTTTTTTGAGTTCAAAGTGCATTTTTTTAAAAAACTGGAATTTTTTTGCAGGATAAAATGTTTAGCTTGGAGAAAATAGAAAGATGCACATTCACTTTTTAGAAGAAAAAGCACACTCAGTTTAGGATAAATGCAAAAATAATCGTCATGATTTTAAGAAAATTTCTCATTAGTAGTAGTAGACTAGTAGTAGCTGTTCTAAATATTCGGAACAAGTTAGAAAGGTCTAAGCTTTCCTACATCAGGTCTTACAGTTGTGTGCTCCAAGTTCAACCACATACAAGAAATGGATGATATAGACAGGATCAGTGTTAAATTTAGAAACAATACGAAACGGGCATGGGTGACCCGAACAAGGAGGAGGAGAGATTTGATCCACTTTATAAACCCAAAATGGGTGACCCGAACAAGGAGGAGGAGAGATTTGATCCACTTTATAAACCCAAAATGGGTGACCCGAACAAGGAGGAGGAGAGATTTGATCCACTTTATAAACCCAAAATGTTAAATTTAGAAACAATACGAAACGGGCCAGGGTGACCCGAACAAGGAGGAGGAGATTTGATCCACTTTATAAACCCAAAGGAGGTTCCATACTAAAACCAATTGGTGATAGTAGGAGTAACTCCTCTACCTTATAAAGTGTAACAATCTCTCATCTTTCTCCAATGTGGGATACTTACAAGTGGGCTTTCAATGGATTTCAACAATCAGCAGTTTATCTTATTATAAATTAGCTGACATACTTTCTTTCCTTTCCATAATAGATGCAGTCGCTACGAGTGTACTGTCATGGAGGTGGAGGCGTGTTTTCACTTGGATTACGCGTTTCAACTTTAATGATTCACCTATATCTCATTGTACAATACGTACACATCGAACTGAAAGCTCCACTACTTTTATCAAATTTGTGGATAATGTATTGCAAGCATGTCAGTCTGAAAAGTTGACTAGCTTTAGTGTTAAATTTGGCTAGAGTGAAATTGATCGTCCTCCTTGGCGACCCTGTCATAGGAAAGATTGTTATCCTTAACCTGTGCGTCTTAATGCATGGATATCCTTTCCCTTAGCCCCATGGTATCCAGGAACTTGATCTTTGTATCCATGTGAGAAAACCCACTAAGATTCCTTTGGCCCTTTATGTTTGTCAAACACTGGAGTTGTTGAAGCTTGACATGAATCATGAACTTGAAGTTCTCATGTCTTTTTGCTTGCCTAACTTAAAAGTGTTCCATTTTGGTTTTGTTGACTTCTCTGATAGTGACTTTGTGACTAGGCTAGTCTTGAGCTGTCCATGCCTTGAAGATCTGGCTTTAATAGGATATTGTTGGAAAGGTAGTATTTCCATCAATATACCAGCATATTCGCTTCATAGGTTAGTCATACAGATATGATGAGTCAAGGAATAATTTTGTTCTTGATACTCCTAATTTGGAGTTCCTAGAGTATTCTGACTACTTTGCATTCCGATACTCCATGGGTGATCTTAATGCTCTAGTCAAAGCAAGTGCTGATACTCACTACATGCTTAGCGACACTGATAGTGGTCCTGAGCCCATACTTGGCCTTCAGGTCGTTGTATAATGCTCGGCATCTGTTTCTATTGAGTGGGTGTATTGAGGTTTGTTTGCAGAACCCTTCTATCCATTTGGTTTTACCTTGAAGGATGCCCTTTTTATCTATCATGAGATTGATTGCCCTACTCTTTGGTTCTAGACTTCTAGGCTATTCAGTGCTGTGAACTGGTAAGACATAAGCTGCCTGTCTTTCATAATTTGGAACATTTAAGCTTGGTTTTTGTGAATTCAATCTTTGGCATAAAGTGTTGCTTGAGCTGCTCAGTTGCTCAGCTTTGCTAGAAACACTTGCTTTCCCTGAGGTTAATATGATTTTTCTCTTCCAAATTCTTATACTTCCTCTGTTTCATGTTACTCGCTACACTTCTCAATTCACGGACTCCTAGGCAATTTTTGGAGAAGAGAGAGGTAGAGAGTAAAAAGAAAAGGGACCCATGTGAGAGGAGAGAGATAGAGAGAGTTTATTGCCGAAAAAGGAAGTGTAGCAATTAACGTGAAAGTTCCCACAATGGAAAGTGTAGCGAGTATTATGAAACGGAGGAAGTAATTGGAAAGATCTCTTGGTCTGTCCAGTCCTGACTGTAGCTTTTGTTGTTGTTCCTCCTGACTATAGTATTCTGTCCTCTTCTCAGGGAATTGAATGTAACAAATTTTTTCCACATACTCTGGAGTTTGATGGCATGTAATCTCAATATTGGAGTGCAGTTCAAGTAGTCCCATCTTGTTTGAGGTTTCATCTAAGGAGTATCACAATAGAGAATTGCCAGGGAATACAATGTGACCTATTAATGGTCAAATATTTTCTACGAAACGCATCTGCTCTGGCAGAATTTGTTATAGTTTGTGCAAGTTCAGTGAAAATAACAGATAGAATATCACTTGACAACATATTGAAGAAGCAACCAAGAGGGTCTATAAATTGCTCAATAGAAGTTCTGTGATTTTGAGACATCAACTCTGAAGTTGTTGGCATAGGCAAATGTGACAGATTTTAAAATTTCCTTTTTTTGTTCTGGACTTATATCTAGTCTAATATGATTGGATAAAATAGATAATATAATCTTAGATTGAACTCATAGTCTATCTTCTAGGGTTAAAATTAGCCGTTAGGTTGTTTGTCTTTTTGCCTATCTGGATTCTATTGGTGTCATAATCATATTCAAAGGCGACACTTGTTGTAGGTTATTCTTCTGAGTGTATTTCATCTTACTCTTAGGCCTTCTTCTTTTGGGCACAGTTTCACTTCATATCACTTCAGATCAGTTCAGTTGAGTTCATCTACTTCCATCTCACGGTTTCACTTTATTTCAGTTCAGATCACATTCAGTTAAATTTGGATCAATTCAGCCCCAAAGAACAGGGACTTCTCGTAGAAGATATTTGATGACATTTTTGCCAATCTACATTAACACTATGTTTGGATAGCAATGGTGGAGGGAAACGAAGGGGAAGGAAGGAGAGAGAAAGGGGAGGAAAGGAAAGGGAGGGAAGAGTGAGCTTGCTTTTTCCTTCCAAATCATTCCAACATTGAAGGATTTCCTTTACTAAGAGAGGAGGGGGAATTGGATCCTTCTGATTCCCTTCCCCCATGTTGTATCCAAGCAAGAGAAAATATTTCTCTCCCTTCCCATTTTCTTCATTCCCCACCAAATTCCCCTATCCAAACATAGTGTAAGAGTAAACTGCGACGCTGCTGATTTCGTTTCATAATATATCTGCAATACATTTTTACCATATGTGCAGTTTGTTCATACAGTTTGGCAGTCGGTAACTGATTTTTTGCACTAGAAGAAGTATGAAAATGACCACCCAGTCTATAGTCTGCTGATTGCCACTAATCTTTACCAGATATTGAACTGGCCATAAATAATTGCTGCATAAGAGGAGCATGAGCATATACAATACAAGTGGATGAGCTGGTGCAGATCAAAGATTTCTGAAGTAAGGATATTTTGAGGACAGAAAAAGAAGTCTTGCAGGAATACAAAGTAATTATCACTATTAGATTCAAATGTTTACTATATTGCCTTGATCTATGTAATGATTGATTTGAACATGGTTATACTACTGGTAATGGATACAACATTAAGGAGAATATACTCCATGAAACAATAGCATTACATAGATGGATGGTTTGCAGCCCTTGTAAAACTTCTCTGATACATTTTCTTCCCTAATTGCGCCAGTTTCTTTGTCAGTTTTACTATGATGCGACTAAAATGTATGAGGAGCAGAATTAACATCAAAACCAGCCAGGTGTACAGAGAGATTGTTATTGCAAGCCGAATCGCATAGTTTTGCTTGAAGGTTGCATTGAAGAATGAGAGAGAGTTCACAGAGGTCAAGTAAGACAATGTTGTTGCTGATACTGCAATCCACATGGTTATCATCAAAATACCCACAAAGAGTCGTTTGCAAGGAAGACCCTTATGAGAAGAAGGATGACACTTAGAGATGAAACCAGTCCTATTGTGTTGTAAGTAATAAATCATAACTCTCTTTTCTAAGATCTTTCATAATAGAAATACCTGCAAAGTGGCCATCTTTTGTTTCTTGCCAAATGCCTCCTGGAGGATTGATGCCAACTTGGAAAGCCATAGTTACTATCAAGCCGCAGGGCCGGCTTTTAACATGTTCTATGGAACAGGGCCCCTTAATTGTGAGGGCCCCAAAATAGAAAAAGTCCAAGTAGTAAAAGAGAAAAGGTTTATCTACTTATTTCGACTAATGAATGAGCTATTACATTATTTAATTCTTCAAATATGAGTTTGCACATGGCCTCTTTATAGTTCGAGACGACCCTGTGCACTACGTTGGTTCTCTAACCAAACATGGTTTCTGTTACGGGGTTTTAGTGCATCCTTTGCCCGTAATGCTTTGGCCCTCTTAAGGGATTGCTATATCTCTTTATCATTGACATGCTTTCCACTTCTACTGAAAACATCCATTGCCGTTGAGCCATTTGTGTTTATAGCATTTCTTCCCATACTGTTGCTTTTTAGTAAGAATTTTACTACCTGCATGTCAATGACAGAGGAAAATTCCAATGAGGCATTGTCAATATTCTTATGCTGGTTGTAGCCCTTGCAAGACACTTCCACACAGCTTAATAATGATTGAACCCCTTATCATGTTAACTTTATTTTCTTTTGTTAGCTTGTAGATGTCATCATTCATCAGGGTCGCATATCAGGTGCAATGACAAATACTTAGATTTACTTGAAAGAAGCATACTGGATATCAACTGCTTTTGTTAGATTTAGGTTTATTTCGTAAATCTATCGATTTAGAAGTGTTTATTTAGAGATCATATTTATTAGTATTATATTTATTTGGTTTAGGATATGTTTTCCTAGTTCTACTTAAGTTAGGTTTTATATAATGTATCATAAATATACCCTTTGGGGATAATAATAATAATTCCAACCTTTTCCTTTCAATATATTTTGTCAGCTTTAATGCCACTTCTGCGAATTCCAAATTGAAATTAGAGTTTTTAAGAGACTGAAGCATGCATATTTTACCTTGCACTTGGTGAGAGCATCTGACCCACTCAGACTATTAACTTTGTATGTAATGTACTTAACTTGTTAAAACATTTAGAACAAGACATTAATTTTCTTCACTACTTTCTCTCTTTTCCTTCATTCAAACGTGTTTGTAAACAACTTACACTTAGTCTTTTATAGACTAGAGAAAACCCAGAAGTTTCCTAGGAAGGTGCTGAAATAACGGCACAATTGCCAGCAACACAAAATGACAAAAAAGACTAATGATTGGCACAGACGCCAGAGAGAAAAATCCTCCTTGGGATTGCAGCATACAAGGTAGTGCTCACTAACAGCTGATGATTGCCAGTACTGATGTACTATGATGCAGTAAAGTAGTAGTGCCTACTTTAACACTCCCCCTCAAGCTGAGAGTGGAGAGGACTGAAGAACTCCCAGCTTGAATAGAAGGGCCTGATGTTGCTCAGTTGTTAAAATTTTAGTGAGTACATCAGCTAACTGCTGTGCACTAGGTACATATGTAGGAAGAACACCTCCTGAACCCACTTGATCTCTGATGAAGTGACAATCAATCCCTACATGCTTGGTCTTCTCATGGTGTACTGGGTTAGAAGCTATGGCTAATGCTGCCTGATTGTCACAAAAAATAGGTGTAGTGTTCAAATTTTTCAACCCAAGATCTTTAAGAAGCTGTTTGATCCAAATGACTTCACACACAGTCATGGCAAGAGCCCTACACTCTGCTTCTGCTGTAGACCTAGCCACCACAGATTGTTTCTTAGATTTCCATGTGAGAGGTGAGTTCCCAAGCATGATACAAAAGCCAGTTGTTGATCTTCTTGTGTTAGGACAACCTCCCCAGTCACTATCACAGTAAGCTTGTAGTTTTGCTGCAGATTTACTGGCTAGAAGAATGCCTTGTTCTCTTGAACCAGCTAGGTATCTAAGTACCCTTTTTGCAGCTTGAAAGTGCACTGTAGTGGGAGCATGCATAAAATTAACTTAAGACATGCACAGTGTATGCAATGTCTGGTCTTGTGATGGTCAGGTAGATAAGCTTTCCTATCAGCCTTTGATACAACTCAGGATTAGGTAGTAGGTCTCCTGAGCTTGTAAGAAGCTTCACATGAGTGTCCATGGGTAATTTCAGGGGTTTGCAGTCCATTAGCCCATAATCTTCAAGAAGATCTGCAACATATTTTCTTTGAGATAAGAAAATACCTTGATCATTCCTATCAACTTCAATACCTAGGAAATATTTCAACTCACCTAGGTCTTTCATTTTGAATTCAGTGCTCAGAAACTGTTTTGCTTGAATAATACTGCTCATATTGTTTCCAGTGAGTATAAGGTCATCTACATAGGCTAAGATAGCTGTAAATGTAGATCCTTCTTGCTTCACAAACAGAGAGTAATCAGCATTAGATTGAGCAAATCCATTACTCTTCAATACAGTACTTAGCTTAGTAAACCACTGTCTGGGTGCTTGTTTAAGCCCATACAGTGATTTTAATAGCTTACATACCTTGAGCTTACTTTCAGTGGTAGGCACAGCTTCTTCTGGCTTATCAACATTAAATCTGAACCCTTGCTTTGTGTAACCTGGTGGCAACTTCATATACACAGTTTCTTCAAGTTCTCCATGCAAAAAGGCATTTTTCACATCCATTTGATGTGTATGCCAGCCTTGAATAGCTGCAACAGCTAGTATTGACCTTACTGTAGTCAATTTTGCAACAGGTGCAAATGTTTCACCATAGTCCAGACCATATTGCTGTCTATTTCCCAGCACAACAAGTCTAGACTTGTACCTCAGGTCTTGCCTTTGTGGATCAATTTTGGTTGTGTAGATCCATTTGCAACCAATGGCATGCTTCCCTGTGGGTAACTCTGTAATTTCCCATGTGTTGTTGCTTTCTAGAGCCTCCAATTCTTCATTCATAGCTTTCAACCACTGCTTGTGTTTCACTGCTTCTTTAAAGAACTTGGGATCAGGTGCTC
Source organism: Beta vulgaris subsp. vulgaris (assembly GCF_026745355.1). Lineage (NCBI taxonomy): Eukaryota > Viridiplantae > Streptophyta > Magnoliopsida > Caryophyllales > Amaranthaceae > Beta > Beta vulgaris. The sequence continues at coordinate 44,834,494 of NC_079203.1, forward strand.
TCTCTATTGTACTCAGGAGTGATGTGTACTGCTTAGTGACTTGAATGTTAGTCACTCTTTGAACAAGATTTGCTCTCACTTCATAGTCATTATGCCAAGTTGGGGCTCTGTGTTCTCTTCTGGATCTTCTTGGAGATACCTCCACATCAGTTTCTACATCCACCATCTCACCTAATTCTGCATCACCATCACCCCTCTCAGTGTTATCTTGTTGTGTTTCTTCATCATTCACCTCACTCCATACAATGTTTTGTTTAGGAGCCTCACAAATGTCCACCTTCTTATGAGATGTAGTATGAAAGATGTGATAGGGATATACATTTTCATGAAACTTTACATCCCTATTCACAAATGACACTCCACTAACAAGATTATGAAGCTTATACCCCTTCTGAGTAATTGAGTATCCAATAAAGATACAAGGGATACCTCTTGCACCAAACTTATCTTTCCTTCTATCAGGATTATATGCCATAGCTAAGCAACCAAAGCATTTCATCATGCTGTAATTTGGTTTCTTTCTGTAGCATACTTCATAGGGGCTCTTTCCCTGATGAACTGAGCTGGGCAACCTGTTAGTAATATAGGTTGCTGTCATCACACAGTCAACCCAGAAATGAAGTGGAAGTCCACTCTGAAACCTTATGGCCCTTGCCATTTCAAGAACATTCCTGTGCCTCCTTTCTACTCTACCATTTTGCTGAGGCCTATCAGGACATGATGTTTGGTGAATTATCCCAAGCTTCTCAAAGTATGGTCTACACTTACTGTCATCAAATTCTAAAGCATTATCTGATCTTATGACCTTTATGCTCTTCCCAAACTGTGTCCTTGCCATATTGACAAAATTTTCCAAGGCACCAAAAGCATCAGACTTCAATTTCAGTAGATGCACCCATGTTAGTCTTGAGTATTCATCTACCAAGGTGAGAAAATACCTATATTTTCCCTTATAGTTTACCTTATAAGGCCCCCAGGTATCCATGTGTACCATTTCTAACAACTCTCCTGCCCTTGACTCACTCCTTTTAAAAGGTAACTTTGTGAATTTTGCTAAAGGACATGTAATACAAACATCCTGACATCCACCCTTCACATCAATAGAGTCTATCATAGCAAGTTTCTTCATTGGAGCATGCCCCAATCTATGATGCCACAGTGTTTCTTTGCTCAACTTTGGTACATCACTAATCACACTAGGAAATTCAGTGTAATTTTGAGCATTCATAGCCACCCTTTTCTTGTTTCTTTGAATTACACTACTGGTCTCTTCTTTAATTCTACACAGAGTTTTCTCAACTGGCTCATTTATCAGATAGTAAAGACCATTAGCACTTTTTCCTACACCTTTTATTTCTTCATTCACACAGTCAATGATCAGACAATATTCATCAAGGAATGTTGCCTTACATTTTAGATCTTCACACAACTTGTTCACAGACAAGAGATTATGTTTAAAGGTAGGAATGTACAGAACATTTCTTAACTTTATGTTACTTTCTAATATCACAGTACCAGTATGAGTGACTTTAGAAGTCTGACCAGTAGGTAAACTGATCAATGAGTTATCTTTGCATGACACAACATGTTTTAATATACCAAAATTCCCAGTCATATGATCTGAGGCACCAGAATCCAGAATCCATGTATCCATGTTTACAGAATCAGCAAAGTAACATGACACCATACCTGAGTAATGTATGTCCATCTCATCTTCAGTATCCTCACCTTTAGATGGAGTAGGCAAGAGTCTGAGAAGCTGTTCAAGTTGTTGAGCAGTAATGGTGGTGTTGTTACTTGAAACTGACATGTTGTCACTCTGATTTTGAACATTTGCTGCTACTTTCACACCAGATGGCTTCCCTTTACTCCATTTTTGCTGACCATAATTATTTTTTGCCTTCCCTTTGTTGTATGGAAGTCCCTGAGTTCTGGCTTTGTTCTTGGGAAACCCTACTACAAACCAGCAACTTTCCTTTGTGTGTCCAGTTTTACTACACACAGTGCATTGAGTAGTGGAAGGTGTGCTAGTAGAGGCTCCCCCTATCCCTTTACTGAACATAGCCAAGGTTTCTGTTTCTTCTTTCACTTGACTCAGCAGCTCTCTCTGAGCTTCTTCTTGTTCAAGAAAGCTACAAGCAGTTTCTACTGTTGGAAGAGGAGACATCATGAGAATGTTGCTTCTCTGTGTTCCATAGACTTCATCAAGTCCATTCAAGAACTGGAACAACTTATGTTCATCTTGCTGCTGAGTAAGAGCTTCAACGAAGCTTGTTATCTCTGCTGTTACAGAGGTAATAGGAGGTAGAGTATTTAGAGAGTCCAGTTCCTCCCAGTGACACTTCATCATAGTGTAATACTCACTCACCTGTTTACCTTGCTGTTTTGCTTCATATAATTCTTTGTTCAGTTTATATTTTCTTGACCCATTTGTGAGAGAGAATCTTTTCTCTAATTGCATCCATATCTGGTGTGCATTGCTCACAAACATTACAGACTTCTTAATGGATTCATTTATAGAACCTAGAATCCAAGATATAATCATACTGTTACATGTATCCCAGGCTTCTCCTTTAACAGCATCTTTATCATCTCTTCTTACCACTCCTGTAACAAAACCTAGTTTTCTTTTTGATGCAAGACCAATCTCCATTGATCTCTTCCAAGATCTGTAGTTAGCAGACCCTTGTAGTTTTTCTATTACCAGAAAGTTATTTCCATCTGATGGATGGAGATAAAGAGGACTAGTTACCTCTATAGTGGTATTAGTCATGACAGATTTTTTCTTTCTAGCTATTTTGAGAGTAGGTTAGATGTGTTTAGGGAGGATTTTTAGCAGAAAAACATAAGAAATGTAGTGATTTTTCGAGCCTAAGCTCTGATACCATGAAAACATTTAGAACAAGACATTAATTTTCTTCACTACTTTCTCTCTTTTCCTTCATTCAAACGTGTTTGTAAACAGCTTACACTTAGTCTTTTATAGACTAGAGAAAACCCAGAAGTTTCCTAGGAAGGTGCTGAAATAACGGCACAATTGCCAGCAACACAAAATGACAAAAAAGACTAATGATTGGCACAGACGCCAGAGAGAAAAATCCTCCTTGGGATTGCAGCATACAAGGTAGTGCTCACTAACAGCTGATGATTGCCAGTACTGATGTACTATGATGCAGTAAAGTAGTAGTGCCTACTTTAACAACTTGAAAGTAATTTTGTAAAACATTTTCTATTTTAAGTTTATATTTTTACAAATGATATTCTCATTAATTATTTTTTTTTGGAAAAATAGTGGTCTCAGATACAAAAATTTGTGATTACCTTGAAATAAGGTCTCGGTAATATTTTCTCATTGACTAAGAAGATTAGATTGTTTTCTCCTAATTATTATTGTCCTATATATAATACTACCTCTGTTTCACACTACATGCACGGCTTCGACGAAACCTAACTTGTTTTAAGCAATCAAAGCTTTTACGCACATTTCGTTTCTAGCTAACGTACGAAATTGTTACCATTCCGATTAGCAGCAACTAATTTATTTATAGTTTGATCATAATTCGAGATGAAAAGAGGATCATTATAAGATGCACTTACATTGAAAGAAATTCCAGTAAACGAATTTTCAAGTTTCTGATCACCTTGATTTCCAGCATTTTGCTCAATTTCCACCATTTTTGTGAAATTTATGAAACTACAAGTTCAAGAAACGAAGAATTTGTAGAAATTAGAAGAAAAATCAGCGAAAATCAGCGAGAATAGACCGATTCTGCTCTGATAACATGTGAATCAAGATAGAAGAAGTAAAGTATGAAGAGAGAGAAAATGTAAGAGGAGATTTCTCTGTAAACAATAAGTTCTTCATTAGTGAGAAAGAAAGAGAGAGAAAGGCTACTTATAGTAGCTTACAACAGCAACAGAGGTTATTAAGTGGTTATAACCACTAACCAATTTATTGTTACAATAACATAAGAAAATAAACTAATAGCTATACAAGTCTTCATTCTTCATAAGAATCGTGATGATTGTATGGTACATAAATCTTCTTTCTCCAAGTGAAAAACCCATCAAACTGGTGGGTACCTTCTGGTGTTTGCGTAAATATTTCTGATTCCTTGAAACACCGGGCGTATAATTTGTTTGATTAGTCTAGCAATGACGCGAGCGGCATGGCCTAGGATGAGGAATCCTAACAACAATAACCAAAACAAAGATACAGATACAATCGTGCTTAGAGGACGATTTGCGGAGGTTTTAAGGGTGAGCACTTCGTAGACGCTTTTTCCTCCGTAGGCTGCAAGGAAGTAAGCACCGACAACGTATGTAAATGTTGTTGCTGATATTGCGATCCACATAGTTACCATTAAAATTGCCATAGCAAGTTTCATACACGGGAGTCCGCTTATGAGGAGAAGTATCACACTCAGAGACGATACCAATCCTATAGTGTTAGAATCGAGAAACAACTTATATCTAATAGGGTTATTTATTGCCATTATTGAGGTACCTGGTAAATGACCATTACTGCTGTCTTGCCATACACCTCCTGGAGGGTTAATTCCGGCTTGAAAAGCCATAGTGGCTATTAATGACGACACCACCATAAGAGCAGTACTTTGCCTTTTCAACCACTTGGTCCTGTTTTCCCGTTTCAGCAAAACCTTTGCTTTCGACACTTTGGCGCGCCTCAAGGCCAACCAAATTTTCTCATCATGACCATCTTTCTTGGTCTGGTTGCAAGTATCCATTGCTGTTAAGCCACTAGTGTTGATTGTGTTTTTTGCCATCCTCTTATGTTTGAGGAGAAAATCAATAGTCTACACATAGACATAGTTGATGTGCAAAGTCTATGTCAGGCTTTCATATTGTTATGACAAAACAAATAAAGAAAATATAAGGAACAGTAGATCGACATGCAAAAATTCATGCGGCATACCAACAATACGGTAACTAGTCCACACTTCACAGGTGAGGAAGAAGACATGTTCTATAGGTTTTTGAGGGAGTCAAAATTTTGAATAGCGAAACCCTTGTGTTTGGTTGTTGGAAGTGTGATATATCATATTAGTTCACCAAGTCACCCAACAATGTGTTTATATAAGTTGTCAATAGTTATCAATAATACATATAAGTTTGTTAACAGTAGATACTAGTAGGATATACTATATCTTTTAGTAAGGTAGTTCTTTTAGGCTATTTGCAGTTTGAACTTTTAATAAATGGTTGTTCTTACCTCAAGTTGTTTAGCAGCCACTGCTAGGTGCAAGACGGTGTTACCATCACCGTCCTTGGAGTTCAGCAGCTCACCATCATCTGTGGCATTTATGATGAACTTGAGAGCCTCTGGCTGACTGTGTTTCACACACAAGTGCAGAGCAGTTTCACCACTATTTGTCCGCTCCTTAGCTGCCTGAGGCTTGGCCCGAAGAAGCTCATCAAGCACGTGAACCTGACCGCTTGTGGCTGCAACATGCACAGGGTTCCTTCCATCTTGGTCGCGTGCAAAACACATGTTGGGATTCACTGCAAGCAAGGTTTTGACAATCTCCAGGTGCCCTTTTGCCGAGGCTATATGTAGTGGTGACGATCTTTTCAATTGATCTAGTTCCTCTGTTAGTTCTGGCTTTCGACTTAGAATCTCAGTTGTGAACTTAAAGTGCCCCAAAGAAGAGGCTACATGTAATGGTGATTGTACAAAACAACCTGATCTCTCAACGTTGCATCGATCAAGGATGAACGGATCTTCTTGAAGCAAGTCGAGCAAGGAAGGTACGTCTCCCTCAATCGCTGCATCATGTAGTCGTGTAATTCTTAATTGAATTCTCTCTGTTTTTCCTTCCATCTTTTTATGGTTTATGAAGTAAGTGCTTGAAATTTGCAAATGAGCTTAAGTAACTTATCTTGTATGCCCTTTATATTAGTGTATCAATATGGTCATATGATTAATCTTATTCGGAAAAAGTATGAGCCGAATTACAAGCCATCTCAAAACTCTTAGATTTTTCTCTGTTGACTGCTGTTCTGTGGACCAGATTTGGTTTTGATTATTGTGTTCTTGCAGAAGAGAGAACTGATTGGCGTGAATTTGATCTCATAATTCATTAAAGACTATGATAATGCAATTTGTCTAGTTGGTAAAGTTTATAATGGATTGACTCAGAGTCGTCTCTCTTGGAGGATTTCATTGAAAGTCGTCCATGGATGCTTAATGCAATAATCTGTTAAGATTATCTAAGCACTTAGGTCACTTATCTTACGTCATATTATTGATATATTTCAAGGAAATGTCATGAATGGTTTGAATTGTATGATTGTGTAACCTTCATTTGTCCATTCTTTCTCTCTGTCATGTTGTTATACTACCTATTGACAGCAGGCCAATCGACCAATTTGGTAAAAAAAATTAGCACCTAATGACAATTTGGTAAAAACATTAGTTTCAGTGACAATTTGGTAAATAAACTTAGCTTCGGATGATAAATTGGTAAATAAACTTAGGTTTGGGTGACAAATTGATAAAATAGTTAACTTTTGCGATAGTTTGGTAAAAACAATTGAGCTCTTGCGACATTTAGGCCAAAATTTTAAAAACCTATTTTTTTCTTTTTATTTATTGTTGAATTCGGGGGTATCTCCTTTTGATTAATACAATACGAGCGAGAATCATTAAAATATTATTTCACTCATCACATGTGGAGAGCAAATGTATTCATGTATTGTTTGATATTTTTGAGATTTTTTTGGGATAATTTAATGCACCATTGTCCCCAAAGTTGTCATATATCTTCATTACAAGATTGTATTCATCTTAAAAATTATCCACAAATATATTAAATACATTTCAATACATATTGAATACAAATATTATTGTTCTCAAATGTTAGTTAGAATGAAAATGGAGAGGAAAATATAGGAAATAATTGTGTAAATAATTGCATATAGAAAAAAGAAATAATGGTGAAATTAATAAATTAAAAATATTCTCTTTTCTACACAATTATTTTTCTTTGTTGCATTCTAATTAACATTCGAGAGCAACCTTTCAAAAAAAAAAAAAACATTCAAAAACAATAACATTTTATGCAATATGTATTGAAATTTATTTCAATATTTTTGTGGAATCTAAGATAGATACAATATTTTAATGAAACTATACACTCCGGAGTAACAACTTTAGGGACAATAATACATTAAATATTATAAAAAATATTGAATACATTTGCACTTAAACTATGATGGATGAAATAATATTTTTTATTCTCCTCTTGTATTAATTAGAATGGAAAGAATATATGGTAAAATAATGAGCGATAGTTGGGTAAATAAATGTGTGGGAAAGAAGAATAAAATTTAACAAAAATGGGAAAGCATAGAAAAATAGGTTTTAAAAAATTTTGGCCTCAACGTCTCAGGAGCTCAATTTTTTTTAATAAATTGTCGCAATAGTTAACTTTTTTTATCAATTTGTCACTCGAACCTAAGTTTATTTACCAATTTGTCATCCGAAACTAAGTTTATTTACTAAATGGTCACAGAAGCTAATTTTTTTAGCAAATTGTCGTTATGTGCCAATTTTTTTTACCAAATTGGTCAATTGGCCATTGACAGCATAAAAAACGTAGGACCAGATAAAAATCTTTAACAATTAAAAACAAATCTGAATTGAAACATTGTCGAGGAAACTTATACGGAAACTTCATGTGCTGAGATCCTCTAGAGTTTCAAAATAACTCTACAAGGTAGAGTTCGTTAAATATCAGTCGTTGATTAAGAAATCAAAGGCTTGTATTTTCTTTCCCAAAAATCCCCCCTATCTTTCCCCCGAATATCTTGCCTATATCTTTTCCTTTCCCACTAATCATGAGCCCTTGATTTTATAATATATGGTCAGAATTCAACTCTACTTTGTAGAGTTTTCATAAAACTCTAGAGGATCCGGACCCAACTTCATATATCATGTCATAGACCCTTAATTAAAATAAAGGTCCTATTCTTTTGCAAGAAAATCATTTTTCATTACAAGGATGTGCAAAAGTGTCCAATCTTGGTATAATTTGACAAATAAATACTACTCCCTCCGTCCCATAATATAGTGCTTGCATTCCTTTTTGGGTGTCCCAAAATGTTGTGCCTATTTCTTTTTTATCAATTTGTTTGGACTAAATTATCCTTCATTTCTACATAAAACTTTCCAAAATACCCCTACATTCTTTTAAAATATGTCCCCCTATTCATTGTTTTACATCATTCCAAGGAATATTTAATGCTCTTTCATTTTATTTTAAAGGAAAAAGAAGAAAAAACTAGTTCCAAGACAAAAATACCCAATAAACATTTACTTAAATATATATTTTTGTGAAATCATAAAATTCCTTCCATTTTCCTTAATTCTTGTGAAAAATAAGAAATGAGTACTATAGAACGGATGGAGTATGTCATTAACTCGTCAGTTTACTCTTTGCCTTTCAAACTTTCAAACTTATGAGGCACGAGTGGCTCTCGAAATTTTAGTTTGACCACGATGTTGCTTGAAGTTGGTAATTTCTCTAAGAATTACTATACCATAAGATTTGCCTTAACAAGTCGTTTCTTAATATTGATAGTAACATATTTGATAGAGTATTAAACTATTTTTGGGACTTCAACCATCAGTTTAAACTTTTGGTTGAGTTGGTTATTTGATATGGTATCAAGAGCCAGTGTGACAAAGAGGTCACGGGTTCGAATCTCATCCACCCCCTCCTTTCTAAGTAGAATATTTAGCACCAGGTACTAGAGAGGTCTGTGCTGCATCCACATTTCAAGCCCGATGGGCTCACCCGTGAGGGGGCGTGATAGAGTATTAAACAACTATGAATAAAATTAAATTAATTATTTTTTTTTTTGAGGGGAAAGAGAAGTGCATTAATCAAAGGGACAAAGTGTCCATAAGTACATAAGGTGTTACAGAACTAGGACAGTGATGCTCCCAACATTGTTCAACACCAAAAGGCACAACTCTAGCAAGGTTATGGGCAACAGTATTCCCATCCCTTTTAACATGAGAAAAAGAAACAGAAGAAAATGCATTACACATAAAAAGAATGTCCCCAAGTATTGCATCCAAATCTGAGAAAAAAATTGCTGCTTTCGTTAACCTCTTTGTAGCTAACAGAGAGTCGGATTCAAAAATCACATCCCCATACCCATGAGCTTTAGCCAAGCGGGTTGCCATATAAATGGCCTTGCATTCAGCTACCTCGGGAGGCCAGTATGCACGCACACGTCTAGTTGCAGCAAAGCGCACCTTACCTTCCGAGTCGCGGGCTATCACACCAAGTCCCACCCATCCTTCCTCGGCCAAACTTGCATCTGTGTTCAGTTTAATAGCGCCAACTGGGGGGGCATTCCATCGGCTTGGGCTCCGAGCCGCGGGGGAGCGCACTCCTCCGTAAATCCTCACAGCATAGTTATTAAAATCTTCAACTTGCCTCATAATTCTCTGGCCCACCACAGTGGCAGGTTGACTTGTGTGCTCAAAAACTCTCCTGTTTCTTTCAACCCAAACGTTCCATAGGATATAACAACCCTTTTGAACCACCTTTGCATCCATCTGACTCCATCTGACGAGGGTATCACACATGGCTTCATCTTCAACCCCTGGCAATAATATATTACTACCCAGCTCTTCCCACAACTTAAGCGACATCGGGCATTGATAGAATAAATGTAACTGCGTCTCATCCTCTCTAGCACAACAGGGGCACCCTGCTTCGTCGATGAGGTGACGTCTCTGAAGCACTTTCCTTACTGGGAGTGAACTTGTGCAAGCACGCCATAGGAAATGACGTACCTTTGGCGACACATTTAGGCTCCATAAAATATTCCACGCTCTATGGAAATCATCTAGGTTCCCCCCTTTTCCCAACATATAAGCAGTTTTCACCGAATAAGTGCCGTCCTTAGAGTATGCCCAAGTTAACTCATCTTGTAGACATCTAGTGCTTAAAGGAATGGCCATTATACATTGTTGATCACGTTCATTGAAATGGCTCTCAATAAGTTCCACATTCCACTCCTTCCTTTCAACATCCATTAAATCTCCCACCACTTCTAGTCCCTCCACTCTAGCACTCTTGATGAACCTACCTTCTTCATCCCTTACCCATGGTGCACTTCATATGTTTATTTCCGTTCCATCTCCAACCCTCCAAATCAACCCCTCCAATACCAAACTCTTCGCTCCCCAAATACTCCGCCACGAGTAGCTATGCGAGTATCCTAACCGTGCTTGACACACATCACCATGTGGATAATACTTGGCACTCATTACCCTACTCAAAAGGGACTTTTTATTATGTAACAATCGCCAAACTTTTTTACCTAATAAAGCATCATTGAAAACCGCAAGGTCCTTAAATCCCATACCCCCCATACACTTGGGTTTGCACATTTTCTCCCAATTTAGCCAATGCATTTTCCGTTCATCCCCTCTTCCACCCCACCAGAATCTAGCCATCGCAGAGTGGATTTCTTGTATGACAGCAACAGGAAGCTTATAAACTCCTATTAGGTATGTAGGCAAGGCTTGGATAACAGCCTTGATGAGAACCTCTTTCCCAGCGCGCGACAATAACTTCACTTTCCACCCCCTTAACTTCTTCCACATTCTATCTAAGAGTTCCCGGAAAAGCACTTTTTTAGACCTCCCACAAAGAGCTGGAATACCAAGATACTTCTGGTGTCTATCAACTTGCCGTATATGAAGAAGATTAATCAATTCTTCTTTCTTCTCACAGCTTATACCTCTACTAAAGGATACTTTCGACTTTTCATAATTAATTTTCTGCCCGGATGCTGCTTCATATTTGTTGAGAATATCAACTATTGTCAAGCACTCCTGTCGGGTAGCCCTGGTAAAGAGAAGACTATCATCTGCAAAAAGAAGGTGAGAGATTTCTGGACCATTCCGGCTTGCTTTCGCACCATGAACTTCTTTCGAAACCACCTTTTGTTTTACCATCTGAGAAAAAGCATCAGCAACCAAGATAAACAGGAACGGAGATAAAGGATCACCCTGGCGTAATCCTCTGGATGGAGTCACAGAACCACATACTCGTCCATTAATAATGAAGGAATATGAAACAGTAGCAACACAACTCATAACCAAATTTACCCATCGTCCATCAAAACCCATTGTCAATAGTAGCTTCCTGAAAAAACCCCACTCCACTCTGTCATAGGCTTTACTCATGTCAAGTTTCATCGCCATCAATCCCTTCATGCTATTATTCCTCTTCTTCATAGTATGAAAGATCTCCAGAGCAATAAGAGAGTTATCTGAAATCAATCTTCCAGGGACAAACGCACTTTGATTCTCCGTTACAATACAAGAAAGGAATTGTTTAAGCCGCAAAACAATAGCTTTAGAAGCTATTTTATACAATACATTGCATAAACTTATAGGCCTAAACTCAGAGACAACAGTAGGGGATTTTACTTTGGGAATAAGAGCAATATTAGTACAATTGACATTTCCTGGGCAAGAATAGTTATGTGCCAGAATCTCTGATAAAAGATAGCATGCATACCAGCAGGCCCTGGGGCTTTGCAAGGGTGCATGTCACTCAAAGCTGCAAAAATCTCCTCTTTTGAATAAGGCTTCAGAAGGATATCGTTATACTCCTGTGTCACAGACATCTTCACATGCTGCAAAACCTCCTGAAAATCATTAGAAGAAGGCTCGGAAGACGTAAAGATCTCCTGAAAATAGCGTGCTACCACACACTCAATCTCCTCACCTTCCGTTTGCCACCTCCCACCACCATCAAAAATACCATGAATGAGGTTCCGTTTCTTTCTTTGAGAAGCTTTATGGTGAAAATATGAAGTATTTCTATCCCCATCCTTCACTTCCGCCACTCGTGATCTCATATACCAGTAAGCCTCGTTCTTAGCATGTAATTCATCCAGCTCCTTTTCCAAACTCACACACCGCTCACAACCATCATTCGAAGTAGCTTCACCCTGGGCTGCATGCAACTTTTTCTCCACTACTTCAATTTTCTTTCTAAGAGACCCAAAAGCCTTTTTACTCCATCCCTGCAACTCCCTCGCAACAGCTCCTAATTTTTCACAAATTCGACCACCCTCTGCTGCATTCCACGCCCCCCGCACCACCTCCTCACAAGCATCATCAAGTAGCCAAAAAGTCTCAAACCGAAACCCACCAGCCCTTCTTTGCGGTATCCACACATTTCCCAAACAACGTAATACAATAGCAGCATGATCCGAACAGTAACGCACCTAATGGTCAATAAAAGCCTCTGGAAATAAATGCAACCAAGACCGGGAGACAATAAACCGATCTAAACGTTCTCTAATTCGAGATTCCGGACTCCTCCCTCTCTCCCAGGTGTGCCACTGACCCACGAACCGCAAATCTCCCAAACTAGAGTCATCCATCACATTACGGAACCCCACCATAGCTCTCCGCTCCCTCGATGCACCCCCATCCTTCTCATCATAACTCAAAATTTCATTAAAATCACCCCCAAAGACTATAGGCCCCTCATATTCATCACACAACCCTTTTATCAAAGCCCAAGTTTTGTGTTTATTCTCCTCCTCCGGCCATCCATAAATGCCCACAAACCTCCAGCGCACATCCCCACTACTCCCCACATCACCACAAATATGATTTTGGGAGAAGGACACCATCCTAAAAGAGATCGTCTCTTCCTTCCAAAACATACATAAACCTCCAGCTCTCCCAACACACGAAACTCCAAAGGCCCCGGAAAACCCGAGGCTCTCCTTTTTCTGCTCAACAATATTTTTAGTAATCTTTGTTTCCGACATAAAAAGAATGTCGGGGGTATTAGAGGCAATAAGTCTTCTCAACTGACGAACTGTCCAAGGGTTACCCATACCCTGTTAGTTCCAACACAAGATTTTCATAATGCCTAGCGGGGTTGGTTACAACCAACCTCCGCCTTAACAATATCAACATTATTGTCATTGTTAGAAAAATCATTTAATTTAGGTTTCTTGGAACTCAAGTTATCATAATCATGAATATCATCCACAATCATATTATCCACCATCCTTCTTTTATCCCCTACCTTACCACCATAATCAATATTGCATGGGCTCACGTTTCTATTTTCAATAAGGACCTCCCCAGCAAGTTTAGTCAACCGAATTTTGTGTTTTGGTTTCTTAATTTTGGTAGCAACTTTCCCCTCCCCAGCAGTAAAAGAATAAAGGTTATTATTATGAAAATCACCTGAATCATTTTCAACAACATCCATGGAGGAACGTACGATGTCTGGAACCTGCAGCCCACCCACGCCATCACAGGCCACCGTAACAGCAACTTCAGCCGCAACCTCCACGGCTCCCTGAGACTTGACAACAGCAGCTTCGCATCCCACAGAATCACTCCTCGCACCCGAAGCCCGACTCTCCTTAGTTTTCGCTACTGTACAGACCTGACCCCCCTCCTTCGGGTCACCATTATTAGCCCTCACCATGTAACCCTCCTCCTTCCTCCCAAAATCCAAAACACGAGCCCCCTTCAAGAAACCCCTCACCTCCTCTTCCATCTTCTGCCTCCCTCGTCTAGGAGGAGCGCGAAGCCACGCTCCCCATTGTCTATCCCCGTCTTTATCCTCTTCTGAGACCTCCACACAGTCACGTCTGATATGCCCTATCACCCCACAAAGAAAACAGAATGTGGGGAGACGCTCATACTTGATCTCCACCAAAGCCGACACTCCATTTTTCAAAGAAAACCGCTGCACTCTCCGAAGCGGTTTGGTAATGTCGATGAGCACACGGAGACGCGCTGACTTATCCCATAATATTTCATTAGTATCCACTCCAAGAACCTCCCCGATACACCCTCCTAACAATCGAATATGCTGTTCCGACCGACATCGCATGGGCAAATTGTAAACGCGAACCCAGAAAGGTGAATGCGTCATGCGGATGTTTGAGGGCTGAATATCGGCGTCGATCTCCTGCAACAACACCAAGCTTTGATCAAAGGTCCATGGCCTACCTGCCATGACCTTCTCTTTGTCTCGCTTACAACCGAACTGGACCACAAATAATTCATTTTCTATCATCCGAAAAATAGCCCCCTTCGAGATCGCCCAAACCTGATTGAGGGTGCGTTTGAGCGCATCGAAGTTGAATGAACGTACTGTCACAACCTTACCAACCAAAGCTAGGGTAAAGTCCTTATTGCAAACGATTTCTGGAATGTCATCAAACCCTATGGTTTTGTCCTCCTCCGCCGTTATTTTCATTTCAGAAACCTTCAAGATGATCTCGTCAGCCATGATGACTGACACTAATCCCAAAATAGGATCTGGCTGATCGAACAAAATCGAGAAAAACTAATGGAAACCCAGGACTATCACTCAAACCCTAGAAACCCTAGAGAGAGACTTTTCTATTTCTCATGTGAAAATCTTTAGGCTCTATAAATTAATTATTAATTATTTCTAATAAATTAGGAATATTTGAATTGTTGATGTTTTTCTTTTTGTAATATTTTTTTTATTTTTTAAATAAATTAGGTAGTTTTCTTTTTTATTTTTTCAATAAAGTACGTAGTTAGAACAAAGATGTTATGAGGGTAAAATGGGGTTCTAATATTTTGGTGTCCTACCCCTCTTCTCATATAGAATAGAGATTCCTGGAACTCCAACCATCAGTTTAAGCTTTTGGTTGAGTTGATAGAGTATTAAGCTATTCCCGGGACTCTAACCAAAAGCTTAAATATTAACTATAGCTAAGGGCTATCATTCAACCTTAAATTTTTTGTATGTTTTACGAAGAAGGAACAGAGGGAGAAACAAATTCTACTTTTTGTTGGAGTTTATAAGAGTATTTCTTAGAAACTCAAAGTTTGTTTCAAAAGAATATGAAGAGTCATTTGTCCCACATTGAAAGAATAAAAGAGAAGAATAAGGATTCTAACCATTACTCTTTCTCAACCCTTTGAGTTAAGTAACAATGAGGGTTTTAGTGGGTATGTGGCGATGTATTTTTACCTCATGCACTGTCTGCTTGGTTCGGGCCTTGGGCCTTGGGGAATAAACTTAACTATCTTTTTGGGTCAGTTTATGGACCGTTTTCTCCACGTTTTTAGCCTTGATCTTATCACGTTTGATTCTCCATTTTTTCCTTTATATATATCAGTGTTCTGGTATTCTTTGGGGAGGGAGAAAAAACACGAAAATACAACTTCTCTTCTCTTTTATTCTCCTCTTTTCTGGGTAATATTCAAGAGCGTTCTCAATCTGCTTTTCTGTCAACATCGGAAAGATAGAAGTCATGTATCCCTAGAGGTTGATTGCCGTGAGTCCGTGTGTTGTTACGGGGCAAATTCAACTTTAGAGCAGTGATTATTTCACGCCACGACTGTCAGATAAGTCTTCTTCTTTTGTTACCAGTTTACATTCCTACATTTTAAAGTTGAATTTTTTGGTAACTGAGTATTGTTTTTTTTGCTAATCTTTCCTTCGATCAAGAAACATATTTGAATTGTTGCTTATACGAGTTTTGCAGATGTGCTCTTTAATTTGTTCAGTATTTAAGGTGGCGATTATATGTTTTGTGCGCATCTTTTATTTCTAAAATTGCGTTTGGACAGTTCGCATCAATTATATCAATAATTCGATCCATTTGAATTGGTTAATTATGGTGTAATCCCCTTTATTTTGATTAATGTTGTTTCCTGAAACTACTATTTTTTTATTAGCCCAAAAGGTGGAATTTGTCCTTTTTGCTTTAAATTATTTTCAATCCTGATGCTGTTGTAGGAACTCTAATTCCTTTGTGCATCGCGATTGACAATTCTCACCCGTCTTCATAAAGTAGTAGTGGTAGATAAATTAATTTGTTTCGTCGGAATACCGATTTTGTCAAGTCTCGGAAATTCTATATTTGCTAGTGAGAACATGTCATTCCACCATTTTATTTAATATATCTGTTTGATCTTTGATTTCATAGTTCTTTATATTGATGACTTGATATGACGGTGGAATTGGTGTTGCAACGTTAAGCACGTACTTTAAGTGTCTTTAACTATTGTTGTTGTATTTGAAACCGTTTGTAAATTTGCTATCAAATTCTGGATAGTTGATTGGTGATCAAAGCCTTTTATGCCTCGATTGTGCCATGTGAGATGAAGGGTAGAGTGAAAGTTTGTCTTAGGAGTATTAAATAAATGATTGAATCTAACCATGTACAGTAATGGTATTTGTATGATATTGATAATGTTTGTGTATCCTAGAATGTTATTATTGGCAGCGTACAAACTATCATGTAATATTGAGTGGTAGAAGGTGTTATTCTATATCAACTGCAAAACATAGTATTGTTGATAAGTGGATAGACTCGACAAACTTTGTGTTTTTGGGAAGAAAAGATTTCTTACTACTTTCTTTATTCTCAAACTCTAACTCATTTGTAAAAATATTTTTTTTTGATGTGCCCACTCATGTTTTTGTGCAATGTGGGGGAGTTAGTATATTAGACTAACTAGTCAGTTAGTAATGGAGAAAGAAAACTTTATTGAAAGCCCTCACTAGAAGCCTTTTGCTTGTGGTCATATTTATATTCTCAATTTTGTTTTAGGGTAGCTTGCTTCAGCTTCTTCTCGTACGCCCATTGTTAATGGACATGAGTGATTAAGGATCGTGTTTTGGTTTTCTTAAGGTGACTTAGATTGTGGTTTTTAATCCCTAATCTAGTGAACAATATCTTAATGTTTGCATATGAAGTGTAATTCTTTGGGCACCCTAGTAGTTATTTCAAATAATGATTTTTTTTTCAAAGAATTGGATAGTGTCAAAGGACCAACTCAACCAAAAGTTTAAGCTGATGGTTGAGGCCCCAGGAATAGATCTATACTCTATCACACCCCCTCAGGGGTGGATGAGATTCGAACCCGTGACCTTTTTGTCACGCTGGCTCTTGATACCATGTCAAAGGACCAACTCAACCAAAAGCTTAAGCTGATGGTTGAGGCCCCAGGAATAGGTCTATACTCTATCAGATAGTCTCGAGAAGTTAGACTCCTGTGTTGGTCTAGTAAGATAGGATCTCTATCCTTATGTTATATGCTTCACATGTGTTTTGAGACCTTGTGAAATTGATGTAGTGGAAAGTGCTTCTTATCATCACTGCTTATTTTATTCATCTATGTGAATCATATTAAGCTATTTGTGAATATATATTTGCGTGTGCAAGAGTATGATAAAATGTTTTTTATTGGCTTATTGCTTCTTAACCTTTTGGTTTTGTGGATTCCTAATGACGTTGGTGAGTAAATCAACTAAGGAGTAATATAGATAGAGTTCTTAAACTAGATTTGTCCTAGTATTTCATGCTTTCTTGGTTAGACTTGGGGAAATCATGGATAATCTTAATATAATGATGGATTAATTTTCCAAATTGTCTAAGAAGTTATGAGTTTCTATTGGTGCTAGCTTATGTAAAGAAGCAATATTAGTCCTCGATATGTACTTTATGATTTATTATATTTGGGATGTGCAAAACCTGCCTAATTTTAGTAGGGCCATAGACAGTAAGGTTTTTTTTTATAAGTGTGTTGAAGGTGAAAGCCAAATAGAGTGGCTAAGGACAAAAGGGTTCACTATAGTATTGGCATTGACCATTTGTTTTGTCTCTCTAGTAATTATAGTTGTATTATTTTCTAGTTGATTGCCTTGGTATTTGATAAGTGGTTCAAGTGAAGGATTGGCATTTTGTTGTGGTAATTCAGATTTGAAAGTGAGAGTATATGAACTCTTTGTGTGTGTCTCCTTGTAAGGAACGCAAGATGAGTACAGTGTTTGTCAGCCCCGTTTCTGATATTTTGGAGGCCCAAGGGCGAGCTTACATATTAGGGCCCTTTCCAAGTTTTTTGAATGTTTTATTTTTCGATCTAGACCGAAAAATAAACAATTTTTTGGTCCGAAATTTTTTAAAAAGACGTTAAAATAAGGATGTAAGTACTTGATCATTTAATAATTCTTGTTCGAAAAATGAAGTAATAAAATTCAGAATTTGCAAAACCTAAAAAAATCGACTAAAGAACAAAAATTGCAAAGAAAAGAAAGAAATTACCCAAAAATTTTGAGCGTTTGACATTGATTGAAAAACAAGTGAGAGAATTGAATAAGAAACTTAATTCGCAATAAGCTTAATTGTCGGCAGTATTTGCAGTTTTGCAGTGATCTTTTCTTTTCCATTTTTTTTTTCTATTTTCCTTTTATTCTCTTTTACCTTTACTTATTTGGGCTATGTGTTTTGGGCCCTGGGCGCTTGCCCCTCTCGCCCATGCCCAAATACGGCCCTGGTGTTTGTTTGCCTATGGTTTATAATACATTGTTGCTTAAATAAAATGCTTGTAAAATGGCAGGACAGGAAGCTGAGTAGATAAAGAATTTGGTTGTTGATATTCCACTGTGGTGTAAGCGAGCTCCATCAGTTTTCATGCGTTGTGATTCCTAAGCAACAATTATGGTAGCAAATAATCAAGTCTATAATGAAAGAGAAAGCTTTTGTTGACAAAGATAGTCATCCAGGCTGAAGAATTTTCTGCCCTTAGAATCGATAATTTCCTCCATCACCTGCTTGCCTCTTTTCGGAGTTTGGTTTGCAAGACCGAAATTGCAATCAGTTGGAACCACTTGCAAAGCATTATCGAGTCCCGTAGGGTTGCCAACCACAATAAATTTTGTTGCCTGCAACATCAGATCAAGTTTCTTTTAGACTTCTGCTAAAGTATTCTCATCTCTTTTATAGTTAATAGTCAGATGAACTTGTATTTGGCAGCAATTTCTTGCCAAAAGAAGGTTCCTTCTTCCATTGCCATCTCACGAGCCTGTGCAACTTTTTTCTTCTTTCCTTCTGGAGACAAGTTTGCCCAAGCTAGCAAGGCGCCAACGTAATCATACTTCTGACCACCTTGATGGGGCCTGAAGGTATAACCTTCGAAAAAAGGTTAAAAGCCCTGACATGCTTCCACGATAACCTCAGTTCCTGCTTTAATATAGACAAAAATATAGTTGAGCAAACTATGGAATCATGCATATCACGCTTGTAAGTTGAAACAACGGATTACCATTACCATTACCTTGGGGCAAGTTCCAGCAACGTATGGCAAACCCACCAGAGACTTGTGTGTCAAAGCAAGCTCGTCCATGAGCATGTGCATCATGAGCCTCGGCACAAGGCCTTGGGAAAATGAGAGGCCTCCAAATTAAGTCTATATGTCTTAATTGTTATAGTAATTATGTGTAAAGTTATATTTGTTGAGTGGTTAAGGAATTGCATTGTTGGTATCTTTTTTTAATTACTATGTAGTCAGAAGTTCGAATCCTCCACGACCTTTACCACCTTTTATTTTCCTTTTTCAATGTTGCTTTATCATTCATTATTAAAAGGTTAAAAGTAGAACTCAAAATCATTATATTATGGATTATAACTCTAACAACATATCTATACTAATATATTAAAAGATTTTCCTAAGCAAGGATTTATAACACGTGGCGCTATCTCTTAGTGTGTTTACTTTATATAAACACACATATAATAAAAAAATAGAAAATGCATCTTATAAAATTTGATCCTATAGGCTATAACCTCAAGCTTATACAGCTTTAACCACCAAACCAAGTAATATTTGGTGTTATATTTATGAAGTAAAATGTTAATAAATGAAAAATATAATTACTTGGGCAGACCTAAAAACTAGTTGTTATTAAATAGTAGTTAATGTTCACTGACTAAGATCGCGTTTAATGATATAAAAATTAGAAAGTCAATTCATAACTCAAGTTAAATAATAATAATAATAATAATAATAATAATAATAATAATAATAATAATAATAATAATAATAATAATAATAATAATAATAATAATAATGGTTATATTATGCTAATTAATAAATGATAGTTATACTTAAATACTAATCATAACAATTTCTATAATAATAACCAAAATTTCAAATTATAATAAAATAATTAACTAATAATTAAAGTTAGTAAAAGTTACTAAATCAAGACAATAATGAGTAAGATTATAGGAATATAAACTAGCAATCATGTGCTAGGTCATCGATCCATGCGTTAGGTCATTCTCTTTTTCCATTGGCCAAACAATAATATTATGGATCATGAATTAGAACCCTTGATTTAAGAAGGATCAAAATCTTAACCATCAATCTCTGAAACCCATTCCCATTTCCCTAGTGTCCCTTCCATCTCTCCTCTCTAAAACCCTAATCCCCATCTCTTTCACCCTCCTACCTCCACTTCCTTCTCTCAAACCACCGATTTTTTCAGCCTCGTTCTTCCCCATTTTTCCAGCCCACCGATTTCTTCGTCACAGCCTTTGGAAGACTTATCGTCACAGCCTTAGCAAAATAAGAAGAACAATATCCTCCAACCTCTTCGGCAATTGTTCCTTGAATAATACTCGCCTCTGGTCTTGCTGGATTCTTCACTTTCTTTTTCAAAGAACACATATGTCTCTCAAAAGGGTATGCCCATCTTAAAAACACAGGACCACACAGCTTAATCTCCCTTATCAAATGAAGGACTAAGTGAACCATAATGTCAGAAAAAGAAGGTGGAAAATACATCTCAAATTGACAAAGTGTGATCACCACCTCATTTTGCAAAGCATCCAACCTATCAGGATCAAGTACCTTGTTGCATATGGTATTGAAAAATGAACACAACCTCGTGATAGCAAGTCTGACATGTTTTGGAAGAATCCCGCGTATTGCAATCGACAAAAACACTTGCATCATCACATGACAGTCATGAGATTTCAACCCAATTAATTTCAGATCAGTCATGGAAACAAGTCTTCTCATGTTAGATGAGTATCCAGTGGGAACCTTAATACCGTATAAACACTCACAGAACAATCGTTTCTCTTTCCTAGACAATGTATAGCAAGCGGAGGCAAATACGTTGTTGTTCCCTTTCCTTTCTTAGCCTTTTCCTTAACTTTGGCCATAAATTAGGCCGAATCTTCAATTTCTCCATATCTCTACGAACCTTAAGACCATCCTTAGTCTTTCCTGACATATTCAACAGAGTACCGATAATTGCATCACAAACATTTTTTTCAATATGCATTACGTCGAGACAATGTCTAACTGGTAAGTATTTCCAATAAGGAAGTCTCCAGAATATAGACTCTTTTTTCCAAACGACACCATCGTCTTCCGAAGGTTTAACCCCCTTACCAAATATTGTTCCTATCCCTTAACACGATTATAAACTTCTTTTTCAGTTAACGGTATAGGAGCTGGACCATTTTCAACAAACCCGTTAAATGGTGCTTTTTTCTTTCGATATGGATGAGAACTATGTAGGAATTGCCTATTAATGATATAGACATGTTTCCCACAATGTGGCAAATGTGTAGCCTCCATGCCATTCTCACAAATGGGACATGCCTTTTTCCCTTTGACCTTATACTCCGATAAATTCTCATAAGCAGGATAATTATTTATAATACAGAATAGCATAGCATGAAGCCTGAAATCTTCATTAAAAAACGCATCAAACACCATAACACCTTCATCCCACATCTTTTTGAGATCTTCGATGAGAGGTGCAAGATATATGTCTATATCATTTCCCGGCTGCTTAGGCCCAGAAATTAAAAGAGACAACATAATATACTTCCGCTTCATGCACAACCATGGAGGAAGATTGTATATCACTAAAAGAACAGGCCAAGTGCTATGTTGACTACTCAAAGTACCGTAAGGATTCATTCCGTCCGTACACAATGCAAGTCTCAAGTTCCTAGCTTCCTGACCAAAGTCTCTATATCTGGAATCGATAGCTTTCCATTGAGGAGAATCTGCTGGATGCCTAAGCATCCCATCTTTCTTTCTGCGATCAGCATGCCATCTTAGTTTTTTGCATCTTCTTTGATAGAAAGAGCCTCTCTAAACCTTGGCACAACTGGAAGATACCACAACACTTTCGCAGAAGGCCCAGTATTGCCCGGTCTGGGCACAACCCCATCCGGCAATTTGTAGCGGGACATACCACACCTCGGGCATTCATAAAGGTCCGCATACTCATTTTGATACAACATGCAATCATTCGGACATGCATTGATCGCTCATATTCCAAACCCAAAGGACACATTAATTTTTTGGCATAGTAGGTAGATTTTGGTAACAAATTACCCTCAGGAAACATATCATGTAAAGCTTCTAAGAGTTCTGTGAAGCCTACATCAGTCAAATTATGTTTCGCTTTTATGTTGAAAAGAGTTAAAACCCCACTCAATTGAGTGTATTTTGTACACCCTGGATAAAGGGGTTTCCCAGCAGCTTTAGACAAACTGTCAAACACTCGTGGCCGCTCATTAAAATAGTCATCCCCTTCCAACATCTCACCTATTCGATCACCAAACTCTTCATCCTCAGTGTCACTATTATCTCCGTTGTCATTTTCATCACCTACTACATCATCACCTTCAATCCTAACATGATCTTCTATCACAACTTCATTCTCAACCCCGACATTCGACATATCAATTTCTAATGAATTACTAGTGCCAACATCAACATTAACCCTATCCTGAGTATATTTTCCCTGCTCACCATGCCATAACCAAATATAATACTCAGCCCTAAATCCACGACGGATAAGATGATCCCTTATGGTCCTAATATCAGAAATCATATTCACATTGTAGCAATCAACACATGGACAATAAATCTCAGTCTCGCAAGTAAGTTGTTGATGTTCTACAGCACATTTACAAAACTCATTCACACCTTCTACGAACTCCAACGTATTCCTCTTTCCATACATCCAACTTCGATCCATTTCTAAAAACCCCAACACATACATATATACAAATTATTATCAATTTAAAATTCACATAACTCCAACACATACAGCAAACTAATATTCAATGCATGCTTCCATTGGGTCCTTATCAGTCCAACCTAACCCATCCTTAAACGTCCAATCCCACTAGTGAATGCATGTATCATCTTTGATTCTAAGTAAAATTCGGCAGCATTTCCCTTCAGTTCGCCAAGTACACGATAAAGATAATTGTTTATCTTATATGTACCCGGAGAACAAATTAGGGAAATGACTAACCGTATTTCACTTAGAATCAAAGAATCAACACACATTCACCACCTAAGTGAGATGTGGCGTTTAAGAACAGTCCCAAAACGGGGACTATTCAAGACTTACTCCTAATGAGTAAGTCTTGAACGGGTATCTAGGCAATATGATGTACATAAAAACAATCGCATTCAAGCGATTCCAAATATTCACCAAACAATAATCGCATTCAAGCGATTTCAAGTTATCATCAAACAACAAATACCAAACCATTCCTTAGATTTCCCTTCCCCTCCCATTGGTAAGTCTATCAATATAAAGGCATTGCATTCATATCACTTTAAACAAAGAATTACAAAAATCACAATAACTTAAGCATAAACAATCCGTATAACATATTAGGGCATACAAAAACTAAAGCAAAATTATCACAAATCAGTTTTTAATACTCAAATCTTATAACTAAGCATATATATACTTTATACTAATCATTTTAAACTACAATTTAAGCCAAAAATTTATTAAAACACTAATTAAGAAAAATTTACAAAAAAACTAACCTAAGATGACAAAACGGCGAGGAACAAGCTCGAATGCACCGAAAATTCTAAGGAGAGGCGCCGGAGGAGAAGTGCCGGAGGAGAAGCACCGGAAAAATTGAAGTGGCGCCGGTGAAATAGAAGCGGAGGTCGATTCGTTGGAGCAACGAAGGAGAGAGGCGGCGGAGGAATTCGAACTCGCCGAAAACCAAGGACTGAAACGCCGGAAAACGAAGGGGGGACGCCGGAAAGTTGTTGCGAAATCGCCGGAAGACCGAACGTGTCGCCGGAGGAGAAAGAGAGAGAGAGTGTGAGGGGGTCGAAAGTGTGAGAGACTGTGAGAGAGTTTGAGAGATTGTGAGAGAGTGAGCAATTCGACAAAACCCGCCTCCTTTTTTTTTTGATTGCCAGCGAATATTGCTGCGGTTTCCACGTGGAAACCGCAGCAATATTTGTTGCTATGGGCCCATATGTTTTTCAAAATTTGTCCGTTGAAAAATATTGCTGCGATTTTTGGCGGGAAACCGCAACAATATTGTAATTTTCAATTTTTTTTTCTTTTTGCGTGTTATATTGCTGCGTATAGGTAAAACCGCAGCAATATCAGCGCAACAAATAGCATTTATTCTACTAGTGTTCTCAAATTCCAGTTGCGCTTTTTCTAGGATTTTTGAACTTTTCGATTTTTGTTGAGCGATTAAATCCTCTCTCTTTTCTTTTATTCTCTATTAATATCATTTCTCATTGACTGAATTTAATAGATTGGTATTTTTTTTACATCTCAACTTATAGATAATCAACTAGATTTGAATGGATCTGTGGTTTGATTAAATTTGTTGTTGGTTGTTGTTTTGGAAGAAGTGTAAAATGGCGAACATAGACATAGAAGGAATCCCGAAGGAGCAACCGAGCGATGGAAGAATTCCGAAGACTAAGATCGTTTGTACACTATGGCCGGCTTCGAGGTCGGTGGTTATGTTGGAGAAATTGTTGAGAGCGGGAATGAATGTTCCCAGATTCAACTTCTCTCATGGCACACATGAGTATCATCAAGAAACTCTTGACAACTTAAAGCCGCTGTGATTCCGCACCAACACCTTCTTGTCTTCGCCATCGTTCAACTACGATTTTAATTCTTGAATGATTTTCGATTTTGATTTTTGTAGTTGTTTTTGTTGGATATGTCAAATGTATAATGTTGTGATTTTTCCCTTGAATTATTTTCCAGTCATTACTCATTTCAATCTTGTTTCTCTTTGATAAGTTAGTTTATATATTCTTAATTTATTTCAATTTCTGAATATTTTTTTATCCTTACTTTAACTTCATTCACTTGAATCAGATTGTTGTAGTTTTCTGATGAATTAATTTGGTATAACAGTGGCATCAATTTCTTTTTTTGTTGTGAGTAATGTTTTTGTTAATGGTATGCAATTTCTCTCACCTCCTCACCCACAAACACCAATGCCATCACCCATGAATTAATTTTTGTGTTGATTAATTTTTTGTTGAGGGAAATTGTGTTGATTAATTGTTTTTGTGTAATATCGTTCAATTTCGTCCTCCAAATTTATTGATTTTTGTGTAATTTCATATAATTTCACATTTATTTCTTTTTGTGTAATTTTTTTTATGTAATTTCACTAAATTTTGAATTTTTGTGTAATTTATTGTTATAGCAGATTTTTTGTTCTTCCAATTTCTTCTTTAATCTGTTTTGGGATATTTCTTTTTTTTTTTTTTGATAGGTAAGTGTCAGTTGTGATTATAAAAAACGAAACAATTTACACCCTAATTTTCCTTGGATAGCCTAGCTAAACCAAGGACCACCAACATCTAATTTACAAAGCTTCCAACCAACATCTATCACCATGACTGATCTTCTTAGGAATAGTACTAAGACATCTATATTTCACATTTCTTTGTATTCTCTTTACAGTGTGATCTATACAACTAACTTTCCCTTTTCAAAAAGCCTGATTTCTAGCCTGCCAAGTAAAATAGATGATAGCTTATAGTGCAGCAACTTGCACCATCCTTCTGATCTTTGTGCCTCTTCTCCTGCTAGCCAGCCAATGAAACAATTGTTGTATGTCCTGACTGCGAGTAGTAATGCCACACCATTGTTTAATTATAGCAAGACATCTACTGCTAAATTCACAATTAAAAAACACGTGTCTATGGTCCTCACATGAGATTCACAAACCAAGCATTTGTCGGTATCATTCACCCCGCAGCTATGAAGTTTAGCTCTAGTCTGTAATCTTCCTTGAATAGCCAGCCAACTACAGAATTGTATTTTGGCACTCCTAGTCTACCCCAGACAACAGTACTCCACTAAATCTTCTAATAGTCACCAGAGAGTTTCTTGTAAACTTCAGCGATAGAGTAATGAGATATTTGCTGAATTTAGGCCTGAGTGTAATACTCCTTCAATTTTTCCTTCACACTACACACCTGCCTCCAGTACCAGCTACTAGTACTCTTTGGCACATAATCCCACCATGAATTTTGTGAATATAAACAGCATGAATCCACTTGACCCACAAATTGTCAAGTTTCTTCTCAACAGCCCAAACATACTTACCAATTGCAGCAGTGTTCCATAAGAATATGTTTCTTATTCCTAGACCACATGCACTTTTAGGAGTGCACACATCAGCCCAATTCACATATCCTGCCTTAGAACTAGAATAATCTCCTGACCACAGGAAGACTGCTCTACATATCTTGGTAATATCCTGTAATACTTGTTTAGGTAAAACAAAAAACATGAGCCTAGTATGAGTGGAGTCTTATCAACACAGAATTGATGAGTTGAACCCTGCCAGCAAAAAATATATGTCTAATACTCCACATTCTGATTCTAGCCACCATCTTCTCAGTAAGATTCTCACATTCAGCAATAGAAATTCTTTTTGAGCATATTGGCACTCCTAGATACTTGAATGGTAAGTATCCTCTGGTGAATCCAGATCAATCAAGAGCCCTTTGAATGTCCTCATCCTTCATTCCACTACAATACATGGCTAACTTGTTAACATTTGCTTGCAAGCCTGAGATTTCTGAAAAGAGCTTGAAGCCTCTAAGTATCAGATGTATTGAGGAGAATTCACCTTTGCAGCAGAGTAATATGTCATCAGCAAAACATAAGTGAGTTAGCTTCAGAGCCTTGCACTTGGGATGGAATTTGAAATCCTCTCTTTCACTCACTTTCTTCAAGATTCTTGAGAGATATTCCATGCATATGACAAAAAGGAGGGGGGACAAGGGGTCACCTTGTCTTAAACCTCTTTGAGAAGGAAAATAGCCATGCATGACTCCATTTATCATGAGTGGGAACTTTGGAGAACCCACATATTTCATCACATAACTAGTGAACCTTGCAGGGAACCCTAGACATTCAAGCATTTCTTTTAGGAAGCTCCACTCTATAGTGTCATAAGCCTTCCTCATGTCTACTTTCATCATGCAGCTAGGCCTACAATTCCTGGTACCATACTATTTCACCAAGTCTTGACAAATCATGATGTTGTGCATGATATATCTACTGTGCACAAAAGCTCCTTGAGTATAAATGATGATATCTGAAAGCACATCTCTCAGTCTATGGCAGAGGACCTTTGTGATACACTTGTATATCACATTGCAGCATAATATGGGTCTATAATCACCAACATGACTAGGGCAAAGAGTTTTAGGTATAAGAGTGATTGTGGTGGAGTTTACCTCTGTTAACAACCTTCCATTTTGAAAGAAATCCACCACTGCAGCAATTACATCACCCCCCCCCCCACTATGTGCCAACAATCTTTAAAGAATTGGCTACCAAAACCATCAGGGCCCGGGGCTCTATCACCATGAATTGACCACAAGGCATTCTTTACTTCCTCCCCTGTCACTAGCCTTAGGAGAAGATTACACTGAGCCTGGGTCACCAGAGGCCCACATTGAACCACACTACTCTTAACAGCCTTCCTGTGTTCCATTCTAGATCCCAAGAGGTTCTGATAATATTCTAAGAAGGCTTTATTGATTAGAGTAGGTTGATCCACCCATTCTCCAACTTCATTGTGAATGCTAGAAATAGCATTCTGCATCTGCCTTTTTCTAATGCTTCTGTGAAACAGCTTGGTATTCAAATCCCCATTTCTCAACCAGTCACATTTAGCCTTTTGTTGCAAGAACTGTATATAAGAGTTATGAGTAGTCTTATATGCTTGAACAGCTTCTATTTCCTTCCCCCTCAACACCAAGTTGTCACGTTGATTATGGAGTTGTACTTGGCATTGTTTCAAAATCTGAGCACTTTTCATCTCCTGAGCTTACAAGTCATTAAAATCTTATGTATTTAACTTTTTCAGCACCATTTTCAACCTTTTAAGCTTCTGAACAACTCTAAACATAGGAGTCCCAGGAACATTACTACTCCAGCTTCCAGACACTAAAGCTTCAAAGTTAACAACAGTGCTCCACATTAAAAAGTATCTGAATGGTTCCCCAAATTAGGGATAGGGTATGAGGTCAAGATCACAGGTCGGGCTATGATCAAATTCTCCTTCAGGGTGAAAATGAACTTTTGTGAATGGGTATGCTTCTAACCATGCAGAATTATACATAACTCTCTCAATCTTTGTAAAAATTCTACTCTCAGCCTCTTGCTTGTTATTCCATGTATAAAAACACCTAGTGGCCTTCATATCCTCCATACTGCATTGCTCCATACATCTCCTGAAATCAATGAACTCATTTGCTCTCATAGGAGCTCCTAGTCTATCTTCCATATCTAACTCATTATTAAAGTCCCCCATCCATACCCAAGCATTCTGCATCACCTGGATCTGAGCTAGATCCCTCCATAAATCCTTCCTACTAACAACATCATTAAATGCATAACAAAAGTGCCATAGAAAGCTTGCCAAAGCTTAGGCTCTATGTAATAGTGTTTTGGGATATTTCAATAAGAATGAATTTCATATCTGGTTACGAGCTCATATGTTGTTGTTTAGTATAGGGTTACGAGAGTTTGAGATATAATTTGGTAGCAAATTTGGTAGAATATTAAAATGAGATAATTTGGTAGAAAATATGGTAGAAAAAATGGGGAAATTTTGGTAAAATATTAAAATGGGATGATAAATTTGGAGTATATGGTTTAACCAGATATTTTTTAATATCATTTGATGAATTTTAGTAATATCTGGTTAAGTACGATCGAGATCAAGTTTGAATGCAGGTCTATTTGGTCAGGTCAACATATAATATTGTCAGGTATCAGTCAGGTCTGGGTAATCCCAGGTCAGGTTTCGATCGGGTCTAGGGACTGACCCTCACAGGTCGAACCAGGTTCAAGTCAGGTCAGAATCAAGTAGACCCAGCGAGCAGATCTATTTCTGACACCACTAAATATATATTATGGTGTAACATGTTACAAACACGACACTCTATTTTCAAATAGCTACGATTGTAACTTGTGGTGGTTGTGATGTACAAAATTTTGTCGATTTTTGGGATCAACCTATCAGTCGTGCCCTCCATCACTGTCACGGTTTCAGTTTCTATTAATTTGTCATTAGCTTTGCCTTTTCCACTATATCTCTCCGTCAAGGCCGAAGATTAATTTCACTTAACTTGCCTTAGAATTAGAATAAGCATATTTGAAATGTAACATCTCCCAATAATTCTTCTTTCTTATCCTTGAAGTAGCAAACAATGCATTACATTTTGAAATCATTTTGCTGTACAAAAGAAAATATATAACAGAACAGAGGAAAGTTCTAGATGTATGATGTCTTTTCCATCCAGAATCTTGATAATCAGCAATACTTATGATTTTATATATGGTACATAAATCTTCTTTCTCCAAGTGAAAAACCCATCAAACTGGTGGGTACCTTCTAGCGTTTGCGTAAGAATTTCTAATTCCTTGTATCACCAGGCGTATAATTTGCTTGAATAGTCTAGTAAAGAAGCGAACAACATGGATTGCGATGACAAGTCCTAAGGACATTGCCCAAACATTACTTGCAAATATAATCGTTGTTAGAACAGGCTTTCTGGAGGTTGTTGGGTCGTTTATTAGGTCCTCAAGGCTCTTTTTGGAGGATACAATGAAATAAACAGAGAATGTGTAAGTAAATGTTGTGGCTGTCATCGCGATCCACATAGTGACCATTAAAATACGCACAACAAGCTTCGTACAAGGGAGTCCGCTTATGAGGAGAATTATGACAGTCAGAGATGAGATAAATCCTATTGTGTTGGAGATGAGAAATGCTTCATATGTTACAGGGTCTTGCTTTGCCATTATTGAAGTACCTGCTTTATGGCCATTGTTGTTATCTTGCCATACACCTCCCGGAGGGTTAATTCCGGCTTGGAAAGCCATAGTGGCTATTAATGAAGACACCACCATAAGAGCAGTACGTTGCTTTTCCACCCAATCGCGTGTGTTTATCCTGGGTTTTAGCAAAGCCTTTGCTCTTGACACTTTGGCGCGCCTCAAGATCAACCAGATTCCCCCATCATGACCATCTTTAGTGGTCAGGATGCAAGTGTCCATTGCTGTTAAGCCATTAGTGTTGATTGTGTTTTTTGCCATTCTCTTATCCTTGAGTAGAAAATCAATAGTCTGCACATAGTTGAATAGCAAATTCTATGTCAGGCTATGTTTTTGTTATGACGAAATCAAACAAAGAAAATGCAAAGAACAGTAAATCGACACGCAAATTCATGCAGCTTATGATTAGGGAACAAGTCATGTTTAATAGGTTTTTGAGGAGGGAGTCAAAATTTTGAATAGCAAGATCCTTGTGTAAATCTAGGATTTTTATATAGGGTGGGCCGAACTTATTGATTAATTTCTTTGAAAAAAACCCAAAAACAAATGTCCTTAGAATCAAACTCGTGACTTGATGTCTAGTATAGACACGCTCCAACCACCTGCTCCACCATACTTATTTGTATCACTATCTCAGATAGGTTACTTATAGATATTTTGGATCATGGGGTTGGCCGAGGCCCGGGTAGGCCACCCCCTAGATCCGCCCATGCTTGTGTTGCGTCATTTGAAGTGTTACATATCAATATATCATATTAGTTCACCAACAAGGTGTTTATATATGCTTGGATTAGCTGTCAATTGCTGTATTATATTCTTGAAGTATCAGCTTTTTTTGTTTCAAAACAATGGTTTATGTTGGAATAAGTCGTTCGTGTTGCGTGAGATAGAGGTACAAAACACAAGAAAAAGGGACATAGCTAGATTTCCTGAATGAAAAAGTCATTCCAATTCACCTCTTATGGGCATCCTCGTCTTTTTTTTTTTTACTAGTCAGGCGACAGTTTGAGAATGCAAGCATTATAACTCTAGCTAATATTATTTTTCATGTCAAGCTTCTCATTTGATTCAATTTTCGTAGGGATTTTGTGAAATATATATGAAGCACAATTTTAAGGCTAGGTGAAGTTATGGTGCAACTTCTTCAAAAGCGAAAGGATTTCTATTATCAGCTTACAATGTAAACAGGAGTTCATATAGATTTTTGGGTCGCAGGCAGAAATGTAAGTGACCCACAATATTACTCTATAGCCTACAATATTATAAATTTGTAATTTTGGTTTATAATTATGTACCTCGTAGTGTTTTGCTGCCACTGCTAGGTGTAAGACAGTGTTACCTTCGCTATCCTTGGCGTTAAGCAACTGACCATCACTCATGGTTCGTACCAAGAACATGAGAGCCTGTGACTGACTATGTTTCACACACAAGTGTAAAACAGTTTCACCATCAGTAGTTCGCTCTCGAGCTGCTTGCGGCTTAGCCCGAAGAAGCACACCAAGCGCTTGAATTTGACCATTTACAGCTGCAACATGAAGTGCATTCCTTCCATCTAGATCGCGCACAAAGCACATGCTAGAATTTACTGCAAGCAAAACGTTCAATATCTCCAAATGTCCATTTGCTGAGGCCATATGTAGTGGTGTCCATCTTTTTGATTGATCAAGCTCCGTTGCTAGTTCTGGCTTTTGACGTACAACTTCTTTGATGAACTCCAAGTGCCCATGAGTCGTGGCTACATGTAACGGCGATTGCACGAAACGGCTTGATTTTTCAATGATGCATCGATTGAGGATGAGCGGGTCATCTCGAGTCAATTTGAGCAAGGATGGTACATCTCCTAGAAGTGCTGCATCATATAGCCTTTCTGTTTGTGCTTTCATTTCTATGATTTGTGGAAAGGCAGTTGCTAGAAATGTAAGAAGGTACTTAGAAGGGATATAATGTATGCACTATTTAATGGTGGGATTAGTATAGTCAAGTGATCAAATTTCTTTTATAGAAAATTATAAGTATATATAAAAACCAAAGTCATCTTCAACCTATAGTTTAAATATAATCAACTTGACGTTTTTAGAAATTTCTTCCACTGGAGTCAGTCTACATATGCAACAGAATTGGTAAAATTTCTGAATGGTCGTTTTTTTCGTGAACAGATTAGGGAATCTTTGATATTATTTTGATTAGGTCACTCTAATTTCTTGCTGATTGTGTATACTTTATATTTGATAGATACGTGACTTATAAAAAAGTACTGGAAGGACAAAGACGGCTACGTTTACTAAAACTATCCGAGAGGTAATAATGTTTACCAGGCAATTTAAGTACACATGAATTTTCCTCTACAGAAAAAGTCATTTCAAGAAGACGAAAAAGTAGGTAGGTGTTCGCTCAACTCAAGTACTACTTTTGAAAAAAAAAAGTTTAAGAAGAGGGAAGTTAATTTTTCCTCTCAACCTTCACGATTTCTTAGTTCAATATTTGCGAGTAGGAGGCAAAGTTAAGAGGATCTCTATAGAAATCTAACCAGAATTCATACTTTGATAGAGAGAGAAAATAAACTCTAGAAATAGAGAGTTTATTACAGGAAGATTTTATTATAGTGTGATACATCAAGATAAGCAATACATGAGCCTTTTATACAATTAGAAATAACTAACTTTGCTGACAAGGCTAACTAGATATATCTGAATAAATATAATTAACTTATACTCCCCCTTCAAGCTGGACTTGGGATATAAGTCCAAGCTTGCTACATATAGCCTGATGCTGAGTTGAAGGTAAAGCTTTTGTTAGCACATCAGCTAACTGAGAAGCACTAGAAACATGAGAAGTTGTTAGAAAGCCTGCTGCCACTTGCTCTCTCACATAGTGCATATCTCTTTTCAAGTGTTTTGTTTTCTCATGAAACACAGGATTATGTGCTAAATGTTCAGCTGATATATTGTCACATTTTAGCATAATAGGCAAAGGAACAGTAATCTGCAAATCTTCAAGAAGACCATGAACCCAGACCAATTCACTAGCAGTGTTGGACATACTTCTATATTCAGCTTCTGCTGAAGATTTACTCACAGTTGCTTGCTTCTTTGTTTTCCAAGAAATGAGATTATTTCCCATAAACACAGCATATGAGCTCAATGATCTGCTACTAAACTGACAACTGCTCCAATCTGAATCACTATAAGCACATAGATCAAGAGTAGAATCTTTTGTATAATGTAAACCATAGTCCATTGTACCTCTGAGATATTTAACCAAATGTAGAGCTGCTCGCAAATGTGGAACTCTAGGTTCATGCATAAACTGACTTAGGTGTTGAACTGCATATGACAAGTCAGGCCTGGTAATGCCAAGATAGAGTAACCTTCCAACAAGTCTTCTGTATACATCTGGTTCTTGCAAAACTTCACCAGAATCTATGGACAATTTTAACCCAGCAGACAATGGAGTAGCAACACTTGCACAATCTTCCATACCAGTATCCACCAGAATATCCTTAATGTATTTCTTTTGAGACATGAAGGTTCCAACAGAAGATCTTGTAATTTCAACACCCAGAAAATAGTTTAAATCTCCCAGATCCTTTATAGTAAAAGCCAAATCTAAACCCTTCTTTACCTCTTGAATTTGCAACAAAGAAGTTCCTGTGACAAGCATATCATCTACATATACTAGAACAACCAAAAATTCACCATCAAGTTGTCTAGTGAACAAGGAATAGTCCTGTTTGGACTGAATAAAACCAATAGACACAAGAAACTTGGTAAGTTCTTTATTCCATTGTCTTGAAGCTTGTTTTAACCCATATATAGATTTCTGCAATTTACAAACCTGTCCAGGTTTAGCCTTGAAATAACCAGCAGGAGGAACCATGTATACCTCCTCATCTAAAAATCCATGCAAAAATGCATTATTTACATCCAACTGACATAAATTCCACTGTTTCACAGTTGCTAATGCAATCACCACTCTAACAGTTGCCAACTTAGCCACTGGAGAGAATGTTTGAGTAAAGTCCTGACCCTCAATTTGCTGATATCCTATTGCAACCAGCCTAGCTTTATGTCTCTCTATAGTGCCATCAGGTTTTAATTTTGTTTTATAAACCCACTTGGACCCTATAGCCCTTTTCCCTTTAGGTAAAGAAGTGAGAGTCCAAGTTTCATTGGCTTCTAAAGCCTGAATTTCTTTGTTCATAGCAAGAATCCAATCAGGATCATGCTTTGCTTGATTATAATATTTAGGTTCCACAATTTGACAAGAATTAACAGCAAAAGATTTTGATTCAGAAATAGAAGATATTTGAGCATTTTTGTGAGGAATGTAAGTTGAAACAAAATCATTAAGTTTAGTAGAGGGAATTACAACCCTACTACTATGTCTAACAACTGGAACAGATTCATGATGAGAAGAAGGAGAGGTAATATTATTAATAGAGCATGAATCTGAATGTGTATTAGACTGTGCAGGGGAAGTATTTTGTGGTGAGATAGGTTCAAGAATAGGCATAGAAGTAGAATTTTCAGGAGAAGAAGAATTTTGAGATAAAGACATAGAAGAAGAGACTAGAGGAGAGTTATCATTGTTCTGTTTAAGGACTTCATCAGCAAACTTCACTAATTCAGGTTTATATATTTCAGTGTTTGGCTTATTTGTAGAAAATGGAAAACATTGTTCAAAGAAGACTACATCTCTAGAAACAAATGTAGTATGAGTATTAAGATCATATAGCTTATATGCTTTCTGCCCAGGGGGATAACCTATAAAGATACAGGTTCTAGATCTTGAATCAAATTTGTCTTTCTGAACATTCATATTGTAAGCATGACACAAGCATCCAAAATTCCTCAATCCACTGTATTCAGAAGGTTTACCAAACATCACTTCATATGGTGTTTTCCATGATAAAATCTTTGTAGGTAAATGATTTATCAAGTAAGTTGCTGTTAAAAGACAATCTCCCCAGAATTTCTTAGGTAAATGAGCTTGAAACCTAAGAGCTCTAGCTATTTCCAAGAGGTGTCTATGTTTTCTTTCAACCCTACCATTCTGTTGAGGAACATATGGCACACTCTTTTGCATTATGATTCCTTCAGACATAAACATGTGAATGCATTGTGTCTTCACTATTTCAGTCCCATTGTCTGATCTTACAGCTTTTATACATTTTCCAAACTGAGTCTTCACCATTTTCAGAAAGTATTCAAGAGTTTTAACAACTTGAGACTTGTTGTGTAATAAAAAAGTCCAAGTAACTCTACTATGATCATCTACCAAAGTTAGAAAATACTTTGCTCCATTTAATGCATTCACTCTGTATGGCCCCCATAGATCAACATGAATTAAATCAAAACATTGATCAGCTCTACTCTTGCTAACAGAAAATGGAAGTTTATGTTGCTTTGAATTAAAGCATATACCACAGTTGTATTCATTCATGTCTTTACAACTCATACCAGGAATATGTTTCATTTTGGACAATGATATATGTCCTAATCTGCTATGCATCAAATGTACATCATTAACAGTCTTAGATGTAACTTGTCTACCTACAGCAGTTTTATTTGGCAACATACCAGTATTGGAAGTTGTTTCCACATCATGACAAGATGAACTTGTACTCAACCCTTTATTTATATCACACACATTGCTGTAGTAGTAATATAAACCTCCTTGTTTCTTACCAATTCCAAGAACCTTGTGTTTATACAGGTCCTGAAAATAGCAACTATCCTTGGTGAAATGAACCAAAACATTTGCTTTCTCTGCCAACTTACTAACAGACAGTAAGTTATGTTTAAAACCTTCTACCAGTAATACATCATCAATGCTTAAATGTTCATTTAGCACAACTGTACCAGTCTTATATACCATTCTAAAAGTCCCATCAGGCAACCCAATTTAATCTCTTTGTTAAGAACCTTTTTACCACTCAACAATTTTTCATCATAAACCATGTGATCACATGCCCCTGAATCCACAATCCATGTGCAACATTCATTATTTAAATGTATAGATGAATATACATTACCTGCAAAACTTGCAAAAGACATATTTCCAGCAGCAGCAGAGGTATTAGACTGTTCTTTTCCTTTCATCATTCTCACAACTTCTTGGCAAATGTTATTCATCATTTGAGAATTCATTTGCTTGTTCTCATTGTAAGTTGCATCATCTTCATACTCCAGAGGAGAATCACAATGTCCATGTCCACTGTCAACATGAACATTAGCAGCAAACTTCCTATTTCCTCCTATACCTCCTGTATTTCCTCCTTTTGCATTCTTCACAGCAGTGTACCACTCAGGATACCCAATTAGTTTAAAA
This sequence comes from Beta vulgaris subsp. vulgaris, assembly GCF_026745355.1. Taxonomy (NCBI): domain Eukaryota; kingdom Viridiplantae; phylum Streptophyta; class Magnoliopsida; order Caryophyllales; family Amaranthaceae; genus Beta; species Beta vulgaris. The sequence continues at coordinate 44,870,829 of NC_079203.1, forward strand.
CATTGATCCATGGTATGACCTTTTCCTTTGCAATGGTCACATTTTTTGTCAAATTTGTCTTTCTTCCAATCTTTCTTCCCTTGAAACCTCTATATAGCACTAGACATCCCTCCTTGATTATATTTCTGAACAGCCATAGCACTACTTTCACCAGCCTCTAAGACACCTGCTATCTCCTTCTGTTTCTCAATTTGTTGTGCTATAGAAAAGGCTTTGTTTATAGTAGGTAAAGGTTCCATGGATAACATATTTGTAATAGTGCTATCAAATCCACTATTTAAGCCTAGCAAGAATTGCATTAGCTTATCCTCAGCTTCAATATCTGACAATCTTTTAAGAAATTGACATGTGCATTTGTTTAAAGCACCACAACAGCAAGTAGGAGAAATCCTTAAAGAATTAAGTTCATCCCACAGTCTTTTAATCTTTCCATAATATGCAATTATGGTAAGATTTTCTTGTCTTAAACTATCAATTTCTTTCTTTAATTGATAGATCAATGGACCATTAGATTGTCCAAATCTTTCGTTCAATTCTTGCCACAATTCAACTGAACTACTCACATATGCAAAATCATCTGCTATTTGTGGAGTCATTGAACTAAGAATCCAACTCATAACCATATAATCTGCTCTAGTCCATTTCACATATTCTTGACTAGATTCATTAGGTTTAGGTGTTAATCCAGTTATAAAACCATCCTTATTCTTCGCAATCAATGCTCGTTTAACATTCCTACTCCATCTAATGAAGTTTGTTCCAGAAAATACAGCAGAAACTAATGAAGAAGTAGGATTGTCAGAGTTAGCTATGAAAAGAGGATCCAGATTACCTCCATTAACAATTACAGAATCATTGCGATTTGAATTTGCTTCAGATTCTGCCATTGAAACTCCAATTACTTCAATATTCTACAGAAAACTCCAATTACTTCGAGAATTTCAACATTCGCAATTACGAATTTCAATCGAGAAACTCAATGTTTCTTTAAAAAAAAAAAACAATCTCTTCTTGAGATCTTGCTCTGATACCATATAGAAATCTAACCAGAATTCATACTTTGATAGAGAGAGAAAATAAACTCTAGAAATAGAGAGTTTATTACAGGAAGATTTTATTATAGTGTGATACATCAAGATAAGCAATACATGAGCCTTTTATACAGTTAGAAATAACTAACTTTGCTGACAAGGCTAACTAGATATATCTGAATAAATATAATTAACTTATAATCTCGCTGCCAATTCCCTGAGTACCCTCATTTAGTTAGAGGCTTAGAGCGAATCCTACCTTTTAGGATCTATATCTAAGATACGAGTCTTCCAAATGAGTCAAAGTGAGTATAACCTTTAACTGAATTCCTCTATTTATTTATGTCGAACTGTAATAACAAATTTTCGTGTCTTATTTCAATCAAGGAGAAGTGGTTGTCTAGTGTGGATCTTGTATTGACTTTAATCTTCCCTTGGAAAACGATGAAGCGGTGGATTCATCTTTGAATAACTTTTTTATTCAATGGTTGATATCGGTCAAACTCTACCTTGTAGAGTTATTTTACAACTCTATAGAGGATTTAAACACAAACGAGTTCGGATCCTTTAGGGTTCTAGTGAAACTCTACAAGATAGAGTTGTATCTGAACCATACATTTTAAAATCAAGGCTTCATATTGGTGGAAGGGAAAGATTTAGGTGTGAATTTTGATGAGACAAAATAGGGTAAATTTTGGAAAGATAATATATGAACCATTAATTTTTTTTATTCAATGGTTGATATTGGTCAAACTCTACCTTGTAGAGTTATTTTACAACTCTAGAGGATCTAAACACAACTAAAACACGTACTATCAAAAGTCGGCATGTCGCCTTAGACAACAATTTGGGTGGCCTATTACATATTACAATGATAAATCCCACAAAATGGAATCTGGTATAGATAATCACATGCACATTTCTGTGGAACTTATATGGAGAAATGTCAAGGAAAATTTGAGAATGACTGTATTATTTAAGTTATTTTTTACCATCTCGAGTTAGCCGGAACTTTTAGGTGCGTTCTCCCCGCCTTGAAAATACAAGTCATTTGTCACCTTTTTTTTGGTAATCAAAGTAACATTAAATAAAATTACGTGTTCAAAATATTACTATCCGAAAGTAAATGTTGCATATAATAACTAGGTGGGGAGGGGAAAATTCTAGTTACAACACTTTTCATTTCCATAGACCGACAAGCCTTGGCTACAACGTCCCTTGTTAAAACTCCAACTACAATGCTTCATCTGAACTTCGGGGAACTTGTTATGTCAGTGCCTACATGTATTAACCACATCTAAGAGATTATCAACACACTTCTGTTGCATTATAAGATCAACCGCTGCTTCACAGTAAAAGTATATTATCACTCTCCGGAAATTTTTTGCTTCCACAACATACAATAGTTCCAAAATAGCCAACAACTCGGCTGCAAAGGACTATTAGCATAAATTTTCTTACTAAATCCAAGAAGCCAAGTTACCTTTCCATCACGGACAACTTCGCCAAGACCCAAAATATCAAAAGGACTAACAAAAGAGGCATCCACATGAATCATAAGATAATCAGGGGGGTGGGTAAACATAGGTCGAGAAAGATTAGTATTGACTGCTCTATTTTCCATAGCCACCCCATATTCTCTCGCACACCCACTAGCTTTAAAACTAGTGACTTGAACTGGGGATGGATTTGATTTCGTAAAGACACAATTATTCCTGCCATTCCATATTTCATGGCACATGTATGGAAACACTTGACCCCAAGGAAGGCAACGAAAAGCCCTCTCACATTTCATATTTGCTTCTAATCACTCCCTAAAATCCTGAATAGGAACCTGAGGAGTATCCGACGAGGTCCATATGGCTCTCGTGGTAGGGCAACTTTTAACAATGTGCTCGGAATCTTTTAGCTAGTGATGACATGTAGGACATGCAGGATCCTGGGCCAAACCCCGGATTGAGAAAAAATTGCGGTAGGGAAGTCTGTCATGCCAAAGAAACCACATGAAGAACTTTATTTTAGGTTCCATATTTACTTTCCAAATCCAAGAAAGATGCCAATGTTTCCATCTCTGAGGTCATTCCTCTTAAGATGCCAGATCTCCCATTTACAATCTCTTATTCAGATCTTCTTGAAGGAGAAGAAATATTCATCCCAATTTCTCAAGCGCAATATGCAGAACTTGTGAAACCTTGGGAGGACGCCATTATTTGTAAAGTTGTAGGGATATTTCTTTCCCACGGTTTTTAAAGAAGGAACTACAAAAGATGTGGGATTGGGATAGTTCCTTAGAGATGGTCTCTTTGGGTAGAGGTTTATACTACATTAAATGTCGATCATCAGAGGATAGATCAAGATTAATAGCCGGGGGACCCTGGTTTGTGTTGGGTGACTGGTGTGGATCCTGTTGTGGCAACCAGGATTTAAGCCTTCCACCACTTGCATCACTCAATACCCTATTTGGATTAATATGCCTGAACTTCCCGCGGAATTGTTCCATAAAGATGTTTTGGAAAGTACCGGAAATTCTATTGGCAAGATTATAAAGACCGATACTCATTTTTTGGTGGGAGATAGAAAATGTTTGCTTTAATTTGTGTATTGATGAATGCGAACAAACAAACATTTCCTTGAGCGTGGATTGAGGGAACTTCCCAAGAGCATGTCTATGGTGAAGGGTCGTGGGTTTGCTCGACGTGTAAAATAGTGGGGCGTAATACTAGACTAATACTAACACTAGCTAGCTTGATTCAATCCGGCTAACTAAATACGTGACAAACAATAATGGTGAAAATGTATGCTAGACTAATACTAACACTAAACTATAACAAATAACAATAATACACAAGATGAACCCAATTAATAAAGCATCTAGAATTAAGCATCCCGACTAGCACGAGCAATACATGAATAGTTCCGATCCCATCCTAATAAGAGTATCAATTGTCCAAAAGGAATAATGCACCCTAAAAATACTAAAGGCCTCTCCCGAGTACCAATAGTTACTCTAATCAATCATTCAAACCTATTCACATGGAATCATGCAAGAAAAGAGACACTAAGAAAAGCATCACAATATAAATTCCCATAGAGATATTCATACCCTTGATTGAACCAACCAATCCATCTAGATTCAATTCTCATTGAAAACAAGACATAAGGTCTCAATTCAATATCACCTATCCCTAGTATGATAATGAAAATAAATACAATTCAATCAAGCAACGACAATTAATCACATTAAATTGTGATTAGGGGAGAATTCATGCATTAAACATTGCTAGGGCTCAACTTAACCCTAGATCATGGAACTATTCACTCATGGTTGCAATAACAAAACAATTCATTTATAAATAAGTAAGCATGATAATAAATAAAAGAGAGAGAATTAGAAAACTTAGTCTTTTACTTTAATGAAATTAATCCAAGGTAGCAAAATTGTAGATCTCAAGTTAACAATAGAGTTTTTCTCTCAAAGCTCTCTAAAACTAAATAATTAAAACCTAAGTGTCTAAATAAAACTTCTCAAAGGGTATTTTTAGTTTCCTAAATTAATAGGACAACTTAACGAAAATTCGTCAGAAAGCAGGTCGCCACGAATGTGTCAAATATGATACGGTCGTGTCGACCAGATATTCCAATATCAGTCGCCAAGCCAAAGTTCCTGATTTCGGAAAAATGGAGCAACACAGACGTGTCACTTATGACACGGACGTGTTGCCTTGGAAAGCTAAGATCAGTAACAAACTGATTTGTAATAACCTATCAGTGGCATTAAAGAGAACTCTAACTTATCAATAGCTCATTGGCGCATGCTCTGTCTTCACCCCCATTTGCGTTCACAAATTAGAGCCTACACATAGGAGCATAACGTGGATCATAATCCTGTAAGCACATAATATACAACTTGGAATAAAACAACAAATGACATCTTCATTGATAAAAGCAACATACAGTACAAGAACATAGTATTAGTATGTTACAAGAACATAAAGGTATATAAAAATAACCTTAGCCAGGAGCAGAATACCAAACATTGCATGTCAAAAAGAACATGGAGGCAGAATAAAAACAACATTAATGCCCATTATTGTCTGTAGTCTATGGGTTTTATAAATTCTAATAGATCTGCCTTTGAATTATGATTGGGAAAACCAACCATAAATTCAATTGTTAATCTATCTTACTAGTTACTGGCCGGTGAAATACCAAACATTGCATGTCAAATCAAGTGTCAATGAGAAACCTCTTGAAATCAAATTGGATCTTTAAACTGGTGGGTAGTTTCTAGTCTTTGTGTAGGTACTTCTGATTCCTTGTATCACCAGGCGTATTGTTTGCTTGATCAGTTTAGTGAAGAGGCGAAGGACATGCCCAATTACGAGTAGTGCTAACAAAATTATCCAAACACCACATACGAGAATTATAGTTGATAAAACAGGATTTTTGGTTTTGGCGGAAGCCAGGTCCTTTGGAGAGGATAACAGGTCTTGATTGAAGAACACAAGGAAGTAAACTGAGACTACGTATGTCATTGTTGTTGCTGTTACCGCGATCCACATAATTACCATTAACATTCCCATGATGAGTCTCACACAAGGAAGTCCGCTTATGAGAAGAATTATGACAGTTAGTGATGAGACCAGTCCTATGGTGTTGGAGATGAGAAACACATCATATATTTTATGGTTAAGTTGTCCTCCTTCAACATTAGCCATTATTGAAGTACCTGCTATATGGCCATTGTTGTTATCTTGCCATACACCTCCAGGAGGGTTGATTCCGGCTTGGAATGCCATAGTGGCTATTAATGACGACACCACCATAAGAGCAGTACGTTGTTTCTCCAACCAATCGCGGCTTCTTTTTCTGGGTTTTTGTAAAACTTTTGCTTTTGACACTTTGGCGCGCCTTAAGGCTAGCCAAATTCCCCCATCATGACCATCTTTCTTGGTCTGGATGCAAGTGTCCATTGCAGTTAAGCCATTGGTGTTGATTTTGTTTTTGTCCATCCTCTTGTCCTTGAGTAAGAACTTTATGGTCTACACATATAGTTAAAGTGCAAAATTAACGTAAGACCTTATTGTTGCATTTCTTACTTGTAAGTTGCCAAACAATAATCTGTGTTAGGGAGTAGGGACATACCATAAGAGAAAACGACATAAATGTCCTGAGCTAGTACTATACAAGTATGGAGAATAATTGTGTTAACCTTGAGTATGTTAACCCGACATTCAATATATATAGTGTTTTATACAGGCCTATGACTAGTTACAGACTATTCTATCTTTTTATTATCTAATAAGTACATATTTGTTAGGGGCATACCAGATTCTTTGAGTTGTACAATTGTTGCAGCAACATGCTAGTTGCAAGTAACATACGATAGTCTTTTTCTCCAAGGTGTTGAGTTCTATGGAGGTGTTTTCTAAGGTTGGAATATTTGGATTCTTTAGGATTTGTTTGATATATGTTTGAATAAGTCTTCTTCTAATTAGATAAATGTCATAAGCAATAATTGTGTAAGAGTATGAATTTATCCATCTCATTTTGACGAAATAGACAAAAGCCTACACTGGCCTTCACCGAAATTGTACAAATAATGATTTAATCTTTGCATATCAAAGCTGGGATTACCCGTAAAAAAAAGCTGGATTTTCAGATCGAACAATAACTTTCCTTGAACAAAATTTTACAAATTCAAATACTTAATAAACTTGGCATCACAAATCGAAGTTGATGTTTGTTGATTCGCTAACCTAATTTTTCTCTCCCGGTCCAAAAAAACCTTATTCTTCTCCTATGCAATTACTAATTAATTTTTCTATAAACAAAGTTTTTTTGAGTCTTGAGTACTGTTTAAAACAATAATATTGCTGATTACGACTTATTATTGATATGAAGTAATTCTTGTATCAAACATAAAATACTCCCTTCTTTAGTCATCTCATTAGGGAATAAAGTATTACTAATTTTTCTTTTGGATGATGTATAATTCTAGGTGGTCATGGGAGCAATATTTGTATGATATTCAACTCCAAGTCATGAGGTATCATTTTCGCTCAAAGTTTCCAACTAAACTGATTGACATCCACATGGAGATATCATTATAAATGGATTAGATATCAAATTTTGAAACAAGCAAGTCATAATTTCACAATGCAAGCAGTTCAAGTCTAGGTTTAAATATGTGGTCTTAAACTAAACATATTATGTTCTATGTTTTGTTCATTATGTTCAATTAGTATTTTTTCCCGGAGCGATAGATGTCCCATGTTAGTTACAATTATCAAATATATTATTCAAAAATTTCATAATTGATTTTATTAGCTTTTTATAATTTCATCGTCTAGTACGAAACTGTAAAAGGTACGTCAGTTGTGGCATGATAAGTTGTTTTAAAAAGCTCAAGGAATTGGGGATAAAAATAACAATTTCAATTGAATTCGGTAAGAGAATGTTATTATCATAATAATAGTAAAGATAAAAAAAAGTTGTCTATGTCTTTATAGTTACAAAAAATTATAGAATTTATTATGTTTGACTTTAAAATTAAAATGCAAAATTTCACTCAGCTTCTTAATTAAAAAACATAGATCAAGTTTTTTTTCTCTTTCATAAATGAAATACGTATTTTATATATATATATATATATATATATATATATATATATATATATATATATATATATATATATATATATATATATATATATATATATATATATATATAAGATAAGATGAAATCTCTTGCACAAGTGGGGGGATTGCGGATCCCATTTTGCAAGGGGGCAAGAATCAAACCCTTCGCCTCCAACCAGTCAACCTTGATTCTTAAATGGAATACGTATTGGTTTCGATAATAAGCAAGATTTCTACAAATGTAACTAAAAATGATCATAAATTGGGTGTTGGTTTATAATCTTATACTACCTCCGTTTCTTTTTAATTGTTACACTTTGACATTTTACACTATTCACAAATTGCACTTTGACCATCATTTGTGATTTATACGTGAATAAAAATATATTCATGTGGGGTTTTGTTAGATTCGTTTTCGTATGTATTTTATTAATATGTACTTTTTATAATTTTTACAAATACAAAACTAGAGATATATATCATCAAAGTTTTACATTGACATGCGTGAAAAGTGTAAGTGTAACAATTAAGGGTCCGTTTGGTTGGAAATATTTTAGGCTTGGAAACGGATTGAGATAACACACTCCCTTATTTTATGTTTGGTTGGGTTATCCATTTTTTTCACTCCCTTACTAGCCCAATTTTGATTCCCCCATCTTGAAACCCTCCTCACACCATAGGAAACAAAAAGTAAGGGAGTCATTAGGCCAATGATTCTATTCCTACATCAAAACAAACAAGTGTCTAAAGTAACACATTCCATTTCCATTCCATCCTTTCATCCCATTCCATTCCCTTTCCATTCCTTATTTTGAACCAAACGACCCCTAAAAAGAAACGGAGGTAGTACCTCGTAATGTTTTGCGGCCACTGCTAGGTGTAAGATGGTATTACCATCACTATCCTTGGAGTTAAGCAGCTGAGCATCACCCATAGTTCGAACCAAGAACACAAGAGCCTCGGACTGACTATGTTTCACGCACAAGTGTAAAACAGTTTCGCCATCAGTAGTCCGCTCTCGAGCTGCTTGTGGCGTAGCTCTAAGAAGCATTCCAAGCACTTGAATTTGACCATATACAGCTGCAACATGAATCACGTTCCTTCCATCTAGATCGCGCACAAAGCACATGGTAGGATTTATTTCGAGCAACGCATTCAATATCTCCAAATGCCCTTTTGCTGAGGCCATATGTAGGGGTGACCATCTTTTTGATTGATCAAGCTCCTCTGCTAGCTCTGGTTTGTGGCGTAAAATCTCTTTTATAAACTCCAAGTACCCATGGTTGGTGGCTACATGCAACGGGGACTGCACGAAACGATACGATTTCTCGATGATGCATCGATCGAGGATGAGGGGATCATCCCGGAGCAATTCATGTAAAGATGGTACGTCTCCTAGAAGTGCTGCATCATATAACCGTGTTGTTAGCAGCTGAAGTCTCTCTGTTTGTGATTCCATCTCGTTATATTTTATGGAAAGACAAATGCTAGAATTGTGAGAAATAAACAAGGAATTATATAGTCAAGTGATCAGTTTCATCTTTGAAACATTTAAATCACATTCATAGTCAATGTTCAGCACGAAAATTCAATAAAAAGCAACTTTAGCCTTTTTTTATCGCATTGGACTAGCGATAAATTGAAAATTTGATGGATACTGATAATTAAGTATTGGAAGTATACATTCTGAAAGGTCGTAAGTTTGTGAATTTATTAGAGATAATATGATGTGATTTTGATCGGGTCACTTGTTGCACTAGGCCCCTAATCGTGTAGATGTTATTCTAGGTAGGTGTGTTATTATATACTAGAGGGAAAAGGACGGCTAAGTTGACTCAATACAATTATCTAAACATGAATTTCTCCAATTTTATCTATAGATTATTCCATAAGGATAGGAGTTAGCTCAAGTGGGTAGAGCGCTCCCCCTTGACCCTTGAGGTCAGGGGTTCGCCAGCCAATGTGTTGGTGTTTCCTACAGGCTAGTAGCCTTGTAGGGGTCAGCCCTTAGGCTGACTTAATTTCCTAATAAAAAAAAACTTATAGATTATTCCATTTTAATCTCAATTACGGAGGTTAGAATCTCATTTTAAAGATGTATTAGGATTCTCTTTGTTTTTAATTTTTTTCTAATCCATTTCTTACCTTAAGATGATGGCCCTTAAGCTATCCATTGAATTAGAAAATGTAACATTCAAGATACCAACTCAAACACGAAAGGAGGCGAGGGAGGGGAAGGAGAAAGTTAACTGGTTAAAAAAGCACTTATCAGTTAAATGGAATCATTTTGGAAAGGTAATCTCCATAATTGAAATTAGTTCATAGTAATTAGTAGTTGAGAATTGAGATATTATGGGAAGAAAAGTTCCATAAAAATGATTAGTGTTATTAAATTTTCCTACAATTTTTATTTTAAATGGTTGAATAAGACTCTTTGTTTCTGAAAATTGTCAGGAGCCATCAACTTCTTATTCTAGCATAAATAAAAAAGTTTTCCGAGGGCGTGTTATTGCAAGGTAGTTTACAACCTTAATGAGAACAAAATAAATAAATTTATTGATAGACTCTGTAAATACTTCTTAGAAAGTCAGCACGAGTTCTAGAAAATTATCTTAAAATTTCATGTACGAGTCCGCTAATGGACGCTAGATAAGAAATATAACTTATATCTGAACAAGTTGAGTTGGCATTTTGTCTTGTGGATTTTATTTCACTTATATTTTCAACTTTAATAACAGTTATAGAGGGTGTTGTTTGACTTGTGTACTCATTTTCTCTTTTCTTTTTGGGAACTAGTTAAAAGAATTATGTGGTTTTAGCAATAATACGTTCAGTTTAATCTGCACTTATTCTGCATATATTCACTTATGTAGCAACCTCTGTCAAGCATAAAAGCGTTAAAGAACTTAACAGTTACTATTATTTGTGTTTCACTCATTGTGTAGATTATGTTGATACATTTGATGAAGCTAAAATTATATATATGCTATTGTTAAGTGATGTTATTTGAAGTTTCGCAATGGTTCAATCTGCAGCCTTCTCTTGGAAAGTGTTATGTTCTGCACTTTTGCTTCATTGTCTGCACTTACGATCTACATTGAATGAGATTGATAGTAACACAACGGAAATAGGAGCTATCACATGCTCCGAGAACCACCACTTAACCAGCTAAGTTCTTCCTTCCTCATATAATTTCCTTTCTATCAATGAGGACATTGATCAGTTTAAGTGTGGGGGAGACAAATGGTGAAATTTTTCAATTTTGAGCTAGAAATTTGGTGAATTAGCAAAAACATGAGAATGAATCGTGTTTTGTGGTGGCATTATATGATTTATAATTTTATATGTTAATTTTTTAGATTATATGAAAATGGGCCTGGGTAACCCAATAAGGAGGAGGAGAGTTTAGCCCACTTACAAGTTAGGAGGTTCCATCCTAAAACCAATTAGTGATAGGAGGAGTAACTCCTCATCTTATAAAGTGGTTTATTCTTTCCTCTTTCTCCAATGTGGGACACTCACAAGTGGACTTTCAATGGGTTTCAAAACACCCCCTCACTTGTGAGTGTCCTTAGAAATTCAGAGCTAACTGGAAAGGTCAGAGTAATAATCCAGTAGCGATCAAATATCCAGTTTAGACGAGACCCACAACCCGGGCTCTGATACCATGTTAATTTTCAGATTGTATGAAAATGGGCCTGGGTAACCCAATAAGGAGGCGGAGAGTTTAGCCCACTTACAAGCTAGAAGGTTTCATCCTAAAACCAATTGGTGATAGGAGGAGTAACTCCTAATCTTATAAAGTGGTTTATTCTCTCCTCTTTCTCCAATGCGGGACACTCACAAGTGGGCATTTAATGGGTTTCAACACACCCCCTCAAATGTGAGTGTCTTTAGAATTTAGAGCTAACTGGAAAGGTAATCATAAATAATCCTCTTAGGAGCTGGACATCCTTTCGAGGTAAACCTTTACCTAGTTGCTTGATTAGAGGCCCAGTTTAGAAGAGACCCACAACCCGGGCTCTGATACCATGTTAATTTTTCAGATTATATGAAAATGGGCCTGGGTAACCCAATAAGGAGGAGGAGAGTTTAGTCCACTTACAAGTTAGGAGGTTCCTCCTAAAACCAATTGGTGATAGGAGGAGTAACTCCTCATCTTATAAAGTGGTTTATTCTCTCCTCTTTCTCCAATGTGGGACACTCACAAGTGGAGTTTCAATGGGTTTCAACATTATATGATGAATACAGGTTCTAGTATCCACGACTTTAAGTTATGAAAAAAAAAATTAAGATATATCCTGTTTTTATGAGGAAGTAGTGTTGCCAAATTTTCTGTAGCATTTTTATTTTCTCATATACTAAAAAAAAATATGTGCTTTTGTTTGCATTAGTTTTAGTATCGTTGCATTTAATTTAGGATTTCCACCTCTTAATTTTATAAGGAATACCTATTAGTAAAAATTAATAAGAAACTCTAATCTAACTTGTTTTCAACCAAACAAAAAAAAATTATTTTAAAACAAAGATTTTGGGAATGCCTATGTGATTGGTAAGAGGATGGTCAGACTTGAGAGATTTATAATACAATTGAAAAAGAAACTATCTTACTTCTCTTTAATAAGCTGGCTAGATAGATAGACCAAAACCTTGTGAGCTTTTGAGCCTATTAGACTGACACATCGACATCAGTCTCATTATTTTCTTTCTTGTGTGATATCCTCAATGAAATATGGCTCTTGAACTTGACTTGGTACTCTTTGAAACATTTGTGATAAATGCTATGAAGAAATGATTTAGGCACTCTTTCCATATATATTTTAGCTCCAGAGATTTTTCTTTCATATAATATTTCCCTTTGTTTAGCCCTTTTTGAGCCTTAAAATCCTTATTTCTTTAATAATCATACATTACAAAAACCTCCTACATATTATACCCAAGCCTAGCTAAGGGGAGTTATTAAGATGAGTTTGTATTGTAAGTTTTTGTTATCGTGAAAAAAATATTGCCTAAAGAAAAAGGGAAGAAACAAAACATGGATTATGACATTGAAAAAAAAATTATTTGAGAAGAAAAACAGAAGAATAAAAAAAAAGTGTTTGAAGATTATATATTGGTGAAAAGGCTATGAATTATATGTGAAATTGTTGCAATTGCATTATTATTTGTGGTTGAGGATGAGGTGATATAAAAGAAATTAATGTAGTTGGAGACTTGGAGTATGATGTTCAATGTATAAAAGGAGCTTGTTGTGACTGAAACATCTCAAGTCATGTATTTTTGCTCCCTTTAGCTTGGCTTCTTTTTAACTCCACATTCCTAAATATTATCCCTACCCTTTAAACCTTAGCCATGTTACAACCTGTTAAAAGACCTTTTGTTCTTTATATATGTATCTTGTCACCATCCAAGTTGAGAACTGAGTCGATAGACAAGTTTAAAGAAATATACTTCATTTTGAGTCGACTTGGTTGTAGGTTTGAGTGAATATCATATAACCCTAAACACATGAGAGTTGAGTGATTAATTTATACTTGTGAGGGTCTATTTATTGAACTCAATGCACACAAAAGTGTGAATTCATGCTAGCTATTTTTGAGTTGTGAAAAGAACCATTTTTCATGAAGTATTATGAGTTTTAATAGTTTGAAAAGTTCAAATGAGACTATAGCATCCCCACTAATATTTTCTCACTGTTTTCATGACTAACTTTAAATGATTTAGTTTCTTATCTTGTACTTATTTAATTTAGTTATTTCCAATAAAGAAAATTGAGGTGGTATATTAGTCTTGCATTTAGTATTAAATTGCATGTAGTTGTCTATTAGTAATATTTTGATCGAGGGCGATCAAAAGCTAAGTGTGGGGGAATTTGATAAGTGCATATATTTCTATATTTTTGGCCCCTAAAATTAGTTTTATATTTGTCTTCTTTGTGTTATTTAATAACTTTTATTGACTTTTATTAATAAGTGGGTTATTTATGTTTATATTATATTTTATTAAATAATAGCTTAAATTGTGTGTTAATCTTATTATAGGTGATTTACAACTTTCTTTTGTTTAAAAAGACAACAAAGAACAAAAGAAAGAAGCAAAGCAAAGCAAGGACATTAAGGAGAACCCACTATACGTGGGAAGCAATTGTAAAATAAAGATGAGAAAAGAAAGTTGCCTCCCTTAACATTTCTTCTCACCTTCACGAGCAGATGTGCGGTGCCAAAGAAATAGGAAACTTTCCTATTTATCTCTTCCACGAACAGAGCACAAGAGGATGAATTTGTTTCCTCAATTTTCGAGATCTGATGGATAGCAAAATCACGGGTCTAATGTAGAGAATATGGGGAAATCCAATTGTTTCTTTCTTCTCTACAAGCAACTTCCCTAAAATTGATCATAGTTCGCGGGATTTCTCAATTGGGTATAAAAACCCCTAATGTCTACCGCAAGAGGACACACAAGTATCCACAATGTAAGGGTTTTGTGAGACAGTGAAGATGGTCCAAGTTCGATTGATGACTTTGGCGTTGAAGGCCTATGAAGGTGGACGATCGTTCTTTGTGGGTGAAATCGAAGGCAGCGGCTGCGTCGGCGGAACTCCAATCTATGAGTTTTTCCCTTCTTACTTTCAATTAATTAGTTTTTAATTGTTCTTGTATTCATGACTTCTTAATTTTAGATATAGTTTTCAGTTGTTTTGATGTTCTTATACTTTTAGTTCACAATAGTTGATTTATTAATTATTCAATTCATATTATTGTGTTTTTAATATAAATTTAATCTCTTTACTTGTGATTGTGCGCACGGTTACAAATAGAGAGTAATTAAATTATGCTAAGTAGTCATTAGGCACGGTGTTTAATGGTTATTTAGAGTTAACGTCTTAATATAATTAGAGTGAGCGGCTCACCTTAATTTTACTAAGTATATGAATTGGTCTAATAAAACAAGTTTGTTAGGGTTGTATTTGTCTTAGTAAGATCTAGTTTTCTAGTGAGCAAGACAAGAATTGATCGCGGCGATAATTCACCAACTTAATTGCTAAGTCGAGTACTAAAGGGAACTAGATTATAAGTATTAAACAATTGTTAATTATCTAATTAATCTATGATCGAACCGTTATGTTGGCTTGCTTGTTTGTCACTTGTACATATTTACATTTGTTATTAGTTATTTGATTTAGATTATTAGGTACTCTAGCTTGATTCCAAACCCCCCATTCTATGTAAATAATGTATATATTAGTTGTTATTATATTCTTTATGTGCATAATAGTTTATTTTTGTTTTAGTTAAGCTTTGAGAGTTAGGAATTTTAATACTTCTCGTGGGATCGATCCTTTCTTACTCTTTTACTAATTGTTATTATTTTTAAAGGACTAAGATAGGTATTATAAATTATTAATTTGTATACGGTAAATGATACAAACTAATAATACATGGATCTATCATTTCTTTTGTTAGGCTTAACTATTACAGACTGATGACACTCCCTTATTCATAATCATATATAACATGGGCAAATTCACCCACTCAGCTAACTAGTTTGATATGTCCACTATGACATTATTATATATCCCCCCTCCTAACTCGTTAAGTTGGAGAGAAGACAAGTAAAAGAAGTGTTAAAATAGAACACAAAACTACATAACGTAGATACAGAATTACATATATAGTAAAGCATACGGAAGAAAATAACACCAGTCTTGATTATGTGGTACTTGCTTGAACTGGGAAGCCAAGTTTCCTGAGGATCTTTGAGGGTAAGGTTGGTTTCCTCCTGATGAGCTTGACTAGGAAGTAAAGAGCATGTCCAATTAGCAATATCACGGTGATACTTAACCAAACACAAATGATAAATTTATCAGGCTTTCTTTCTTTCCTTGGATCAGTACCATCAGGCACCAGAGTCATTGCCAATGACATTGCATAAGTCGCCGTCGTCGCGGAAACTGCAATCCACATTGTTATCCTCAAAACCGCCATAAAAATTCGGCTATAAGGTAGACCGCTTATTAGTAGAAGGATGACACTAAGAGATGAAACAAACGCTATTGTGTTCAACACCATTACACGAGAAAACTGCTTTTTGAATTGATCATATAGTACTGGAGTACCTGCTAGATGTTCATAAGTTTTGGTGTCACTAGTTTCTTTAAGAAGTTTGTCTTCTTGCCAAAAACCACCAGGAGGATTAGTAGTCCCGAATTGGAAAGCCATGGTTGCTATCAAGGATGCAACTACCATTAGGGCGTTACTTTGGTTGTCCAACCATTTAGTTCTTTCTTTTCTTTTCAGTGCATCTTTTGCACGTAATGCTTTGGCATTTTCCAAAAGCTCCTCTATATCGTAATATCCATCTCTTCTTTCTTTTACAAGAATGCACATGTGACTGTCCAAAGCTGTTAACCCATTATTATTTACTTCGTTCTTTTCCATCTTTGGGCGTCCAAGCAACATTTCTACCATCTGCCCCCATGTCAAGTAATATCAATATGTCTATGAAAATTTAAATCAAATAATATAAACTTTGAGCAGTTCTCTCAAAATATTACAACATTTGGATTATTTATAATATTATCAATCTTTAAACCTACTTTTCCTAAAGTAAGTCAAAATTGCCGGTAATCTAGGTACTTTGACACATGTCTCTATTTCATTAGTCGTTTTTTAATTTTAATATAAATAAAAGAACAAATAAATACATTTTTTTTCTCCTCCTTCCCTTTCACAATACACAACCACCACCGGGTTTCGAGGGTGGCTGGGCTAGGATGGTGATTGCAAGTGGGGGTGGCTAGGGTGGTGGCTGATTCGAGGTTTCGAACAGTGACAGAGTCAAGATTTCAAAATCGCAGGGTCATGATGGAATACCACTATCTACCGGTGGCGCTGAAGAACATGAATTATCTTGAAATTTCATTTTCTTAAACATAAATTGTCGAAGATCGGGTTGTTTTTCCATTGTCTTTGATTTTTTTAATCTAGGTGTATCACTCATCGTTTCCTATATTCATTATTTAATACAAATAAATTAACACATATGAACTAACTATTAAACTATATGAAAATCAATCAATAAATTACCATTATAAAAAAATTATATCATCATAGAAAATTATAAATTAATTAACACTACCATCATAAATCAATTCGAAGGATGGTGGTTGGGGCTTTTGGGTAAGGCTGGTTTCTAGGGTTGGCAGCGGAGTGAAGGGGGCAGAGGCAAAGCCAACTGGGAGGACATAGGGATAGATTTCCTTTACTTTTAAAAAATAATTTCACGGTTTAAAAAAACGAAAAACAGAATAACAGACAAAGCCTTTGAAAAACGAAAAGTGAAAATCGAGAAACCAAGGAAGGAGATAAAGTTTGAAACGCTAACTCCCTGCCACGAGCAACGAATCGTTGAAAAGTGAGCTATGAGTCGCCGTAAAAAGTGAGGAACGAAGGAAGGAGATAAAGTGAAGAACCCAACCAAAGTGAGATATGATTCAAACGAAGGAAGAACATAATATGAGGAACCCACCCACGAGTCGTCGGATGTACGCTGCCAGCCCAGCTGTCCAGACGCCAGTCACTAGTGACTCAATAAGTCATTTTTTTCCTAAACCCGAAGTTTCAATTTTTTTTGAGGTAATATTTATTGATTGTAGAGTAAATTGACTTGTAAATTTTTATTTTTATCATTGTTTGGTTGTGATTATGGTTGAATGCTTGAATTAGTTGAATTGATTTGTTGTTGGTCATGAATTATTGAGTTGATTTGTTGATTCATGTTTTAGGTTTATTTAGTTTGTAATATCTAATTTGGAAATTGTAAATATGAGTTGATTTATAATTGACTAGTTTGGTTTGATAATGTAATTAATTCATGTTTATCAATTTAATTAGAAAATGTCTAGTGATTCACATTCACCTGATTCAAACAAGTCCAAGGCTAAGGGGAAACAATCCGATCTTGGATAATTTATGTTTGAAAGAATGAAATTCCAAGAAACATCTTGCTCTTCACCCACTCATAGTGAGACACCTCAAAATGAATCTCCTTAATTTCTCTTTGGATTGTAAGACTCTAAGCATTTTGGAATTTTGGACTTAAAACGTTAAGTATTAAACAATTTGTGTTGTAGTGTTTTTTTCTTAAAAACAATTTCGAAATGCTCGACGTCCGTATTTTGTCCCTGCACTTTAAGAATCCTGCCTCCGTCACAGGAAGAGGGTGATTTCCAAGGTACGAGATGGGGTGATTTTTTGGGGTGGGGTGGGTTGGGTGGGGTGGGGTGGAGGTGAGGGGGGAGGAGGAGGGGTGAGGGGAAGGGTGGTGTCCGATGGGGAGGGGGAGAAAGAGGCCGGGAGAATTCCTACGCATCACAAATTAAACTAAAAGGGTCAACAATGGTAAAGTCAAAAACAGTAATATGGATATAAGTGGTAAGGGGTAAAGATAAATAAGCTAAGGACTAAGGTAAAAGAAAAAGTCATAATACTCCTTCCATTCTCTTTTGTTCTTCTTTTTTAGAATCTTGTTACTATTCACAATTGAACAGAATCTTCTAAAATTATTTTCAACATATGATAAGAATAATATAATAATGTAGGGTCTTATTTGATTCGTCTCCATGAGTACTTTATTAATATTTAATTATTATAATTTTTACTAATATACAATGAAAGATATTTAAGGTAAAAAATGTGCATTGACAAATATGTAAGTTAAAATAGAAACAGCAAAAAGAAATAGAGGGAGTAATTTAATATCATATTTGATGACATATGATTTAATTTTACCCCATCAAAAATAATACATGAATCGCAAAAATTTTAGAATTCATATAATAGTAAAAAATTTCAACTTTAGTTGATTAGGATTTGATGTCAAATCTTGAGTCCTGCCTCTAAAAGATATTAGCCACTTAAAAAAAAATAAAAGATAAAAGAGAGAACAACTTACCTGACGTTGTTGACCAATGACTGCAAGGTGCAAGACAGTATTGCCATCATCGTCTTTGGAGTTAAGCAGCTCATCATCTGAATGATGTAACATAAGCTGCAGAGCTCCAGCTTGATTATGCTTGACGCACAAATGTAAAGCAGTTTCACCACGATTGGTCCGCACTCGAGTTGCGTGAGGGTTCGCACGATGAAGCATTTCAAGCACTTGTGTGTGACCATTCATGGCTGCAACATGAATTAGAGTCCTCCCATCTTCATCATCTGCAAAAATCATATTAGATTTTCTTTCAAGAATAGTTTCAATAATCTCTTTGTGTCCCATCTTGGCTGCTACATGTAATGGGGACTGCATGAAACAGCTTGATTTTTCCATGCATAGATCGAGGATGAATGGATCTTCTTGTAATAAGTTGATCAAGGAATCCACATCTCCCTTCAGTGCTGCTTCATACAATCTTGTTTGTCCTTCCATCTTATTTTTGGACAGGAAGCTATTGAAAATTCACTCAGCTATAGTAGTGGTCTTATGTTGTTTCATGATATTTATACTAGTGCTACAACATGACACTATCAATCAGTAAATCAGATGGGCAAGCATTGTAGATAGTGTTGCTAACTTATTCTAAAATGGCATCTCATAGGAGTATCAAAGTAAATAGATAAGTTGAAGATACCAAAGCTCACTGAAAACTTTGGTACCAAACTACTCCCTCTGTCTTTTTTTAGTCGTTACATATACTTCTTCACAACGATCAAGGAAAATGGTGGGGCCCACTGTGCAAAGAGAGTATAAATGTAAAGTAAGAAAGTTTACTTAAGTTAATAATTTTGGTAGGAAAAAGGGACTTGGCCCACTTTTTTTTTAACTGGCGGTTTTTTTTATGGGAATTAAAGGGGACTACTTATTCACTTTTGCTCCAAAACAAGATTTCAATGGCTTTATAATTTCAACATGTATTTAGGTTTTCCTCCAAAAAATTCATGGAACCAAGTTACAACAATTGTCAACAGGGATTACAAATCTCGAAAATTTTCATGGAAGGCAAAAGTAAAAAATTACAGCAGGAGTTGAAATCCCCCCCCCCAAAAAAAAATTATCCAAACTAAAATTGAATGTCAAATAGGGAAATTCAAGTTTTCGCCCCAAAATTTACACAAGTCACCAGCACAGTAATTTTATAAGCACACACATCAACCATTTCAGAGGCCTCATTTCACTTTTCTTCCATATTTCATCAATCCAACTTCATGAAGTAGAGAAAAACACAATCAACTATTGTAAGGGGGGTGGGGGTTTAGGGTGGTATCACTCTCAGCTTGACATCATTGAGTGATTGAGCTTACCTTTTTTTCTTAAGTTTTCATTGCATAAGTTGTTGAAAATTTCTCAGCCTGAACTTGTCTGGCATCCATAGCAATGCTACGGCTCCCCTATACAGTTCTACTGATAAAACTTCCACAGCTGCAACATCAACTGCTCAACCAAGAGAACAAGTCATCCCACTATTGATCTTAACGATCCAATTCCAGATAGAGAGGTCTCAGATTTGAATTCTCTGCCACTTGATGAATTCCCACATGAAGAAATTAAAACATCTTCAATGAATAGCAAGTGAATGAAGATGAAGAATTAGTGCAAAAATGGTTAAGTGATGCTTCAGATGTAGGCATAGAGTTTCAATGGACATATTCTTGATCAGAAGATGAGCAATAATAACAACAACCAAAAGTTGCACAGAAGAGAAAGAGCCATGTTATAGACAATTCAATGAGAGGCCATGTAATGTGGCAGACAAGTTACAATAACTTGTGCAAAGAAATGAACATGGCTATAAGTTACCATGTGGAACATTGAAGAAGATTGCATCAGATTTCAACACTTCAAGGTGGACAGTCCAAAAAGTGTTGAACAACAAATCCACAACAACACAAACATTGATGTCAATAACAAGAGGACAAGCAGAGTTGGAAGAAAGAAGATTTAATTGGATCCATCACACTTAATGGCTATTTCATTAAGGAAGAGGACAAGTGTTAGGGCTAATATTATGGCTCTAGGGATGCAAATGTGAAATCAACTAAGATCAGTATCATAAATCATAATCAACTTACACGTACAATCAGCAAACATGAATGAACTTACAAGAAAACTGAAATGAAGTCAAATCATCCACAAACAAGCGCAAAACAATTAAAATGAACAACATCAGCAACATCAATGAACTTAAATCAACTAACTTCAAGCCTCTTCTTCCCGACTGAATTGATTAAATTGTGCAGCACAATTTATTCAGTTCATTCGAGAAGAAGAGCTTGAAACATGAAATGGACTTAAATCAAATAACATGAACCAACCGAAAACCCTAAAAGTTAATTTATATCAACTCAAAGCAACCTAAATGAATTAAAATAAATTGTAATCAACCAAATGCAACTAAAATAAACAGGTTAGCACCATAAATAAACTTAAATCGACCTAAATAAAATTTAGTCAACATAAATCAACATAAATTAACTAGAATCAAGTAAAATTTACAAAAATCAACTAAAATCATGTGAAATCACCATAAATCAACACCAATGAACTTAAATCAACATAAATCAGTTCTAATTCAGTGTATAGTACCATAGATGAACCTTAATCAACTTAAATCAGTAACTTAATAGGACAAACAAGAATAAAAAGAATATAAATGAACCTAACTCAAACGTAGTCGCCGACCAAAATAATACATAAGTCAACTAAAATCATGTGAAGTTAACAAAAATCCACAAATATGAACATAAGTCCACATAAATCAAGTGTAGTGAACAAAATTAAACATAAGTACCCTAAGATCAAGTCAAGTTAACAAAAATCCACTAAATTCAACATAAATCCACATGAATCAAGTGTAGTCAACAAACTTAAACATAAATCAACATAAAGCATGTGAGATCCACTGAAATGAACAAAAACATGAACAAATATCCATATAAATCAAGTCAGATCCATAAAATCATCTAAATTCACTCCAAATCAACTTAAATCATCCCAACTCAACTAATATGAACATAAATCAACATAAACGAAGGAAAATCAACATAAATCAACATAAACGAACTTAAATCAAGTGAACTCCACTGAAATCAACATAAATCAACAAATATTAACATAAATCATCAAATATCAACATAAATCAAGTGATATCCACCAAAATCAAAGTAAATCAAACTGAATTAACTTAAAATAAAAGCGTAAACATCAATAACCCTAGACATGCAAACTAAATGCTAACAAATATTATGCTTCCAAACGTAAGTCACAAGTAATTCAGACAAAAATAAAAAGAGGATTAAGTTAAGGAGTGGACCGATCTCCTATAAAAGAATTATAAAAGACATTCAAAATTAATGGTTTTTGAACCACGTGAGATAAGATCGCCATAATTCGAACCCTTTAGGGGGGATCTTCAATTTTTTTTTCAGCTTTTGTTCCGTTTTTGGACGAGAAAACACCAAATCTGGTGGTTTGATTGAAGAGACACCGCAAGACCAACAAAAGTTACCCAGATAAAACTGATTATTTCCAACCCTAACTTCTTTTGATTCACAATCGAACTCATCGTCAAGCAAGTCAAAGGGCCTTTCTTCAAAATGGGGGTTAAATCATCCATGGAAACACAACAAGAATAGGGGACTCAAAGTTTAAAAGAACTGAAAAAACTAAAAAATTTGTTTCACAAAAATCGCATTGCAAGGATAATTAATCTAGGGTTTTTTTTGAGAGTTTACAACTAAAAAAATCTTGATCTATCAATTTTAGGAAGAAAAGGAGAGAGAAAAGTGAATTTCAGAGAGTAAGAAGAAGCGTCAGAGAGAGAAAGAGATCTGAAGGGGATGAGTCATTAGGGTTTTGGATGGAGATATAGTACGGCTTATGGGGGGTTGGGGTATTTAAGAGGGGGTTGGGGCAGTAAATAGGGTTAGGTGGGGTTGGATCTATTAGTTGGGCTTAATAGGGGGAAGTGGGTGAGGTTTTTTTTACCATTTTTTAAAATAAGGAGAAATATAGCAATTATAAAGAGACAGATTTAAATGATAAAAATATAGGAACTAAAAAAAGACGAAGGGGGTAATGCTTTAGTACCAAGTAAGAGTTACTTTGGTATAGGTATTGTTACCTAGTGTTAGACTCGTAAATAAATACTACTATCCCCAACAGTAGGTTCAACAATAGGAGACTTGTGCAACAATGTCAGGACTCAAATCCCGAACTGAGCTCCGCCTTCAAACCTGCAAAAAGGGACCCACCCTAGAGGTTTGGGTGGTATTTCCCCCTCCGAAACTTAAGTCAGGTATCAGGAGTGGAAAAAGAACTTTTTTAGAGAGAGAGAGCATAGAGAGTATTTATGGCAGAATAACAGTACTATGCTCTGAAAAACGTACTTTTCCCCTGATTTCAAGGACTATTTATAGTGTCTGAAATGACTGTTGTACCTTGATGTCACCCTAATTTGGGAGCATCTGATTGGCTAAACAATAATGCTATGACATGTGGCAATCACTGATTGGAGAGTACATATCACCCATATAAAGGTGTTTTTTGTGTTTACTGGGCTTAGGTATAGATTGGGTCATAAGAAGGGCTTAGTACACCTCTCTTTATTCAGAAAAATAAATGTACTTTACCCCCTATAAGCTTCTAGTCCATGTACTTTACAACAGCAAAAAGAGTGCCACCTGTAAGGCTGTGATGAGGCCACGTATCCCGTCTATAGCCATTGATTTATAGGCTACAAGAGGTATCATGGTGAATCCATTTTGTTACCAATTTGCCTAAGCTTTGGTATCAACCTATACTTATTTTGGTACCTCCATCTTATAAAATTACCTTGGTACCCTTTTGAGATGTCATTTTGACATCTCACTATGAGACGCCAATTCAAACTCCAAGAATTATACACCTAAGAATCACGTCTCCCCTCTTGTCAAATGCATATCAAACTCTTTTATTACTCAAAAAATTAAGAAAAGAGTTTGTAATTAATTGATCACAAACCTTTGACTCCACAGTCTGTAAGTGATAATCCAACCACCAAACTACATCTTATAATATTGAGACTTTGATTTATAGTACAACTTAACAATATTGATGAAAAGCAATTTGTGAAACCAGTGCTACTCATATTCAAAAGTTCTTGTATTAAATGGTATAGAGTTATGCTCTCTTTTCAACTTACATTTACTTATCTTGGGAAAAATCAAGATAAGTTTCAAAAGTGAAAATTAAGACAGTTTTGAAAATTTTAGAAAGTTCTAAAAATTAGGAAAAAGTAAAAAAAAAAAAAAAGAGCTCATAATAGATAAGATAAGTTCGATCAGGTAAAATGGATAAAAATAAGTGTTTCTGTCTAGAAATTAAGGGCTCTGGTTCCTTTGCTTAGGGAGTACCGGGTCAGATTCGAATGTCCTGAGTCCAAAGTTCGTACGCCGGAATCCTGCAAAAGTAACGGTTAGACTGCCCCGGGGGTTGTTCCGGGATCGCCTCTCCGACGCTCAAGTCAGTGATCAAGCTTAGAGAGATAAAGTCTAGAGAGAGATGCTCTGGTTTGTAGGTGAGAATTCAATACCTTCTCATTGATGAGGGGTTGAGTATTTATAGTGCTGAGGATATCCCAACTGTAGGCCAGCTGGGGGCACTGACAGCTGGGATGCACCATCACAGGTGGGGCCCTCTAGAGGTTTAAGGCCCTTATTGGGCTTAATTATCCCTGGCAGGCCTAACCCAGGAAATAAGCCCAAACAATTAGCCCCACGCCAGGAATGGGAAACATCGATGCCTTGCTGAAGTGTCTCCCGTTCGTGGCGGAACCTAGACGATTTTGAACCCAGGCTGATCTGCTTTTTAGGCAAAAAAGGAGGGCACGTGCCGACCCAGTCTCCTCAAGGAGAGGGGTGGCTAGTGCCGACCCGGTCTCCAAGGAGAAGGGTGGTTTGCCGACCCGGTCCTCAAGGAGAGGGGTGGCATGTGCCGACCCGGTCTCCTCAAGGAGAGGGTGGCATGTGCCGACCCGGTCTCCTCAAGGAGAGGGGTGGCATGTGCCGACCCGTCTCTGGAGAGAAGGTGGCATGTGCCGACCCGGTCCCTCAAGGAGAGGGTGGCATGTGCCGACCCGGTCTCTCGAGGAGAGAGGGTGGCATGTGCCGACCCGGTCTCTGGAGAGAGGGTGGCATGTGCCGACCCGGTCTCCTCGAGGAGAGGGGTGGCAGTGCCGACCAGTCTCGTAAGAGATATGGAAGTGGTGTAGTTTACGGCTCGGACCGGGGCCAATGAGCCCCATGCTTGTCCGAGCCGGTATCCCTTCGCTAAGTCAATTGGACTTGGAAGCTCACTCGACCAAGGAGGAGTGCCTCCTTAAGCCGAGCTGGTTGGACGCGGCTCGGATGAGGGGCCAATGAGCCCCATGCTTGTCCGAGCCGGTGCCTGCTCTCGCTAAGTCAATCTGGGACTTAGGAGACTTACTCAACCAAGGAGGAGTGCCTCCTGGGCCGAGCTGGTTGGACGCGGCTCGGATGAGGGGCCAATGAGCCCCATGCTTGTCCGAGCCGGTGCCTGCTCTCGCTAAGTCAATCTGGGACTTAGGAGACTTACTCAACCAAGGAGGAGTGCCTCCTTGGGCCGAGCTAGGTTGGACGCGGCTCGGATGAGGGGCCAATGAGCCCCATGCTTGTCCGAGCCGGTGCCTGCTCTCGCTAAGTCAATCTGGGACTTAGGAGACTTACTCAACCAAGGAGGAGTGCCTCCTGGGCCGAGCTAGTTGGACGCGGCTCGGATGAGGGGCCAATGAGCCCCATGCTTGTCCGAGCCGGTGCCTGCTCTCGCTAAGTCAATCTGGGACTTAGGAGACTTACTCAACCAAGGAGGAGTGCCTCCTGGGCCGAGCTAGTTGGACGCGGCTCGGATGAGGGGCCAATGAGCCCCATGCTTGTCCGAGCCGGTGCCTGCTCTCGCTAAGTCAATCTGGGACTTAGGAGACTTACTCAACCAAGGAGGAGTGCCTCCTGGGCCGAGCTAGTTGGACGCGGCTCGGATGAGGGGCCAATGAGCCCCATGCTTGTCCGAGCCGGTGCCTAAGGTTTTGGACCACTGGCTGAGGTGACCGAGTGGGTAACCTTGAGCTGATGAACTGGCAATTTGAGCTGGTGAACTTAATAGCTTCTTGGAACCCAAATGCCACGTGGCAACGGTGGATTATTGGGGTGCTTGAAAACATGGTGGCGATTCAACTTCTGGCATTTATGTTTTGTGACGATTGATATTCCGGGAGTTGTGTCTTTTGAACAGTTTTGGGCATTGGGAGGCCCATTAAGGTGGAAGCACAGCCCGGTCCAAGTGTGACGCGGGACACGGAGACCGAGGATTCTGCCTATAAGTAGGAGAGAGGGGAGAGATTTTTGTCACTTTACAATTCTCTCTCTCTCTCTAAATTTGAGTTTTCTGCTCTCTCTCTCTCTACTTTAGAGATTTTCTCTCTCTAAGTCCGGGCTCCATCTTCTTCGTCCGACCAGGTACGCCTTGTTTTGTTTTTTCTGCTAAGTTTTTCTTCTCTTTCTTTTAATAAAATCGGCCGACCCCCTTCTGTTGATAAATAATGGGGAGCTCGTCCGAGTCAGTGACACCCCCTCCCTCACCTCCTTATAATTTAGCCGAGGAAGTGAGGGGTATGGGAATGGTATTGGTGTCAACTTTAATAAGTTGCCCGGATCCCTCGGCTGTGCCTGAGGCGCTTTCCCTCCCGAGTACTCCTTCGCAAGCCGAGGAGGAGGAGGCCGAGGGTGCCATCCCCCTACCCTGGGAGGTGTCCCTGGCCTATCCTTCTTCGAGGAGTTACTTAGACAAATATTTGTCTGATGGTGTAGTTAGGGTAGCTATGCCGGGAGAAGAAGGCGAAGCTTCTACATCCGGTCGGCTGCGTATCCTGAGATCGACCCCAAAGGGTCCGGGAGCAAAATTTCACTTCCTCTTAATAAAGGCCTTAATGGAGGATGCCCGAGGCCAAGCAGCAAAGTTTCAAATAAAGGACCCCTATCTGTTGGTCCGACCCGATGCGAGCCATACCATCTTGTCTCCACCGCCCGGATGCACGGCTTTTATTATAAGGCAATGGAACTAGGCTTAAGATTCCCGCTGACCCAATTTGAGAAAGACATTCTGAACGCCTACAACTTGTGCTTGGGTCAGCTCCCCCAAATCTTGGGGCGGCATCTTAGCGGTTCAGGTGATCTGTGACATCATCGGTGTCAAGCCGACCCTTACCCTTTGGCGGCATATGTACAAGTTGTTCGAAATGCCAGCCGGGGATCATGGTCCGGGCTGGTGGTGCTTTCAGGCTCGGCGGGGCTACCGTACAGTCCTTGATCTCCCCACTTCTCAGAAGGGGTTCCGCCGAGGGTTCGCTTTGTGTACCATGGTGGGGAATGGGGCATCCCCACCGTGCCCCGTCAGCCGAGCCAAACCACTGTTTGAACTTCAAGGTGCCTGAGCTATCGACGAGGAAGCCGTGGCCGCTATTTACTTTCAGCTGGAGGCTAAGATAGTCGATGGTGGCGAGGTGTTGTAGCGGGGAACTGGCTCCCGAGCTGCAAACTGTCAAGAACGAGCATTTCTTGGCGGCCTTCGGCTTGAGTCCGGCCTTTCCAAGGGTAATTCGGCAAGAGGGGGTCCGGTTGACTTTTTTTGCTTTTTGACATTTTGTCTAACTCTTTTTCCTTTTGCAGAAGCCTCTCTAGCCTTCCTTAAAGAAACCGACCAAGAATGGCCGAACGACTGACCTCTGCTGCTCTGAAGGCGCTCGGATTAGGGCCGAGATGAAGGCCAACAAGATTAACAAGCCTTCCAAGCCAAAGGTAAGATTTCTTATCCGACCCGGTTTTAATCTCTTTCTTTTCTCACCAACTCTTTTATTGTTTGCAGGATCCTTCCAACCCTAAGCCGAGGAAGCGCAAGGAGCGCACTGAGAGAGGGTGGAGATGAGGAGAAGGCCTTGGCGAAGGCCCGAGCCGAGAAGGAGGCCTCGGCCAAGAAGGCAAGGCAAGAGCCTTCTGTGAGTGAACAGCCCCGCCCGGCTTCTGGGGATGAAGGACACACATTTCCCTTCACCCAGAGGATTTCGAGCCGGTGCGAGTCCAGCCATGTACAGGGGACCTCGCAACCGAGCAGACCTTATCCGAGGCGCCGGTCCCCTTTACAAATGTCCAAGACGGACAAGAGAACGGATTGCCAGTGCCTTGGAGAATACTGGTTACCCAAACCGACCGAGATCATATCAACGCGGTGAATGGGAGAAACGAATCGAGCGAACTCTTTCGCTCCTGGATGGACGTAAGTACCTTAGCCTTACTCCTCTTTTTACTTTTTCATTTCTATTTTCTAACTTGTCTTTGTTTTGCAGTTTTCCATCCGGATGACCAAAGTAGCCGAGGACCGGCTCACGCTGGTGCAGGAGGTTCAGAGCCTGAAGGAGACGGCTCGGAAGCATCTTGATGAAGTTTATCAGGCCAAGGAGGCCAAGCGTCTGGCCGAGCTCCGCTTGGAGGAGGCCAACAAAAAATTGAGAAGGGCGAGGCGACCTGGAAGCAGAGAGGGAAGACTGGAAGGTGAAAGGACCAACCTTTCTCTTGCCAAAGAAAACGCTGAGTCCGCCAAAGTACGGCCGAGACCAAGCAAGCTCAGGCCGAGAAGGATTGGAAGAGGTCCGGCTCAAACTCTCGCGGCCGAGGCTCAACTAAGAAGAAGCCCAAGCGGCCGTTTCTCGCTCTCAGGAGGAGTGGTTCAAGCCTGGCAGAAGTCGGACGACTGTACCGATTCTGCGCCGAGTGGGCCAATCCTCCCATAAGATGGGCGAGGACGAGGCGCTTCTAGGCTAAGGAAGCCTTGGCTGATTCCTGTCCCGAGGCGACTGGAATTCAGTCTGGTCTCGCTACCAGGAATTGTCCGAGGCCGAAGCAGCTGAGATTAAAGCCAAAATGGCTGAGGAGATGAGCTCGGACAGCGATTCTGATGATGAAGAAGAAGATGCTGGTAGCACCGAGCCACCTCCAACAGAGCAACCTGCTGCCGAGCAACCTGCCACGGTCCTTCTACTTAGCTGCTTTAGGATTTTATTTTCTTAGCTTTGGCCTTGTCGGCCTTTTAGCTTTTCTGCTTTCGACCCTGTTTTTTGTAAACTTTTGGTTGTATTTTACAACTTTTGATCAATTGGAATACAACTACTATTTTGCAACTTGTCATTTGTCGCACATTTTTTTGTTACTTGCAATATTACAGCGTTTAATAGACAATAAACTGGTTAAGTCTTTGCTTTTTGATCAAAATAATGAGACTGGCTAAGTCTTTTTATTTCTGGGGTAGAAACCGACTTGGTACATGGACTGGTTATGTCCGAGTTACAATTTGACTTGCTTGTTAAACCGACCAGGTAGTACTGGCCTTACATCATGCCCCTAGTGCAAGTAACGAAAAAGAAGTTACACATAGAATCTTTTGAGATTGTCTAGGTTCCAAGGCCGAGCCAGGGGGACCCCTTCGGGAGATTCGAGTCGGAATGTCCCTGGCTTGATGATTTCTGTAACCTTGTAAGGGCCGTCCCAATTTGCCCCCAACTTCCCTTTGAGATGGGAAAGTCCGGTGGCTTCGACCTTTCGGACGACCCAGTCGCCTAGACTGATTGGCCGAGGCTTTACTCGCCGTTAAAGTGCCTTGTGATTCTTTGCTTGTACCGGATGGCTTGTAGCAAAGCATTGCCTCGGGTTTCTGGCAAAGGTCTAAGTTGACGGGCTTTTCTTCTTCATTTTGGTCGAACTCATAGAATGTCATCCGAGGGGAGGGATTCCCACCTCGACCGGAAGGACAGCTCGCTTCCATAGACCAAGCCGAAAGGAGAGTGCCCCGTGGCTTCTTTCACCGTTGTTCGAGCCGACCAGAGACTCCGGTAGGTCGTCTACCCATGCCCCTTTAGCTGCATCAAGGGATTTCTTGATCCTTTAGGACAATTTTATTAGCCGACTCGGCTTGCCCGTTGGTCTGAGGGCGGGAGACTGCCGAGAACCTTGTTTGAATGCCGAACCGGGCACAATACTCTCGAGTCGGCCCGCTGTTGAACTGTCGGCCATTGTCTGATACCAAGGCTCTTGGAATTCCGAACCGGGTAATGATATTCCTCCATATGAACAACTGAACCTGCTTGTCAGTAATTGACGCCAGTGGCTCGGCTTCGGTCCACTTGGTGAAGTAATCAATAGCCACAATTAGGAACTTCCTTTGCCCAGAAGCCGGGGGAAAGGTCCGAGCAGGTCCATGCCCCACTTGTCGAAGGGCAGGACTGCTTGAATGGTGGTGAGGGGAGTGGCAGGCGCCCTTGGAATGTCCGAGTGAATCTGGCAGGAGGGACACCGTCGGACTAAGTCCGAGGCATCAGCTTTCAAAGTAGGCCAATAGTACCTGCTCTTAGCGCCTTTCCGGCTATAGTTCGACCCCCTTGATGGCTTCCGCAGGCTCCTTGGTGTATTTCCCGGAGGACATAATTTCCTTCCTCGGGAGTTATACATTGAGGAGGGGATGAGTGAAAGACTTTTTATAGAGCTGCCTTTCATGCCAAAGGAACCAACCTGACTTATGCTTAATCCGGTCGGCTTCTTTAGGATCCTGGGTAAGGTCCCGTCTCGCAAGTACTCCACAATTTCACCCATCCAGTTTGAGGATCGATTGAGTACGAGCTGCTCTTTGGCATTTATGCTAGGCTCCTTCAACACTTCCCAAGTTATGGTTCTGGGGCCGACCCTCAGCAGAACTAGCCATCCGAGCCAGTGCATCGCTTGCTGATTTTCCGAGCGAGGAATGTGATAATTCGGAATCCGGACAACCTTGCAATAACAGCTCGGGCTTTGGCCAAGTACATCCTCATGTTGTCCTCCTTGGCCTCATAGTCTCCGGAAATCTGACCCACTATGAGTTGTGAGTCGGACTTGGCTATGATTGAGTTTGCCCCAGCTAGGATGCATAGCTGTATTCCGAGGATAAGAGCCTCATACTCGGCTTCGTTGTTAGATCCGAGAAATTCGAACTTAACAGCATATTCAATTTTTTCTCCGACCGGGGGTTTGATGACCAATCCGGCTCCACAACCACTCTTTGTGGACGATCCATCAACAAGCAGTTCCCACTCCTCTTGCGAACCGACCGGGGGTCGAGTTGCGCATTCAGTGATGAAGTCAGCGAGTGCTTGGGCCTTGATGGCTCTTCGGGGCTCGAACTCGAGCCCAAAATCTGCTAACTGGTCTGCCCAATCACTCATCCGACTCGAGTGATTTCTATTCTCAATAAGCTTCCGGAGCGGTTGTCCGGTTAGGACTTTGATGGGTGTGCTTGAAATAGGGCTTGAGCTTCCGGCTCGCCATCACCAAGGCAAAGACCATTTTCTCAACATCGCTGTACTTCGCCTCGGCCCCCCTATAGGCGTGGCTGATGAAGTACACGGATGTTGCTTTCCTTCTCGCTCGGCTATCAGGACGGCGCTAAGAGCGTAGTCCGAGACAGCCAAGTAGATAAACAGGGGTTCCCCCGGCAAGGGGGAGATCAGTTTGGGCAAAGATGCCAAGTGATTCTTGAGGTCAGCGAAGGCTTGCTCGGCTTCGTCATCCCATGCGAACTCTTTTCGCTTCAGGGCCTTGAAGAACAACAAGTTTTATCGGCCGACCGGGAGAGGAACCGACCGAGTGCCGCTAAGCAGCCGGTTAGGCGCTGTACTTCCCGAACATTCCGAGGCGATTTCATTTCTAAGACCGCTTTGATTTTGTCCGGGTTGGCCTCTATACCTCTCTCATCTACTAGAAATCCGAGGCACTTTCCCCCTTTAACTCCGAAGACGCATTTTTTAGGGTTGAGCATCATTCGGTATTTCCTTAGGGTGCTCAGCGTTTCTTTCAGATCTGCAGGGTGATCCGACTGGGCCTTGCTTTTGACTATCATATCGTCAACGTATACCTCAATGTTCCGACCCAATTGGTCGCTGAAGATTTTGTTGACGGTTCGCTGATATGTCGCCCCGGCATTTTTGAGGCCGAAGGCATCATTTTGTAGCAGTAGACACCCTGAGGAGTGATGAATGCTGTATGAACCCTATCCTTCTCGGCCATGGGAATTTGATGATAGCCGGCATTTGCATCCATGAAGCTGAGAAGGGCGTGCCCTGCCGTTGAATCGACCAGCCTATCGATCTTTGGCAGAGGGTGATTGTCTTTTGGGCAGGCTTTGTTTAAGTCGGTGAAGTCGACACACATTCGCCATGCCCCACTCGGCTTTTTGACCAAGACCACGTTGGCCAGCCTTCCGAGTATTGACACTCTTCTATGAAACCCGCTTCGAGCAGCTTCTTGACTTCTGCTGCTGCCGCGGCATTTCTTTCGGGACCTTGGTGCCTGAGCTTCTGCTTGATGGTCTGAACCCCTCTTTGATGTTAAGCTCATGGCACATGATTTTCGGGTCGAGCCCCGGCATTTCTGTGGCCTCATAGGCAAAGACATCTTGGTACTCCGTGAGCACTTGGATGATATCTTGCCTTGTTTGCGGTCCATGGCCTTGCCTACCCTGACAGTCCGACCGGGGTCCTGGCCGATCGCGACTTCTTCGTCCTCTCGGCTGGCTGAGGACGCTCGTATTGCTTGGGTTTTCAGTTATGTACACCCCGAGGCTCGTTGAGGGCTGACCCCCTTCATATTTTCTTTTTTTCGAGTCCTTTTGGACGTCGTTGTCCGAGTCCTTTTGGACGTCGGTATTTTTTGAGGCTATTCACATAGCATCTCTTGCGGCCTGTTGGTCGCCTTGAATTTTTCCTACCTTCCCGTCATCAGTCTCAAACTGCAAGAGGAGCTGGTAGGTGGAGATGGCGGCCTTGGCCTTGTTTAGCATGGGCCTCCCCATTATTATGTTGTAAGGCAAAGGGATGTCTACCACCAAGAAGTCATCGGTAGGCTTCTCCCCTTACCCTTTTCACCCATCCGAGTGGGTAATTTTATTGATCCGACCGGGTGGACAGAGTTGCCCCCGAAGCCTATGAGCGGCTGAGCCATGGGGGTAACATCCCGTTCGGTGTACTTCAGCTTTTTGAGGCAGTCAGGGTGATTATTCAGCGGATGACCACTATCCACCAATACCCTCTTCACCTTTGTATTCGCTACCTTGAGCTCGATGACAAGGGGGTCGTCGTGCGGAACACGACGTCCGACTAGGTTCCCCAAATGTCATGACGGGGCAGCTGCTCGGGGAGCTGAACATCAAGACCTGATGTTTAAGGTTCTGGAGGTGAGCCTTGCGCGCTCGGCCGGTTAGGCCTCCCGACGCGAATCCTCCAGCGATGACACCAATGAACCTTCGTGTCCCCACTGTTCGACTGACCCACCTTTTGCTTTCCCTTTTCTTCGCTCGAACGCTTTAGAGGGTTGAGTTGCCCTGGTCGGCCAAACCGTTCAAGGATTTCTTGAGCTCCGACAGTCGTTGGTGGTGGTCCACATTCCTTGTGGTAGTCACACCATAACTTTATCCCTCCGAGACGATGATGTCCGGATGGGCGTGGCCTGGGAAGCCAATTTTTTCCGGATGTCAAAGTAGATTTCCTTCCGGTTTTTATTGAATCGGGGGTCGTTGCCATTATCGTGAGCCGATCCCCTCGGCCCCCGTTCTTTGATGCTTAGGCTGACCCGCGTGATCCCTTCATCCTTCCTTTTCTTGCCAACCTCGTCCGAGTAACGGCAGATATCCGTTGCTTGGATGAATCTTTGGCCCGAGCCATGGCTTCCGAGTAAGTTTTGACTTCATTCTCGGCCAATGACCATCTGAGCCGACCGGTTGGAGGCCGGACATGAGGGCAGCGAAGGCTACAGCGTCCTGTAGGTCAGTTATTTTGAGAGACTCTTCGTTGAACCTCCTTATATAGTCCGACAAGGATTCATTCTTGTCTTGCTTCACCCCCATGAGGTGAAGGCTGGTTTTTCTTTGCCTCTTTCCCGCTACGAACTGATGGATGAAGAGGTGCTCCAATATGGCGAAGTCAGTGATGACCCCCGCCGGCAGTTCTTGGAACCAATTCAGAGCCAACCCTTGAGGGTGGTAGGGAAGAAGCGGCACCAAGTGGCCTCGCAGCTTGTCTGTACGCTCATTTGAGCCTTGTAACTAGCCATATGATCATCTGGGTCGGTTAGGCCCGCAAATGGCTCGATCAGGGGGGTTTTAATTTTACCCGGGGGTTGAGTCCCTAGGATTTCCTGACTGAAGGGGATCAGGAACTTGAGCCCTCCTCCAGCTAGCCTAGGGGCTGAGAATGAGCCGAGTCCCCTTGGCCCTCTCGGTCATTTGCTTTCTTCCTGAGGAACTCCCGGCGTCATAGCCTTGGCTGAGGCGCTTCTTGTTGTTAAGGAATCTCGGGCATCTTGGGGTTTCCGACCCGCACCCCCCCTTGGGGATTTAGATACATGGGTCTCTGCATGCTGACGGGCCGACCCCTGTCGCGCTGACTTTTCTCTTCCCGGTGGCTGGGTCTCTCGCATCGGACCGTGGCCGGCTAGGCTGGGATCTCGATTAGAACGAGAGTTGTCCCTCTGAGAGCGGACGACCGTGCGCTCCCTGGGCTCATGCTGTTGAGGGGACACTTGTTGTGGCTGCCTCTGCTGGAGCATGGCCATCATGTCCATCATACCCTTTTGGAAGTTTCCTGGAGCTGAGCCGTGATAAGGGCCAGGTCAGACGCAAAGAGCGGCTGAGGCTCCACATGCTGATATGCTGGGATACGACCGAGGGTCCAGAGTTTGGACGGTAGGTGACCTCCGAGCCGGTGAGGGAGTCCGCTCGGCCTCCCGGTTATGCGCAGGCGAATGACCTCGCTCTGGTCGGGGGATTGGGGGATCCCGATTATGCGCGGGCGAGTGGCCTCTCTCTAGTCGAGCGACCTGATCAGAGGTTGGCCGCGAGTGTTTTTGGTTGGTGCCATTGTCGATTGGCGTTCTGAGCTGAGTAGCTGAGTGAATAAATCTGAGTGAGTGGTGGCGAAGTAACTTTTTGTACTTTCCCCACAGACGGCGCCAAACTGTTTCTGTCTAGAAATTAAGGGTTCTGATTCCTTTGCTTAGGGAGTACCGGGTCAGATTCGAATGTCCTGAGTCCAAAGTCCGTACGCCGGAATCCTGCAAAAGTAACGGTTAGACTGCCCCGGGGGTTGTTCCGGGATCGCCTCTCCGACGCTCAAGTCAGTGATCAAGCTTAGAGAGATAAAGTCTAGAGAGAGATGCTCTGGTTTGTTAGGTAGAATTCAATACCTTCTCATTGATGAGGGGGTTGAGTATTTATAGTGCTGGGATATCCCAACTGTAGGCCAGCTGGGGGCACTGACAGCTGGGATGCACCATCACAGGTGGGGCCCTCTGGAGGTTTAAGGCCCTTATTGGGCTTAATTATCCCTGGCAGGCCTAACCCAGGAAATAAGCCCAAACAATAAGAACAAATCCTAATCTAGTCAACATATGATTAGTAAGACGTGAATAAAAAAAAAGTTCGAAACATAGTCAGGCTATATGGTGTCATCGAGAGGGATCTATGTGAGGTTATGGGTGTGCTCCATCATTTTTTTTTTAATGTATACTTTTAGGCGGAAAAGAAACAATAATAAAGAGAAAGTTACCACCTCCCCTCTATGACTTTTAGGGGCTGTTCTCCCCAGCTTATTTTCAGTTCAGTTCAGTTCAATTCAATTCAGTTCAGTTCAGTTCAGTTCAGTTCAGCTCTTGACAATACTTTTACTCTCACATATCACTATTCATTTCAGTTCAGTTCAGTTCAATTCAGTTCAATTCAGTTCAGTTCAGTTCAGTTCAGTTCAGTTTGGTTTAGCTGTTTTATGCCGAAAAGAACAAGCCCTTAATTAGATAGAAATTAAAGAAAAGGAAAAGAAATGCAATTTCCTAGACTACTAAACATAAAAAGTACTTTCTCGTAAAAAAAACCTCAAAAATACGAATTTGAGTCTGACAAGTGTGAAAAAAGAAAAAACAATTGTAAATTGAATATTCCTATAATAAAATAGACTTGTTACAGCACTTAATTATTGATGAAAACTACTCCCTCCATTCCAAAATATAGTGTTTGATTCTCTTTTTTCACAGAAATTAAGGTAAGTAAAATCTAAAAGGAATACAAAGAGATTTTATTTATATTTAAATAAAAAAAACAAAATCATTGTAATTGGGTGCAACTAATGAAAGTGAATGATGAGGATTAAGGGTAGAGAAAAATTACAAAAATGGTCAAAGATATCATATTAATTATAATAACATTAAATATGGAATAATTTTCCAAGATAAGATGGGGATATAAAAGCGAGGAGTTTTTTTTTAAAAAAAAAAATGAGCTAGGGTATATTAGGGGGGAAAGGATGTTTTTGAGTTGAAAGCATTGTAGTGTAGGACATCCTAATTAAATGAAAATCAAGTACTATATTTTAGAATTGGAAGAGTAAAATCTGTTGGAGATTTAGAGTATATAGTTTAGTATATTTCATGATGTGTTATTTGAGCTACTTGGTCATGGTGTTGTTGCTCAACTTAATACATGGATACAATGCTATGCAAGCCACGCACAAGGTCGCAGCAAACCTACGCACAAGGTCGCAGCAAGCCACACAAAGGGCGTTGCACTTCGCACAAGCAGCAGGCACTGGTCGCGAGTCGCGACCTATGTCGCACCTCGCGAGTGCTTTCGTCAATGTGTTGTTCGCGAAGTAGAAGAAACGAGAAGACAGACGAGTGCTCGCGACTCGCGACCTGGGTCGCACCTCGCGACGGCGCCCAGTCGCGACTCGCGACACTGATCTCGAGTCGCGAAGATCTTCTGTTTTTCTTGCGTTTTTTGCGTGGCTTTGCGGATTGACGGTTTGTCAATACATTGTTTCGGTTTCTAAGAAATGATGGAGCACTTGTATATATATGAGACAAGTTATATGATGAAGGATAATGAGAAAACTACTTCTTCTCTCTTGCATACAAACTCAAAAGTTAAATCTAAGAGAATCATCATCTTCACAAATTCTCACAAATTCATTCTCAATTGATAGTGTTCATAGTAAGCGTGACCACTATTGTTTTCTTCTTTGTATCTCGAAGGTGAATTCCGTGATACCCATGCTTTACGAATAGGGTCGGAATATTACTTTTGGGAAAGTGATCCACGCCTAGAAGATTGTTCATCTTGTGATCCTTGTTTCATTTCGTAATTTTATTCAAACAAAATCTAACTAAACTTGTCAAGTTGACATAGAAAAAAATGATTAAAAATAATTCAAATAATCTAATTCGAAGTTAGGTCAATTTTCGATGGTTATTTTGTGAATTGGATTTTCGGTATTCTATTTTTTTTGGGTTGCCCACCCGGTTCACCGGGATTTTGCTCCGACTACATTCGAGCTCGACTTGGGTCGCACACCTGGCTTTGGTGGGTGAGTCTCCCAACAAGAGTTTCTACATACGGTGAGACTCAAACTCGAGACCTCCCTTAAACGATATCAAGTTGCTTACCACTTGATAGGTTGATTTCCGTGTTCCAATATATGTACAATCCTGAATATGCCTGTGAGCTCGTCTATCAAAGCTGAATAATACACCTAAAATGCATATAATGCCTCCGCCACTTATATTTGCATGTGGGGTAGCAATTCCTTATTCACGTAGCATATATTCACCTTTTGAAAAGATTAAAGAAGTATATATACCATAATCGTGTTTTGCATGATTGCATCAAGATTATGCTGTAGTAAAAGCTTGATGAACAAGGCATATCATAATGATGCATGAAGTAAAAAGGTTATTTACAGACATTTCTCAATGACATCAACGTCCTTGTTTTGTAAATATAGAAATTTCCATAAATTTGGAAGCTTAGCTTCAAGAATAATATATATACCACATATATGTGGACAATTGATACAGGCTCCATTACTCAAGAAAATGACGAGCCTCATCATTCGGGATCATGAAATAGTTTGTGCTATGCTTTATTGCAGGAGGAATATTACGTTTATTGGTTTAGGTCAAGCAATTGGGGGAATATTTAAGGAAGACCATCTAATAGGCTTGCGGGTGCGTAGCAAGATATGCACAAGGAAGGACAGCTGGCCCATGGATCCTGAACCTTCTTATCATGGCTAAAGTTTGTGTGTTAAAACTCTTTCAAGTAATCTATTT
This sequence comes from Beta vulgaris subsp. vulgaris, assembly GCF_026745355.1. NCBI lineage: Eukaryota > Viridiplantae > Streptophyta > Magnoliopsida > Caryophyllales > Amaranthaceae > Beta > Beta vulgaris. Next base: position 44,908,719 of record NC_079203.1, read on the forward strand.
TTTGTCTTTCCCAAAAAAAATTTAAGAAAAATAATTTAATGCAAAAATTTACTTAAAGCAACAGAGGCACAGAGCTTGTGTAGAATAACGTAACTTCATACGTAACCTACATTACATTCTCGATTAAAATAAGACACTTTTTTCTAATACGAACGAAAATTCTGTTGAAGTTAGTGCTTCAAGTTAGTGGTTAATTAATTCCTTAAGTTTAGGATAACTAAGTTAGTTTTTTAAGAGTCAGTTTAGTTAATTTCATCATGTGTTGATTACTGTTGCTAGTAGCGGATGCAAATCATGTGTGAATCACTATCCCACTTAGGTAGTTTTTCCTATTTTTCAGCTTATGTATGTCTATATAATAGGTTGTTATTATTTGTTTTAGCTGAATGAGAAAGCAATAACTTCTTCTCCAAAGTTTTGTTTCTAATTTGCTTTCTTATATCCTACAAATTCACTGTGACATCAAAAAATATGTTATGAAACTTATGTAGAAATGAAGAGCCTGTCTACCCTATTACAAAGGTCATGCAATTTTTCACTCAATATAAGGTCAGGTCATGCAAATTTTCACTCAATATAAGGTCAGGTCATGCAAATTTTCACTCAAAAATAAGGTCATGTTATGCAATTTTTCACTCAATAAGGTCAGGTCAAGCAATTTCATAAAAGCAATCTCGTGAGATACAAGCTTTAGAATTTAACTAGTCGTTGGCTCGGGCGATGCCTCGAGACATTACACATATTTTTTTATAAACTAATTGAAAATGTTGTTTTATCAGTGTATACATTCAGAAGACACGTGACGACCTCTAATAATTCCACACAGGTCTTAATAATATATATAGAAATTATAGATGAGCAATTATGTATTTTGATTAATAAAAGAACAACAAAGTTGCTGATGAGGGTGGAACGCACCTATATGTCGGGGATAAGGTAATACATGCATTTAATATATACTTTAGATCAAGCTAAATTTAAATGAAAGAAAAATAAGCTTCTTGTATACCAATTTATAGAACTTTAGAGTACTTCTATTATATTAGCAGGAGCCCTGTGTGTTTTTATAAACTTTTATCAAGATTCGTATATTAGTTTTAACAATTGTCTAGATTATGTGCACCTGGTTTTACCAGATTAAATTTAACAAAATAATTTATTGTTAACCAATTAGTCTATAATTTGTGTAATAAAGTAGAGGATCACTGTTGAACTCCGTATATGTTGTACACATGTGAGCTGTCCCACATTGGAGAAAGAGGAGAGAAATTACCATAATATAAGATAGAGGAGCTACTCCTACAACCATGTCCATTTTCAGTTCTATCAAACTTATCATGGTATCAAACCCCAAGTTGTTGGGCCTTTCATACTAGCGCTTTGTCAAGCAATCGGATAAGGACATCTACTGGACGTTCATTCCCAATGAGAATTACTAATGTGTACCTCGCCATTGTACTCTAATTCTAAGGAGACTCACATTTGAGGGGGAGTGTTGAACCCCATATATGTTGTGCACATGTGAGTTGTCCCAAATTGGAGAAAGATGAGAGAAAGTATCATATCTTCCCTTTCTAAATTACAAAAGAAATGTCAAAATCAAAATCGGCACTCAAAGAAAACTACCTAAAATAAATTTACAATACTCACTCACAAATCACTTAAAAGAATAAACTTTACAATTCACTCATACAATTGAGAAATCACGTTATAAAAATCACGGACATCACTCAAATAATCAGGAAACTTTATTAAAACTTAAAATTAACATACAAACTAAAACTAACTAATAACTTAGAACGTCAATACATACAAAAATATTTACAAAAATTTACTTACAAATAACTATTCTCAAGAACCATTCACAATTAATGGTGGGTCATGATAAAAATAGAGGTGTATTTATAGTGAAATCAAAATTTAGAAGTTAAACAAGGAAAAAAAATATTTACTTTTTTATAGTGTTTCCTATATATAATGAAACTTTTACATACATTTGGACCTATTATAATAGCGATTAATTATCAAGGTAAAAAAGTTTATGTAAAATATCATTTAAGAATTAAAGTACAACATATCTCTATTATATAAGAGCTGGGGGGAGCTATGGTGTCCCCGAATGAATAGACTATGTTACCTCCTTCCCATTCTAAATTACAAATTCACTTACAAATCAAAGGGGGCTTCAAACAAAAATATCAAAAATATAATTATAACAATCACTCATAAGTCAACTAAAATCATAAAGTTGCATAATTTACGTTATGCAAATCACTAAATGAGGAAACTTTACAAAAACTTAAAAATTCACTTACAAACTACAACCTATGAAAAAATTGATTTGAAATCAAAGTGTCTACTTTCTTTACACTTTATGAAGTATTGTACTTAATTCAAAAATCAACTAAAAAATTACAATATTAGAAATCATAAATAAATTCAATAAAATTTCTATTTTGTTCTAACTTTGAAAAGAAAAAAAAAAAAAAAAAGAAAAGAAGAATGGTGAGAGATTTAAGTGACAGAAACTAAACCAATCAAATTTTGCAACTAAAAACAATTACACTTCGTATGTTTAATATTCAAATTTTGACTCTTATGCCGAAAAAAATCGAGTTTTTGTTTTGAAAAAAAATTCAAGCACGCATCGCGTGCAAAAAATTCTAGTATAATATAAGCTAGAGGATATACTCCTACTATTGCCAATAAGTTAGTACGGATTACGGAACCTCCTAGGCTTGTAACTGAACCGAACTCACCTCCTTCGTATTGGATTGCACAGGCTCACCGCTGGGGCGTCTCAGTCACGTCTTAGAAAAAAGACGGTTTTCTCAAACACTTTTCAAAATTAAATACATAGAAAAAAAAAAAAACAAATCGTACATGTGGTATATGAGATATCAATCTACTATCATCAAATCAGAAATATTTCTTATCTTTGAATATATGAAAAATTCTCACAAAGGCTAATATGAGATTGTAGATTGGTTAATTAGTTGGTTATTATTACACTTGTATTTCAAATGAGAGGTTGTGAGTTCGAGTCTTAACATACATATTTTTACTGTTTAATTTATACTCCATCCTTCCCTAAATAGATTTTTCCATGTTTCCATTTATGTTTGTCCCAAATAGATTTTCTATTTCCTTTTTTGGTACGAATTTACCAATTAAAATATTATTTGTGTTAAAAGAGTTTATTAAATACTACTCCCTCTATTTCTTTTTATTCTTCTTGTTTTGACTTTCACGTTTGCCAATGCACGTTTTTGACCTTAAATATCTTTCATTGTGTATTAGTAAAAATTATAATGATTGAATATTAAAAAAGTACTCATTGAGAAGAATCAAACATGACCCCAGATGACTATTTTTTTGTCATATGTTGAAAAAACTTTAGAAGATTCTCTTCAATTGTGAATAGTGTCAAGATTCTAAATTGGAAGAACAAAAGAGAATGGTCGAAGTAATTTTATATATTAAGTTATTAAGTTCGGATTTTCTTATTTTTATTTGAGTTTTGGACTTTAAAACTTTTCTTTGTCGTATTTGTAATAATGTGTTTATTAATTCTAAGGTTTATTATTTTTTAAATTATCTTGGGTTTAGATATCCAAAATTAGTTGATTGTTTAGACAAATAGGAAATTAGGTCGCTGATGCGTGTCATTTCCGCAACAAAATTAAATTTATAAATCACTCACTAACTCTAACAAATAGATAGGGAAAGTAAGGGTCGAACCCACAGAGACTGCGTTATTATCTTAAACTAATTATTTAATTATATATATAACTACTATTTTATAAATGGGGGGTTTCAAATATCAGAATTATATTAAAACTATTAAACTAAAATTAAAAATACAAATTGCAGGAAATAAATTCGGTTTTAAAATATAACTAAGAAACTAATAGGAGACATGTAATTTTCTCTTGAGATAGAGTTTAATCATTGAATCATTTAACTAGTTGATAGATAGATTGGTTAACAAATAATCCCTTGAACGCAAGAAAATTAGTTGCTTTATAATTCATACTAACTAAACCCCGTGAACGCACGCAAGTTCAGTCCTAATCAAAATATATCAATTTACAATGAAAGCATATATTAAATTAACAAACTTGACCACTTTAAGAACACCAATCAGTTAACTTTAATTAAGCCAGAAAGCTGCAACTATATTAAAATTAACATCACATAAAATTCCAGCAATGACATCAGATAAGAAAGCTTCAACCTAATAATATTACTGTTAATCCAAGCAAATAACCATGAATAAAATCTTAGGTGATCAATCTAAAATTAACATTCATAAATTATAACTACAAATAACGAATTTCATGTGAATACCAATCAAACTAATTAATTGAACAAACATAAATCATAATCTCATAAACCATAACAAGATTCAATTACATGTTCCTACTAGTGTAACTACTCTAAATTAGACATGAAAACAAAGAAAAGGATAAAAGAGAGTAGAGAAAACTATTAGAGACAAATTTCAGACTGAAATCTGCCGCCATTGTTTCGTCCTCCTTCATTTCTCTTCTGCGCCCTTCTTCATCTCATTCTCCTCTTCTACTTCCTGCGCCTCCCTCTTTATTCTTCTTTGTATGGGTTTGTTTGTGCTTTTTAATCAAAAGCCTACTTTTTCTCCTTTTTCTATGTTTGCATGCATTAGACTTAGGGTAATAGGAACCCATCTTCTTTTCTCCTTTGAGGCGTTGACTCTCTGTTTCTTTCTCTGAATCCTTGGGCTTTCAGCCTCCCTTTTTGTTTTTGTTTGTGCGTGAGTTCTTCAACAATCTGCTTGCTAGTTAGTACAAGTGGGCTTACCCATTAATTATTCAAATTATAAATGTACTTAAATATTTGGGCTGTAGTGTGCAACACGATTTCGACCAAGTAACGGCTGAATTAGCTCTTGCTTTCTTCTAAAAAGTTGTAGGTCTTGATCTCAGCTTTCCGTAGCCACTTGAATCGTCTCGTTTTGATTCCGTATGAGTAGATATGACCAAAATACTATATTAGCCCTGCAGAATTAGTAATACTCGAATTTAGTGTATCTTTCGAACTCTATTCAAATAGATTATCACTAAATAATTAATATAGTCACAAATTTACCTTTTAAACACTAAAAAATAATTATCAAGTGATTAAATCGAAATATTCTAAAAGTATAATATTTAACCCATATAACTCAACAGACGACACTAAAGCTATTATATTAGAGGGTAAAAATATGTATAAATAGGCACTTATCAAATTCCCCCACACTTAGCTTTTGGTCGTCCTCGATCAAAATACCACTAAGATTAAACTAAATGCAATTTACCAACTAAATGCAAGATCTAATTGACCACCTCAAATTTCTCTATTGGAAATAACTAAATTAGACAAGTATAAGACAAGAAACTAAAACATTTAAAGTTAGTCACGAAAACATTGTGAAAAAGTTAGTAGGCATGTTATACTCTTGGCATTGAAAGTGTCATACTATCAAAACTCATAATACTTCATGAACAAATGGTTTTCTTTGCAACTCAAAGATAGCTAGCATGAGTTCACCCTTGTGAATACATCAAGTTCAATAGATAGACCCTCACAAATATAATTTAAACACTCTACTCTTATGTGTTTAGGGTTAAATAATATATCACTCAAACATGTAACCAAGTCGACTCTAAATGAAGTATTTTTCTTTAAACTTGACTATCGTCTCAATTCTACACTTTAAGAGCGACAAGATGCATAAAGATCAAAAGGGCTTGTAAAGGGTTGTAACGTGGCTAAGGTTAAAGGGTAGGGAAAATATTTAGGAATGTGGAGTTTAAAAAAAACCAAACTAAAGGGAGCAAAAATACATGACTTAAGATGTTTTAGTCACAACAAACTCCATTTGTATATTGAACATCATACTCCAACTTTTTCTTCTTATAATTATATCATTCACCACTCCTTCCTAAATAATAATGCAATTGCAACAATTTCAAATATATTCATAGCATTTCTACCAATCTATAATCTTCAATCACTTTTTTTTCTTTTTTTTCTTCTCTTTTCTTTTCACAATATTTTTTTATATAATATTTTTCTCAATCTCATAACCCTTGCTTTTTTTTGTCTCCACTATAAAGCAAACTTACAATACAAACTCAATATAACAACTCCCCTTAGCCAAGCTTGGGTATAATATGTAGAAGGCCACAGGTTTGTAATGTAAGGTTAGCAAATAAACACGGATTTTTAAGGCTCTAAAGGGCAAAAGAAAGGGAAATAGTATATGAAATAAAATATATCTGAGGCTAAAAAAATGAAAAGAACGCCTAAATCATTTCTTCATAGCATTTGTCACAAAAGTCTCAAAGAGTACCAAGTCAAGCTTAAGAGCCACACTTCATTGAGGAACTATCACACAAGAAAAAAATACAGACTGATTCAGATGTGTCAATCTAATAGGCTCAGAAACTCACAGGCTTTGATCTATCTATCTAGCCAACTTATCTAAGAGAAACAAGATAGTTTTTTTTCCAATTATATTATAGATCTCTCAAGTTCAACCATTCTTTTCCAATTATACAGACATTACCAAAATCTTTTATTTCGAAAACATATTAGTTTCAAAAACAAGTTAGATTAGAGTTTCTTATCAAACTTACTAATAGAAATTCCTTAGGAAACTAAGAGGTGAAATCCTAAATAATGCAGACCAATCCTAAACTAATGCAAACAAAAGCACATTATATAATTTTTTTGTTTTATTTTGTTTTTATGAATACATGAATAAAACTACTATGTAGATGCAAATATATAATCAAACTCAATTAAAATTTCGGCAGCACCTCCCCTAAAATGTAACAATCCATAATTTTTTTCTATCACAACACCTGTAATCCAGCAAATATCAATCCAACACAACTTTATCATCCAGCTCAAAATAACTCCAAAATTCCCCCCACACTTAAGTGTTGCATTGTCCTCAATGGAACAAAAATTAAAACAAAATTAAGGGAAAGAAGACACTTAGCTGGTTGTATGCAATTTCTAAGCCGTCATCGCTGCATTACTTTCGTCGTTTGTAAACTGCCAGCTATGATATTAGTTACTTCATCGTGCCTTGAACATTACCATAGTAGTCATTATTGAATTAAGTGTTTTAGTCCCTTATAGCTTCAGAAAAATTGGAGTGAGTGGGAGACAATGCTCTGTAGAACCAAAATGGAGAAGTGATTAGTACACTTGTATAAAACTTTTAATCAGACAAAGATATGAGAAGAGCCTGCAATCTGAACCAAGAACGAGCAAGCATAAAAAAATTTTGCAGCCCTAAACGAACTATAGTAACTCAGACTTATCGGGTGTTTGCAGAATTCAGTATTGAATAGAATTACCAAGTCATCGCTAAATCATAATTAAATAAGTAATGCAAGAGATGAGTTCCCAAGTAAACTTGAAACTTGAACAATAAAAGAACTGAATTCAGCCTATCACACTAAGTGTACATAAGTAAATCACGTTCTAAAAAACATGTTTCCTGGAAGATACTATTGATTATACCGACAAATCATAAATCAGGAAAGAAATTAAGCAGTTACTGGATCATTAATGTCAAGCACAAATTATGAGGGGATAATTAATTTTCACACATGTGAACAATAGGTCAGTAGATAGTAAACAGAAAGCTAGCAAAAACAAAACAATACGCTTAATGGACAACAAGATAAAAGACTAAAACAAGAACAATAAAAGAAAGCAATTAAAAACAATAAATCCTTGGGTTGCCCCCCAAGTAGTGCCTTTGTGCCTCGTAGTTGGCTCGACATCCCTTTTGAGCTTTAGTCATGGTAGACGGGATCTTCCAAATGAATAACGTCGAGCCAATTGGCGTCAAACCCTTCATAGAAAGCCTTGAGTCGGTGTCCATTCACTTTAAATATCTTTCCAGAATCATAACTCTTAATTTCTACTGCACCATGCTCAAAAACCTTAATAACCTCAAAAGGTCCGGTCCATTTGGACTTCAATTTACCTGGAAAAAGTCTTAACCTTGAGTTGTAAAGCAAAACTTTATCGCCAATAAAAAAAGTTTTCCTAGATAACATTTGATCATGATATTTCTTTGTTTTCTCCTTATATATTCGAGAATTTTCATAAGCATCGTTTCTTATTTCTTCTAACTCTTGAATTTCCAATTTCCTATGGGCAATCGCCTTGTCATAGTCTAAATAACACTTTTTAATAGCCCAAAATGCTCTATGTTCCAACTCTACGGGTAAATGACAAGCTTTTCCATACACTAAGCGATAAGGAGACATCCCTATTGGAGTTTTGTAGGCAGTTCTATAAGCCCATAAAGCGTCACCTAAGCGATTACTCCAATCTTTTCTATTAGGATTCACAACTTTCTCTAAAATAGATTTTATTTCCCTATTAGAAACTTCAGCTTGTCCATTAGTTTGGGGATGATAAGCAGTTGAAATCTTATGAGTGACATGGTATTTCTTAAGCAAAGCCTCAACTATACGATTACAAAAGTGAGTCCCTCTATCACTAATGATAGCCCTTGGAACGCCAAATCTATTAAAAATCTGATCTCTAACAAATTCAGCCACCACTTTCGAATCATTAGTTTTAGTAGCTTTTGCCTCTACCCATTTAGAAACATAATCAACTGCTAAAAGAATATAAAGATTACCAGAAGAAGCGGGAAATGGTCCCATAAAATCAATGCCCCACACGTCAAAGATATCAAACACAAAAACAGAATTAAGAGGCATTTGGTCTTTCTTAGAAATATTTCCAGTTCTTTGACATCGATCACAAGATTTCACAAATAAATAAGCATCTTTATGTAAAGAAGGCCAAAAGAATCCACATTCTGAAACTTTATGAGCAGTTCTTTTGGGACCAAAATGACCACCACATTCAAACGTATGACAAAATTCAAGAATAGATTTAATTTCATGATCAGGCACACATTTTCGAACGATATCGTCAGAACAGACTTTATATAAATAAGGCTCATCCCAAATATAAAATCTTGAATCATGTTTAATTTTATCTTTTTGGGCTCTAGACAAATCATTAGGCAACTCTTTTGACACTAAATAATTAACAATATCAGCATACCAAGGCATTGTACCATGCAAAGCATATAAACACTCATCAGGGAATAAATCAGATGAAGAAGTTACTGCTTCCGTATCATGGGTGATTCTACTTAAATGGTCAGCAACAAGGTTTTCTGCTCCTTTTTTATCCCTAATTTCTAGGTCAAATTCTTGTAGTAAAAGCATCCATCTCAGCAATCTAGGTTTAGACTCTTTCTTTGTTAGAAGATATTTCAAAGCAGAATGATCAGTATACACAATCACATGAGTCCCCAACAAATAAGGTCTAAACTTTTCTAGAGCAAAAATAACTGCATACATTTCTTTTTCAGTAACTGTGTAATTACATTGGGCAGCATCAAGAGATTTAGAAGCATAATAAATAACATATGGTTCCTTATCCACCTTTTGTCCGAGTACGGCACCTACTGCTTTATCACTAGCATCACACATTATTTCAAAAGGTAAAGACCACTTAGGTGGTCTAATAACAGGAGCACAAGTGAGCTTCTCTTTCAAAGTATCAAAAGCAATTTTGCACTTCTCAGTAAAAATAAAAGGTGCATCTTTAGCAAGTAAAGCGCATAATGGAGATGCAATAGTGGAAAAGTTACGAATGAAACGCCTATAAAAGCCAGCATGCCCTAAAAATGATCTAATTTCACGCACACAAGTGGGGTAAGGAAGTGAACTTATGACATCAATTTTAGCTTTATCGACTTCGAGTCCTTTAGAACTAACAATATGACCTAAGACTACTCCTTTTTCCACCATAAAATGACATTTTTCAAAATTTAACACAAGGTTAGTCTCGACACATCTTTTCAAAGCAAGAGATAAATTGTGAAGGCACAAGTCAAAATCATCACCAAAAACCGTAAAATCATCCATAAAGACTTCTATAGAATTATCAAGCAAGTCAGAAAATATGCTCATCATACAACGTTGAAATGTACCTGGTGCATTACAGAGTCCAAAAGGCATTTTTCTAAATGCAAATGTGCCAAAAGGGCAAGTAAAGGTAGTCTTTTCTTGGTCCTCAAGGGCAATAGGAACTTGAATGTATCCGGAATATCCATCAAGAAAACAAAAGAAAGAACGTCCTGCAAGCTTTTCTAACATTTGGTCAATATATGGTAAGGGAAAGTGGTCTTTTCTAGTCGCTTGATTAAGTTTCCTATAATCTATACACACTCTCCACCCATTGGACACTCTAGTAGGAACAAGTTCTCCTTTATTATTCTCAACAACTGTTATTCCCGTTTTCTTAGGCACGACATGAATAGGACTTACCCACTTTGAATCTGAAATCGGAAAAATGACACCTGCATCTCGCCACTTAAGAATTTCCTTTTTTACTACATCCATCATTGAAGGATTAAGTCTCCTTTGGGCTTCTCTAACAGGTTTGGCATCATTTTCTAAATATATTTTATGCATACACAAGGTAGGACTAATTCCTTTAATGTCGGCAATGGTCCATCCTATGGCCTCTTTGTATTCCTTAAGAACATTTAACAATTTCTCCTCTTGTGACTCAGAAAGTGAACTAGAAATGATGACTGGCAAAGTGTCATTTTCACCCAAATAAGCATACTTAAGGTTACTAGGCAGGGATTTTAGTTCAAGGTTAGGGGGTGATTGAATAGATGGGATTAACTTTTGAGTATTGACAGGCAATTCACAACTTGAAACAAATTGCATATTATTAGCACATGTATTTGCTGACTCATAATTAATACTTCCAGATGCAAAATCAATTTGTGTAGCAACATGATTCTCTGAATATGCAGTTACAGGAGATTCAACAAAAGATCCAACATGGAATGAGTTAATAATAGTAGCATCAAGAAGATAATCATCCATGTTCAATTCTGTTAAATTTTTATCAAAATTGTTATCACACAACTCGTAAACTCTGTTAAAATTTTCTTGTTTAATGCAATCAATCTCATCTATACCATCCACAAAGTTCACATCCAGTATGTTAGAAGGGTATCTCATCGCATCATATATGTTAAGTTTAATCATTTCACCATCAAATTCAAAAGAAAGAGTACCCTCTGACACATCAATTTTTGCTTTAGCGGTTTTGAGAAAGGGTCTCCCTAACAACAATGGCACATCAATAGAATCAAGCGTATCACCCATATCAAGAATGTAGAAGTCAACAGGAAACACTAACTCATTCACTTGAACTAAAACATCCTCTAAGACTCCTAAGGGATATGCTTGTGATCTATCGGCTAACTGAATTACTACGTTCGTTTTAGAGAGGGGGCCCAGGTTCAAAGATTTATAGATTGATTGAGGCATTACGCTAATGGAGGCTCCTAAGTCAAGCATACACCTCTTAAGCTCATGGTTTCCTATTTTGCAAGGTATAGAAAACATCCCAGGATCCTTACATTTAGGAGGTATTTTCTTTTGAATAACAGCAGAAACGTTCTCCCCCACACATACTTTTTCACCACTCTGAATTTTCCTTTTGTTAGTGCATAAGTCTTTTAAGAATCTAGCGTATTTAGGCATTTGCTTGATTGCATCTAAGAGAGGTATGTTTATTTCAACCTTCCTAAATGTCCTTAAAATGTCATTGTCTAATTCTTCTTTCCTAGAGTTAGCAAAACGTGAGGGAAATGGCACTATTTTCCTAGGATCAGATTTATTTGAAAAAGGATCCATGGTAGGTTTTTCTTTTTCTTTTCTCATCTTCACTACCTCGTTTTCCACATTCTGCATCTCAATATCACTAATCTGCCCAATGTTGTCACCTTTTAATTTTTCACTATCATGTTCTATGGCTTCATGACTCACCTCGACTTCGTTTTCAACATTACCTCGATTTTCAAGTTCTTTACCACTTCTCAAAGTTATGGCTTTAGTTTCATCTATCAAGTGAGGTATAGGCTTTTCAAAAACTTTTCCATCCAATTTACTTTCTATGTTGCTAAGAGTAGTACATATTTGGTTTATTTGGTTATCTAGATGGTGAAGGTGATTTTCAGTTTGTTGTTGTTTATTAAATTCATGAGAGTGAACTTTTCCTATTTGAAGAGTTAGTTGTTTTACTAAATTTTCCAAAGACTCATGTTGAGAACTAAAACTAGAAACTTTATTACTGATATTAGTAACTACAACTTTAAATTCAGCAATTTGTTCAGTTTGCTCCTTAAGTTGCCTTTGGATTTTCACTTCAGAATCATTTTTCGTCCCATATTGTTCATTATTAAGGGCCATAGTAGTTATTAACTCTCTCGCTTCACTAGGAGTTTTATTCACCAAAGTTCCACCACTAGCGATATCTATTAAACGTTTCTGATCATCTAACAAACCATCATAAAAACATTCAATTAGGACTTTCTCACTCAGTTGATGTTGTGGGCATGAAATGCAAAGTTTATTAAATCTTTTCCAATACTCATGCAATTGCTCATTTTTATCTTGCTCAATACTACATATTTGTCTCCTTATTAATCTAGTTATGTTAGCAGGTTGGTATTTTTCAAGAAAAACTCTCCGAAGGCTATCCCAAGAAGTAATAGATCCAACGGGAAGATAAAGTAACCAATCTTTAGCTAAATCATGTAAAGTAAAAAGGAAAACACGAAGTTTAATACCATCATCATCTTTACCATTTAACGACAAAGTAGAGCAAGCAAGAGAAAATTCTTGTAAATGTCTATGAGCATCTTCCTTATCATGACCATAAAATTTAGGGAGAATTCCGATAAAACCTGGATCAAGTTTGAATGGTTTCTCTAAGGCGGGAAAAATAACACTCATGGGTGTCTCATATGCATTGAACATATGTTCTTTCAAGCTCTTTTCCCCTTCTCCTGCCATTTCACTAGTTAATAGTCACACAGAAAATATAAAAATAAATATTAGATCAAGCAACAAAAAAAACTAGAATTAAACAAAAACTTAGATATATACTAATACTAAAACAATAGTCTAAAATAATAGATTATACAGTCCCCGGCAACGGCGCCAAAATTTGATGCGTGTCATTTCCGCAACAAAATTAAATTTATAAATCACTCACTAACTCTAACAAATAGATAGGGAAAGTAAGGGTCGAACCCACAGAGACTGCGTTATTATCTTAAACTAATTATTTAATTATATATATAACTACTATTTAATAAATTGGGGGTTTCAAATATCAGAATTATATTAAAACTATTAAACTAAAATTAAAAATACAAATTGCAGGAAATAAATTCGGTTTTAAAATATAACTAAGAAACTAATAGGAGACATGTAATTTTCTCTTGAGATAGAGTTTAATCATTGAATCATTTAACTAGTTGATAGATAGATTGGTTAACAAATAATCCCTTGAACGCAAGAAAATTAGTTGCTTTATAATTCATACTAACTAAACCCGTGAACGCACGCAAGTTCAGTCCTAATCAAATATATCAATTTAACAATGAAAGCATATATTAAATTAACAAACTTGACCACTTTAAGAACACCAATCAGTTAACTTTAATTAAGCCAGAAAGCTGCAACTATATTAAAATTAACATCACATAAAATTCCAGCAATGACATCAGATAAGAAAGCTTCAACCTAATAATATTACTGTTAATCCAAGCAAATAACCATGAATAAAATCTTAGGTGATCAATCTAAAATTAACATTCATAAATTATAAACTCAAATAACGAATTTCATGTGAATACCAATCAAACTAATTAATTGAACAAACATAAATCATAATCTCATAAACCCATAACAAGATTCAATTACATGTTCCTACTAGTGTAAACTACTCTAAATTAGACATGAAAACAAAGAAAAGAGATAAAAGAGAGTAGAGAAAACTCATTAGAGACAAATTTCTAGACTGAAATCTCGCCGCCATTGTTTCGTCCTCCTTCATTTCTCTTCTGCGCCCTTCTTCATCTCATTCTCCCGTCCTTCTACTTCCTGCCGCCTCCCTCTTTATTCTTCTTTGTATGGGTTTGTTTTGTGGCTTTTTAATCAAAAGCCTACTTTTTCTCCTTTTTCTTATGTTTGCATGCATTAGACTTAGGGTAATAGGAACCCATCTTCTTTTCTCCTTTGAGGCGTTGACTCTCTGTTTCTTTTCTTCTGAATCCTTGGGCTTTCAGCCTCCCTTTTTGTTTTGTTTTGTGCGTGAGTTCTTCAACAATCTGCTTGCTAGTTAGTACAAGTGGGCTTACCCCATTAATTATTCAAATTATAAATGTACTTAAAATATTTGGGCTGTAGGTGTGCAACACGATTTCGACCAAGTAAACGGCTGAATTAGCTCTTGCTTTCTTCTAAAAAGTTGTAGGTCTTGATCTCAGCTTTCCGTAGCCACTTGAATCGTCTCGTTTTGATTCCGTATGAGTGAGATATGACCAAAATACTATATTAGCCCTGCAGAATTAGTAATACTCGAATTTAGTGTATCTTTCCGAACTCTATTCAAATAGATTATCACTAAATAATTAATATAGTCACAAATTTACCTTTTAAACACTAAAAAATAATTATCAAGTGATTAAATCGAAATATTCTAAAAGTATAATATTTAACCCATATAACTCAACAGACGACACTAAAGCTATTATATTAGAGGGTAAAAATATGTATAAATAGGCACTTATCAGTCGCCCCATTTCTTTTATGGCCCTTATCAGTTTGTCAACCAAACCAAATTCAATTCAATTCTTTATTTTTTTTTCCAATCTATCGTGGCATCCCTCATCCTCATTATCACCCAAAAGAAAATCCCAAAACCCCGTGAAACCCCTACCCTCGTGAAATATTTTCTCATCCTGCATCTCTATTCGCTATGTTGTTGCTCGTCGGTGTTCATAAAAAATTGAAACTGAAAGACCGTATTGTCAAAGGATCAACTCAACCAAAACCTTAAGCTGATGGTTGAGGCCCCAGGAATAGATTTATACTCTATCACGCCCCCTCGCAAGAGCCCTTCGAACCCGTGACCTTTTTGTCACGCTGGCTCTTGATACCATGTCAAAGGACCAACTCAACCAAAAGCTTAAGCTGATGGTTGAGGCCCCAGGAATAGATTTATACTCTATCACGTATCAATATATTGAAAAGTAGGTTAAAACAGATGGTAAACGTACTGATAAAAAAAATTAACGGTACGGTTACCGAATCGATAAAATTAACAGTTAAACGGTACGATTACGATTATGATTTTTTAGTGAATGGTTAACTGAAATACTGAAATATTTTTTTTCTCAATATAATTATATATGTGAAACATTTTCAAACAATTATATTATTCTAATATCTATTACTAAGTTACAATAATTAGAGAAAGTATGTGATTATATGGAAACTCTAGTACTAATATAAATACTATAATTAGGAAATGGAGTGAATTCTTAGTGTTAGTTATGTTTTTCAATAGACTTATTATCCACTTTATAATATATTTTATATTAAAGTATATATAATATAAAATATATGCACAAAAAATTAAAAAATTATATATGTACATTAAGTAAAACGTCATAGTATAATTTAATTAATGTTTAATGGTTAATCGAAAAACCGTATTGAAAAAACAGTTAATTGCTAAGGCGGTAACCGTCTAAACAGTTATGGTTATGGTTCGTAAAAAGAGAGAATCGAACTTTCGGTTATCGAACCGAAATGTTGTTTCGGGACGGTTAACCATCCATGAACACCCCTACTCGTCAGCTCCTGCTCACCGGAGCTTTCCTCCCTCTGCCCGTGCTACAGCTGTTGCTGTCAATTCTGCTGATGATGTGATGCCCGATGGTGGTGTTGTCGCAAGCCGAAGTTGCAGTTAGGTGGTGCTCTTGTCGCCGCCATTAATTGCCCATTCAGATTTTTCTACTTGTCGTGTTGTTGTTGGTGGTACTGTCGTCGGTTTGTTCTCCCCCTCCCCTGTTGTTTGCTGATGGTGGATTTTCGTGTTGCCACCACTTTGTTGATATTCTTGTTATTGATTTGGTGCGTGCCTTCCTCCCTATTTTGTGAACCTGGTTTGTAGTTGGTGTTATAAATCTTCAATCACTAGTGGAAAAAACCTAATCTGTCACTTAGTAACAGATTCAGTTTTTTTTAAATCGCATTTAAAAATCTACATAAAAAGTGGAGGGAAAGATAGGAGGACAATCTGATGTGGTCCTTTTGTGGACTAGATTTGGAAACTGATGTTGTCGTTTTGGACCGCATCAGATTCCAGTCCATGAAACACGATGCACGCAGCCCATGAAATGATGTAGCCCACAAAATAAATAAAAAAGGATGTGCGGTCCAACTCTCCTCCGGTCCTCCCAACTCATTTCTAACCCTCTCTCATTTCTCTAAACCTAAATCCCCAATGCCGTTTCTCTCTCTTCTCTAACCCTCTATCCTCCTCTGTCCTTCTTCCTTCCACCTCCCTCCTCCTTTGCAACGCGCGAACCACGAATCGCAACGACAATCGAAGACTAACTGCACCAACCGCGAACTCGCCGTCGTTCTTTCATCTCTCGTCTTCATCTGTCCCCGCTGCCGAATGCAGCGAATTTCAACGGAGCCTTCATCCTTCGTCGTCTTCATCAATCTAGTTCGTTTCTATAATTTTCGTCTTCGCCTCTTCGTTTTTATAATTTTGCAAATCTTCTTGTAATTCCAGATCTAGTTAGATTTTTTTTAATAATTCTTGTTCGTAGTTCATTTTTTTCTTTCATTTACTGTAATTTACGTTTTTTAGTTAGATTTTTTTTTGTAATTTTCGTTCATTTTCTGTAATTTATGTTTTTAGTTAGATTAGTTCCTTTTTTTTAATTTTCGTTCATTTTCTGTAATTTATGTTTTTTAGTTAGATCTAGTTTTTTGGTTTTTTTTGTATACAAATTTGTATAATATATATATATATATATATATATATATATATGTATATGTATATATATATATGTATATGTATATATATATATGTATATGTATATATATATATGTATATGTATATATATATATGTATATGTATATATATATGTATGTATATATGTATATATATATGTATGTATGTGTATATATATATATATATATATATATATATATATATATATATATTGGTATTGTTAAAGTAAGCGTGATTGTGTGTAAAAGTGGTTGCAGACCTGCAGGCCTGCACCTTTTTTTTTGGTCATAAATTCTTACAATCTGATGTGATTTTAAGGTAAAACCGGATTAGTAAATGTTATTAACTCATCCGATTTTACCATAAAACTGCATCAGTAAATAATTTACTGATCCGGATTCGGACCGGATCAGTAAATAAATGGGATTGAGTATATATAGTAGGTTGTATTAAGAAAGGCTATTTAGATTAGTTTCTCATATAGTGAGGAGTTTATTAATTATTATTGTTGTGAGGTAAATTGTTGGAGAATGATTATGGAATTGAGTATAGTTTGGAGATCATTAATGAAGGAGATGGTATCATTGGAATTCGGATAAGCGTGGAAGGTAACTATTGAGCTATATTAGGCAACATATATCACATTGATGTATTTCTTTATTTTGAGAGTCCATAGTTGGCTATACTACTGTAAACTATATATTGAAAGCAAAGGATATAACAAAGGCAACACAAATTAAACCTTAAATCTCTTGACATGGTATCGAAGCTATGTTAACATTAAGGTAAAGGGTTCAAATATCATCCACCGTACCCCTCCTTTCTAAGTGGAATATTTGGCGTCAGGTATAAGGGACGCTTATGTTGCATCCACACTTCAAGCCCCATAGGCTCTTGCTTGAGAAGGGCGTGATATAGTATAAAACTATTCGTAGGACTCCAACCATCAGCTTAAGCTTTGGTTGATTTGGTCCTTTGACATGGTATCAACCCTATCACGCCTCATACACTAACCAACTATGACCGGCGGCCGACCCGTCCAAGGAGGACTCGGTTCCTCCACCGCCACAACATACTATTCTTCCTTCATCTCCTTTCTTTCTCGGTCTTCAGGACCGCCCAAGTCATTTTATCACCCCCACAAAACTCAACGGAGAAAACTATGATCATTAGGCGTTGGACATCCAGATGGCTCTTGAAGCCCGGCGAAAATTCGCTTTTGTAGACGGCACAATCACGTCTCATACACCTCCTTGTACCGAAGTTGATTGGAGCACTATAAAAGCCATGCTTATATCATGGATTATGAACACGATCTCTTCAGAGGTTAAAGGTACGCTTTCTAAATATCGGGGTGCAAAACGAATATGGGGCTCATTAGAATCTCGTTTTGCTATGGCTAATGGCCCTAGAATTTAACAACTTAAAACTTCTCTTGCTTGTTGCAAACAATCTAAATCTATGACTGTTGCTACTTATATTTGGAAAATTGAATGTTTTGTGGGAGGAACTACATAATCATGAACCCCTTATTTCTTGTGGTTGTTGTTCTTTGTGTAATGCTTCATGAGTTTTATTGGGACTTGATTCGGATCATTATAGTACGGTGCGCACCAACATTCTTTCTCAAGATCCCTTCCCTACTCTTGATCGGGCCTATCAATTAGTCGTTCAAGCAAAAAGGGTTTGACTAGCCAAATTTGTGCCCACCGAAAATTCTGATGTACAATACTAGCTTACTTAGCTTACCAAAAAATATTATCCTTAGTCTATGCTCTTTCTCTTTCTCTTTTATGCTTTTTATGTAATACCCTTTATAATTGCTTTAAGGGATTTAACAGACTTTTCATTCCAAAAAGATGAATCTTTTTTTTGGGGAGCTCATTTCCAAAGGTACTACACATTTAAGCGTATTTGGCTGAGCGACCTCGTGGGGGAAGTTTCTCAAGGTACGCATGAGTGAAGGAAAAAAATGCGCCTGAAAAACTTGTGTTGGTTGTTGAGGACGGTTGTAGGCCCTCGATGCGGATTGGTGACAATAAACTTGACTATGTATGGGTTGGGTGTTGTAAATGGTATCATATCAACCTTGTAACAGCATGCTGATCGCGTGTATAATTAATACAACATTAGTCGCTTAACGAGAAAGTATTCTGAGGCTATATCCCCGGTTGCGGTCGAATATGTGATTAGTTTCTAGGCTGGGCGACCCACAGGTCGTTGTGGACAAATATGTGCAGTATTCATGCGCAGTGAGGGCATTGATGTCGTTAATTAGAGGTGTATATAACACCTCCCTCATGATTAATTTAAAAGGATTTAGCAGGCTACTGATTCCAACAAGATGCATCTTTCTTTTAGCGAGCTCATTTTCTAATTAATTGTTCCACAATTAAGTATGCTTGGTTGGGAATAGTTTTGGATGAGTGACCTCTTCCAGTGGCGGATGCAGTTCATGACACCATGTGTCAAGTGCACCACCATACCTCATGATAAATAAACAGTCCATCATCTTTCTTGCTTCGTATCCTCTTTTCTATGAGTCTAATAGCATTTTTTCGACTGTATATTGTCATCATAGATATGTCATTAAGAATATTTTTCTTAGAGCTTGCTTTTGTGAATATGAAGTGATGTTTCTAATTTTTCGGGTAAAATTTAATATTACTATTACTATTATTATTATTATTGTTTTTGTTGTTATTGTTATTATTGTTGTTGTTGTTTGTTATTTTTGTTATGCCTTAAAAAATCGTAATTTGAAAAGCGTAACATCTATGTTATTATGGAGGAAGTAGAAATAATTGATTATTGTTGTTATTTTATTTTTGTTATTTTTGTTATTGTTATTATTGTTATTTTTGTTATGCCTAAAATTGTAATTTGAAAAGTGTAACATCTATTTTATTATGGACGAGGTAGGAATAATTGATTTAATAATCTAACCTTTTGATTATGCGTAATTAATAATTTGCTATAGTGATGTCAAAAACGAATTTTATAAGTGATTTTAAATGTACCTAAACTCCTAAAATCTGTTTGTATGGTTAATTGAGTGGTCAAAAGTGTTGGAGTCAAAATGAAAAATTTGTTAAACCGAAAGAAATCTTTCCTAAAATTTAGTACAAAGTATGAATTATTTTGAAACAAAATATCAAAGTGGTTGATAAAGTGACCCACCATCTAAAAAATCTTGCATCCGCCACTGACCTCTTCAATAGTTTGCGGACACCTTCAGCTTCTCATTCTTGTTGAATTTTAATTAGATTGGGATGAGTTTTATCACCTCTACGACCACATCACCGCAAGTCCACAACTACATCTATCATGATCCCTCAGTCAATCTTAATTAAATTGGATAAGAGTTTTTTCAGCTCTATGATGACGTTACCACAAGACACAAGTCCACAACCATGCATGCATATCTATCATGATCCATATTTCTCCCTACTTTATGTTTTACTGCACAGCAACAATAATCAATGCAGCTTTATTTAAAGTTAGCCTTTTCTCTTCTTTACTATTTTGCAAGTATATATTCAAAGTAATTTAAGTGTTCAAATGTTTCAAGTCGTTTTCAAAGTCATATCCACTATTCCATGTTATTTCATCGACTCACTGACTGAAGCTCTAATGAGTAATGGTGAACGAGAACGACCCTTTACTTATTCTCTTTGTTATACTCTACGATCGAGTGAAGCTGAAGTTTTTCTCTTTGAAAATGCTAATAGCTTGAGAGTGCTTACCTTGCAGCAAACATCCCAAAAAAAAAAAAAAGATTGTTCCTTCTTATTCTGATAAGGCGCCTATTGACCAGTTGACCTATCTACTATCTGTAGACGTGAAAATTTTATTATATGCCACGTCACACATTTAATTGACCTATTAAAGTCTTAAAGTCAAATGTTGACTTTTATTAATGGATGATCATCAAAATTAATTAATTTGGGCTTATTTCTAAATTAGGCCCATTTTAATTAATCATCATTGTTGGGTCATTAATGAACGATGGGCTAATGAAAAGATTATGTCCATGAGGCCCAGGAAGCAGGATAGTGGAAAACCCTAATGTTTTCCTAACTCTATAAATAAAGCTCTCCTCTTCACCTGCTAGAGGAGAAGAAATCAGACTCCAGAGCCATCAAGGAGAAAAAACATAAGGCACAGACTAAACTTCTCAGGTGTCTCTCTACCAGTGAAGTTGCATCAGATTCTCTCCGAGAAGAAGAACAAGATCAACCTTGAGCAAGATCAAGCCCGAAGGCCCTTATTCAGGAAGATCATATTGGTTCGTGAGCAGCAATAAGTCAACATCAAATCATTTCTGCAAAAGAAGAACAACAAGCATTCAACGTGCCGTTCGTTCTACCCTAGAAGTTTTCTACCTTGGACGAGATCAAGCCTCGACGGCCCTCATTCAAGAAAGTCAAGACAATAGTTCTTGAACTCACCAAATTAGTTCATGAATTAATTAAATTCAAGTGGAGATTGAATCAGAGGAGAAACATTAGAGATTGTAACCCAAACAAAACAAAATTAATAAAATATTATTTTGTTCACATCTTTTGACTCTCTATTTTGCAGATTTAAAATTTGTGTTTACAAATTTGGCACGCTCGGTGGGACAATCTCTACCTCTCATCTTTTTCTCCATTCAAGCAATAAAGCAAATTCATTCGACCATGGTGGCCAAGAGAAGATCTGTTCATGACAACAACAAATCATTTCCTTCAAGCGTGGATCCTTCGACGGAGTCAATCATTGGAACGACAGACGTTGTTAATGTAAGTGTCATGACCATTGAAGCACATACCATGGAGGAAGAATTAGCAAACATGAAGATGCTCATTCACAAACTCGCCAAGGAGAATGAGGAAAAAGAAGCACAAATCAAATTCCAGAGCAAACAACTTGCTGCTCTGACAAAGAATTGAGAAACGTCCAACTGGTGAAAGCGAAGGCGATAGTGGTGGATCCAAATTTAGCATGAAGTCAAAGACTAGTGAAAAAGGATGGAGCTATCCATGGCGATTCATTCAATTTCCAACAAATTCAAGATATGATAGCCACAGCTGTCAAACGCCAACTTGGTGGAGATTTTGATGGGAACGACCACTACACCAAGCCTTATACAAAGAGAATTGATGCCCTAGAAATGCCTATGGGCTATCAACCTCCCAAATTCATGCATTTCGATGGCATTGGCAATCCCAAACAACATATAGCACACTTTGTTGAAACTTGTAATAATGCAGGTACTGAAGGAGACCTACTCGTGAAGCAGTTCGTTCGATCTTTGAAAGGAGTGGCATTCGATTGGTACACCGACTTAGCTGCTAAATCAGTTGATAATTGGGAACAAATGGAAGAAGCATTTATGGATCGTTTCTTCAGCACTCGCCGTATTGTCAGCATGACTGAGTTGACACAAACCACCCAGCTGGAGGATGAGCCTGTTATAGAATATATCAATCGATGGCGAACATTGTGTCTTCAGTGCAAAGATTACCTGTCTGAAGCATCTGCTGTAGAGTTGTGCACCCAAGGCATGCATTGGGATCTGGCTTACATATTGCAAGGAATTAAGCCAAACACATCCCAGGAACTGGCAACTCGGGCTCACGAAATGGAGATGACCATCGCCAACCATGAAGAGAATTATGATTAGACATCTACGTCGATGGTTGTTCATGGCTTCAACCTTGTAAAAAAAAAAAAGAAATTCACAAAAGGACAAAATACCCCCCAAAAAAAAATAACTCTTAAGCAAGAGTATAAACTGCAAATCTGAAAAAAAAAAAACTCCTAAGCAAGAGTATAAACTGCAAAATCTAAAAAAAAAAACTCCTAAGCAAGAGTATAAACTGCAAATCCAAAAAAAAAAAATAACTCCTAAGCAAGAGTATAAACTGCAAATCTGAAAAAAAAAAATCTCCTAAGCAAGAGTATAAACTGCAAATTCAAAAAGAAAATCTCCTAAGCAAGAGTATAAACTGCAATTTCAAAAAAAAAATTTACTCCTAAGCAAGAGGATAAACTGCATACTTGTCAAAAAAAATTGATAATCGAACTACGTTTGGCTTGATCCAAAAAGGTGTAAAAAAAAACCACTTTATTTGGTGCGTAGGCATCTTGGATAATTAAATATTCAAGAGCAGCCACAAAACAAAAGTAAGTATGATTTTAAAAGTTTACTCCATCAAGTTTAAATATGTTTTAACAAAATATGAAACACAAGCTTGGGGGCATAGCTATTGTCCACTTGGCTTCACTAATCACTTTGTCAGATGATGAAGCATGATAAAAACTTTGCGGTTGTCATTCACTCGAAGTTCTGGAGAAAGCTATCAAGCACCAGAGTTTCAACAAAAATGTTAAGCATGGAGATTGGAGAAAGCTCTCATGCACCAATACTTCGTCAAACTTCTCGAAGTTCTGGAGAAAGCTTCCAAGCACCAGAGATCCGACAAAAATTTAAGCAACAAGATCGATGGAGAAAGCTTCCAAGCACCATCACCTATCAAAGTTCGTTGGAGAAAGCTTTCAAGCACCAACACTTGGCCAGAAACACTTCAAGATTGAAGTGGAGAAGAGCTCAAAAGCACCAAAATATCTTGAGTCTTGAATGATGGAGAAACTTTCAAAGCATCATCACCGTCAAAGAAGCATGTCTTAGGCCATTAGAAAAATTTCTACCGGAGACCTGCAAAGAAAAAAAAAAAAAGAGACACAAAAATTGGAGAAAACTTCATGCGCCAATATCGTGTCAAGACAATCGTGTCAGAGCTTCTAACACGACTTCACAACAATGATGTCGAAAAGGACGACAAAGTGTTCGAGGCGTTCATCAAATAGAAATCATGGTAGAATGTCAACTTCTCCATGTGCACCAAGATGAATAACTTAGTCTTTATTTGTGGGTGTAACATCATTCGTGTTTATATGGTGTCCACTTAAGAGAGCAAGCTTGGTTGTTCCTACGAAACTCGATCATTGTATAGCTTGAGCTCTTAATTTCGTGGGGTGGTTTAAACTCCTAACTTTATGGCATGATTCCTCGATGCCTTAGTGGCGTTGAAATGATTGAGCTCCTTCAAGAAAGATTTAATCTGTTCTACAAATGATGACTCCATTCTACTCAAATCATAATCTGAAAAGAAAAATGACAAAGGTATCAACATGAGTACATTACTATATGATCAATATCCATCATGACATCATCATGTTATAGAAAAAAAAAAAAAAAAAAAAAAGGTTGAAAAGTGGCATGCATTAGCTCACAGGATCATACGTAATACTTAGGCCAAAGGGAAGGAAGTATTATGGAAACAAATAAAAAAAGAAGGAAACAATCATGGACCTCTTGTACATGAAATACATGCTACATCAATTTGAGCTTTATTTCAAAATAAAGAAAGGCAGAAGCACGTATAACAAGAGTCAAACCATCTTTATCAAACACTTTGTCCATACTATATGAGGACTTCACAAAAACAAAACAGCATCCAAGTTTACAAAATAAACTTTTAATCAAAGTCAGACACCAGAGAAATGGAAATAGGAAAAAAGGGAGATCAAATTCTTCTTCTTGCTTGGACAACAAACGTCACTGTAGAAGTAAACCAAGCATTGAGGTGGCGTCTTTAAGTCCGCAGTGAGGAAGATGATCTCCAATGCAGTCAGAATGCAATGGGAGCAGCAAGTTAAAGATGATACTCAGTCTCTCACACGATGTCAAGAAAATGAGTTGTCGGCTTCTCCTCCACGAACTTGGGAATGATGGCCCGTGAATAACGTCGGTTTCGGTTCCTCCTCTATGACATCAAAATTTCGGTGAGAATGGCATCGCGACGTCGACGAGAACGGCTTGGCTCCTTATGGCGTCACGGCTCAAATTATAGGCAATAATGGCATCCCTTCTTCATGTTGTCACCACATCGGCTCAACTCCGGGCTCCAATGGTGAGGTGGATAATTACAGAAATTGCTCCGTCAATGTATTAAAGCATGGGCAGATGGCTCGGCTTCAAGGGTTGGGTAGGTTAGTCATCATGCCAGGAGATTACAAACCTGCGCAAAACAAAAACAAAAATGGAGAACAAAGAAAATAAAGGAAGAGATAAGTGCATTCTCCATGGCTCCGCGGCGGTAAAACATCAAAACGCTTGATGGTTATTGAAGATATGTACACTTATGTGTACACCTACACTTATGTGTACACCTAGGCACCAAGATATTTCTTTCTCTTAAAATATCTTTTCTCAGTTTTATGTTCCTAGTATTTTGTACTGATCCCTAGGTGGATTCTAGTCGTTATTTTGTCTTTTCTGTTTCTTGTCTTTATGTACAGCTTGCTTTTTCACCCTAGGTTAGCAAGCTTTCTGATAAAAAAGGTAGAAGAGGTAGGATTCTAGGCAGAGCTTTGTAAGGAGAAAAGCTCCATCTTTTCCTTGAAGGAATATATACAAAAACTACTGGAAAACTGATTTTCCAGATTGAAAAGAAAGTTAGAGTCTCTGATTCTTTTCATGGTATCAGAGCAATAGGGTGTCAAGATCCTTTCTTTAAAGTTTCAGAGGCTCTATCTTCCTGTTTTGAGTAATGGCAAAAGATAAAGGAGAACAATCTGGAAATGAGAATTCCAGTGTGAACCCTTACAAGGATCCCTTGTTTATAGCTGTTAATGATAATGGTTCTACTCCATTAGGAAGCATAATTTTTGATGGAACAAATTTTATGAACTGGAGTAAAAGCATTAGGATAGCTTTAGGAGCCAAGAACAAACTAGGTTTTCTTGGAGGGAAACATCCTAAACCTACTTCAGGTGAAGAAGAAATGCAG
Source organism: Beta vulgaris subsp. vulgaris (assembly GCF_026745355.1). Lineage (NCBI taxonomy): Eukaryota > Viridiplantae > Streptophyta > Magnoliopsida > Caryophyllales > Amaranthaceae > Beta > Beta vulgaris. The sequence goes on from NC_079203.1 coordinate 44,934,545, forward strand.
AAATGGGAAAGATGTGATTACATGGTGAGATCATGGATGTTGGCTACCATGAAATCAGATGTGGCAGCAAGTTTGGTGAATATGCAATCCACCAGACAGCTTTGGGAAGAGATTGTTGAGAGGTATGCACAGACGAATGCACCACAACTTTTCTCTCTCAAGAAGGATCTTTGGGAGCTGCAGCAAAATAATCTTAGTGTAAGTGAGTACTTCTGTAAGCTGAAGAGCATTTGGGACCAAATTGCAGATCTGGAAGGGATACCTGAGTGCACATGTGGAGCAATGGCAAAATGCTCATGTGATCTTGCAAAGAAACTGATGGAATTACAATCCACTGAGAGACTGATAAAATTTGTGATGGGTCTTAACAATGGTTATGACCAAATGAAGTCAAATCTTCTAAGCACTGACCCTTTGGTCACAGTGAACAAAGCCTATAATCTGGTTCTTCAGATTGAGAGGCAGAAGCAGATTACAGGTGAGATGACAGCAGCCTTGGAAGCCAGTGCTTTGGCTGTTAACAGACAAAATCAAAGTAGAAGTTTGGGACCATTGAAGAATTTTCAAAAAAAGGACTACTTTAAACAAATCAAGATAGAGAAGATGGCTAGATCTTGTGATCATTGTGGGAAGAAGGGTCACTGCAAGGAAGAGTGTTTCAAGATTGTAGGATACCCAGACTGGTATAAGAAGGGTGCTGAGCAATTTAAAAGTGCAGCAAATGTGGAAATGATAACACAGGACAACCCTCTTGAGTTCTCAACTCAGAATGGAGAAGGATATGGAGTCAAGCAGGATAGCAAGTTCATGAACAACTTGGTCCAAGAAGTCATCAAAGCAATGACAGAAAAACAAGGAGAAGCAAGTAGCAGTCAAGCAAACTTTGCAGGTAAATTTAGTATTTCTAATGCTGCTGTAAATAAAATTGATACAAAATCTGGTTCATGGCTCATAGACTCTGGAGCTAGTGATCACATGACAGGTAACAGAGAGTTGCTGTTGAATAAAAGAATCCTAAAAGGTAAGATAAAGGTAGGACTTCCAGATGGAAGCATGAAATTTGTGTCTGAAATAGGAGATGTGAGTTTAGATCATGACATTATTCTGAAGAATGTGCTTTATATTCATGACTTTAAACATAATTTACTCTCTGTTGCTAAACTACTAAGAGACAGAAGATTTCAAATGATTTTTAACAATTATGGATGCATCTTACAGGACCTTTCCATTAGGAAAAATGTCTTTCTTGGGAAACAAGAGAATGATCTCTATAAGCTACACAAAGATGATGCAGAGAAGCATGATGAAGTTTTATTGAGGACTACTAATGATGAGACTATGATGCACTGTAATAATGTAGCTAATCTAGATGTTATTCATGCTAGGCTAGGGCATGTTTCTTTATCCAAGATGCAACACTTAGATTTTTGCAAATGTAAGAACCTTAAAGACTACTTTTGTGATACTTGTTCTATTGCTAAACACCACAAGCTACCTTTCTCTCCTAGCAAATCTATTGCTTCTCACATTTTTGATCTAATTCATGTGGACCTATGGGGTCCTTATAGAACAAAAGCTATTACAGGTGCTAGCTATTTTCTTACTATTGTGGATGATTACAGTAGGGTCACTTGGACTCAACTGTTATCTAACAAGGAACAGGTAAAAAGCAGTTTATTAAACTTTTTTATTCATGTTGAAAACCATTTTGAAACCAAAGTAAAAACTCTTAGGAGTGATAATGGGACTGAGATATTCCAAGATGAATGCAGACAGATATTTTGTGAAAGGGGAATCACTCATCAAAGGAGTGTAGCAGGAGTACCCCAACAAAATGCAAGGGTAGAAAGGAAGCATAGGTTCTTGCTTGAAACAGCAAGAGCCTTGAAGCTACATGCAGGTATGCCTAACTACTTGTGGGGTGAGTGTATACTTGCAGCTACACACTTGATTAATTTGTTGCCAAGTGCTGTTATCAACTGGGATACACCTTACAAAAGATTAACAAACAAAGAACCCAATTATGAACATCTTAAAATAATTGGATGTCTTTGTTATGCTAGCCCACATCAAAAGCCTAGTGATAAATTTGCTCCCAGGGGTATCAGATGTGTAATGTTAGGCTATCCATATTGCCAGAAGGGTTATAAGGTGATGAACCTAGCTACCAGGCAGATATTTGTAAGTAGAGATGTTGTTTTTAAAGAGAATTTATTTCCCTTTTTACAGAACAACTCTCCTCATACAGGTATGGAAAAATCTCCTCACCAGCACATTCATGATTATGATGATGTTACTAACAATTTACATCCAGTGGATGATGATAGAGTCAATGAAGATGATTTTGCAGATACAGAACAGCTTGAGCAGGAAATGACTTATGAAGGTGAACCAAGTGGTTTAGAAACTCAGCCACCAACTGTTGAGAGAAGAAAGTCTTCAAGACAAGCAGAAATCCCACCAAGATACAAAGATTACATCTATGATATTCCAGGGAAGAACACTACAACTTCTCATGAGGTTTCTTCCTGTGCTATTGTTAACCAGATGAGACAGACTCAAGAGTTTGCTGAGGAATATTTGAGCTACATGAATAATGTACTCAGAATCAGGGAGCCTTTACATTATGCAGAAGCAGCAAGGGATGAAGGATGGACTCAAGCTATGCAAGAGGAACTCAAGGCCCTTGATGCAAATAACACTTGGGATCTGACTCATCTTCCAGCAGGAAAGCAAGCTATTGACAGCAAGTGGGTTTATAAAATCAAATTCACACTAAATGGTGAAATTGATAGGTTGAAGGCCAGGCTTGTGGCCAGGGGTGACAAACAAATTGAGGGAAAGGACTATAAACATACTTTCTCTCCTGTTGCTAAGTTCACCTCTGTAAGGGCTTTGATTGCTTTGGCTACCATTCAAGGATGGAATTTACATCATCTAGATATCAATAATGCTTTTTTGCATGGATATCTAGATGAAGAAGTTTACATGAAACCACCAAAAGGCTATGAACAAGGTATAGAAGGGCAAGTCTGTAAACTTAAAAAGAGCTTGTATGGATTAAAACAAGCCTCAAGACAGTGGAATCTTGAACTCACTAAATTCCTGCTTGAACATGGCTATACTCAATCTAAGAAAGATTATTCCTTGTTCTCTAAGGATATAGAAGGCACCTGGGTGTTTATTCTTATCTATGTTGATGATCTTTTGATCACTGGCAATGCTCTTCCTGAAATTCAAGCTATTAAAGAAGCTTTGGATATTGCCTTCACTATTAAAGACCTTGGAGCAATGAAATACTTCTTAGGTATAGAAGTGGCAAGAAATGAGAAGGGTCTCATGTTACATCAGAGGAAATTCATCCTGGACATCTTAAAAAGCACAGGGACTGAAAGTTGTAAACCTGTTAAATGTCCTTTTCCCAAGGGCATCAAACTCTCAACTGATGAAGGAGAGCTTCTTGAAGATGCTGAGCTCTACAGGAGTATCATAGGAAAACTGCTCTACTTAAATCTCACAAGACCTGACATTTCATATTCTGTTCAACAGCTTAGCCAGTTCATGACAACTCCTAGAAAACCCCATTTTCAAGCTGCAATTCATGTTATCAAGTATCTCTCAGGCACTATTAATCAAGGATTATTTTACTCAAGTGATTCTCAGCTCAAACTCACAGGCTTTTGTGACTCAGATTGGGGCAACTGTGCCTTCAGTGCTAGATCCTTAACAGGATATTGTGTTTTCTTAGGGAATTCTCTCATCTCCTGGAAGACAAAAAAACAAAAAACAGTTTCTAAATCCTCTACAGAAGCTGAGTACAGGTGCATGTCTCAGACTACAAGTGAACTGGTTTGGTTAGAAGGGGTGCTTAATGATCTTGGGATCAATGTTCCTAAACCTATTGATCTCTTTTGTGACAACAAATCAGCACTTTATCTTGCACACAACCCTATCTTTCATGAGAGAACCAAGCATCTCAAAGTAGACTGTCATTATGTTCGTGAACATCTCACTACTGGGTTCCTAAATGTGCTTCATGTGAAGTCTTTCCTTCAACTTGCAGACATCATGACTAAATGCCTCAGTGAACAGCAACACAAGCATCTTAGTTCCAAGTTAGGACTGATTACCACCAGTCCAACTTGAGGGGAGTGTATTGAAGATATGTACACTTATGTGTACACCTACACTTATGTGTACACCTAGGCACCAAGATATTTCTTTCTCTTAAAATATCTTTTCTCAGTTTTCTGTTCCTAGTATTTTGTACTGATCCCTAGGTGGATTCTAGTCGTTATTTTGTCTTTTCTGTTTCTTGTCTTTATGTACAGCTTGCTTTTTCACCCTAGGTTAGCAAGCTTTCTGATATAAAAAGGTAGAAGAGGTAGGATTCTAGGCAGAGCTTTGTAAGGAGAAAAGCTCCATCTTTTCCTTGAAGGAATATATACAAAAACTACTGGAAAACTGATTTTCCAGATTGAAAAGAAAGTTAGAGTCTCTGATTCTTTTCAATGGTTCTTCCTTCGTCATCTAGAGGCGGCAAACGTGGTTCGTTTGAGCTCTTTTGTTATCTTCTCCTCCTTCATGGCTTCATGATTACGGGAGAGTTGTATGGCTCCTTTGTCGTACCGCGGCTTCACGTCCTGGCGTGGCTCGCCTGAATACCACCATTGAGATGAAATAAAAGCCCTTCATACCTACTGTATATATAGAAGATATAAGGCCAGGATGGAACCCTCAAAAGGATAAGATTAAAAAAAAAAAAATCTTCAGTTTGTTATGAAGATATTCTGATGGGAGATTCTAGAGATGAGCTAACAGAGAAAGAAAAAGTCAACTTATGCTTATTGGTTAAGTAAATTAATGGGTTGTTCCAAAATGTAGGAGATTTGGTTATCAAAATCTAACCGTAAGGAAGTAGCCTATTTTCTATTAATTGGGAGTAAGTGTTCGAGACTCAATCACGCTTAAATACTCAAATATCGTGTATGTGATAAAGTCTCGAGGGGGCAATTTGTAGACGTGAAAATTTTATTATATGCCACGTCATACATTTAATTGACCTATTAAAGTCTTAAAGTCAAATGTTGACTTTTATTAATGGATGATCATCAAAATTAATTAATTTGGGCTTATTTCTAAATTAGGCCCATTTTAATTAATCATCATTGTTGGGTCATTAAATGAACGATGGGCTAATGAAAAGATTATGTCCATGAGGCCCAGGAAGCAGGATAGGTGGAAACCCTAATGTTTTCCTAACTCTATAAATAAAGCTCTCCTCTTCACCTGCTAGAGGAGAAGAAATCAGACTCCAGAGCCATCAAGGAGAAAAACATAAGGCACAGACTAAACTTCTCAGGTAGTCTCTCTACCAGTGAAGTTGCATCAGATTCTCTCCGAGAAGAAGAACAAGATCAACCTTGAGCAAGATCAAGCCCGAAGGCCCTTATTCAGGAAGATCATATTGGTTCGTGAGCAGCAATAAGTCAACATCAAATCATTTCTGCAAAAGAAGAACAACAAGCATTCAACGTGCCGTTCGTTCTACCCTAGAAGTTTTCTACCTTGGACGAGATCAAGCCTCGACGGCCCTCATTCAAGAAAGTCAAGTCAATAGTTCTTGAACTCACCAAATTAGTTCATGAATTAATTAAATTCAAGTGGAGATTGAATCAGAGGAGAAACATTAGAGATTGTAACCCAAACAAAACAAAATTAATAAAATATTATTTTGTTCACATCTTTTGACTCTCTATTTTGCAGATTTAAAATTTGTGTTTACACTATCACCTCAAAGAAAAAGGCACACGACTATTATTAGAATTTCTAGTCGAGGTAATAGAATTATTAGGTGGTGTTACGTTTGGAAAATAAACCTATAATATTATTAGTAACTTGTATGTCATATAAAAGGATGTTTTAGTGGATTGCCTAGTTTTCTTTTCTTAAAAAAAGCCTATAATATATCTTTTAATTGAAAACTTTCCTTCCTAATATTAGAGGAATATAGGTAGGAAAGTCACGAGAATTTTTATTTTTTTAAAGAGAAATTTCATTAATTTAGTGTCAAACGACTAGGGATGGCAGTGGGGCGGGTCAAGTAGGAGACCCGCCCCATCCCCGCCCAAGTGGGGTGGGGATGGGTCTAGGTTTGGTGGGGATGGGGCGGGGATGGGGATTAAAATCCTACCCGCAATGGGTGGTGGAGCGGGTGTGGATTTTATGCTATCCCCGCCCCATCCCCGCCCGCCCCGCTCCACCACCGCCCGCCTCACATATATATGACTAAAATTCTACTTATATACTTATATTATTAATAATTTTATCTTTAAAAATATAAATATGTGGGTATGACGCAGGTACGAAGTGGGTGCGGATACCCATGAGGGTGGTGGGGGTGGGGATGAAGTGGGTACGATGCGGGTATGAAGCGGGTGTGGGTACCCATGCGGGTGGTGGGGTGGGGATGGGTATAAATAAATACTTGGTGGGGCGGGGATGGGTCTGGAATTTTCCCCCGCAATGGGTGGTGGGGCGGGGATGGGGATTGAAATTTTATGCGGGTGCGGGTGTGGAGGTACCATCCTCCGCACCCGCCCCGCCCAATTGCCATCCCTACAAACGACGTCTACCATAGATATTAAAGAAAAATAAAATATTACACAAGGTTAAATTAAATTTGTATTCGAAGAAACTACAATGAACTAGATCGAGCAATACAACGCATCCCCTTATATTTGCTGAATCAAGCAGCTATTGATGAGTAAGTCTATTATTCTGACATAGTTTGGGAAGAGCATTCTTGATCAAGCAATGTTAACTGCATCCGATATTACAATACCTTTATGTTGAGTCTCAAACTTTAACCAATGAGAACCAATTTCTCATATTTAAAAGCAAATAGTACCTCACTCACAATTTCTATTGGGGAGAAGGAGATCTCCACAACAGAGACTAACAACCCCATAAAAAGGTTTGAAGAAATCTCATAATTAAAGATATATTCCCTCTGTTTTTTATCTTTCTCACTTGGAATCGTGACACTATTCATACATAGAGAGAATCTTCTCATTTTTTTGTTTAATTTATAAGAAAAAATATAGTCATGTGGGATCTTGTTTGATTCTTTTCAATTAGTACATTATTAATATTCAATCGTTATAATCTTTACTAATATATAGTGAAAGATATATAAGTTCAAAGAGGTGCATTGGAAAACGTGAACATAGGAAAGTGAGAATGATAAAAAAAATAGAGGGAGTACTAATTTATTCAACAAAACTAGTTGCTAATAATGATAAGTCGGTACAAGTAGTGGTCTACATAATGGTCTATTTAGTGGGATAACAAGTAGTGAACTACATATTGGGCATGTTCCTAATTTCTCTCGTTAGGGGCTCATAGTTAAGATGTTATTTAGCGTTTTGTATGCCTATTTAAATGCTGCTTTGTTTATTCATTTATGTATGAAAAATATATAATGTAGTCTTTTTAATTTCTCCAATTAGTTTATCTGTTTTCTCCTCTAATTAAAATTTCTACACTTTTGCTGAGGATGATAGTAAGCTCAGAAAAGCCATATCAGATACCATATACTTATTATTGCAAGATTTTCCTTATTTAGAACTTTCATATAATTGTAACATTACTAAAATTATGTTTTTTCTCCATCTCTTTCCTTATCACAAGGGTCCCTTTTTTCATTTTTCTATATCTCTCTCATCTCCTTAAAAATAGACCTGGTAATCGGACCAATCGGATCGGATTCGGACCGGACCAATTCAGGTCGGACCGTTTTCGGATCAAGTTACATTCGGACTGGGATTGGACCGGATCGTACCGTTTCGGATTGGGTCATCGTTCAGACTATTATTTCGGATCGGAATCGGACCGGACCAATTCAGATCGGACCGTTTTCGGATCAAGTTACATTCGGACCGGGATTGGATCGGATCGTTTCTGATTGGGTCATCGTTCGAACTATTATTTCGGATCGGAATCGGACTATGGTGGAATGAATGGAATACTTATGCCAATGATATTTTTTTTATATAAAAAAACGGGTAAGTTTCGGGTATTTCGGATCAAAGCCTAATCGAAACCAATAATTTCGAATCGGTTTACCTTCGGGTCGGATCGGTTTTAGATCGGATCAGTTTCGGATCGTGTAAGATTATATCGGATCATTCAGATTTCGGATGAGTTTCGGATCAAGATTATTTCGGATCGGGATTCGGACCAGATCGGGATCGTTTCGGATTCGGATCAAGGTTCGGACCGTCTCGTTCGGACCCAGATTGGACCACGGATCGGATATTTCGGACCGGATTTTCGGATCAGGACCAACTTTGCCAGGTCTACTTAAAAATATACAACCCTTATATGTTGCAATTATTAAAGAATGCAGGAAGTAAACAATTAATCACAGCAAAAGTTGTATCATTTGGGGGGGGGGGGGTTTAGAATGTGAATTTTGTGGACTTAAATAGAATTGTCGAATTAGTTCCATAAAACAAGTGAAGGATATCAGCTATGGTAGAGGGGTTTTGTGGACTTTCTTCTGAAGCTGTCAAAGAGAAGTTAATGCACTTATTATCATCTTCATCACAAATAGCCATGATAGGATATACACCCGACTCTCTTCGTCTCTAAGTAGACCTCTCATTTTTTGGACTCAAGTACTAAAGAGAAGTTCTAGATGGACCTTAGTGGCATAAAATTAGAATAAAAGAATTGGAGTTGATAATTCATTAATTATTGAGAAGAGAAAATGTAAATGGATGGGTCATATGATTGATTTATGAAAAATAATATTGTAATAAGAGACCTATGTCATATAAGAAAATGAAAAATATATTTGAGACAACCATAAATGAAAGAACGAAAAATCTATTGACAGACAGTGGGAGTAGATTCTATAAGCTTGCACAACAAACTTTGTGAGGAATTTAAGTATTCAACAAAACCACAAGAGAGCTTTCTTATAGTTGTGCTTTGAAAGGCAGAGCGAAACGAAGCGCTCAATGTCGAATATAATCTAAAGGATGAGAACTTGCCATTGTTAAAGGTTGCTTGAAATGCTTGTTGTCTACAAATGATTGGTAATATGGAAAATGATATACATAACCGGATAGCCCTTAGGGCTATGAATAATGTGCTTAAAATGGAAATAAAATATTGAATCAAGCATTTATTATTTCAGTTGATGTGAAAATGTGTTTTGAATTCTTAAACTGTTTTCATTTAAAGAAATGTATTTAATGCTTATATGTAGCCTTATGTATTTAATGCTTATATAGTATTACCCTGGTAATATTAACATGAGCGAGAATCATGGCTAATGTTATTCCTTATGTCCCAAATAAACTTTCACACACATTTGTATGTCCTAACGTTGACAAATTAGTCTTTTTCCAATAAAGTTGATGTTAGTGGTGTACATAATTGCATGCATATCATTTACTCCATTTTCTCGATCAATCGATCGTTTAGAATTTATTACTATATGGACTAACCTTGATCAATTCGACCTTCTTTAAACTTGTAAGTGCTCCAATTATCCTCCATGAAAATTTAAATCTTGGCTTGATTTTTAATTTCCGATGGATGATGTTAATAGGAAAGCATGTGAGAAATAACTCATAAATAAAGGAATTAAAATTTTTAATAATACTAAAATTTAAAGAATAAAAAAAATATTATAGGGATTTGATTGAAAATTCAACTTTCAATAAGCCTCTTGTCAATATGTACACCCGCTACCTTAGTTTGTATTGTGGAAGTTGTGCAGTTATTTGTGTTGCGTTTGGCCTCCACCTAAGCTATATTTGACACTACAAAAAAAAGCTCGTATAGCAACGGAAAGTTAGGGACGGATTAAAATCCGTCCCTAAATTAGGGACGGACTGTAGGATCCGTCTCTAATTAGGGACGGATACACAAAGCCGTCCCTAACTAGCGACAGATCCTAAAATCCGTCCCTAAATTTAGGGACGGATTGTAAAATCCGTCCCTAATTTAGGGACGGATCCAGAAATCCTTCTCTAATCCGTCCCTAAACAATTAGCTCCTTAAACCTTAGGGAAAACAATTGCCTTTAATGGGAAAAATTAGGGACGGAAATGAAAAACCGTAGCTAATTTAGCTACGGAAATGAAAATCCGTAGCTAATTTAGCTACAGAAATGAAAATCAAGCTACGGATTTTCATTTCCGTAGCTAAATTAGCTACGGTTTTTCATTTCCGTCGCTAACTTTAGCAGTTTTAGGGACTTTCTGGAATCCGTCCCTAAGTTTAGCGACGAATTTTGAAATTCGTCCCTGAATTAGCGACAGATTGTCAAATCCGTGCCTAACTTAGCTACGGATTTTAGAATCCGTCGCTAATTCTTCCAGTATATATAAACAGATTTTACCGATACATATTAACAAGTTTGTATGCAGAGTAATGGGTTGGACCTTTAGCTTATGACTTTGAGGTTACGAGTTCGATTCCGGGGAAGAGCGCATCCAGTTCGATTACGAGTAGGGACGGATAACAGTTAAACCCGTCGCTAGAAATTGGTGATTAAGAGTAAAATAACCACAACATTTTTTTTAGTTTCATTTTAGGGACGGATTTGTAATTTCCGTCCCTAAATTTAGGGACGGAAATGAAAATCCGTAGCTAAATTTAGCTTGAGAGTGAAGCTGAAGTTTTTCTCTTTGAAAATGCTAATAGCTTGAGAGTGCTTACTGTTTCTGTCTAGAAATTAAGGTTAATGGTCTGTGCTGAACAAGTCCTTAGGTCCGAGCAGGGCTGGTTATCAGTTCACCGGAAACCTGCAAAACACAGAAAAACTACCCCGGGGGTTGTTCCGGGATCGCCCCTCCGACGCTCAAGTCAGTTGATGATTGAGGTAGAGAGAGAATCTAGAGTGAGAAATTCAAGTTAGTTAGGTGAGTATTCAATACCTTTGCATTGATGGGACAAGAGGTATTTATAGTGGTGAGAATTTCCATAAGGTGGTGTGCTGGACATGACAGCTCACTTGGGGATTGGTGATACCTTTTCACAGGATGATTCTGGTGGGACCCACGATCCTTAGGTGGCAGTGCCACGTGGCATGATTCCCTTGGAAGGATTTAATAGGCCCAAACATTTAGCCCCACGCCAGGAAGGGGCAGAAGGGCCGTCCGACCGGGTGAAGCCCCTTGGTGGCGTAAATTCCTCTCATGCGACCGACCTCTGCAAAAAGACTAGAGGGGGACCAGGTCGGGCATGCGCCGACCAGGTTTGCATAATCAAAAGGATCTCTTGAACCGACCTCCATGAAAGGAGATTAGGGGGAGACCAGGTCGGGCTAACGCCGACCAGGGCCAGTTCGACCGAGAACTAGGGGACTTGACTGACCGACCGGGTTACTGAGAGGAGAACCGGGTCGGCTGAGAGGTTAGGGTGCCCCTTAGCTGACCGACCAGGTCTTGGGAGCAAGAGACCAGGTCGGCTGAGGGACCAAAGAGCCCCTTGACTGACCGACCAGGTCTTAGGAGCAAGGGACCAGGTCGGCTGAGGGGTCAAAGGGCCCCTTGACTGACCGACCAGGTCTTTGAAGCAGGGACCAGGTCGGCTGAGAGGCTGAGCCCCATGATTGACCGACCAGGTCTTTGACGAGAAGACCAGGTCGGCTGGGAGGCTGAGCCCCATGAGTGACCGACCAGGTCTTAGATGGACGGGTGCTGCTCGGACAGGGGCCAATATGCCCTGGAGAGACCGACCAAGTGCTCCTTAGCACTTAGCAACATTGGCTAAGTGAAGGGAACAAGCAGAGACCTGGTCGGGCAAAGGGTGATGGAGCCCCAACTTGACCGACCGTGTTATGGATTGACGGATGCTGCTCGGACAGGGGCTAACAAGCCCTGGAGAGACCGACCAAGTGCTCCCTAGCACTCAGCAACATTGGCTAAGTGAAAGGAACAGGCAGAGACCTGGTCGGGCAAAGGGTGATGGAGCCCAACTTGACCGACCGGGTTCTGGATTGACGGGTGCTGCTCGGACAGGGGCTAACAAGCCCTGGAGAGACCGACCAAGTGCTCCCTAGCGCTCAGCAACATTGGCTAAGTGAAGGGAACAAGCAGAGACCTGGTCGGGCAAAGGGTGATGGAGCCCCAACTTGACCGACCGGGTTCTGGATTGACGGATGCTGCTCGGACAGGGGCTAACAAGCCCTGGAGAGACCGACCAAGTGCTCCCTAGCACTCAGCAACATTGGCTAAGTGAAAGGAACAGGCAGAGACCTGGTCGGGCAAAGGGTGATGGAGCCCCAACTTGACCGATCGGGTTCTGGATTGACGGGTGCTGCTCGGACAGGGGCTAACAAGCTCTGGAGAGACCGACCAAGTGTTCCCTGGCACTTAGTGAAATTTGGCTAAGTGAAGGGAACGAACAGAGATGGCCATCTTGTCCGACCGGCGCCATGAGGAGACTGGCATTACACGACCGAGTGGGTGACATTGAGCTGGAAGTCAGTAATAGCCACATGGCACTCTTTAGCTGGGCAGTTGAGCTGGATGGGACACTCTGGAAATTTTGACGTTTCGTCTTCCAGGGGCCATGTGGAGGCATTTGATAGGCTTGTGAGGGGGCGCAACCCGAGGCAAGCTTATATATTGGTACGGAGAGGAGAGAGAAATCATTTGTGCAACTTCCTTCAAAATCTTCAAACTTTCTCTCTCTAAAAGCTCTCACTTCTCTCTAAGTTTCCGAGCAATTTCTCCAGTTTCCGTCGTCCGACCAGGTACGCTCTTGCTTTTTTAGTTTATTTCGCTTTCTTTTTAATAACCTCGGCCGACTCCCTTGTCTATACAATAATGGGAGAATCGTCCGAGTCGGTTACACCTCCGACCTCACCTCCCTACAATAGATTCGAGGAGGTGAGAGGTATGGGAATAACGAACGTTGGTGTCAACCATAATAAGTTGCCCCGACCCCTCGGCCGTCCCCGACGCGGTTCTGCTCCCGAGCCCCTCATCGTCAGTGGAGGAAGAGGCCGAGGGCGCTGTTCCCTTCCCCTGGGAGGTGTCCCTGGCCTTTCCTTCAAAAGCTAGCTACTTAGATAAATATCTTGATGATGGTGTAGTGAGGGTGACCATGTCGGACGGTGAAGAAGCGTCAACCTCGGGCCGACCAGAGTTTCCGGATCCGGATCCGAAGGGAGGACCTAGATCTAAGTTCCCTCTACCGGCATTGATGAAGGCAATCCTCGATGACCCGAGAGGGCAGGCTGCGAGGTTCCACATTAGGGACCCCTATATGCTTGTCCGACCGGAGGCCCATCAAACTGTTCTCACCCCCCCTCCGGGCTGCACCGCAGTGTATTACAAGTCTATGGAGATGGGGCTCCGATTTCCATTAACTCCCTTTGTGAAGGACCTTCTCAACGCCTACAATTTGTGCATAAGTCAAATCTCTCCGAATTCCTGGGGAAGTATCATCGCTGTTCAGACCTTATGTGCTATGCTGAGCGTCCGACCAACGATCAGACTATGGCGCAATATGTTCAAGTTGGTCGAGATGTCGGCCGGAGACAACGGTCCAGGTTGGTGGTATTTTCAAGCCCGACAGGGTTATAAGGTGGTGCTCGACCTGCCTACGTCTCAAAAAGGCTTTAGGAGGGAGTTTGCCTTCGTGTTTTTTGGAGGGGACTGGGGAATCCCCACAGTCCGACCGGATGTCGAGCCCAACCACGAACTTAACTTCAGGGTTCCTGAGATGTCCGAGGAAGAAGCCGTTGCGGCCATATACATGCAGAATGAGGCCCAAATTGTTCAAGGAGGGGAGGTGTACGTGGCCAGCAATTGGATTCCGAGCTGCCGCCTATTCAAGAGCGAGCATCTTCTGTCGGCTGTTGGACTGAGCCGGACATTCCCCCGGGGTAATCGGCCGAGGGGGTTACTTTACATGTTTTTCTTGTTTATGTTTACAGCATTATAACTATGTTTCTTTTTGCAGCTTGTTCTTTGACGCGCCTCCTGGAATCCGACCCCGAAATGGCTGAGAAACTTAACTACGCGGCAATGAGGGCGGCTCAACTGAAGGCTGAGCTAAAGGCTAAGAAGATTGGCATCCCCAAGAGCCCCAAGGTAGGTTTCTGCCTCTAGCCGAATACCATTACCCAATACCTCGATCTGACTCTGGTTTTTGCAGGACCCTTCGAAGCCTAAGGTCTCGAAGAAGAGGAAGGAACGGGATCCGGAGAAGGTGGCCAAGACCGCCAAGGCCTTAGCCAAAGAGCAAGCCGAAAAGGCCAAAAAGGCCAAGTCCGTCGAGGTCAACAGTCCCAGACCAGAAGACCGGGTGGAGAAGTCCGAGGGGACTCACATTTCTGTCCATTCGGAGGATTTCCGACCAGTTCAGAGTCCTCAATACACGTCGGCCGCTCGCGGCCCTCATGACGATCCGGAGGAGCTTAGCCTTGCCCTGGCTAGGCCCTTTGGTGAACTGGATGCCCACGGGCTCGACACTCGTTGGACCAATGCAGTTGAGTGCTTGTACAGCGCTCCCGACCGGGAGTACATTGCTCAGACCAGCGGTCCGGAAGAGACAAACGACCTGTTTCGCAGCTGGGCTGAGGTGAGTTACTTTCGGCTTGACTTTGTGGATTTTGTTTTTAAGTTTTTACACTGACCATTTGTTTTGTTATTTAGTTCTCCGCTCGGTTGGTCAATGTGGCCAGGAACAAGGTCCACGTGGCCGAGAAGGTTTCTGACTTGGAAGCCAAGGGCAAGAAACACTTCACTGCGCTCCATGCTGCCGAGCAGGCTCAGAGGGTAGCCGAGGCGGATCTTGCCAACGCCAAGCGATGCATTGCTCGGGACCAGGACGATTTCAAGGCCGAGCGGGCGCAGTGGGATGTGGCCAAGCAGAAACTCATCAAGGAGAAGGATGAGGCTGTGATCGCCAAGGTGGCGGCCGAGGCCCAAGTAGCGGAGGCGCAGACCAAAATCACTGATCTGCAATTCAAGCTGGCCGAGCTGGAGAAGGCCTCTAAATCCGAAGATGAATGGTTCGCGGGCTGGAAGGAGACCAAAGCCTGTGAATCGTTTGTCAACGAGGTCGGCTCTACTGCCCAGAAGATGGGAGTGGATGATGCCCTCAAGCGGATGAGGGCGGCCTTGGGAAGATCACACCCCTCTCTTCCCTGGTCCGAGGTGAAAGAAGCTATGATGCCCTTCTGAAGGAGGAGGACCAGTCCCTGCTCGCCGAGCTGCATATTGCCTTGTCCGATGAGGACGATGATGAAGATGATGGCGAGGAGGCTGAGGTCGCTGAGGGACAAGACCAAGGGGCAGCCAAGTCCGAGGAGCATCATGGAAGCACCAATGATCAGACTGACCCCCCGCACTTAGCCCCCATTATGTTGTATTTCTATTTCCTTTTTGCTTTTAACCTTGGTAGTACCAAGGTTTTAGGATGTAATATTTTTCTAACTTTAATGGAAGTCCTCTTTCTATTTTATCCGAGCACCTTTTATGTTTGTCAATTGCAATTTGCTTCGCGTCTTGATTCTCGAACTGGTTAAGTTTTGTCTGATAACGCTGGTCGGATTTAACTCGAACAACTCACGATTGAAACTGGTTAAGTTTCGAAAGATGTAGTTGGTCGGGTTAAATTCGAATAATTAAAACTGGCTAAGTTTAATCGGAACTTGAACAAATGACTGGTTAAGTCTTTTTATAACTTAGAAAATTGACTGGTTAAGTCTTACAATTTCAGCCTGGACTGATCCGAGTGGCTACATGCCATACCCGGCCAGTATCTCGCTATATGCCCCTAATTGCAATTGACTATACATAGTATTTCTTTAGATTATCCAGTTCCATGGCCGAGCAAGTGGTATGCCTTCAGGATTCTCGAGCTGGAATGTACCAGGCTTGATGATTTGGTTACTTGTAAGGACTGTCCCAGTTGGCCCCTAGTTTGCCTTTCAGATGTGATAGCCCCGTGGCTTCGACCTTTTGGACCACCCAATCTCCGAGCTGGATTGGCCTTGACTTGACTCGACGATTGAACTGCCGAGTTACTCTTTGCTTGTAGCGGATCGACCTTAACAATGAGTTGCCCCTTGTTTCTGGCAGCAGGTCGAGGTTGACAGGCTTTTCTTCTTCATTTTGCTCGAAGTCATAGAAGGTGATCCGAGGTGATGGGATACCGACCTCTACGGGTAGTACTGCCTCACTACCTAGACTAATCCGAACGGGGAGTGCCCGTTGCTTCCTTTACGTTGTCCGAGCAGACCACAAGACTCCAGGCAGGTCGTCCACCCAAGCCCCTTTTGCTGCGTCAAGGGATTTTTTGATCCCCTTGAGCACTATCTTTTGGCCGCTTCGCTTGGCCTTGGTTTGTGGTCGGGAAACGGCGAGAACCTGGTCTGTATTCCAAAACGAGCACAGTATTCCCGAGTTGGTCCGCTATTAAATTGCCGACCATTGTCCGAGACCAGGGCTCGGGGTACTCCAAACCTTGTGATTATGTTCCTCCAAATGAAGGCTTGGACTTGTTTGTCAGTGATGGAGGCAAGGGGTTCGGCTTCAGTCCACTTGGTGAAATAGTCTATGGCCACTATCAAGAACTTCCACTGACCGATGCTGGTGGGAACGGGCCGAGCAGGTCCATGCCCCATTTGTCAAATGGCAGAACTGCTTGAATGGGAGAGGGGGGTAGCTGGGGATCTGGGAATATCCGAATGGATTTGGCAAGATGGGCATCTCTTCACCAATTCTTGTGCATCTGCCTTGAAGTAGGCCAGTATACCCAGCCCTTAGAGCTTTTCCGCTATGGTTCTCCCCCCTTGATGGCTGCTACACGCCCCTTGGTGTATTTCCCTTAGGATGTAATTTCCTTCTTCAGGGGTTACACACTTCAGCAATGGGTGCGTGTATGACTTCTTGTAGAGCTGCTCGTCATGCCATAAGAACCAACCTGCTCGGTGCTTGATCCTTTCGGCTTCTTTGGCATCTGTTGGGAGGACTCCATCCCTTAAGTATCCGACCACCTCATCCATCCAAGTGGCCGTTCGGTCTAGAATCAATTGTTCCTTGGCATTTATGCTGGGCTGGCGAAGCACCTCCCACATGATAGTCCGAGGGGCTGACCCCTCTGCCGAACTAGCCATACGAGCCAGAGCGTCGGCTTGTTGATTCTCCGACCTGGGTATGTGGCTGATGCGGAAATGGGAGAGTTTTTTGATGAACTCTTGTGCCTTGGCCAGTACATTCTCATATTGTCCTCCTTGGCCTCGTACTCTCCCGAGACCTGACCGACTATAAGCTGGGAGTCTGATCGGGCCTCAATGGCCGTGGCTCCTGCAAGAATGCACAGCTGAAGTCCGAGGATGAGAGCCTCATACTGCTTCATTGTTCGACCCCAGGAATTCGAACTTGATTGCATACTCCATTTTTCTCCGACCGGGGGCTTAAGCACTAGCCCCGCCCCACATCCTGACTTGGTGGAAGAACCATCCACGTATAGTTCCCACTCTTCATTCTGGCCGACCGGGGGCCGAGTTGTGCATTCAGTTATAAAGTCCGCCAAGGCTTGAGCTTTGATGGCCCTTCTGGGCTCATATCTCCAGGCCGAAATCAGCCAACTGGTCAGCCCAATCCGTCATCCGACTGGAGTGGTTCCTGCTCTCTATGACCTTGCGGAGAGGCTGTCCGGTAAGGACCTTGATTTGATGGGCTTGGAAGTATGGTTTCAGCTTTCTACTGCCATGACGAGGGCGAAGACCATCTTCTCCACCTCACTATATTTGCTTCTCCCCCCGAAAGGCATGGCTTATGAAGTAGACCGGGTGCTGCGTCCCTTCCCTCTCGGCTACCAGAACGGCACTTAGGGCGTATTCGGATACGGCCAAGTATACAAACAATGTTTCCCCCGGCAAGGGGGACATGAGCTTGGGAGAGTTGATAGATGAAGTTTGAGGGAGCGAAGGCTTGCTCAGCTTCTTCGTCCCATGTGAACTCTTTTCTCTTAAGGGCCTTGAAGAAGAAAGGCTCTTATCAGCGACCGTGAAGGAACCGCCGAGGGCAGCTAGACATCCTGTTAGGCGCTGCACCTCCCTGACGTTCCGAGGGGACTTCATTTCCAGAACTGCCTTGATCTTGTCGGGGTTGGCTTCAATACCCCTTTCATCCACCAGAAATCCGAGGCACTTGCCCCCTTTCACTCCGAAGACGCACTTTTTAGGATTGAGCATCATGCGATACTTCCTCAGTGTGCTCAGCGTCTCCCTAGATCGTCTGGATGATCAGAGTGGGCCTTGCTTTTGACGATCATGTCGTCAACATACACCTCATGTTCCGCCCAACTGATCACTGAAAATTTTATTAACTGTCCGCTGTAGTGGCTCCGGCATTTTTCAGTCCGAATGGCATCATTTTATAGCAGTAACCCCTTGCGGGGTGGTGAAAGCGGTATGAATCCGATCATGTTCCGCCATGGGAATTTGGTGATATCCTGCATTAGCATCCATGAAGCTTAGAAGGGCATGACCAGCTGTCGATCGACTAACCTGTCTATTTTGGGCAGAGGATGGTTGTCTTTCGGACAGGCCTTGTTCAGGTCTGTGAAATCACGCACATGCGCCAAGCCCCGCTTGGCTTTTTCACCAGTACTACATTAGCTAGCCATTCCGAGTACTGGCATTCCTCAATGAATCCCGCCTCGAGCAGTTTTTTGACCTCCACTGCGGCAGCTTTGCACCTTTCCGGACCTTGATGCCTTAGCTTTTGCTTGACCGGCTTGTATCCCTCCTTAATGTTCAGCTCATGACACATAATTTTGGGGTCAAGTCCAGGCATCTCTGAGGCCTCATAGGCGAACATCTTGGTATTCCCTGAGCACTTGCACTACTTGTGCTCTTGTTTCTGGGTTTAGGGCCTTGCCCACTCTTACAGTCCGACCGGGTTCGTCCCGATCTCTACTTCTTCGTCTTCCTCAGCTGGCTGAGGTCGTTCGTACTGTTTGGGGTTTTCTGTTATGTACACCCCCAAGTTCCTTGGTGAATTTCTTCCCTTTTTCTCTTCTTCGAGTCCTCTTGGACGTCGATTTCAGTTCTGCTCTTTAAGCTATTAACATAGCATTCTCGTCCAGCCTGCTGATCTCCCTGAATTTTTCCGACCTTCCCCTCATCTGTTTCGAACTGCATGAGGAGTTGGTTGTGGAGATAGCAGCTTTTGTTTTGTTCAGAGTGGGTCGCCCCATTATTATGTTGTATGATAGGGGGATGTCGACCACTAGAAAGTCGATCGGTAGGCTTCTGCCTTTGCCTTTCTCACCCATCCGAGTGGGAAGCTTTATCGATCCTACGGGTTGTACCGAGTTACCCCCGAAGCCTATGAGTGGCTGGTCGAGTGGATTCATCCTCTTCGCTGTACTTCAGCTTTTTCAGGCATTCTAGAGTTATGATGTCAGCGGACGACCCACTATCAACCAAGACTCGCCTCACCCGGGAGTTGGCTACCTTGAGCTCGATGACCAGGGGGTCATCGTGGGGTACACTGACTGGTCGACTGGATTCCCCGAAGGTCATTACAGGACAGTCCGACCGGCTTGGTTTGACCTCGAGTACCTGGTGCTTGAGGTTTTGGAGATGAGCTTTCCTGGCTCGGCCGGTTAGGCCTCCCGAGGCGAAGCCACCCGATGACCCCAATGTAGCCTTCTGTATCCCCACTGTTGGACTGACCGACCTTCTGCTTTCCCTTCTCTTCACTCGTGTGCTTGAGGTAGCGGTTCAGCTTCCCCTGGTCAGCTAGATTGTCCAACCCCTTCTTCAGCTCCCTGCAATCTTTCGTGGTATGACCACATTCCCGATGGTATTCGCACCACTGGCTTTTGTCCCTCCGGTAGGCTGAAGTCCGGATGGGTTGGGGATTGGGCAGCATGGACTTGTGCTTGATGTCCACGTATATTTCTCTTCTGTTTTAATTGAAACGAGGGTCGTTTCCATGATCAGTGAACCTATCCGACCTACCGCCCTTTTCTGCTGTTTGGGCTGATCTCTTTGTTTCCTTCTTCCTTTCTCTTCTTACTTCCCTCTTCCGAGTGGCGGCAAATATCCGCCGCTTGGATAAATCTTTGAGCCTTTGCCATGGCCTCTGAGAAGGTTTTGACCTCACTCTCAGCCAATGTCCATCTTAGCCGGCCAGGTTGTAATCCGGACATGAGAGCAGCGAAGGCCACAGCATCCTGCAGGTCGGATACCTTCAAGGATTCCTCATTGAATCTTTTTATGTAGTCGGCTAGACTTTCATTCTTCTCTTGCTTGACCCCCATGAGGTGTAAGCTAGTTTTCTTTTGCCTCTTTCCGGCCACGAACTGATGGGTAAACATATCCTCGAGTACGGTGAAGTCGGTGATGATTCCGGCCGGCAATTCTTGGAACCAATTTAGCGCGAGCCCTTTCAGTGTGGTAGGGAAGAACCGACACCATGTGGCCTCGCAGCTGGTCTGCACACTCATCTGGGCCTTATACGTGGCCATATGGTCTTCTGGGTCGGTTAGGCCCGCGAATGGCTCAATCAGTGGCGTTTTGACTTTCCCCTGGGTAGGGGTGTCAATAATTTCTCGGCTGAACGGGGTCATGAACTTGAGGCTCCCGTTGCCGAGCCTTAGGGGTTTGGACTGAGCGGAATCACCATGCCCCTCACGCTGAGCAGCCTTGCGATCTAGGAACTGACGAGCATCATATCCCTGACTACGGCGTTTCTCATTAAGGATATTTCGAGCATCTTCCGATTTGCGGCCAGGATTCCCTCTTGGCGATCTGGAGACATGGGTCTCCTCCCTCCGGAGAGCTGCTTCCCGAGGGGCCGACCTCTCGCCCAGAGGTGGGCGCTCATCTTGCCGGGAGGGGGGCCTTTGAGACCGAGTTCTCTCCCGAGCAGCTGACCTTTGCCGGTTAGGCTGGTCATGAATGGAGCGAGGGTTTCGCTCTTCCCTATGAGAGGGCCTCTGGACGTTGTCATCACGTGGCTGGAGGTCGAGCTGATTAGGCCCTTGCCCTTGCTGGAGGGTGGTCAGCATTTGCATGATGCTTTGCTACAAGGTTTGTTGCAGCTGAGCTGCTATTAGTGCTATGTCAGCTGTGAGCAAAGGTTGAGGGTCAACATGCTGTATTTCCCGAGAGGGAGAGGGTTGAAGTTCCTGAGAGAGATCCATGTTGGGGTCTAGTGTATGAACTGATGGGGATCTAGTCCGTGCTGTCCTCCTTGGTTGGGGTGAGGGTTCCCTCTCGGTTCGCTGAGGTTGGGTAGATCTGTTACGGGCGTTTTTGGATGGTGCCATGGCTGACTAGCACTGTGGTTAAGTCCGGCTGAGCAGCAAGTGAATTTTTCAAAGTGGTGGCGAAGTAACTTTTTGTACTATCCCCACAGACGGCGCCAAACTGTTTCTGTCTAGAAATTAAGGTTAATGGTCTGTGCTGAACAAGTCCTTAGGTCCGAGCAGGGCTGGTTATCAGTTCACCGGAAACCTGCAAAACACAGAAAAACTACCCCGGGGGTTGTTCCGGGATCGCCCCTCCGACGCTCAAGTCAGTTGATGATTGAGGTAGAGAGAGAATCTAGAGTGAGAAACTCAAGTTAGTTAGGTGAGTATTCAATACCTTTGCATTGATGGGACAAGAGGTATTTATAGTGGTGAGAATTTCCATAAGGTGGTGTGCTGGACATGACAGCTCACTTGGAGATTGGTGATACCTTTTCACAGGATGATTCTGGTGGGACCCACGATCCTTAGGTGGCAGTGCCACGTGGCATGATTCCCTTGGAAGGATTTAATAGGCCCAAACACTTACCTTGCAGCAAACATCCCAAAAAAAAAAAAGATTGTTCCTTCTTATTCTGATAAGGCACCTATTGACCAGTTGACCTATCTACTATCACCTCAAAGAAAAAGGCACACGACTATTATTAGAATTTCTAGTCGAGGTAATAGAATTATTAGGTGGTGTTACGTTTGGAAAATAAACCTATAATATTACTAGTAACTTGTATGTCATTTAAAAGGATGTTTTAGTGGGTTGCCTAGTTTTCTTTTCTTAAAAAAAGCCTATAATATATCTTTTAATTGAAAACTTTCCTTCCTAATATTAGAGGAATATAGGTAGGAAAGTCACGAGAATTTTTATTTTTTTAAAGAGAAATTTCATTAATTTAGTATCAAACGACGTCTACCATAGATATTAAAGAAAAATAAAATATTACACAAGGTTAAATTAAATTTGTATTTATATATTCAAACTCCATGCCACTTGGGAAAAAAAAACAATTATGTTACCGTTTTTTAATGTAATTATACTTCATTTTATTGCTCTATTGTTGATCTTTTTTTTATCTTCCTCTATTTAAACATCTCAATTTCTAGGTCTATGTGCTGGTGCTCTACCATAACGGCTTGTTCAATAAAAAGTTATGAATGGTGAGAATGGTAACACATTATAGTGTAAATTTGTATTAAAAATTTAATGTCATTACTTATGGTAATGCTACTTCATCCCAATATATTCATTTTCTTCCTAAAATATCATTATTATCCAATACCACTTGGAAAGGTGGTACTAGGTGGTAATGAAAATTTTTAAAGGAAAATTGATGTTTTGTGATAAAGTTTCATTTTCATGCTCATTAACATAATAACTTCTTTATAAATTTACACTAATTATCATTATCATTACCAATACTTATAACAACTAAACGGGCAATAAAAATGTTGACCACAAACCAAACGAGCCGTAAAAGTGTGATAGTGTGATAGTTCACTCTCCAGTCTCCACTATAGAATCTCAACTTGGACTAGTTGCAGAATTCTTCAAGGTAGGGCGGGCCTAAACTTTACGGTTTTCATGTCACCCAAACAAAATTGAAAATACAATACGGATAATTTTTGAGTCTTGGGCTCATCACGCTCTTATAATGATGTATTGGATTGAAGAGCTTGGCCTTTTTATTTTATTTTTGGTGAGATAAGTGGTTGGCCAGTTGGCCTATTTTGCATTGCCTGCAATTGGGCTCTGTATGTCATGAAGGCATTGCTGTTTCTTTTGTTTGAACTAGTCATAGCCCACAATTGAGCTTTTCCTTCGGTCTTGTATCATTGTTTTTATGAAAAAAGGAAATGGGAACTAAATTTTGAAACGGAGGGAATACTAAACTATGATGCATTTTAGACGAATTATGTGTTGAAATGCAATTCATTTAGCAATAAAGTTTGGGAGATAAGCTAACTCATGCATTTAGGAGCAAGGGACTTTGGGAAGGAAGCCAACACTTTTATAGTTACAGTTTGACTTTTGTTTCAAAATACTACTCCCTCTATCTCAAAAATGTTGCTACATCTGCTTTTTCACAGTTTACGAGATACAACTTCAAATATTAATATTTTGAGTTACATATATGAAAAATATAAAAATTATATATTTGAAAAATACAAATTTGGACGAATCAAATAAGATCCAACATGACTATGTTTTTTCTTATGTATATCAACTAAAAGATAGTCAAAGTTACCAAGTGAATAGTGCCAACGGTCAAAATATAGCAACATTTTTGGGACAGAGGGAGTACTTGACAATGTTTGACTTTTGCATTATCCACACATTCTCCTTTGACTGTACTTGTTTTGTCATTTCTACGTAAGGAAAATGTAGCTATATAGAATCTCGTTGGATTTACCTCAACATATAGTTTTAAAATACCAATTATACATAATTTTTATTAATAGGGAATTAGTGATATTAATGAAAAGAAATATATATTGATAAGTGTGTTGAGGGAAATCTCAAATATTTTGAAATAAAGGAAATAGTATAGATATATATCTAGTAGAGATCAAACAATAATCAACAAGTTATACAATATGATTTTTTGTGAAGTGACTCAAATTAAGTGCATGATGACACAAGCTAATTATAGCATGATCCATCTAAGGTTAAACAAAAACATAAACTAATTAAAAGTACACTTTGGCTTTGTTATGTTGATTAAAATTTAAACACATAGATTAGTGGTCTCAATCTCAAATTCCAAAAGGGAGGCCATACATTGGAGACCATGCACTAAAGAGAGATAATGGAGATGATGAAATGCAGGGTGTTAAACCCTAGACAATGGCAAAGCATGCTGGGGTGTTTGACAAAGACCCTTCACTGTATATTCCTTCGAGATATAAAAGATGGTGGGCTCTCCTCTAACTACGCACGAGCATTTTCTCACTACTTAAAGCCAAAATAAATGGATATCTATACCATATATTATACAATATACAAAAGACATTCTACTTTTTCTTTTTATTCCTTTGCTTTCCCTTACTTTTCTTTCAACTCTTTCTACTATACCCTAACAATTACATCTACTTCCTATTTTGCCTCTCTACTATCTCAGTAGTTGCTTTTGTTGTATGATTGTAGTTGTACTCTACATTCTTTTTCATCTTTTTCTCTCTCTCTTGTTTGAGAGGAAAAACCCAAGTTTATGTAATGTAACTATGTAAGGTGAACGAAGTGTATTGAAGGGACTGGTTTTTGCAATATGTTTACATTATGCATCATTTTTACTATCTTTGTAGCTTTCTGACATGAATAAGTCCTATATGCCCCTACTAGACAATTATTAACGTAGGCTAATAATTGATATCGGAGACACTGGTCCTTTAAAGAGAACATATATGATGGTCAACTTATAGTCATAGCATAGTTAATTAGTAGTCACACATCGTGACATAAATATACCGTTCCATATGCGGGTAAAGGATCGAGGAGCATGCAAAAACATGCTAGTTAGGACTTGTATTCCCCAACTTATTTTCTGTTCTGTTCAGTTTAATTTTCTTCAGTTCTGGACAATACTTTTACTCTCACATATCACTATTCATTTCAGTTCAGTTCAGTTCAGTTCAGTTCAATTCACTTCAATTCAATTCAGTTCAGTTCAGTTTTAGCTGTTTTATGTCGAATAGAACAGACCCTTAGTTACAAACACGACTTCATGAAGGTGTGATTCATTGGATATGTTTAAACTTTTATTTACAAGAAATCTGTGTGTAGATACTACTGAAGATCTTAAGTATATCTTTGGTGTATAATAAACTTTCTACTATTGTTTACCCATGCTTTGTCTTGAATTGTATATGGATGATTCAATGGAGAACAGTAGGCAAAGATAAACAGTCTTACACATGATACTTTTACTCGGTACTTTTACAAAGGTTAGTTTACGATTACATTAAAGCCAAGTACAAGATTGAAGGCTAAACCAAAATATATACTGATCATTACTTTCCTAAACTTTGAATACCTTTTCAACGGTTCAAAACATAATTACAACTAAAACAAAGAAAATCTCCCTTATCATCACACCATTTTGATCAAAAGTTGAGTCAAAGGAGGATTTTGAGCAAATCTCAATCCGACAACATCGACAGAGGGCTTTTCCAAACATATGTCCCAGCAATTTTTGCCTCTTTCAATCGTTGTAATATTTATATATTCAAACTCCATGCCACTTGGGGAAAAAAAAACAATAATGTTACCGTTTTTTTTAATGTAATTATACTTCATTTCATTGCTCTATTGTTGATCTTTTTTTTTATCTTCCTCTATTTAAACATCTCAATTTCTCACCCTGTCCTTCATCACTTCTTCACTCTTTCTTCTCTTCTTCCTTGTCTCACAAAGTTTCACCTTTATTTTATTTCTCAAATATGCTAAAACTTGTTATAAGCTTTTTGGTGGCAATACTAGCTTTCAAGGTAAAATATCTTACAAAGCTTGCACTTATACTTTGTACAAGCTTGATTTGTTTGATGTGATGTTTTATGTTCTTAAGCATGGTAGGATGTTTCTTACATGTTTACATTTCATAATCATATGTAGAATGTCAAATTCAATTCCCTCCGTCTTAAATATGCAGTCAGGTTGATGATTTAGGCTTCGTTTGGTAGGGGGCGTAAAACGTTTTTCCGAAAAATTATTTTCCTTTATTTTCAGTTTTACATTGTTTGGTTGGCAAAAGAGTGTAAAATCATTTTCCCTTGGAGTAAAATTACTCTCCTAATTATAGAAAACCATTTTCCTTTCAAAATGAAGAG
Organism: Beta vulgaris subsp. vulgaris; assembly: GCF_026745355.1. Lineage (NCBI taxonomy): Eukaryota > Viridiplantae > Streptophyta > Magnoliopsida > Caryophyllales > Amaranthaceae > Beta > Beta vulgaris. The sequence continues at coordinate 44,960,672 of NC_079203.1, forward strand.
AAAACTGTTTTCCTTATCTCTCTTGTACACTCCTCTCACTACCTCCTTTCCCTTTTCATTTTCCTATTCTTTCATCATTTTTCTTACATAAAACCAAACAACAATAAATTAATTTTGAAATTGTATTTTCCATTGTAAATTGTTTTTCCATGAAAATCATTTTACAATGAAAATGTTTAACGTCCTACCAAACGGAGCCTTAGTGTATATGAATTTCGAACAAAGGTAGTATTATGATCGTCTTGTATGTACCTAATAATTGATATAATAGAAAGATTATAGTGCCTATTTTCTTGTTGTGTCTAAATTATACTCTATTGTGTGTTTAGCTGATATATTTTACAATCATATATTTGTATAAGTTTATAAATGGCACCCTAATTCAAGTACATTTTGTTTTAATGCAATACATATATATATTTTGATTATTCGACAGTATTCTCTTCATTTCATAATATGTTTTTGCAAAATATAAACATTGGTGAAACAAATTATGTCACCTTAAAACCTAAAGATGACATATCTATCTATATAAATATATTAAAAGGCGTGCGAAAACAAGAAACTGTGCCACGTGGCGCTCTTCTTAGGGAATTTTAGTTCATGTAATCCATGTACAATAAAAAAAATTAAAAAATTGCATAGTATAGGATTTGATCTCAAGACCTCAAATACATATACTAAAGTTTTAATCACTAAGCTAAGTTGTATTTAGTTTTATTATCATAAAGTATTATATTAATAAATGAATTTTTTTCTTGCCCGGAATATAGTCCGGGCCTAATAACTAGTGATACTATGAAATGGTGACATGATCATACATCTTCTCATCAAATGTTAATATTACTATACTACTACCTCTTATAAATCAATCAAGTCAAAATTGGCTTATTCCCTCTTCCCCCTTTTTCCTTGAGATGATATTCTCCATTACCTTGGGATGAGAAAAAGCCCAGAGTTTCCACTATCTAGTAGTAAACCAGAACAAAACAAAAGGAGAAAAAAAAATGTACCCTCTTTCACTATATGGAGCTAATTATATGCAAATATCAATATTATTTCATCACCTTTTGCTTTTTAATGTGTTTTATGGCAAACTTTATGTCTGATATAATTTCATGTCCTTTTGATCAGATCCAAGGCATAAAGAGGATGATTACACTCATCACTTCACTCTATTGAAGCTTCTCCTCGATCTGTTTTCTCTGATCTCAAAGTCTCATTTTCTCACCCTCCAAAAGTCCAAAAAGATAATGTTGCATATGAGAATGAGAAGATTATCAGAACTTACCATTTTTTTCTTCCTTTTTGTTTTCATTTCCTTTGAACTTTCCAATGGTAATGAAATTAACCATCTTTTAGCCTTCAAATCTTTGATAAAAGACCCAACTCATTCCCTTTCAAATTGGAATGATTCCACCTCATTATGCAATTGGAATGGAATTACTTGCTCACCCAAAAAAACCCATGTCCTTAATATCAACCTGTCTAGCAAAAACATCTCCGGCGAGCTTTCGCCTTCGTTATTTCGCCTTCGAAATATTGTTTCCATTGATCTTTCAGGAAATCAACTTCATGGAAATATTCCAGAAGGTGTATTTTCATGTATGTCACTCAACATTCTCAACTTAAGTAACAACAACTTAACGGGACGTGTGCCACGCACCGTGCAATATGGGACAGTGTTTGAGACTTTGGACTTGTCCAATAATATGATTTATGGTGACATTCCGGAAAATCTTGGTTTGTTGAACAATGTAAGGTATCTTGATCTTGGCGGGAATGCCCTTGTGGGGGGAATTCCGAAATCGATTTCGAATTTGACGAATTTGGAGTACTTAACATTGGCTTCTAACCAACTTTCTGGTGGTATCCCAAATGAGTTGGGGATGTTGAAGAATTTGAAGTGGGTTTATTTGGGTTACAACAATTTTTCAGGAAAAATTCCAAGTGAAATAGGTTTGTTAAATTCTCTTTTTCACCTTGATCTTGTTTATAACAAACTTAGTGGCTCAATTCCCTTATCTTTTGGTAATCTTACCAATCTTAAATACCTTTTTCTTTACCAAAACAAGTTAAGTGGTGAAATTCCTCCATCTATTTTTAAACTTGAAAGTCTAGTTTCACTAGACTTAAGTGACAATTTTCTCACAGGAGAAATCCCTGAAGAAATTTCTCATCTTAAAAACTTGCAAGTTCTTCATCTTTTCACCAATAATTTGACAGGAAAAATCCCAAATTCTATTTCTTCATTGCCTCAACTTCAAGTTCTTCAACTATGGTCTAATAAATTTTATGGTCACATTCCTCATGACCTTGGCAAAAACAACAATCTCACAATTCTAGACCTTTCTACCAATTCCCTTTCTGGTAGAATCCCTGATTCCCTTTGCAACTCTGGCAATCTTTTTAAGCTTATCCTGTTTTCGAATTCCCTTTCCGGGGGAATCCCACAAAGCTTAGGATCATGCCATTCTCTTAAGCGAATTCGCCTTCAAAACAATTCCTTTTCCGGGGGATTACCCAAGGGATTCACCAAGCTTGCAAATGTTAACTTTATTGATATTTCAAGCAATGATCTTTCAGGGAATATCAATGAAGGAAAATGGGATATGCCAATGCTTCAAATGCTGAATTTAGCTAAGAACAAGTTTGTTGGGGAGTTACCTGATTTATCAAGTAGTATTAAGCTTGAGAATTTGGATTTATCTGAGAATCTTTTTTCAGGTAATATTCCTCCTAGTTTTGGTAAATTAAAAGAGTTGATGTTGCTAAAGTTATCTAGGAATGAGATAACTGGTGAGATTCCTGAAGAGTTAGGATCATGCAAGAAGTTGGTAACCCTAGACCTTAGCTATAATGAGCTTACTGGCCCAATTCCTCGAGGGTTGGGCCAGATGCCGGTTTTAGGCCAGTTGGACTTATCGGAGAACCAGCTTTCCGGTGAGATTCCAATGACCTTAGGCACCGCGAATTCATTAGTAGAGGTCAATGTGTCGTACAACCACCTTTCCGGGGTGTTGCCCTCCACCGGAGCATTCCTCGCTATCAACTCGAGTGCAGTGGCGGGGAATAGCCTTTGTGGTGGTCCTCACTCCACCACCGGAGGCTTACCACTATGCCAAGATGATCAGAAGGGCCCCACCATGGCAGTATGGTGGGGCCTAGCCATAACCCTTGGTGTAATCATGTTCATTGTGATTGTCATATTTTGTGTGTTTATCATCATTAAGAAAAGGAAGCAAAGGTTATTGTTGCAAGTCCAAAGGATGGAAATAAATGATAGATTATGGGAAATTCAATTCTTTGATCCTAAGGCATCTAAGCTAATATCCATCCAAGACATCATTAACAAGACAAATGATAACAATAATAACATGCAATATTTAGTGGAAGAGTTTAGTGTTAACAACTATATGATCTCAAGTAGTAACTTGTGGGAAGAGATTCTACATATTGGTAAAAATAGGCATCCAAATGTTGTGAAGCTTCTTGGAGTTTGCAAGTCTGAAAAAGGAGGGTTTTTGATATATGAGGAAGTGGAAGGGAAATGTTTGAGTGAAGTTGTACATGGTTTAAGTTGGGAACGTCGTAGGAAGATTGCTTTAGGGATTGCTAGGGCTCTCAACTTCATCCATTATCATTGCTCGCCGAGTGTCTTTGCTGGTGAAATGTCGCCGGAGCGAGTCATCATCGACCAAAAAGACGGCGAACCTCGCCTGAGCTTAGGTGTTGGTGGCTTGTTTCGTTCATGTTCCAAGAGTATTTTGTCTTCTGCCTATGTTGCTCCAGGTAATTAATTAATTACTCTTGTACTTGATTTTTGTTTTACTTCTACTATTTTCACTAGCTATATTTTGCCAATATATGCTATTTTTTTTTATTAGGAAAGATAATTGATCCAAATACCAATCCTTGTTAGGTTACTAGCTTGTTGAGCACACCAGCTCAATAAATAGATACATATTGTTAGGATGATGATTCGAACCCTAGACAATGGCCTGAAATTCGAGGTGTTACTTGACTAAGATACCACCTCTCCCACATGCAATGTTAAGAAATACATTAAGACAAATGGTGTAAAAGTGAAAAAAGAAAAAATAAATCTTGAGAAATATTATAATAGGAGTATTGATATTTATATGACCTATTATGTGTTAAAACAAAGTTAATTTATTAACTAATATGAAGTCGAGAGAGATATTATACCTTTTAATAGAGAGCATGCATGATGATTCTTTTTATTGTACAGTTAATGAAGATTGAAGATACACCAAACTGTAACCTAGTACTTTTTTCCTCGTTACACTGAGTTACACTCCTAGGAGTGTTAAAATCATATCAGCTATACCTGACTATCTGAGACAATCAGAGAATATAATACAAGGGGACAAAAGTCGTGGATTCAAGTGGCAAAAGATTTCAGAAATGTCGTATATACAATCAAACATCAATAAATTTAATCTTTGTTTAACTTAGATTAATTAGATTGGCAATATATGAAGTATTTCTCAATGTCGCCAAACTAGATTTAACTTATTCATTATCAAGTTTCTTTCTTCTTTTTTTTAAGTCTATTTCAACCACCTTTCTCTCATATCATTTAATTTTCAAGTCGTTCCTTGCTTCTTATTATCAATTTTCAAAAGATAATTGGTAATAATAGTATGAATATGACTAATTACAAGTTCCATATATCACTTAAATAGTTAGAATATATGTATTTTGAAATCTTTAAACCAAACACTGAAAGATAATCAACCGTAATATTTTGAAATAGCGTTAATATTTCTAACTTAGTATTAAAACTAGTACGTCGATTGTAGGATAACTTATATTGTTTAATTAATTGATTAAGTATTAGACCTATAACTTATACTTATATCTAATACTTTACTAGTCCTAATAAAAAATTAATTAATAATTAGTTGTGGAAACGATTCAATCGAAGGGATTATTAGTTATTTAGCTAATGAGACCCTGCAACAATAGATGTTTCAGAAAGAACACACAACAAAGTAAAATGAGGAGCACACAATTGAACTTTTCCTGTGAAAAAAAAAACAATTCTGCATGAATGCAGCATGTTTACACGATTTAAGGGATTAACACAGTTTCCCAAAGAAAAGACGACCCCATCAACAAAGTAAATTAACAGCTCAGAACATCATCATCTCATGGTACTTTCACTACTTTATTGTCATTATACTACCATACACTACCACTCACTTACCCTCCAATTATGGAGTACTATACTTGGTTTTATTCTTGCTTATTGGACATGTATTTCACATTCTCATGCTGTCCGATCTAATGTGTCATTAGTCTGCTAAAGCAGTAACATGGGAGTTATATAATTACTTTGTTCAATGTTAGCCTATCTTTATCATCCATATCTTTAGTATAAATAAAAAAATATAAAGACTTTATATTTTTGAAAGGTTTGTACTGTGACAAATCAAATAAGATTTCGCGATTGTTAGAATTATCTAATGTGATGGTTTATATAAATATGCAGAAACAAAAGAAGATAAGGAAATCACGGATAAGAATGACATATATGGATTTGGTCTAATTCTTGTTGAACTCTTGACTGGAAAGGGGCCCACCGATGCCGAGATGGGGGCCCACGATGGTATAATTGGGTGGGCCCGGTACTGCTACTCCGACTGTCATCTCGACACGTGGATCGATCCTGAGATTCAAGAGCAAAAGTTGAATAATCCTAATGAGATTGTAGAGACTATGAACTTGGCCCTTCAATGCACTGCTAGAGACCCAATGGCAAGACCTTGTTCAAGTGATGTAGTTAAAACCCTAGAGTCTATTATGAAGACTAGAAGGTGTATTTTAGGGTTGGAGATCTCAAAGTAATTAGTTTGGAGATTTATCCCCCTTTTAGGTTAAATTTTTGCCCCATCAACTCAAGGTTTTTGTTGAGCTCGCTTTTATTTCATCTTCTAAGCTTGTTTTGCCTAGATAAGGGCTTAGTTAGTTTAGGGTTTTGCTGAATATATTTTGTGTGATGTCATATATGGTGACTAATTAGTAATTATTGAGTGTAGAATAGGTAGATGATTGAATTGTATTTATCACACAATTAATGCATGTATCCCATTCCTTAACTAGGTGTGTTCCCACACAAACTACTGGCGCAAGAAAGGCAATTACCATCGTGCATTGCTTGAAACGTGCCAACCAGACACAAAATTTTTATATTTTTTCAGGTGCATGAGATAATTTTTGCCCAAACTTTGTAGACTAGTTGTATGAATTGAAATGTAACTATTAGTAGTTCTGAATACAAAGTGTAGATAAAAACTAGTTTTAGGCCCGGGCTATGTACCGGGTAGTTATATATTTTATTTTATTAATATTTTACTTTGAAATAATAACATCAAGTATCACTTGGTTTAGTGGTTACCACATTAGTATATATGCTTGTGATCTCGGAATCGAATCTTACATAATGCATTTTCTGTTTTTTTTATTGTATGTCGATTACTGAGCATAAAATACTCCAAGCGAAGGCGCCACGTGGCATCGTTCCTTGCTTCGGAACGCCTTTTAATATATTAGTATAGATGTACATCAATGATCAATCCATAGATAATGCGTCCTTATAACTGTTTAATATTTGGTATTACTAGGGGTAATATTGATTCTTATTCATGATCCGGAATTGTTATTCTAAAATGACGTACTTTTAGTGAACTATACATATGATATGAAGTTGTTGTCCTAATTACCTTCCTGTCTCTATCACAACAAGAATCTGCGCTTTTAGCGTTTGAATTTACCGTCCGGCACCGCAAGCGGACGGTGAATTCAAAATTACCGCCGGATAACAATCAGACGCAAATTAGCGTCCGTTTTTCTAAAATTAGCGTCCGTCTTTGGAAAAAACGGTAATTAACGTCCGCTATCTAAAATTTAACGTTTGTCAAACGGACGCTGAAAAAGGATTTTGTTAAAAAAAAAATTTATTTCCTAAATTACCGTCCGAATTCCATTAATTAGCGTCTGAAACAGCGGACGGTAATGAATTGACATTTTAAAATAGAATCGACCATATTGGTTAGTGAATGCTCCGTGTATATTTCCTAAAAACAGCATAACGCTACCCCTTTGCCTTTTCTCTCCTCATATAAGCCGCTCAATCCTCATCTCATCTCCTCTCTCCTCAATCCTCACCAAACACACTCTTTCTCATCTCATCCTCACTCTCCTTGGCTCCTTGCCATCCCCAACCCAAAAAAATACTCTCATCTCAATTATTTTGTTTCTTCAACTAGTTCTTCGAATAGGTACGTTTTCTAAGTTATTTCGTTAATTTTTTTCGTTTTCTTTTATCTCATTTCTGTTTTTTTTGTTGCGGGTTTTCTTTAAAATCTGGGTATGTTTTTTTCGTTTTGGTTAATCTTCAAATAGGTATTTATTGTTCGAAATTTTTGTTTTCTTTTCTTTTTTCTGTCTTTTTTTGTTGGGGATTTATTTAGGGTTTTTAGGGTGGGTCGGTGAGTTTTTTTGGTGGATCCGATGGGTTTTTTTGGTTTTTCGGTTCGCAGGGTGGGTTGGGTTGGGTTTGGGTGGGTGGGTTTTCTGGGTGGGTGGGATTTTTTCCTGGGTAATTGGGGTTTTTGGGTGGGAGGGGTAATTGGGTTTTTGGGTGGGCGATTTTTCTGGGTGGGGTTGGTTTTGCGGCGGCGGGTGGTTTGGATGGGGTGGGTTGGATGGGCGGTTTTTCCGGGTTGGTTTTTTTTTTAAATTTTTGATTTTTTTTAAAATTTTCTTCAAAATTTTGTGTTTAATTAATTTTTGGTTTTAATTTTGGTGTTGATTTTTTTTCGTTTTAATTTGGTGTTAACTAATTTTCATTTGATTTCAGTGCAGATTTGTTCGAGTACTGTATTTGTTGAAGAGATTGGTTCCAGATTGCTTTTGAAGAATTCTGAAATACTGTGTTCCTTATTTTGAAGAGATTGGTTTTGTCCCTAGTCGATGTAATTTTTGTTTTTACATTTTAGTTGAAATGATTCTATTCTAGATTTTTAGTAAGATTTCAATTGGGATGTAATATATATTGTATTTACCATTATAATTAATAAAAAGATTAATTTTTAGATTTTGATTTCATTGTTTCTTTTAAGTTTTATATTGACCAAGAAATTTACCAAAAAATTTAACTTTGACAAGATCTGACAGATCCTTACATCATCAAAAGAAAACACAAAATAAAAATAAATATTTGAATTACCTTCACATTTAGCGTCTGATTTATAGGAGTAGCGTCTGAAATTTTTAGAAGGTAATTAGTGTCCGTCTGTTCAGACGGTAATAAGCGTCCGTTTCGACGGACGCTAATTACCGTCCGAATACTGGGCGGACAGTAAATAGATAAAATCATACGCTAATTGGAGAATTAGCGACCAGGGGTCTTGCATCAGCCTTTTAAACGTCCGTTGACGGACGCTAATCTGTTTAGCGTCCGATCCCGCGTTTTTAGCATCAGATTTTGGCAAACGAAAAAGAGTGATATTCTTGTTGTGATATCACCGTCAAATTATATGATATACATGCTGTTACTAAAAGCACCTACAATTCAACATAAAAGAATATACAATTGAGAATAAATAAGATATATCATGTCACAACAAGAATGTCACTCTTTTCCGTCCGTCAAAATTGGATGCTTAAAACACGGGATCGGACGCTAAAAGGATGATGCAAAATCCATGGTCGCTAATTGTCCAATTAGCGTCAGCTAAACGGACGCTAAAATTTTAGCGTCCGAAATCTCAGAGTTAGCGTCCGACTGTAAGGTAGGACGCTAATTAGCGTCCGATTAGTGTCGGACTCTAATTAGCGTCCGATTAAAGTAGGACGCTAATTAGCGTCCGATTAAAGTCGGATGCTAATTAGCGTCCGATTAAAATCGGACGCTAAAGCGTTGAAACCAGATGATAAAACAGACCCACATCATTATCAACTTTCACTTGCCCAAGGTTTTACTTTATTATTTTTAGATAATTCATTTTATTAACTTTCAATTATAATTTCAAAATGAACAATGTTAGAATAACAAAAATTGAGAATTAAACAAATGAGAATTTTATTTAAATTAAATATATATAATTACAATCTAATACCAAAATTTAGTACTATAATTATAATAGTATAATTATATTGTAACTAAAATCTAATACAACAACTTCAATCTAATACTAGTCGGAGCCACTGCCAATGCCGAGGTACTGCACCACCGGGCCAACCACCGCACCACCAGAAACCTCACCAGCACATCAGCCACATCTCCGCCGCATCAGCCACCGCTCAGCCGCATCAACCACCTATAAATACCAAAAAATAAAAAAAAAATCAACCAAAAAAAAGAAATAAAACTAATTAATTTTAAAATCGATTACTGTTACACGGTACATCTATATCAAGCCTTCATACTGCCACAGAGACTAGATCTGATATTTTTCCCAAAAATAACCCAACCCTAAATTGATTAAAAAAAATTATACAGATTGATTCCTAAAAAACGAAAAACGAAAAAAAACGAAAAACTAATTTCCAAAAAAAAGAAAATTCATGCCCTAAAACCAGATCTGGAAACAACATTCATAAAACCAGAAACAACTCAAAATCTCGGAAAAATCAAAAGATGAAAACCGAAAAACCAAAGACAAAAAACCCAAAATCGCAAAATTGAAAAATTGAATAACCAAATCGAAATCTCATAAAACCGAAGACTCAAAAAAATAAAGAAAAATCGAAAAAAAAATAAATTAAAAAAATCTTAGGGAATTCAGATCTAGGAAAAACCGAAAAACCAAGAACAAGAAAACACAAAACGAAATTAAAAAAACAAAGAAAATCGAGAAAAGAAACTACATAATCAACAATCAAAACTAAAAAAAAAACAAATTTATTAGTTAAATCTGAGTAGAAAAACCTGATTTCGTGAGATCTGAAAGAAAGAGAGAGCACCAAAATGTGAGATGAGGCGGTAGAGAGAGAAACGTGAGATGAGAGTGAGAAAGAGAGAGAGAGGCGTGGAAAGAGTGAGGAAGATAGAGGCGTGGAAAGAGTGAGAAAGAGAGAGGCGTGGGTTAGGGTTAATAGTTTGGTCGACTGGAGGTATTTTTTTATTTATGCCTCTTATTTACCGTCCGTCATTCGGACGGTATTTTAACTTAACGGACGCTAATTAGCGTTAGTTTAAAGGAACGGACGCTAAATCTCAGAAAGCGGACGCTAATTTGCGTCTGTCATATATCGGACGCTAATTTTAAATTTTCCGACCGCTTATACCGTCGAACGCTAAATTCATACACTAAAAAGGCGGATTCTTGTTGTGATGGTCATTTAAAAGCACATACAATAAAAACATATAGTCGGTTAATAGAAGAATATGGAGGTAAAAAAAGAACTTAAACTGAGAACACACCATACGTGTATAATCTGGTCAGCATTGCCATTCCACCCCCGTTTTCGTCTACTAAATTATGAGTATATATTTTGACATAGGAAAAATTTAGGTCGTCACTAATCTCCTAAAGTCAAACAAAACCTAACTAAACCACTAACTTAAATAAGTGGCAAACAAGGGTCATTCTTTCACAAGCACTAAAGAGCATCGAAACGTGTTAATAAATCAACAAGTTAGGCCGAAAATGAGTCGGAAGGTGTCAACTACCAACTAAAATCTATTAAACTAAACTAACTACCAAATAACAAATAAATAGGATTAGGGAAATGGATCCAACACCAACCAAATCATGATTTAAGCAATTACAAGGGTGAAACATGAAGGAAAGAAAACAAAGCAACTAATTGACGTTATTGAATCTTAATTAGCTTTAATCCCTCTCTCAAAGATGCATAAAACTACCTAGGTCGCATAAATAACCCTCTCATGGTCTCAAACATGTAGCTAAGGTATAAGTACATTGTCAATCCACAAAACCCTCACTCAAATCTCACTCTCATGAGTAATTAAGCAAGATAATAGCATAAATATCAACCTTAATCTCCTCTCTCAATTAAGGTATCAATAAAACAAACATCCAAGTGGCCAACAGAATGCAAGCAAATAGTAATCATGCTATTAATAAATTGATAAGCCCAATCAAACTCGCTAATTTCATATTCCAACACCCAAATCAGTCATTGTTGGATTTTCACCCAAACCCTAACCAACAAACTACTCCATAAATACAAAAATAGGCACTTTAGAGAAATTACCAACTAAAAACATGATACTAAACATTAATTAACATTAAACTAAACAAAATAAACCACAAATAATTAAACTAAGCATGAACAATTAATTTAATGAAAACAATTAATATAAGAAATAAAAGAGAGAGAGTAAGAAATTCTCATTGACAGATGAAGAAAGATTTCAGATCCTTTTGTCACTAGATGATTATCTAAAATCCTACATTTTTCATTGATTTTATCACTTTTTCTCTCTAGGTTTTGAGGCTTTCTCGCACTTAAAATCCTAATCTAAGACTAATGGGGATTAATCCTCCCTCAACTAGGGTCTCCTCCCACAAATTAGGTAAATGTCCTATATATAGGTCCAACTATTATATTATTAAAGAGTCGCGAAAAAAACAAAGCTGCCTGGAAAATTTAAAAGGAGCGCGGGCGCTCCCAAGGAAACTGGTATTGGCATAAAGTCGGAGTGACCAGGGAGCGGGAGCTCCAAATAACAAGGAGTGGGCGCTCCTTTGAAAAATGGAGCGGGAGCTCCTAGGAAAACTAGGCAAACAAATCAACTTTAAATGACCATAACTTTCTCGTTTTTAATCCAAATCAAGCATGTGACCTACCGTTGGAAATATAACAAGGCAAATATTAATATCCTATTTGAATTACTGCAAAATGATGTGTGGTCTAGAAGATATGATTGTTAAAAAAGACCATGATGTGAAATTTAATTGCTTCTTCAACTCCCGTTTGCCTTCGCTCCTTCATTATTCATGCTCTACTCCTCATTTGTGCATTCCTTTGGCTTTTATAGCTGAAATTAAAAGTAGATTTTAATTGGACCTACAAAGAACCAAGAAAATAATGTAAAAAGCAACTCGAAAAGTAAGACAAAGACGCATATCTAAAAAGAATTAGTAAAACAAAAAAAAGGTGCAAGTTAAGTAAAACAAACATATAAAAGGGGTAAAATAGGAAAAAAAAAAAGTTAAAATATAGGAATAAATAAGGAGTTTAGAGTGATATAAATATCACTCATCATAGGTGCAAATAAAAACACTTTAACTGAGAAAAAAACGTACGTATATCATATTATTTTTTAAGGGATTGAACATCATATTGTTGGTTGTACAATCTTAGCATTGCCACCCACCCCCGTTTTCGCCTACTAAATCATGAGTTCATATGGACAATTAGACGACAAACTCATCCACTTAAGTTTTGCTTTAGTTGATTTTACACAAAGCCTTGATTAAGCACATAGAAAAATTAATTTACCCATGCATTCACCACAAGGTTAAACCAAGTGGAAAAAAGAGTTGATGCATAATTTCCTCTTACACTAGGTGCATGGTTGACAAGGACAAAAGTCATGAACAATAGTTATTTCCACATAATGACGAGCAATAACCAAAGAACTGAAATGAAGGGATGAAGTTAATTCCTTTCAGAAAAAAGAAATGAAGGGATGAAGTGCAAACTGCAAAGCACCAATTGGTTTATAGAGATGAGGTAACATTCTACCCATTGAGGGTAAAATTAAATGGTTTATTACCATGCCACAATAGTCAATATGATATTATCTTTGCCGTACCAATTACTAAATAAAAAAAACAATTCTGAAACGGTGAAAGAATAAGATTTACTAATTAAAAATAGAAAATTTTCTCCTTTCAATCATTTAAGCGCAATAATTTGACTTTTACACTATTTAATTATATACCTTGATTCAATTTTTTTTTTTACATTAAAGTAAATGTTTATGTACAAAGTATAATTTTTTTTTTATCAAGAAAGAAAGTTAGGAGATGTCAACACAAGAGATACCCCCTAAAACATCTCGAAGGATGGTTACAGGATACAACATACAAACGTCAAGATAAACGAGAAGAAGAAAATGGAGCACAAAGGAACACTTAAGGATGCTCCGCCGCGGCTAACACCTTCACCCCATGCCCAATTGAGTGAAACCCGTCATGGGGGCGAGACAAACACCATAAAAAATAAAATAGCTCCAAAACCTTCTCAAATGGACCACCATACCGTGAATCTACACGAACAACAGCCTTCATATGAAGAAGTGGAGCATCCCTCGACCCGAATCGAACCGAAATGGGGAAAAACACAACACAACATCTCCAAAAGAAAGCAAGCCTCGACTTGGATCTCCAGCAAGAGCAATCGAAACACCACCTAAGCTGCAAACACTGATTGCCAACCACGGAGACAAAAGCTGACCTGTCGCAAATGAAACACCGGCGACGAGAACACTCACGAACCACCGCAAACGAACTGAACCCGCACCACGAGCAACCATTCTCGAATTGACTGATTTTAGAAATGGCGAAAGCTAATCAAAAGGCTAGAAAAACAAGAGTACGACTAAGGACAAGAGAAACTGGGCTAGTAGACAAAGCTATGCCATAACAATGACTAGATCTACGAGGAATAGAAAAAGCATGAGGCTAGGGTTTCAATTTCTAAATAAATTGATTTGAGGGCTGGGGTTTTTAGGGTTTTCTTTTGGGGAAGCTAAGGGGGTTCTCTAGAGAGATGACAGAACCCACAGATATTAGTAATGTATAAGTATTAACAAGTATAAATGTTGTTTGATTCGTCTCAATATATATTCTTAATATAACAATTAACTTTTATATCACCTAAAAAGTAGTAACCTTATTTTGTTTGTAATAAAGGATAAGATTGTGCTTGGAGAACATAAACGTTTAACCATTATGATCCAATGGCAACTGAAGGAATCGACGACCTCCCATTGCCTTTGATCAGAAATCTACTACAAAAATAAGTGAAATTATTGTTTACTAGTGAATAAGTGTACAGTGAATGAATGGGTGGGGTGACAGCATATACTTTTTCATAATTCTTTCGTAAAATTCTTTGCGTCCTCTCCCAATCATGCACTGTAAAGTGGGCAAGTCAAAAATTGCAAACACATGTTCCTCTTTTGAACTCTTAACAAGAATAGTTTTATTATGCAAATATGAAAAGGACACAAACGGCTGAACTTTCATGATGAAGTGTTTGTGTGGGTCACTTCTAGCCACCCTTTTGTTTCTTTTTTTTTTTTTCTATCTACCCTTTTGTTTGAATCATATAATATTTATTATCTATCCTTTGATGTTAGTTCTTCCAAATGCCTTTTATTTTTGGTGGTTTCCCGCTTCCAAATCTTCTCACCGTCTTTATGAATATGATTACTTTGTTAATATTAACGACTTGTTTTGGTTTTTGATTGAACGACTACAAGAGGAAGGTGGATTGTGTCATATTTGTGTTGATCATGAGCTGATGAGCAGGCTTGTATTCACCATATATAGAGAATAGATGTTATAAACTTATAACATACTTTGTTTTGTCATAATCAAAGGGGCACCTTACAATCATGAGATAGATGGTGTAGATATTCAATTCAACAAGCATGTATAGCATCCTAATAATAAGATTCCTTTCAGCATCAATATTTTAGAAGATCTATTTCTTTTATTTTCCATCCAAAATTAACTAAACATGTTTTGAATGATGAACTGACAAAATAATTACATTTCAACCTCAAAGGAGAGAAGTTAATTTTTTTTACCAATTATAAGCATTAGGCTACGCAATCCCTATCTTACGAAGTAGCCTCAGCCAAAATGAAATTAAATCAACAACCCCAGATTCAAATTCACCCTGCCAGGGTGTGAGATAAGTTGGCAAGTCATCAACTTACCCACACTTGAATCTCAAGGGAAAGCAAATACGGAAGCAAAATAATTGGCAACAGGGTTGGAACTTGTTTTGTATGGTATTGGTATATTTTGAATCTTAACTATCTCGTTATATGTTGATTTTTATTTTGGATAGTAGTTTAAGAAAATCCTCAATCTTCACTAATAAAAAGAAGTTGTTTTGAACGTCTATTTGTTAATACTACACATGCTGCAAAGTAAAGTTGAAGAGAGGAAACTTCATGGGGCTAAGGCTAGTCGCAACGGCCTGGCTATCTCACATCTTTTTTTTTTTTTTGTAGATTATAGTCTTCTTTTTGCTCGTGCTAGCCGACAGGAATGCTTAGTTGCAGTTGATATTCTCAACCAGTATGATGCAGCATCTGGACAGAAAATTAATTATGATAAGTCGAAAGTTTTCTTTAGCACAGGAGTCGATCAGGAGCAACGGGAAGATTTGATGAATATTTTGAAGATGATACAGGTAGACAGACATGAGAAGTATCTTGGCCTTCTGACAGGTGAAAGTTGTATCACCTAATCAAAAATAATCTAAGGTCCACTAACTAGTAGTCAGGGAAGTCAGGATCGAACCCACAGTGAGAAAGTTATATTATTATATTTGAACTCTAATATTATACTAACAAAATCAGATTGAAGATGGTTGTGTTACTAAACTAAGCAAATAACAAAATTAAACACGAAGGTATAAATCAATTAAAAAGTACTAAGATTATGGATCATTATGCATACAATTCGGGAAATCAGGGACGAATTAATAACAACCACCTAATAAATCAATTTATCTAGGGCACGTGTAATTTCTCTCGAACATTACCTCCCTCAAAGATCACCAAGCCACTCTCGCATGGTCAAGGGTCACTTTGCCTAATAATTGAAAGCCTATACGGTATCTTTCCTCTCGAAGTAGATGCAGTATTGCGATATTAGAAATATAAATCAGACCTAACTTATAAATCTAGCATGAACGATTCAACCACAAGAAATAATTGAAATACAAGGCAACTAGACTAATCTATCAATCCCTCATTGCATACATAGATCCCCACAATCCTAGAAATAGAACTACTCACTCATAATTATAGAAACAATAACAAAATCAATTTAAAAAGTCCTACTTTGAAACATGGCAAATAACTAAAAAAGTAATATAATCAACAATAGAGAAATTAATAAATAAAGATTACCATATTGAAGAATTGTATTGAACTTGTGAATAATCCAAAGCTTTGATCTTGAATTCCAAGTAAAAAGCAAAAAAACTAGGGTTCTTAAATCACTCTGTAGAGAAAACTATGAATACTAATGTCAAAATCAAGATGAATAAAAGAAATTCTCCTTTTGCTATTTATATAAGCCCTAAAACAAATAGGAAAATGTCTTAAAAAGTAGCCCGGAATTCAATAAAAAGCGTGTGTTGGGTCATCGCCCGATCGGGCCAAGTATGCCCGATGCAATCGAGCTTCAAAGTACTAAAAGCAGCATGAAAAACACAGGAGCCCGATGCAATCGGGCCAACCCGTCCGATGCCATCGGGACGCCTATTACTCCAACAAAGTGTGCATCAGCAGCTCCGTGGGCGTCCGACTCCATCGGGTCAAACCGCCCAATCGGGAGTCAACAGCGATCTACGACAACACGTGAGTGCCCGATCGGGCCCGCAACAAAGATGCTAGTGTCTCTTGGGCTTCCGATTGGATCGGGCTTAGCCTCTTTTCCTCGTTTCTTGGCTCCAAGTGCCAAACTTTCAGCTCTTATTTTGCTCAAGGGTCCCGAAAAGTGTCCTCGGGACTCGGCATCAAACCTCTCCAATCCAGTGTAGCGGTCATATAACAGATAGAAAGTAGGGAATAGTTCCCTAAAACGTGCAATTCGACACAAAACAGCACACCACATCTAGATGGAGAAAGTTGGTGCAAAATGGCTCCTAAGAGCACCATAAGCATCCCTTTTAGCATATAAGTAGGGGGGAAAACTTTATTTAAAATCATAACATCACATTCCGACAATCATTGGAAGATCGAAGAAATCCGAACAGAAAAAATTAATTATGATAAGTTGGAAGTTTCTTTTAGCACAGGAGTCGGTCAGGAGCAACGGGAAGATTTGATGAATATTTTGAAGATGCGATAGGTAGACAAACATGAGAAGTATCTTGGCATTCCGCCAATCATTGGAAGATCGAAGAAGATAGTTTTTGAAGCTCTTATTGATAGAATCTGGAAGAAATTGCAAGGATAAAATTAAAAGAAAAGTTCCTTTCTCGAGCCGGGAAGGAAATTCTCTTAAAGTCAGTTATCCAAGCTACTCCAACTCATCTCATGGGGGTCTATAAATTGCCAGTTTCGGTCATCCAAAGAATTCACTCTTTTATGGTGAGATTTTGGTTGGGACAAAAAGGTGACAAGCAAGATTCATTGGAAGAGTTGAGAAAGTTTGTGCACACCAAGATGCTTAGGAAGGATTTCGAGACTTAGCGGTGTTCGATGAGGCTTTCCTTTGGAGAAAAATAAGGCGCCTTCTAAGGGTCTCGAATTCCTTACTACGACGTGTCATGAAGGCCAAATAGTACCCTAACCACGATTTCCTCGATTCCTATCTTGGTTATGCTTGTCGTTATATGTGGAAGAGTATTTGGGGCTCGAAAGCACTGATCAAAGAAGGGGTGATCGATTTGGCGAGTTGGTGATGGAAAGAAAATTGATATATGGAGTGATCTGTGGTTGGTGAAGGATGAGGGGCGATTTTTTTCTAGTGACGTAGTAGATGGTCTTAGTTCACAGGTGGCTAACTTATTGACACGAGGAGAGGAGAATGGCGTGCTGAAATTATTGAAAACAGCTTCAATGCACTAGTGGAAAAAACCTTATATGTCACTTATTATCAGATGCAATTTTTGTAAAACTGCATCCGAAAATCAACTAAAATATGGGAGGGACATTTGGCCAAAAAAATATGATGCGGCCCTCAGAAAACCAGATCAGATTAAAAAACCGATGCGGTTTTTTTTGAAATCTGATGCGGTTTGGTCGACCACATCAATTTTGTGTGATTTTTTCAATTTGGCCCAGCACAATAAAGGCCCAGCTCGCTGATTTTAAGGCTCCTCTCAACGCGTTTCTCTGAGTAATTCTCTCTAACCTATAACCCTAACTCCCTCTCATCTCTCTCTCTCTCCTTTAACCCTCCTTCCTCCTCCCTCCTCCCTCCTTCCTCATCCCTTAGAGCTTTTATCCTTCGACGATAATTTCTATCAAGAGTCTCGGAGCTTCTCGCCGTCGTCGTTCTTCCATCTCGGAGCTATCAAGCGTCATCGTCTCGGAGCTTCGACGGACTGCACCTCTCATCTTCACGAACTCGCCGTCGTTCTTACATCTCTCGTCTTCACCAGTCGTTCGTCCGTCTCTCGTTTTCACCAGTCGTTCGTCCATCTCTCGTTTTCACCAGTCGTTCGACCATCTCTCGTCTGCACCTCTCGTCTTCACGAACTCGCCGGAGCTTTCATCCTTTGATAGATTCCAGATCTAGTTAGAGTTTTTTGTTTTATAATTTTCGTTTTTTTTTTATTTTTTTTTTATATTTTTTGTTCATTTTCTGTAATTTATGTTTTTGTTAGATTTAGTTCGTTTTTTCTCAATTTTCTTTCATTTTCTGTAATTTATGTTTTTAGTTATATTAAGTTCGTTTTTTAAAATTTTCTTTCATTTTTTTTCAATTTCCATTCATTTTTTTCAATTTTCGTTCATGTTCTGTAATTTATATTTTTTAGTTAGATCTATTTTGGTTTTTACTGTCTTTTTCAATTTTTGTTCATTTTACTGTCATTTTTTTCGTTTTTTTGTAATTTTTGTTTGTTTTCATTGTTGAATTGGAATTGTGTATGCATTTTTAGAAGTATATATATATATATATATATATATATTGTTATGGTATAGATATGTATAAAAGATTTTTTTATACACAAATATGTTTTTCATTATATATATATATATATTGTTATTGTTTGCTGGGTATGAAAGTGAGCGTGAGAGATGAGTGTTGTGATATGAAAAAGGTTGCAGACTTGCAGGTGGCAGGTCTGCAAATTTATTTTGGCAAAATTTTTGGCAATCTGATGCGGTTTTACTTTAAAATCGCATCAGTAAATGTGATGCGGTTTTACCTTAAAATCGCATCAGTAAATAATTTACTGATCCGATTTTGGACCGGATCAGTAGATAAATGGATCTGATGTGAGTCCATTTGATGCGGACCAAAACCGCATCCGTAAGGCCGATTTTGACCTCATCAAATGGACTTTTTTCTACTAGTGATGAGATCGATACTAGAAGCATTCTTTCTTTACCATAAACAACAGTGGGCTAAGTGATGAAATTACTTGGGCCTTTTCCAAAGATGGATGTTATTCTGTCAAAACATCATACTTCTTAGGACAATGTTGCAATCTTTATCACTTCCACCAAGCATGGGTCGAGCTATGGAAGTCGGAAACAAGTCCCAATGTCTGACAATTTTTCTGGAGGGTATGCACTAATACCCCGCCAGTGCGCGAGTTTCTTCAGTGTCGTCATTTAATCACTGCTGCCCAGTGCCCTTGGTGTGATTCGGAAACATAATCATTGGCCACGCTTTGTTCGATTGTGTGCGGGTTAAAGATCTTTAGGAGGGGTTGGAGTGTACGAAAATGGCTCATTGGTCAGATATGGAGTCGATGCAGGACTTACTTTAGAGCTAGCCGGAAATCACTAGATCCCAAGTTGGTTCAATGGGGAATATTTCTTGCTTGGTGTATTTGGAGAAAGCGCAACTTGATGGTTTTTGAAAACAAAATCACCCCAAACCATATCCTAATTGAAAGAGTGAAAAGGTGGGTTGATGAGCAAGGAAAATATGTGAATCGCATCTATACTCCCATGGCCAATTCTCTTGTTGCTGCTTCGTGTTCTTGGTCCCCTCGCCTCCTGGAATCATCAAAATTAATGACGATGCATCAGTGAAGGATAAGGGCTGGATTGGGATGGGCATCGTTGCAAGATATCATGAAGGGCGTGTGATCTTTGCTGCCACTAGAAGAGTCAAAGCATATTGGCCACTTGAAGTTGCGAAAGCCAAAGCCCTCGCCATGGCCTTATGCTTGGGGCACACATACAACATAGCTGATGCTGTGTTTGAGTCGGATTGCAATTCCTTGATTAACAAGTTAATAAAGGGTAATATGTAAACGTCTGATCTTTAAGTGCTATATACGCCGCTATATCATGGAACCATGTAAAACGGAAAGGCAACTTTGTCGCTCACCATCTTGCAAAACTTGTTCCTTTTGGCATTGAGCAGATATGAGAAAATCATTATCCCCATAACATTAATTGCTCCTTATGTACTCATGGACAACCTTGTCTCATCTAGTCATCTTTATACAAGTCTTCCCTTTTTCTCTCAAAAAAAAATACTACACAAAGAGAGATCGAAGGCAAGATGATGGGTCGTCCAGAGTAAGTGAAATTAACAAAATGTCTCTCTCTCTACTATATACTCGTTTTTCTTAAATATATGTGATTTAAGTACAAAACTTAGTAAGTTAAACTTATTACAAGGCATCTTTGATATATAATTTTTTTTTTGGGGGGGGGGACATATATGACAAACGAGTCCAATTCAAATGAATAATGTTTCATACAAAAGTCAATAAATATTAACTAATATAGAAATTAGTATTGGTCCCTAAATTTTAGAAGACACTATACAGTTAGTTATGTCGCACATGTTCAGCTCAGTGTCACCCCTGGTATAATATAACTAGTTATTAGGCTATATATATACAGTTGCACAATTTTAGATATCTAAGAATAACCCTAATATATCTCATGTTCAAGTCATTAACCTAGCTGATATTTGCATATATGATTTTCGAAACCTTAGCAATTTACTACTAACGAAAACATCAAAACACTGTATTTTTTTTTTTTTCTTTGAAGCCAATGGAACCACCACTACTACAATAAAGCCTAAAGAGACCCCCTAAAATCCCATTTAGAGACCACATGAGAGGTGGTCTTCAGCTCACTGGTCTCTCAGGGTAAATAACCACTTATTGTGGGTGGTTTCTTAATTTGATAAAAGAGACCACTTCCTTAAAATAAGTGGTTATTTAGAAATTTAAATAGGGAAAAAAAAGAAAGGATAAGACGCCACATTTTACAGATAGGTGGTCTTTTTTATCTTACAAAGAAATCATTTTTAATATGTAGGTGTCTTTTTAGTCATTCCTTAAAATACCACCTGAAAGAAAAAGGTGGTCTCTTTAACCTTTTTTTTTTTTAAAAAAAAAAACGATAATAAAAATATTTTAATCTCTATTATAAGCGTGCGCTTCTCCAATCTACTCCACTTGCTCCTAATTTACATATATATAGAACATTCACTTGTATTGAAATAATTCAAATGACTTTAAAATTTGAATACTTTTTCATTCATTTAATATCATTCACTACAATTAAAATCACATATAATGTTTAAAAGATTCCAAAAATTCAACTAAGTTATAAAAAAATAATAGAACACCTAGGCCTGTCATTTCTTCCAATTCATGTGCACAAAAATAGAAGCACCTCCCTAATCCTGCTCAAAAAGAAAATATACACATCCTAATTAAAATGGTCATTATCTTCCAATTCTTCTTCATCCACTTGTTTATACTCATCCACATATTTGATCCACAAGTCTCTGAGCTCATCAATCTTATTTTGAGAAAATTCAGTTGTAAATCCGCCAAAGTACTGCAAAATATAAAATATTAAAAAAAAAAACATACAAGCTAAATATGCTATAACAAAACAATTTATCGACACATAACAAATACATTCATAAATATAATATTAGTGTTCTTAAGAATGATACCTTATCAGGAATTGCTTGTCGCCTTTTCTCTACAGTCTCGAGCATATATCGGCACACATAATATCCACAGTCATGAGATTCTTGGTGTTGACGAGGACACTAATTCATAGATTTTTTAGTGAAGGAGAATACCAAAAGCAGTAAACAATTAGTACATTGATATTTTCCACTTGATTGACATAGTATAAACACAAGTTGCCATAAAAAAAGAATGACATAGTATACCTCAGGTTTTTTCCACTTGATTGTTGGATTCTTTTTTATTTTCTTAATGTCCATTCGAAATGTGTGGCTGAATCTTATGATTCCGCTAACAAAAATGACAAGGAATAGTTAGGTAATTACTTTGATATTATGATTCAAATATATGTAAATCATTTTGGGTACTTTACTACATACTCATTGATGGTCTTTGAGCAAATTCACGAATATCATTTTCTGCTCCAGCGGGATCAAGCCAAAATACCACTCCATTCCATGGACTGATGACCGCTAACATCCAATGTCGACTGTACGTACCACAATTTTGGTAAAAGCATAGCCACTTATTAATATATTTATCAAAAATGATTGCGTAGCCTAGAAACTAAGTACTTACTTGTCATGATAAGGTGCAAAGAAAGTTGATTAACATTCTTCCCTTCGTTTTGGCCAAAGATACGAGCTAGATAGTCGGTTCGCTCTTCTTCACTTATTCGTGTCAAAGGAGATATATAATTTGGATCGCAAAATCCATACATCCCAGATACACTATCTTCTTGACATTTTTCGCTCAAGTATCTTGCACATTAATTTGCAAATATATTTCAAATACTATACTGTGATAAAATTTGGAAAGAAAAACTAAAATACAATTTTACTTACTTCATGAAAATTGACAAGTGAGTCACTCCAATCGCTCTTTGGAAGCACCAATCAAGCATGTCTTCATAATCAATGATAGTTGTCTGCTCATGACCGTACACGGTTGTTGGTATTGTAACAGATATGCTATCACCACTTGATTTCATTTTCATTGCTTGAGTCTTGAATTTTCGTAAATAACTAGTTGTCAACTTGGCAAGATCCTTATTAGTGATAATGTAGTTTCGAGTGTTTGATGCTTGTGATGATGGCGTTTGCGGGGATGGAGTGGTATATGATTTTGTCGCTTGTTTATCGGCCTTAAAGAAAATAAGAGAAGATATCGTCAAAGTTGATAATAAATACGGGTGCATGAAATTTGAACTTATGTGGAGTGGACCTCCACTTATAATACAAGTAACAAACTGCCTCACTGACAACATTAATAGAAATACAAGCAGTAACACTAAATTTAGAAATTGAGTAGTTACCTAGTGTAATTGGGAGAGATCTTGTTCTTCTGAAATCAATATATTATAAGCTACTGCTGTTAAGAGTGGGTCAATCGCCCTTCACAGTTACAATTTGGGCCAAAATTATGGAAGTTATTCATAATATAGCCAATCCCGACACTTGGATATGTGTCCCTGTTCAAATTGAGCATTTGAGTCTGAGCAACACAGATATTATGTGCTGCTTCATTTTTTTTTCCTTGGTCTTGTCTTCAGGCTGCTTTTGCCTGTGGCTACAGTTTCTCTTAGATTTCTGCACCGAATCTGACGTTTTTTTTCTTTTGTTTTTGTGCATTGAAAAGTTATTATATACTTCAAATCATACAAGATGATAAGAGTTCAGAGTGCTATGTTTTCCGGAAGTGGGGTCGAGTTGGCAATGACAAAATTGGAGGTAACAAAATTGAGGAGATGTCAAAATCAGATGCTATTCAAGAATTCAAACGTCTATTTCTGGAGAAAACTGGGAATCCTTGGGAAGCTTGGGTCCACAAACAGAATTTCCAGAAGCATCCTGGCCGATTTTTTCCATTGGACATTGTACTACTATTATGCCTTCCCTCTTAATAATTTTCTTAAAACTATAGTTTTCCTCTGCAACAATTTCTTATAGTGTCTTTTTGCTTGTCTTGTCTCAGGATTATGGGGTGAGTAAGCAGGCCCCAGAGAAAAATATAGACGATAAGAATAGCACACTAGCCCCTGCCTTAAAAGATTTGATTAAGATGCTCTTCAATGTCGAAACTTACAGGTTTGTTTTGAGATCCTAAAGAGTTGTGTATCTGTGGCATTTCCTCCCTTCAGGATTCATCAGTATGTACTTCAAGCTCTTTCCAGGTCTCCAGTAATGGAGACGGTAAAAAGTGTAGCCAAATCGCAAAAGAGTCAGTTGAGTTTGAAGCGAAGGACAAAAGATGAAGGGATAAAAGAAGAGGTAGTTAACATGGAGAAACTTCAGCAAATAAAGCAGGAGGAAGTCTGTGCATGGACCATGAAAAGATTGGTTAATGTCATAAGGAGAACAAAGCTGTCTACTATTTTCGACAATCTTGAATTTGGTGAAGATGCTGAAATGGGTGAGCAAAACAACGAGATCAAGGATATATGGGAAGCGAAAGGTGCTGCTGTTAAGATCTTCAACAATGTTGCAAAACCTGGTTCTGAGTAAAATTATCCAACTGCCACCTATTCTCTGTCTCTTTGAGTATATCTTATGGGACTCTCTATACTTGAACAAATTCGTTTATCTGACACGAAGTCTATTAGTTGGACAAAAGATAAAAATAAAAACTAAAAACACGTTAAGACTTAGTCTCAAGGTGATCTATGAAAAGGTTCTACTACACAGAGTATAATCTAGAACAGAATGTGCAAAATGTTATAGAAACAATGAAACATGCATTTAGCAGATGACGGTTTCTATACATATTTATACTGGATGATTGATTGCTTATGGAAAACATTAGATGAACTCAGTATGTTAGAGATATAGAATTACTGAGAGAGATAGAAGAGAAAAATAAAACAATCAAAACAGTAATAGAATCTTGTTTATCTATTTGTTTGGGATAGTATTTACCTGTGCTTTTGGAAAAATCAAGTGAACTGGCCACGGAACAAAACTATGCTTAGCCTGACAAACGTAAGTGAATTCATCCGTAGGACATGGCAAAGGTGCAGACGCCACTAAGTCATGAAGAACCTTGACTCGACGAAGATCATTTGTCAAACGAACATTATGTACGCGTATAACTTCTGATGGATCTGTTTCCTGAACCTCTCCATTTGCCACAATTTGGATTTCTTTGTTTATTTCAACTGCCAAAGCGCATTCACTCCAACCCTAATCAAATACTTTCGAAGTGTTACGAGTGGAACTTATAAGATCAGCATAACAATTCAAAATAAAGCAACAATGAATGCATCTAGTACATACCTTGGGGAAAATACCATTATTAACGTTGGGCTCATGGTCTTTGTGAGGCACAATATCAAAATTTTTCTCGCGCAGTTGATCATGGTGAGGATGGGATTGCTCGGGCCAAGCAACATGGTATGGCTTAATCACCTCATGAAGTGGCTCTGAATGAACATTTAAATGGACATCCCCCTTGTCTAGGCCACTAAAATTAGAAGACTTAGTACCACGAAACTCATGGCCATCAAAACCACCATTTTGGCCACTATGTTGACTTGAATTGCCACATGAACCACCAAGCCCTCCATTAAAACCACTCAACACGGCACCACTAGACCCTTCGCCACCATTTCCACAAAGTAGGCGAGTGAAGCTATGAAAGGGGGCATTTCCAAGCCCTTCAAATTGGGCACCAGTACCTAACCCTTGGCCATTAGAACCACCAAATTGGCCACCATCTAACCCCTGACTAATAGAGCCACCAAAGTGGCCACCAGATGACATCATATAAGACATCATAAGATTTTGGTTGTTTCTCATGTTTTCCATCTCTATTGTCATACGAACCATTTGTGCTTGCAATTGGTTGGGAGGCGTTGGTTTGTTGAACCCGAAATAATCCTTGTTAGTGATTCCCGAGCCAACACCCCTAACACGACCACCTTGTTCAGGTTTTTCTATAACTTTTGCTAGTATATCATCCCGACCATTAGCCATGACTTCGTCTCTTTGTGATTTAGCATCCAATGCTTTCTAACAGCAAACAAAGAAACAACACAAGTAACAATAAATAACAGATTTTTGGGTTGCAAAATAAACATCATCTCTCTCTGTAGTCTCTCTACTCTATTTCTGTTGTTAGAAGATTTTCAGTAAGCTTACTCTAAGTTTTATTTAAGCTTAATGAAATTTCACAAAGGACAGCAATATATGACATGGTTTATGGACTTTATTTTATTTTCATTTCATAGAAAAGGACTGCTAATTTAAACTTTAAAGCAAAATATTACAGAACGGAAACCACTACTTCAGTTCTATCTAATTTAGTTCACAAAAACAAAGGTTTGCTTACTGCATTAGGAACACAAAGCCTCTGTCCTTCAGGATCACCCATAACTACACTTGTTGCAACTGCTTGATTAACATTTCTCTTACTTATTTATAGTGAACTTACAGCATTTTCAGTCTTGGACCGAATTTGCAAATCCTGCCCGAACTGCAGGCATAATGTTATGCAAGCATTATGATCAATTGTAATAATCATTTAGTGATCAAAGCATTAGGAACTTACACCCCAATAGCATGTTGCAGCCATGAACTTCAATTCAACAATCGATAATACTCAGAACCTACAAGCTAATAAATTCACAGCTAATAAATTCACAAATAATAAATTCACAGATAATAAATTGATCAAAATAGATGTGTTAAGCGTCGCTTTTATTATTATCAATATTAAAAAATGTTAACAGCTCTCCAAAAACTTATAAACATTTGATGTCGAAAGTACAAGGATGCGCTCATCTCAAACCTACAGTGAGGTAATACACCTTTAGGAACTTTTCATGCAAATATCATACATAATATATACCACAGTTCTACACTCTTGGCACCCTTACAGTGATCTTCTTCAAACTACAAATATTAAGGAGCCTAAAAGAATTGGTCATTTAAGTACGAGGATTGAAAGAGCCTTTAACTTTTCTGGATACTGCAGATGACGCCACTACTACTAGTCAATTGATGATTCTGCTCCATAATACCACAATAACTCATATTATCTAATAAATCTGATCTATGTCTTATTATATTTCAATCTTCAACACTAATGTCTGTTGGAGTGTTTTCCAGCCTGATAGGTTATCTTTGCTTGCTCACACGAAAATGACAGAAAGCTAAAGTGAATAGCAAAGGCAACAAAATCAAAGCCTCCAACACACATTAATAATAATAACTTGCTCTCAATACCCTCAAACACATAATCGAGCATATATGGGAGTTGACAAAAGAATGATGAAGGTGAATTCTTGAATAATATGGTGATGGAAGTAGTTATAAACAGCAAAGAGGAGTGCCAAAACTGGAGTGTAAAAGTCTGAAAACCTATTTCTTAGATAGGGACAAATCCATTAAAAATCATCTCATAACAAAGAGGATAACAACATGGAAAATTGTGGTCTAGAGCATCAATCTTACAATTAGTCAATTATGATTGTCTTTCTCAGGAATATGACTGCATCCGAAACCTGCTGGTTTTACCACAATTTTTGAATCGCAATGCCAGACCAGCTGCACGCACATCATTTATCCAAACCACTTTGACTGTCTTACTGACAAAGATTAGAAAACAGAAATTGCTAATAAACAACTGAAACAAGGGAGATTCTATCACTAACAGTCTGCAGCTACCATGCTACTGGACACTCCATTTCTGCAGAGAAGAAAGTAGAAAATGCTAAGGAGTCTAATTATTTATCTCCCAAAAGCTCTGAAAAACTGTATTTGATGTTCAAAACATTCTCTCATAACAATTTTAGAACTGAAAACTTGAACTACTACTTAGACTGACGGAAATCATGTTGAAAAGTCCAAAATTAATTCAGATCAGTCAATAAACATTGGATCCATTTGATAGAAAACGAGCCATCATAAAGATGCTCCAGAAGCAAACAACCACAGTCCACATGTACCAAAGACTAAAGAACTAGGCAGCAAATAAAGGGACAAGAACGTGTGCAAGCCAGCAAATAGGAGAACAAGGGACTACACACTAACTCCATCCAAATCCTAAGCACCAGAGGAAATCCCCAAAAAGAAAAAAAAAATTAACAATATGCACATTGTTCCATGCCTCCCTAAAACCAGCAAATATATGCTGGATCAATAAAGCCAAGCAAAGCCACCATTCTCGCTGCACTTAAATCAATTGTTTTCAGACAGAAGTCGCAAAAATCACTACACAAAATCAGATGACTTCTGAATTTTGCTCTTACTCCATATGTCCACACACAAACAGCACCAGAGAGAGCTTTATTTGGCATCTGTACTCCAGACATGCATCCTATCCTCAGCATTAACTCTGCTTAGAGCAGTAGAGTAATAGAGTTACAGAAGTATTTTCCTCGTGTAATATTCCTTGTTCGGCAAAAGAAAGCGAAAGCAGGTTTGACAGGAAATGATAGGGTTCGGAGGCTCAGGCTAACAGAACAGAAAGAACTGAAAGTAAAATCACTAAAGGGAAACCCACTCAGTACTAACGGATTTAGTGAAGAGAATTAAGTGCTTGATAGTTGATACAGCAAGGACCCAACAGGCCATCACAGTAGGACTATGTAGGGAAAATAAGCGAGGAGGAGAGACAGTTCACAGGTAGAGCACTCTTTTCCACTGATATTTTACTAATTCTACAAGTGATAATCATGTAAATACTTACAATTGCTTCTGCGATTTCCAGATCAGTAGGATTCTTAAACATCATCACTCCATCCTTTTCAGTTGCATGAGCTTTGAGCCAAACTAAATGTCGAGGGACTTGTGTACATGAATCCCTTTCTTCTCAAGTTCCTTTTTCTGAAATTATACCATAGCATTTCAGAAACCAATATTAAATAGTCATAAATATCATTCTTAGTTAATCTAATTCAATTCGTCAAGACTTACAATCTCTTCTTCAAATATATATATCCTCGTCGTCCGCCTCGATAGCTCGTATTCTTTTTCAATGACTTCTCTTGATTTATTTTACTTTGCTCCTTCACATGACATTGCTCATTCTTTGTTAGTACAAAAAATTATTAATTTATAAAAATGGCCAAAACAGTATAATACTACCTGAAACTCGGGACTAGTACAATATTTTGTGAAATTCTCCCAATCATCTTGAGTTATCCAAGGATATTTCCATGGTCTTGTTTGCCTTAACTTTCCAGGTGATTTGTACAGCCACACCTTTCTCATTCTAGTCTTGAAAGCTCTCCATCGATTAGAGGCCCTCCCTAAGATCCATGCTTTACGTTTATCTGGTATTTCAAATCCTTTCTACATATTTACATAATTAGTACAGCATATATACATAAGCTCATAGTCAATTAGTTTTTTCGTAGCATTAGTTTAAGTTCAAATTTGTTTACCGTGATGAACTCGTACACCTCATTCTTCAATTCCTTTGGAACATCACTCCACTTCCTGTAATTTATGCCTACACGTTCTCGAACCATTACACCAATGTAAGTGGAAAGAGGAGTGCGATTTTCCCCTACTGGTACTTTATGTGTAGGATGCCATTCAACCGGAATTTTGGTTCCATCTTGAATTGCCTTTCCCACCTTTGCAAGTACAGTGCGACCTCTCTCATTTTCACGTCTAATCTTTTCAGCATCAGATGCTTCATCTTCTGGATCCGAGGCTAAGTTGTCTTCAGATGGACTTGGTTCCTTTCTTTTTTTGGCCATTACCTATAAAACACAAGAGCAACACAACAAGACCCACATTAAGAGAACATATGAAGAGAATATTTGTATTATATGTGCTAAACATAAAGCACAACTGTATTATATGAACATATGAAGAGAATATTTGTAAAAGCAATAGTGTAATCAACAAATTAATATTACATAAGAAGTAACTCCTTAAGAAATGCAAAGTCTCATACAAACTTTCTATATTATTAACATATTTGACAAAACCACACCTCATTTATGTCAAAGACTTTGTTTTACGACGACGCTTCCGCGAGATCCCCTCATCAATGTTTTCGTCCGCATACATTCCTTCGTCATGGTCATTTCGTACATATGTCGAAGATTCACCATTGTCATCAGTCTCAAATTGTACCTTATTCATGAAAGACCCGTCCTCCATCACAATATCTCCTTCGTAGTCATCAATTATATGTCGAGAACGTGGTGATATAACTACAGAATTTCTCTTATCAGATGGATCAGTCACATAAAACACTTGTTTAGCTTGACTAGCTAATATGAAAGGATCTTCCTTATGGCCAATTTTGTTAAGATTGACTACAGTAAATCCTAAGTCATCAATAAGAACACCAGTGTTGTTGTCAACCCACTTGCAACCAAAAAGAGGAACGGAGAAACCATTATAATGCAGCTCACATATCTCTTCAATGACACCATAATAACGCATTTTATAATAAACGGGATGCTTATCTTTAACACTAGCAAAATGCAAAGCTTCGGCTTCCAAAGTTACTCCACTATTCTGCATGGTGCTATGTTCATCTTGGTTCTTTCTGTAAAATGTACAACCATTAATGGCAAATCCAGAGTATAAAGAGGATTGAAATTCGGTCCATAGGCTAAACTCTTAAGTCGATCAGAAATGTCTTTTTTTGAATTTTTGAGTTCTTCCATTACTTGTTTCTTGAACCAAGCACTGAATGAATTCTTATGTTCATTTGCTAGAGACTTCTCATGGGCCTTTCGATTTTTTTGTCTCAAGTAAGTCATGTGTTGCTTAACATAAGGTGCAACTTCTTCCACATTATGCAGAACATAGGTGTGTGCCGAAATCCACTTGTCATAAGATAAGTCAACTTGTTTATGACCAATGGTGCCCTTTCCGTCCATTCTGTCACTATGACGAGATGTGGGAAGCCCTATCATCTTCACATCTCCTAGGTACTCACTACAAAATGCCATAACATCCTCATATAGGGCTCGTTCAGCTATACAACCTTCGGGCCGCCTATGATTCTTCACATAACCCTTATATGTTTTCATTTGTCTCTCGAAAGGGTATTGATTTCTTAAATACACCGCCCACAAAATCTAACCTCTCTCACTAAATTACGGTCAGATGAATCATGACATCAAAAAATGATGGAGGAAGTACATTTCCAATTGGCACAAAATCACAACAATTTGACTTTCTAAATCATCCAAGTCTTTAGGATCAATGACTTTGCTGTAGATTGCATTAAAAAAGAACATAACCTAGTTATGACAACTCGAACATTTTTAGGCAGAATACCACGAATTGCCACTGGTAACAATTGTTGCATTAAAACATGGCAATCATGAGATTTTAGGCCCATAAGTTTCAAGTTTTGCATAGAAACAAGACTACTGAAGTTTGAAGAGTAACCCTGAGGCACTTTCACTCCAGCCAAACACTCACAAAACTGAATTTTCTCCTTTCTTGACAGTGTATAAGCAGCTGGGGGTAAAAAATTTCTAGATCCTTTCAAAATGGGATGAAGTTCAGTTCTAATATTCATTTCCTTCAAGTCATCTCTAGCATTAGGGCCGTCCTTTGTCTTTCCAGGGATATTCAGTAAGGTACCAATAAGACTATCACATACATTCTTTTCGATATGCATTATATCTAAAGAATGTCTAACAAACAAGAGTCTCCAATAAGGCAAGCTCCACAAATTAGAACACTTCTTATAGCCCTGTGCTGGCAGTTCTTTTTTGTTTCCTTTCCCAAATGTGATCTGCATATCTTTTATCTTTGCAAACACATCTTCACTCGTTGACACCTTTGGACGTCTTTCAAACATTTGTTTCCCATCAAATGCCTTCTTTCTCCATCGATAAATATGATCAAATGGCAAAAATGGACGATGTCCAAAAAAAACATTCTTTTTTGATGCTTTTAGTCGTATTCCCTTGAAACCATCCTCGCATAGGGGACAAGGTGCCTTCCCTTTCACGGTATACCCCGAAAGATTTCCATATGCTGGATAATCTTGAATAGTGCAGAATAACATTGCCCTCAAATTGAACTTTTCCTGGCGATGTGCATCAAAAACCTCAACACCTCTCTCCCACAGAATCTTCAAATCATCAATAAGAGGTTGCAAGTAAATGTCAATGTCATTTCCAGGCTGTTTTGGTCCAGAAATTAGCAATGATAACATCATGTACTTTTTTTTCATGCACAAGGAAGGAGACAAGTTATAAGTAACCAAAATAACTGGCCAAGTACTATATGTGCTACTAAGGGAGCCGAATGGGTTCATACCATCTGTAGATAGTGCAAGGCGTAGGTTACGTTCATCTTTCTTAAAATCAGGAAACGTTTCATCAATAAACCTCCACTGCGGGGAATCAGCTGGGTGTCTCATTAACCCATCCTTCGTACGACCATTATGATGCCATGTTAACTTCTCTGCATCCCCTGGATTTGAAAACATACGTCGAAACCTTGGTATTATTGGGAAATACCATAAAACCTTAGCCGGTATTCCTACCTTTTTCTTATATCGTGATGTATTGCACACGGGACAATCGTCTAATGATTCATACTCATTACGATATAGAATGCAATCATTAGGGCAAGCATGGATCTTCTCGTAGCGCAATCCCATAGTAGATAATATCTTTTTTGCCTCATAAGTACAACCTGGAAGAACATTATCCTCTGGAAGCATGTCTTTCACCGCTTCAAGTAACAGAGTAAAACTTGCATCACTCCAACCACCACCTACTTTCAAGTTATACAACTTGAGTACAGATGATAATCTTGTGTACTTGGTGCAACCGTTGTACAAAGGCCTCTCAGAATCACTTAACAAGGTCTCAAACATAGCAGGATTACCATCAAAATTTTCCTCAACAACATGTATCATGTCCTCCAACCTATCACCCTCATTACTATCATAACCTTCACTAACATCATCCATAAATAGAGTTTTTTCCTTAGCTTCACCATGAAAAATCCAA
Organism: Beta vulgaris subsp. vulgaris; assembly: GCF_026745355.1. NCBI lineage: Eukaryota > Viridiplantae > Streptophyta > Magnoliopsida > Caryophyllales > Amaranthaceae > Beta > Beta vulgaris. The sequence continues at coordinate 44,993,508 of NC_079203.1, forward strand.
CGGGTATGTTCTATCAAAGGCCCATTTACTCAAATGATTTAGTATCTCATCAACTCTCTTATGCAACAAATTATGGCACATAAAACAAGGACAAGGAAATCTATCATTTCCTCCACCATTCTTCACAGCAAAATTTATAAATTCCTTCACTCCAGCAATATACATCGGGTCACCGGGTTTTGTCGTGGTAATCCAACTACGATCCATTTCTACATATCACATGTGCAGATAAACATGTATTTACATGATTACGAAATAAGAAGTTGCACTCAACAATCCATATCTTTAGTCTTTCTCATCCAAAAAAAAACACGTGCTAGAAAGCAATATAAAACACAGTTCAATATAATAATAACCTAAACTTTAAACAAGATATCCTCTTCTCAGTTTGGTTATTCTGTATACTTATCAATACTCCTTCGTGAATTCCTAAAGACAGAAAGGAGACTGCAAGGTGACCTAGGAGTTGTGACTGGTTGTTCAAGGGACTCCAGTACTTGACCAATGTATCTTTACAAATCATAGGATTATTATTACTGATGTGAACTTATTGTAATAATAGTGAAATTACCAATGTATCACTGCCGCCTTTGTAAATCTGGTGCTCTTCCTGTTAATGTTATAAGCTCTCACAGCAGTCTCCCTACCACAACTCGTAATTGTTTTATTGAAACGGCGAAGAGTAGACAGGGTTCATGCCTTGAGATACTCGCATTACTCTCTAAAACTTTACTATATTTTTTCCATATTAGTTCAAACACTTATCATGGATGATAGAACATAACTTTAACTTCTAAGAGATGAGTTGTTGAGTGGTTACTTAGTTATTTTCTTAAAACAAATTAGATGTGTTAATCGATAGCAGAGTAATTATCATCACAGCTCTTGGAATCTTTTCATGTTGTATATGTAAATATTTTTAATTCAGGATACAATTTAATTTATAATGAAAATCTATAAACAAATTAAACAAGAATTTCGATCAAAACATATATATTTCAATTACCCTAACAAAACAAATTGGAGGGCGAGATGAATTGGGTTCAACTAGTTTAATACCTGGATACTGGCGGACGAATTACGTCGCTATGGCGTGGTGGCGTCGCTGGGGCGTGGTGGTGGTAATCGAACAAGACTCCCCTGGCAGACGAAATCAAGAGACCGGCGAAGACGTAATTGGACGACAAACCCGACTCCACTGGCAGACGAATTGGCCGGCAAGGTTACGCGACGGTTTCCGGCGATTGAATTTTGGCGCAATTTTCAGGCGGGTGGTGCAGTACTGTTCTATCGGTAGTGCGTGTTTGCTGAGGAAGATGACGCACGCTTTTGGCTTTTTTTTTTTACTGGCTTTCAATGCAAATTAAAATGATGGAGTAAGTAAATTAAAGGTAAGTTAAGTAATTAAAGAATAGTATATTTAGGGTTTTACTTTTTTAAAATAGAGATATAAGAGGTAACTAACTTTTAGTGGATATAGATGTGGGTGTGTTGATTTTTTTTTTTTATTATTAGTAATTAGTAATATTAGTTATTATATACCTGAAATTACGTACAGGAATATATGAAAAAAAAAATTAAAAAAATAAAATCAAAATGACCACTTAATAGGAATAAGTGGTTTCTTTAATATTAAATTTTTTACAAGGTTCAAAAAGACCACCTTTTTAAAGGAGAGGTCTCATTTATCATGTCATAACAGACCACCTATAGAACAAATTAGGTTTTTTTGGCTAAATAATCACCCATGTCATTAAAGAGGTCTCTCAAAGGTGATACTTTTGCCCATATTTGTAGTAGTGCACTGTAGCTGTCTAGTTGATACACTCATATAGAAGTATTTGTCAACTTTCTTCCCCTGCCACTCATTACTGTTTAACTAAAGACATTCAAAGTGAAACTGGTCCCTGCATTTAAAAAACTAAAAAGAAAAACAAAATCCAAAAAAAAAAAAGTTGATCGATCAGGTCAAATAATAATAGTAAGGTTCCATGCATTATGCATATATACTAAAGTTGTAATCGTTTATAGTAGTATTAAGAGGGGGACCATGCTTGTGATATGGACCTCAGTCCCAAATCAGTCCCCACTGATGAAGATTGATCATTCATACAACATTTGTAGCTATTCATCAAACAGTCTTCTGCAATATGAATAAAAAGAGCAGAGAATATATTATGTGTAGTACATTACATTTACAGGCCCCTAAAAGCTGCATTTCATGAAATTATGAGGATATATGGATGGTCCTTCTGATCTTATGAATGGCTTACAGGCTTAGGACGGACTTTAGTGAAAATGTGTGTGCCTTTATATATGCCTTTTGCTCTTACACTATAGACAATCATCAGTAATCACGGAGCTCTAGGACATATGAATGCAATTATTCCAATTTTTTTTTTGAAGCGGACCATGCCTAATTGTAAAAGTATCTATAGTGAAATTCATCATTAGTTTTATTTCCATTAATTATCATTTTGTGTAATTTGTATGTATAATTCGGCATGAATGATCGTATTGGATCAAGACATTTAGATAGGTAAAGAACATAAAAAAAAAAAAAAACTAGCTAGCTTTTTTAGTTAGAAAAGATAATTAGTCCGAATATCAATCCCTACTAAGCTACTAGTTTCAGAGCACATCAACTCAAAGGCTGGGTACAAGACTAAATAGCCTAACAAGTCTAAAGGTTCATTGCCCCCATAAGTAAATGTCCCAACATATTGTTGGGATGAGAATTTTAACCTTGGACAATACCCTAAAATTTGAAATAGTACTCCACTAACGTACCACTTATCCCTTCGTAATTCATCCTCTATGTAACAACTATAGTGCAAAACTTGTAGATTTAGTTGTTACAAATTGAAACCATATTAGAATCATCGCGGACGCTTTTAACTGAAGCTCCTTATGATGAATGTAAGGCACCAAAGCGTTTTTATCAAATCATAAATTCATAAGCATGTTATTTCGTCAGCACCAACTTCTTATAGAATGTTGAGCAAATAAATGTGAAGTGTTCATGAATCATGTAGTGGTGCTCTTGATCATTTTCCTGACCCTAGCTAAATTGCTAGAAGTACTATACGTCAAACCTACAAACTTAGGCTATGTTTAGTTCACCTGAAATTTTCTGATCTGAACTTATCTGATCTGATCTGAACTTATTTCTTCTGATCTGATCTGATCTGATCTGAATTTTTTTTTTCTGATTACAAGATCTTATCTTTTAGATTTTTCTCAATATATAAGAAAAAATATAGTCATGTGGGGTCTTGTTTGATTCGTCTCAATGAGTACATTATTAATATTCAATTATTATAATTTTTACTAATATGTAATGAAAGATATAATGATTTTTAAATATAAGCATGATCTGAACTGATCTGATCTGATTAAATCTGATCTGATTAGATCTGAAATAAGCAAAAATAAGGTGAATTGAACATAGCCTTAGTAATGCATGTCGCATTCTAGTCAAAGTGTAGAATATTTTTCAACCGGACATGCGAAGGTCGCAAAACCCTTTTTCTTTCTCAACTCAACTTCTTTTTAATACATATAATGATGACAGAAATATAATCTGTTTGTCCTCAAGTAAAAATCATGATTAATTGTTTTGGTCAAATTTGTATATTTGAAAATTTTGTCATAAACTATATATGCAAACATAATTTTTTTTGAAACTATCTTATGATAAAAAAAAAGTGAAATATTGCAGAAAGTTATATTTGTCTAGATTTTGGACATTGACCACCATTTTCGATGATGACCTTTCTTTTCTTTCTTTTTTTGCTTTTCCCCCTTCAGTTTCCCTCCTATTTCACCCAAAATATCCATTTCCCTTTGAAAAATTAAATTAGGTATAAAGATGCGGTAATTTAGCAAATTTTAATAATAATGGTTAAGTTTAAAATAAAGGTAAAAGAAAAGGTTAGCGACTTAGAGCCAGAAAAAAGTGGTCAAGGGTCGAAAACTGGCTAAAAGTAGCTTTTTACAATATTTTTCCTTTAGAATGTAGTTTCTTACAACTTTTTATTTTGATTAAGAAGTTTTTCGCAAACACGAGTCTTAATAAGATAGTTTTTGACAAATTTTCCTATATTTGTTTTTTTATTGTAACTACTAATGTAATTATCAAAATAACATAAACTAATTGTTATTAGTTGCTATTCATCTCATATTCATCAAAATGGGATACCTCTAATTGTTGCATTGGCCTTGTTTTGTAAATAGGAGATTGGGCATAAAGTAGAGATTTTGACTCTTTTTAAAGGATTAACTAGTCAAATCCCTCTAATATTGGTGTTTGGTAAATAGGAAACTCAAAGAGTTTTTTGAACCCAAATCTCTAATTAGAAAGGGCTAGTGGGAGAAGCTTTTTGTGAGAGAGGACTGGAAACATGGAAATCTCAAGACAAACAAATGTCATGTTATCACATCTACTCTCCCTTCCTCCACACAATCAAATGAGACATTAAACCATAAAAATGTATGTTTGAAGACTCGAACACATGACCTCTCATTTGATATGCTAATATGCACTAACCAACTACACTATAATGTTCATGTTGGTCTTTATGGGGGAAAAATCATTTCAAGACATATATTTCTATTTATGAAGATTTCAAACATACCTCATTAAATAATCTAGGACGTATGGCCCGGGACAAAAACTAATTATAATACAATCACTAATTAACAGTTAACAGCTATTCGTATATTCTCGAATAGGACTACACTTTAATTAAAGACATTAATAATCAAACATGGAATTGGATATCATGAATGTCAAACAAACTATTTAAGGATGGAGATAGTATGTATGAGTTCGTTTTTTGTGCACCAGGATAAATGTGCACCATCTTAGACCCACCCATCCTTCGACAACAAGACATGCATCCACATTAATTTTCGTGGTACCTGCAGGGGGAGGAAACCAATGATGTGGACTGTTGCATGGAGCATTCATGCTCACGTTTTAAATGTGTCCAGCATACTTTGCATTTTCTTCCACCAACCGTGAGACCCGAGCTAATTGAACAACATGAGGGGTAATTTTGTTCTTGAAAATCAAGCTATATTTCTCTCCCCACAAAACCCATGCCAAGTAAGCTCCTTTAATCTTCATTTTGTTATCAAGGCCACACCACGTAGCTATAATATATACACATAGAAGCTGCAGGGGCAATATCGAGCAACATCTCACACCCACTGTTAGTCCAAATATCCGCAAGAATAGGACAATAAAAAATAGCATGGTTCTGCGTTTCTGTCATACCACATCCCCAGGGACAACAATCATCATTCGTCATGTGACGGTATTAAAGCAGACTACGAACAAAAAGAGAATTGGTGCAAAGTCGTCAAAGAAAGTGAAGAACCTTTGGGCTAACCTCCATTATACACCAAATATCCACCCAAGATTGGTGAAAATTATCAAGATTTCCACCTTTTCCGATCATGTAGGCCGTCTTCACCGAGTAATTAGCATCCTTTGTAAAGGCCCATGTAAGTTCATCTTTCATCGGAATCGAACTAAGAGGTGTACCGAGAATACACCTAGTATCCCGCTCATCAAAGAAAGAATCAAGAGCATCAGTCCTCCACTCCATACTCAGATCACTATATCGATCAAATCACTCACCACAAATAAGTTAGGATTTTTCTCACTCGTAAGAAAACGACCATTTTCATCAACTACCCATGGATCATCCCACAACTTGATTTTTGTCCCATTTCCAACTCTCCACAGCACTCCCTCTTTAACAAGAGCTTTTGAACTCCAAATACTGCTCCATGAATAACTACTTGAATAACCAAGAGGGGCATCTAAGAAATCACAATTTGAAAATTATTTAGCTTTCATCACTCTACCAAAAAGTGAGCCAGGTTCACGAATTAATCTCCAGGCCTGCCTTCCTAATAAAGCATCATTGAAAACTTTGAGATCTTTAAAACCCATACCTCCCAAACATTTCAAGGAACACATAGAATCCCAACTCTTCCAATGAACCTTTCTTTGAGAAATTGAGTTGCCCCACCAAAAACGTGTCATAGCTGACTAAATCTTCTGGATAATCATACAAAGAATTTTGTAAACCCCATGAGATAAGTAGGAATGGCCCGGATAACATACTTTGGCAAAATTTCTTTCCCAGCTCCAGATAACAACTTCTCTTTCCAGCCTTGGAGTTTCTTCCGAATTCTATCTATTAGTTAGTCAAAAATAGCTTTCTTTGACCTACCAGAGATAGAGGGGATACCAAGATACTTCTCGTGCATGTCGACTTGCTGCATGTTCAAAATGTTTGTCAACTCTTCTCTTTGAGCGATGCTAACTCTACTGAAAAAGATTTCCGACTTTTCATAATTAATTTTCTGCCCAGATGCTAACTCATAATGGTTGAGAATATCAACAATAACAGTGCATTCCTGTCGGGTAGCTCTAGTGAAAGAGTAAATTGTCATCAGCGAAGAAAAGATGAGAGATTACCGGATCACTGCGACTGGCTTTAGTTCCATGAATCTGCTTTTCCTAAACTTTTCTATGAAGCATTTTTTAGAAAGCATCAGCAATCATAATAAAAAGACAAGGAGAAAGAGGGTCGGCCTGGCGAAAGCCAGAGCAGGAACAATAGAACCACAGACACATCCATTAATAATGAAGGAATACGTGACCGAAGAAACACAATTCATGATCAGATTCATCCATCTCCCATCAAATCCCATAGTAAGCAAAAGCTTCCTGAGAAATCCCCATTCTACCCTGTCATAGGCTTTACTCATATCCAACTTCATAGTAATAGTACCTCTCTGACTAAGACTCATGTTCTTCATAGAATGGAAGACTTCCATAGCAATAAGAGCATTATCAGTGATGAGTCGTCATCCAGGAACAAAAGCACTTTGTTGTTCAAAAATCATGTGGGGAAGAAATTCTTTCATTTGAATCACAATATCTTTAAAGACCAGCTTATAAAGAACGTTACACAGAGCAATAGGCCTAAAATCTGCAGCCTTCGTGGGATTTTACACTTTGGGGATCAAGACAATGTTAGTATTATTAACACAACTAGGAGAAGAGGAGCCATGTAAAATATTAGTAACAAATAATGTTACATAATCGTCAATAATATGCCAGAATTGCTAGTAAAATATAGCATGCATACCATCGGGGCCAGGAGCTTTGCATGGATGCATTTGCTGGAAGGCTGCAAAGATCTCATCTTTTGTAAAAGGCCTCATAAGCTGTAGATTACAAGCATTGGACACTACAGGATCAATAAACTTCAACACATCACAAAAATTTGAATCACAAGGATTCAAAGAAGTGAATATCGAATTGAAATATGATGTAAAATTATTTTCAATATTATCTACATCATCACACCAAGCCCCCTGACCATCAAATAAGCCCTTGACATAGTTTCGTTTCAGACGTTGAGAGGCTTTATGATGAAAATTATCCTTCACCTCCGCCACTCTAGATCTCAAACACCAGTATGCTTCATATTTCGCATGAAATCATCAAGTTTTTTCTCAAGCTCCACACAATTTTGCAATTCACATCTGAAACGAGTTGTTGTTGGGCCGACAATAATTTCTTTTCTACATTCTTAATTTGCTTCCCGAGCTTCTTAAAAGTTTCAGCACTCCAAGTCAACGAAGTCTGGGCCATGGACTCCATTCAACACGTAATGGGGGACCCAACAGTTTTTTCCCAAGCTTCACGAACTAGATCTTCACAATGACCATCCAAAAGCCAACATTTTTTTTTTGCTAAATCAAAGAAATCTATGTTTCGAATGATAAGTGAACGTTCAAATTTGTGAAGCATTTCCATTGTTTGTTTTTGACGACATGATTTCAAGGATATGTTGAGAGAAATTACAACCCGAACCCGAAATCGAATACGGAAACACGAACACGAACACGAAAATACGAATACGAATATAATAATAATAATAATAATAAATAATAATAATAATAATATAATAATAATAATAATAATATAATAATAATAATAATAATAATAATAATAATAATAATAATAATAATAATAATAATAATAATAATAATAATAATAACAATAATAATAATTATTATTATTATTATCATTATTATTATTATAACGATAACATTAGCAATAATAATAATAATAATATTAAATAGATAAGTTGCAATCAAGTCCTAAGTGCACTCTACTAAGGGTGCGTTCTCTTCAACTTAAAAAATTAAGTTTCAGGTCCAATAAGTTCAGATAAGTTCAGATAAGTTGCAATCAAGTCCAATCAAGGAAAAAGTTCCAATCAGGGCAATAAGTTGCAAACTTGCAATCACCCTCTTCAATCAATACGGAATACGAATATGAATAGGAAACCAAAAACGAAACCAAATACAAATACCAATACGAATAGGAATACAAAAGCGAACCAGAAACGGAAACCGAAAATGAACCCCAACCTGAAACTGAAAAAAAACGAATACGAAAACGAAAAGTGAAAACGAATACGAATACGAATAGGGAATACAGAATACGAAATACAAATACTAATACTAATACGAATAGAAATAGGAATAGGAATACGATTACGAAACCGAATACAAATACGAATACGAAGTACGAATACGGATAGGAATACGAATACGAATACGAATATGAATACGAATACGAATGCGAATACGAATACGAATACGAATACGAATAGGAATAGGAATAGGAATAAGAATAGGAATAGGAATAGGAATAGGAATAGGAATAGGAATAGGAATAGGAATAGGAATAGGGATACGAAATTGAAACTGAAAACGAAACCAAAACCGAAAACGAAACGGATACAGAAATCGAATACGAATAGGAACATGAATACGAATACAGAATACGATTATGAAACCGAATACGAATATATAGGAATACAAATAGGAATTCGAATACGAATCGAACCGGAAATGGAAACCGAACTCGAAACGGAAAACGAACCCGAAACCTAAAACGTAAATGAAAACGAAAATACGAACATGAAAATACAAATACGAATACAAACACGAATATGAATACGAAAATAAACACGAAAACGGATACGAATATGGATACGAATACAAATACGAAAACTAATACGAATATGAATACAAATACGAACACTAATACGAATATGAATACAAATACGATTACTAATACCAATACAAATACGGATACGAATACGAAATCGAAATTAAAAACGAATACGAATATGGAATACAAATACTGATACGAATTCGAATATGGTTATGAATAGGAAAACAAATACGATTACGAATACGGATACGGATACGAATATGAATACGAAATAAAGAACCAAACTGAAATCCAAAAAACCAAACCGATACCGAATAGGAATACGAATATGAAGCCGAATGCAAAATCGATCTGGAAACTGAACCAAAACGAATACAAATAGAAATACGAATATGAATACGAATACGAACAAGAATACGAATACGAATACGAATACGCATACAAATAGGAATAGGCATACGAAACCGAAATCGAAATCGAATACGAACAGGAACAGGAATACGAAAATGAATACAAATACGAATACGAAAACGAATACGAAATGAATACGAAAACAGAACCGAATACGAATTTAAATACGAATACGAATACGATTACTAATACAAATACAAATACGGATACAAAAACGAATACGAAAACTAAACCGAAACTGAAAATTAATACGAATACGAAGACGAATATATATACGAATAGGAATAGGAATATGAATCTGGAATACAAATACGGATACGAATATGAATTCGAATACGGATATGTATACGAAAAAGAAAACAAAAACAAATACGAATATGATTAGGAATACGATTACGAAAACGAATACGAATACGATTACGAATACGAAAACCAATACGGATATGGATACGAATACGAATACAAATACGAAGAGGAAAACGAAATCGAAAACGAATACGAATAGGAATACGAATACGAAATCGAATACGAAACTGATCCAAAAATCGAACCGGGAACGAAATCGAAAACGAAAACGAATACAAATACAAATACGAATACGAATACGAATAGGAATAGGAATAGGGATACGAAACCGAAATCGAAACCGAATACGAAACTGAATATGAATACGAAACCGAAAATGAAACTGATACCGAAATCGAATACGAATAGGAACGGGAATACGATTACGAAACCGAAAATGAAACTAATACCGAAATCGAATACGAATGGGATACGGGAATACGAATATGAAATCGAATACGAATAGGAATACAAATAGGAATTCGTATTCGAAACTGAACCAGAAGTGGAACCGAAAACCGAAAAAGAAATCGAAATCGAAAACGTAAACGAAAATGAAAACAAAAACGAATACGAATAAGAATATGAATACAAATACGAATACGAAAATGAAAACGAAAACACGAACACAAAAATACAAATACAAATACAAATACGGAAAACGAATACGAAAATGAAAACGAATATGAATATGAAAACGGATACGGATACGAATACGAATACGAATATGAATACGAATATGCATACGAATACTAATACGAATACGATTACTAATACGAATAGCAAACGAATACTAAATCGAAAACGAAACTGAAAACGAATACGAATACATATACGAATAGGAATACGATTACAAGTATGGAAGAAGAATACAGATACGAATACGAAAACAATTACGAATACAATTACGAATACGGAAACGAATACGAAAACCAAACCGAAAACAAAACCGAAACAAATAGGAATAGGAAACCGAAATCGATCCGAAAACCGAACAAAACCAAAACCGAAAACGAATACGAATAGGAATACGAATACGCATACGAATAATAATAGCAATATGAATAATAAGAATAGGAATACGAATACGAATAGAAATAGGAATAGGAAAAGGAATAGGAATAGGAATAGGAATAGGAATAGGAATAGGAATCGGAATAGGAATAGGATTAGGAATAGCCGAATATGAATAGGAATAGGAATACGAAACCAAAATCGAAGACGAATAGGAACAGGTTTATGAAAACGAATACGAATACAAAAACGAATACGAAAAAAATACGAAAAAAAACCCGAAAACGGATACGAATACGGATACGATTACTAATACGAATACAAATACGGATACAAATACGAAAACAAAACCAAAAACGAAACTGAAAACGAATACGATTACGAATACGAATATGGAGTACGAATACAGATACAAATACAAATTAGAATATGGATATGAATACGAAAAAGAAAACGAATACCGATACGAAAACGAATAAGAATACAGATACAGATACGAGTACGAATCAGAAAACAAAACCGAAACCGAATAGGAATACGATTACGAAACCGAATACAAAACCTATCCAGGAATCGAACCGCAACGAAAACGAAATAGAAAACGAATACTCAAACGAATGAATACAGGTACGAATAGGAATACGAATAGGAATAGGACTAGGAACCGAAATAGGAATATGAAAACCTCAATATAAATATAAATATAAATATAAATATAAATATAAATATAAATATAAATATAAATATAAATATAAATATAAATATAAATATAAATATAAATATAAATATAAATATAAATATAAATATAAATATAATATAAATATAAATATAAATATAAAAATAAATAAAATATAAATATAAATATAAATATAATATAAATATAAATATAAATATAATATAAATATAAATATAAATATAAATATAAATATAAATATAAATATAAATATAAATATAATAAATATAAATATAATATAAATATAAATATAAATATAAAATATATATAAATATAAATATAAATATAAATATAATATAATATAAATATAAATAATAAATATAAATATAAATATAAATATAAATATAAATATAATATAAAATAAATATAAATATAAATATAAATATAAATATAAATATAAATATAAATATAAATTAAATATAAATATAAATATAAATATAAATATAAAATTAATAAATATAAATATAAATATAAATATATATATAAATATAAATATAAATATAAATATAAATATAAATATAAATATAAATATAAATATAAATATAAATATAAATAAAAATATAAATAAAAATATAAATATAATAAATATAAATATAAATATAAATATAAATATCAAAATATAAATATAAATATCAAAATAAATATAAATATAAATATAAATATAAACCCTAAACCCTAAACCGTAAACCCTAAACCCTAAACCATATACCCTAAACCTTATACCCTAAACCCTAAACCCTAAACCCTAAACCCTATACCCAAAACCTTAAACCCTATACCCTAAACCCTATACCCTATACCCTATACCCTAAACCCTAAACCCCAAACCCTAAATCCTAAACCCTATACCCTATACCCTATACGCTAAACCCTAAACCCTATACCTTATACCCAAAACCTTAAACCCTATACCCTAAACCCTGAACCCTATACCCAAAACCTTATACCCTAAAACCTAATCCCTAAAACCTAAACCCTATACCCTATACCCTAGACCCTTAACCCTAAACCCTATACCCTAAACCTTAAACCCTAAACCCGAAACCATAAACCCTATACCTTATAGGCCTATACCCTAAACCCTAAACCCTAAATCCTAAACCCTATACCCTAAACCCTAAACCTTAAACCCTAAACCCTAAACCCTAAGCCCCAAACCCTAAACCCTATACCCTATACCCTAAACCCTAAACCTAAACCCTATACCCTAAACCCTATACGCTATACCCTATACCCTACACCCTAAACCCTAAATCATAAACCCTATACCCTATACCCTATACCCTAAATCCTAAACCCTAAACTCTAAACCCTAAACCATAAACCTTATACCCTGAACCTTATACCCTATACCCTAAACCCTATACCCTAAACAATATACCTTAAACCATAAACCCTAAACCCTAAACCCTAAACCCTAAACCTTAAACCGTAATCCCTAAACCCTAAGCCCTAAATCCTTAACCTTAAATCCTAAGCCCTAAACCCTAAACCCTATACCCTAAATCCTAAACCCTATACCCTAAACCCTATACCCTAAACCCGAAAGCCTAAACCCAAAACCCTATACCCTATCCTCTAAACCCTAAACCCTATACCCTATACTCTATACCTTATACTTTATACCCTATACCCTAAACCCTAAAACCTACCCTAAACTAGACACTAAACCCTATATTCTAACTCCTATACCCTAAACCCTAAATCCTAAAACCTATACCCTAAACCCTATACCCTATACCCTAAACGATATACCTTAAACCCTAATCCTTAAACCCTAAACCCGAAACCCTAAACTCTAAATCCTAAACCTTAAACCCTAAATCGTATACCCTAAACCCTAAATCGTAAATCCAATATTTATATTTATATTTATATTTATATTTATATTTATATTTATATTTATATTTATATTTATATTATATTTATATTTATATTTATATTTATATTTATATTTTATTTATATTTATATTTATATTTATATTTATATTATATTTATATTTATATTTATATTTATATTTATATTTATATTTATATTTATATTTATATTTATATTTATATTTATATTTATATTTATATTTATATTTATATTTATATTTATATTATATTTATATTTATATTTATATTTATATTTATATTTATATTTAATTTATATTTTATATTTATATTTATATTTATATTTATTTATATTTATATTTTATATTTATATTTATATTTTATTTATATTTATATTTAATTTATATTTATATTTATATTTATATTTATATTATATTATTTTATATTTATATTATATTTATATTTATATTTATATTATATTATATTTATATTATATTTATATTTATATTATATTTAATTTATATTTATATTTATATTTATATTATATTTATATTTATATTTATATTTATATTTATATTTATATTTATATTTATATTTATATTTATATTTATATTTATATTTATATTTATATTTATATTTATATTTATATTTATTTATATTTATATTTATATATTTATATTTATTTATATTTAATTGATATTTATATTGATATTTATATTTATATTATATTTATATTTATATTTATATTTATATTTATATTTATATTTATATTTATATTTATATTTATATTTATATTTATATTTATATTTATATTTATATTTATATTTATATTTATATTTTTATTTATATTTTTATTTATATTTTTTTTTTTATTTATATTATATTTTATATTTATATTTATATTTATATTTATATTTATATTTATATTTATTTTATATATATTTATATTTATATTATATTTATTTATATTTATATTTATATTTATATTTATATTTATATTTATATTTATATTTATATTTATATTTATATTTATATTTATATTTATATTTATATTTATATTTATATTTATATTTATTTTTATATTTATATTTATATTTATATTTTATTTATATTTATATTTATATTTATATTTATATTTATATTTATATTTATATTTATATTTATATTTATATTTATATTTATATTTATATTTATATTTATATTTATATTTATATTTATATTTATATTTATATTTATATTTATATTCGTATTCGTATTCGTTTTTAGTTTCGATTTCGTATTCGTATATGTATTTGTATTAGTAATTGTATTCGTATTCGTATTCGTATTAGTATTCGTATTCGTATCCGTATTCATATTCCTTTCTGTATTCGTGTTCGTATTTGTATTCGTATTTTCGTTTTCGGTTTTGGGTTCGTTTTCGAGTTCGGGTTCCGTTTCCGGTTCGATTTTGTATTCGAATTCCGATTTGTATTCCTATTCGTATACGGTTTCATAATCGTATTTCGTATTCCTATTTCTGTTCCTATTCATATTCGATTTTGGTATTAGTTTCGTTTTGAGTTTCAATTTTGTATTTTTATTCCTATTCCGATTCGTATTCGTATTCGTATTTCTATTCGTATTCAAATGTATTTATATTTATATTTATATTTATATTTTTCTATTTGAATTTATATTTATATTTGTATTTATATTTATGTTTATATTTAGTTTATTATTATTATTGTTGACAAGCGTAAAAGTCAAGTGGTCGGGGTCTTGTGTCTTGGGTTTTGTTGTGAGAATCATCTTGAGTAGTTTGCCGAAGACTAATTATTCTTAATAACGACCAAACACGTGTGTTGACAAGCGTAAAAGTCAAGTGGCTGCATATACCAAGAAACTGTGTAGGTATATTATGTGTAATAACGGATGTGAGAAGGAACAAATATTGAATGCAAAACAACAACTATGTATTGGCTACGTCCACGGGCAGAGAGAGAGAAAATTTTATTACTCTTGAGGAATTCCAGATTACAGATGTGTATAACACTAAAGACGACTTTTAAACAAATTAGATTAAGTATATATATATAAGCAGCTACAAAATCGCCAACCTGCGTCGAAAACACCACCGCCCGATTGCTCGAGCCAAACCGCCTGGTCGGACGCGCAAGCTATTTTGACAGAACTTTGTCCGGTCACTCGCCCGGTCTCACAAACCGCCTGGGCTGGCGACCCCGTCGGTCGGGCGAGACTTGCACAATTGACTGGGCAAGCACTCGAACTCGCCCGTTTCTTCGCATCTTTAACCTGACTCATGGCATTATCTTTACAAATCTCCACCTTGACTTAAATCCTCTCACAACAAACTAGATAACCAGATAACAGATGCATTAAGCAACACCTAGAGTCTCCCTGCAACTAGATTTTTCCCAAAAGACAACCAGACCAGATTTGTCCTTTAAGGACACCAGATTAGCCCCTAAGGACCCCAAACTTTCCCCAAAGGACAATTAAAAACCTCAAACATTAAGCAAGTCCAAACAATGCTAAAACTTGCTCTGCGGAACCGGCTTGGTGAACATATCAACGGTATTATCAACTGTACTTACCTTCTTCACCTTAATTATCGTCTCACTTCTTAGAAAATGATACTCGGTATCAATGTGTTTATTTGTCTCATGATGAACTTGATCCATGGCCAGGCATATCGCACTTAAGCTGTCACAATACATTATTGCCTGATCATGATGTAGACCCAAATCACCGACTAGCCCCTTTAACCAGATTTCCTCCTTAGTTGCTTCTGTCAAGGTCATATACTCTGCTTCAGTAGTAGACAAAGTCACTGTAGGCTGAAAAGTAGCTTTCCAACTCACAACAAAACCACCAAGAGTGAAAACATAACCAATCATAGCTAACGTCCACATCCCCAGCATAATCAAAATCAGAGAAACCTGTAACTAAACATGTCACATAACCTCCATATATAAATAAGACCAACATCTGACGTAACTCTAAGATACCAAAATATCCTCTTGACTGCCTGCCAATAATCCTTACCAGGATCACCCATGAACTTACTAACAACACTGACTGTATGTGCAAGATCCGGCCTAATTGAAAGTGGCCAAATGTATTTTTTTTACAATATGTATGCAACATATATGCCATTTTTTCTTATTGACTTATTTGTTTTTTGACATCAAATATTGACTTTTTTTAATATTCTGACAAGATGTTTTCCAACTTCTGACGGGAGAATGGCTTAATGTATCCATTTTGCAAGTATTTATGATGTGAGATTTCTCAAACTCTAAACTAATCAAAATTGATATTTATTATTATTATTGGCATCTAACTATAAATATTTGGAGTGTAGGTACTTGTCAGATGATAATGAGGTGAATGGAGATTCAAATATTGGTTTCATATGTCCTAGTATGATTTTGGAGACCATGCTACGCCATGAACCAGATGTCGCGATCAACTACATGCAAAGGACAATGAAAGTCAATCGAGAGATGACATACATCATGCTTCCGTACATTGAAAAGTATGTTGGTTACACTAATTTTTACCTTGTTTTATCTTTATATATGAACTTATAGTTAAAGTATATGTTGAACATCACATTTTGTTGCATGCTTTAGGCAACATTGGATTCTTCTCGTCCTTTCTCTATCCAAAAAAAAAACCGTATATGTATTTGATGATTCGCTTAAGAGATCAGATAGATCCTTGACTATCAAGGAACCGATGCATACGTAAGTTAATAATTCTTATAATTCTTACATGTATTTTATGATATTTTAAATACTTTATAAATAGTAATTCTTTTATTGTACTTAGTGCATATACATCATTCCTGCGCCTTGAAGGTATCAAAAAAGCAACAAAATTGTCTTGGATATCTATGAAGGTAAAGCTCTTATGGTTTTGTATTTGATACGCATTTTATAGTTCTATTTAATATTTCTTAATTTTTCGATTCTAATATGTGTATTTAAATGTGGTGTAGTGTGCTCAACAAACGGGAGGAGATGAATGCGGCTATTTCGTTATGAAATACATGTTGCTAATCGCCCGCTTTCTCCATGAGTCAAATGATTTGAAGAAGGTATATATATGTTGTAAATTCGTTACTTTACTTATATAATTTTAAAGTTTATTAACTAAGTTAACATATTTATAGGATTTTCCTCCAAGCGTTGAGCCATACACCATAGAAGATATCAACGAACTCAAAGACCATTTTGCGCAATACTTTAAACATCTCGTGGGGGAAGAAAAGGCCAAGTAACTTGTTAGTGTAGTAAGTGTAGTAGTTGTACATTATTGGTTGACTATTGCAACATTGGTTGAGTATTGCAACATTGGTTGCTTGCTTGAGATCATTTGAGATGTATTGAAACAGGTTTTGATATATATATAACTTTTTCCCAACGATTTTCTTGGGTTATCCATATTACAAAGGAGACTCTACAGAATTTTCCCCTCACAATTATTAATATGAATGCTTTTGAATAATCAAATTTTAGCAATATGTAAACAAACCAACAAAAAAGCTGAAAAAAACGAAAAAAAAGATTAATCAAACATTTGCGTCGCACATGGCACAAAGTGCGACGCAGGTGCGCACAATGTGTGTCGCACATTGCCCTCCCCAGGTTAGCCTGGGATGGCAGGGAAATGTGTGTCGCACCAAGGCAAGGTGCGACGCACATTGCGTGGGCTGCTGGGGATGGAATTGTGCGTCGCACGTTGTCTCATGTGCAACACATTGCTAATCCTATTGGGGGCTGAGAAGACCAATTTGCGTCGCACCGTATACAAGGTGCGATGCAAATAGCTCAACCATCTGCGTCGTTTCCGCATACGACGCAGATCAGTTCAGGGTCATTTGTGTCGAGACCTTTGTCGTCGGACCAAAGTCCGACGCAAATAGGGGTCCAGGGTCCGATGCAAATCGACCTTTTCCTACTAGTGAACATGTGGGTTATAGTAAAAATAACAACAAATAAAATTTACTCATTTGTCACATACGGAAAGGACATCACACTAAGATCATAATCTTAAAACAAAACACAAAACGGGATATGGCGAAATCCGTAGAGACGCGGTCATAAGGGTCTTTATGATAAAATCAACAATTTGCTTCATTTTCAATTAGGACTTGCCCTAGCCTCTTTAGGTGTTATAACTTCCTTGATAATCCAGCACATGTATTAATTCTTTACCTGCTTATGCGTTCATAGCACAAGATTTTACTACTCAAGTTGCGTTATATACGCATCACCAATATATCGCAGGATTCATTATGACAGGAGCATTTGCTTATAGAGCTATATTTTTCATTCGAGAATACAACCCGGAACATAATGAAGGTAATGTATTGGCAAAAATGTTAGACCGTAAAGAAGCTATCATCCCTCATCAAAGTTGGGCCAGCCTCTTTTTAGAGTTCTATTCTAAAAAATTTCTCTCATATATGATTGTGGATTGTCGATCGAACATAACAAAAAAAAACTAAATATTTCATATATTATCCATTTCTAAATTAATTCATCTGATCAAGCCAATATTCTCTCTGTTTTATCTTATTATTCTTTTTGTGGGAAATATGCCCATTGGTAACCTCGTACTTTTGCTGAATCTCACTAGTAACCTCGAATTTTTTTTTTTCCCATTGGTAACCCTGTACAATATAGACATTCTCAACCATGACTTTGATGAGGAATATTCCATTAAAAAGGGAATCTTCCGTTAGATTAACTCCTTAAACCATAATTAATCATCATAATTAAACCCTAAACTCAATATAGGCAAATCAGATCGTTTTTTGCAAATTTCGACCTCAAAACCGCCCCTATCAAGGGCAAAATTGACCCCCAAAAAATTTGAATACCACTTTTTTTAATTTTTTTCATCATTTCGTTTTTGCATGCAAATCGAGGTACTTTCGGTATGTAAATACAGGAAAATCGGATCGTTTTTTGCAAATTTCGACCTTGAAACCGATTTTATCAAGGGCAAAACTGACCCCTAAAATATTTGAATACCACTTTTTATTTAATTTTTTCATCATTTCGTATCAGCACGCAAATCGAGACACTTTCGGTACGAAAATACACGCAAACGGATTGTTTTTTGCAAATTCCAACCTCGAAACCGACCCTATTGAGAGCAAAATTGACCCCTAAAATATTTGAATACCACTTTTTAAATTTTTTTTCATCATTTCATTTTTGCATGCAAATCGAGGTACTTTCGGTATGTAAATACAGGAAAATCGGATCGTTTTTTGCAAATTCCGACCTTGAAACCGATTTTATCAAGGGCAAAACTGACCCCTAAAATATTTGAATACCACTTTTTAAATTTTTTTCATCATTTCATTTTTGCACGCAAATCGAGGTACTTTCGGTATATAAATACAGGAAAATCGGATCGTTTTTTGCAAATTTCAGCCTCGTAACCGACCATATCAAGGGCATAACTGACCCCTAAAATATTTGAATACCACTTTTTAAATTTCTTTTACATCATTTCGTTTTTGCATGCAAATCGAGGTACTTTCGATATGAAAATACATGCAAATTTGAAAAATTATTCATTAGTTAAAAACAAAATAAATTGTTAAAAATTGATATTAAAATATTTTAGGGGTAAGTTTTGCCTCTATTTACATACCGAAAGTACCTCGATTTGCGTGCAAAAACGAAATGATTAAATAAAAATTAAAAAGTGGTGTTCAAATATTTTAGGGTCAATTTTACCCTTGATAGGGTCGGTTTCGAGATCGGAATTTGCAAAAAACGATCTGATTTGCGTGTATTTGAGTACCGAAAGTGCCTCGATTTGCGTGGAAAAACGAAGTGATGTAAACAAAATTTTAAAAGTGGTATTCAAATATTATAGGAGGCATTTTTGCCCTTGATAGGGTCGGTTTCGAGGTCGGAATTTGCAAAAAAGATCCAATTTGCCTATATTGAGTTTAGGGTTTAATGGTTTAAGGTGTTAATCTAACGGAATATTCCCTTTTTAATGGAATATTCCTCATCAAAGTCATGGTTGAGAATGTTTATATTGTATAGGGTTACCAATGGGATTTAAAAAAATTCGAGGTTATCAGTAAGAATCAGCAAAAGTACAAGTGTTATCAATGAGAATTTCCTTTTTTTTTTCTGTACAACATCTAAGCAATGATGATGGGTGGACTAAATCTCGTGGGGTGGAGGGCCGGGGTTACGTACGTGGTTAGAAGATTCCACCACAAAACATTAGTCTCTTCATATAATTCTAAGAAACCACTCCTATCAAATAACCTTCTGACATTCACCAACAACAACTCAGTTTTGCTGGCAAAAGATTGATACTGTTTTGCCAAAGTAAATTCGTTTTCTTCTCAAAAGCCTCAACAATAGATAGATTACCATTATACTCCTTGAAGACCATGCAAAAGGGTTCAAAAGTACCTTTTTCATTTTGAAAATTTTAAAGGCAGTTCTTTTGATAGATAAGCTCTCAACATGCATCATACTTCTATTAAATAATTCAATTTTAAATCGCATACATATTTTCCTCGCTCTATCAACATTTAGAGATGAAAATCAACCAGAGCTGACTCAAGTAATAAGCAGTTTGATGCCGCTTAAGAAAGATGTCACCTTATACAAAAATTCTTATTGAGAGACTCATCTATCCAAAGCAGGGGTACGACACGAGTCGATCTGAGTATAGTCAGAACTAAACTCCGATGAACCGAGTATACTATAAGTTAAAAAGATTTAGAGACGAAATCTTGATGTTATATTTTTTAAGTAGGTTTTGCCATTATCTTCGCCAATAATATTTTATGGAATCATTGTATATTCTTTGTGGTATAATAAAATAATACCTATTTTTATCTTATTCAATCAATTTCTCACAATCTTCTATTTTTCCAAGAGTATGGTAAAATGGATGCACTGCCACTCGTCGACTCGTCGTATAACCATTGTATAAGAAATCTTCTATCTTTGCCGCGGCGCATTTAATTGTATACATATAAACGTTAAGCACTATTTGATACTTTATTTCAACTCTAATTAATTCAAATTTTCAGATACCTAGCTTAAACAATTATTTCAACCAAACAACTCATAAATTAAAATATTCTTACTTATCTGCAAGACTGCAATCCAAGACTTTTGTGGAAAATTCCTTAAATCTACTGTCTCTAGCCAAACGACGAGCAATTTGTTTGTAGTTCTTGAAGCAAATTGAGAGGTAAGACGTAAGAATATTGGACATGCTGCATCACACCTTGCAGCTCATGACTTTTACTCCAAGCACAACACGAAGCTCATGACTTGATGATTCCTAAATTTACTTTCATTTTCTCTTCCATTCTTAATAAGTCCAGCTTTCAACTACAAAGAGTTGCAACCCTCACTGAGAAAGTGAGAATGGTCCCGGATAAAGCACTTATCACGAGTAAAAATAAATTAAGGCTATGTTCAGTTCACCTGAAATTTTCTGATCTGAACTTATCTGATCTGATCTGATCTGATCTGAACTTATTTTTTCTGATCTGATCTGATCTGAACTTATTTTTTCTGATCTGATCTGATCTGAACTTATTTTTTCTGATCTGATCTGATCTGATCTGATCTGATCTGATCTGATCTGATCTGATCTGATCTGAACTTATTTTTTCAACAAGATCTTATCTTTTATAAAATATATTATTACTATTATATTATTACTTTGTAAATCATTATTATGCAATACATTATAAGATATTCTTTATAGTGTTACTATTATTATCATTTTATTTCTATTACAACTTTTATACAACTTTTATTATTAATAATAATTATTATTATCATTATTATAAGAACAACAATAATAATTATAATCATAATTATTATTATTACTAAAAAAATTATATAACTCAAGTCATTATTTTATAAGAGCACTTATACAATGTTTCACACTTTCCCTTAAAAAAAAGTTTCACACTTGAGAAGTCGGCAAACTGAACTCTTTTTTTTTCCATATAAAATAGAACAAGATATACAAACAACTATGACTTGAGCAAAAAATAAATAAATATCGTGCAACTTCAAATAGCTAGAGAGATTTGAAATTCGGTAGGAAGAGGTATACCGAATCTAAATTTATAATTTGTATCTCACACTTAGCTTATTTTGAGATGTAATCCGAACATAGTAGTTTCGTTATCATGAATTTGAGATATTATATTTTATATATTTCTTATTTTTGCGTCAATCTTATGTTCTTAATACGTGGCTTTTAATTTTCTATTATTTAATAACAACAAAATAACTTAATATAATAATAACAATGACATTTATAATGGTAACAACAAGATTAATAATAATTATCAATATTAATAATTAATAAGTACAACAACAACAATAATAATAATTTTTTTGAACAAATGTACTAGTAAATAATAATACCCCTTTGTATTTTTTTATCTTTGTCACTTAGAATCTTGACACTATTCACAATAAGAGATAATCTTTTAGATTTTTCTCAATATATAAGAAAAAATATAGTCATGTTGGGTCTTGTTTGATTCGTCTCAATGAGTACTTTATTAATATTCAATTATTATAATTTTTATTAATATGTAGTGAAAGATATTTAATAATAATAAGTTTTTAAATATAAGCATGATATGATCTGAACTGATCTGATCTGATCTGATCTGAACTGATCTGATCTGATCTGATCTGGTCTGATCTGATCTGATCTGATCTGATCTGATCTGATCTGAACTTATTTTTTCTGATCTGATCTGATCTGAACTTATTTTTTCTGATCTGATCTGATCTGATCTGATCTGATCTGATTAGATCTGAAATAAGCAAAAATAAGGTGAACTGAACATAGCCTAACTCACACTTACTAAGGTCTTTTGCACAACTCATGCGCAGATCTAAGACATCTTGAAGGGTGATTGTGATTTTTATCTCCGTTCTATTACGTATAGTATTCATCCATGATATATACTTCCTCCGTTTCTTTTTACTCGCTACACTTTCTATTATGGGAAGTTTCACATTACTTGCTACACTTCTTTTTTTGGGCAATAAACTTTCTCTATCTCTCTCCTCCCACATGGGTCCCTTTTCTTTTTACTCTCTACCTCTCTCTTCTCCAAAAATTGCCTAGGAGTCCGTGAAATGAGAAGTGTAGCGAGTAAAAAGAAACGGATGAAGTATTAGGAATTACAACGATAGTTGGAAACAATCAGAGAGGTATTAATATAATCAAGATATACAAGATATATGGCCCGTTATTGGGAATATGTATATGGAGTTTTTTTTTTTTGGTTGAGTATCTTCATTCATTGAGTAACCATGTTCACATCATCTACCAATGGCATTGTTTGAGAATTATTAGTGCTTGTTGCAAAACTTAGCACAATCCTTGGGAGGTTTTTGCAAAATACATCCCATAATTAGGTTGTTGGACATATAGTCGATATGGGGCTCAATGTGGTGGTGTGGCGATGAAGTTGCGTGAAGAAAGAATTGTGTCATAATTGTTGTTCGAAGACTTCTCCCGATCGGGTCCAGCAGTGCCGCCCGATCAGGCCCGAGGGGGAGTGTACATCAGACTAGTTTGTAGGACGCCCGATGGCATCGAACGTGTTCGCCCAATCAGGCGCAGTAGCGAACTACGACCGGGTGATCACGCCCGATTGGACCCGTGTCTGGAATTGGTTTGGCGAATTGGTCACCCGATCGGGTGATGTCACCCGACCCGATCGGGCGGTGGTTAATATGATGCGGAAACACGTTTATTCAATTGGGATTATAAATAGATTTAACCTAATGCGTTTATAAGTGTATTATTTATTATTATTCTCATATTCAAGAGAAAAAAAGCTAGAGAGAGATCTTGGAGAGCTTTTGTAATCTTTTCTTGAGCATTCATCAATTCCGAGTGTATATTCGTGGTTTTTCTCCCAGTTATTGGGTTTCCACTTAAAAGTTCTCTTGTGTCTTTTATTGCTTTTTATTGTTTCATTGTTCTATTATTGTTTGATATTACTTACTAGATCGATATTTAATAGAACTTACTGAGACATGGCCTCGTTCTTCTTTGCTCACTTGGCCACTGCGTCTCCAAACTTGTTGGATTCCCTATCTTCATCCTCTAGTATGTTTTCTTGTAGTTGGCCTCGGAGTTCGCTACATTGAGTTGCCAAACTTGTTGAAATTGATTTGGCCGAAGCATGTGAATTGATTTCTTCTAGTGCTTGTTTACAAAGACAAGGAGCAATAATAGTTTTTATTTTTGTCAAGTGTTGGAGTTAAGGCTTGGAAAAGCCTTGGCTCATTTTCTTGTTTGTCCCACATTGCTTGTGGGAGGGAATTTCTTCATGTTTATATACTTCCTCCCTCCTTCCATCTATTGAGTTGTGACTAGAGATGCTTTTGTGGTTGGATGATATGTTTGGTTTGGGCTTGCTATCACACACGCGCGCGCCGCCCGCCCGGACCGGGCCAGGGCCATGGGCCTTGGGCTTTGGGCCTTGGGCCTTGGGCTTTGGGGAATAAACTTAACTTAACTAAAGTTTTGGACCCGGGAGCTACGCGTATGTGGCCGTTGGAATTCTGTAACGTTTTACCGTTACAGTATTCATGGCAATCCCTAATTATCCGCCCATTGATTTCTGTCTTGATTACTATCCGTTTTTTGGCTTGATTCTTCCCTATAAAATCAGGGCCATTCTGTTCAGTCATAGACACACAAAAACAAACACTCTTCTCTCTTCTCTTCTCTCTTCCTGGGTTTTCGTGCTATTCTCTAAAGCTTAGTTTGCTAGTGGTGGCATTCTAAGCTACTGTGTTAACATTGGGGAGCATTCCGGCCAAGATCGATAACCACCAGTGTCGGGCCGTAATTGCTTTCAAGTCAGTGATCTCCTATCACGGCACAGTTTTTGAAAGCTTATTTTCTGCCTTTGCGAACCGATTATTCCAACAATTTGAAAGCAATTATTAATATTTGCAATGGCAGAAAGTTCAACCAAATCAATGGCTCACCTGTCCAAACTTGAGTCCCTTGATGGAAATAACTACAAACGCTGGGCTCAAAAACTTCTTATGTTTTTCGAGCAACTGGATATTGACTATGTCTTGTTCAGTGACTGTCCCACTTCCATTACGGCTTCTGCTGATTCATCTTCTCCTTCTGCTGCTGTCATTAAGCAGAATGAGGATACACTAGTACAGAAAAGACAATTTGCGTCGGATGTGAGGCGCCTATTTGCGTCGGACTCCGGTGCGACGCCAAAGGCCTCGACGCAAATGACCCAGAATTGATCTGCGTCGTATGCGGAAACGACGCAGATGGTTGAGCTATTTGCGTCGCACATTTATACGGTACGACGCAGATGGCTCTCCCGAGCCCACTTCAAAGGATAATGTGCGTCGCACATCACCTAGGGTGCGACGCGAATGAGTGATTTGCGTCGCACCTTTGGGATACGTGCGACGCAAATTAATTTTTTTTTTTTAAAAAAAATAATTTTTTTTGAAAGGAAAAAGAAAATTAATTTTATGAACAGAATGAGACTCTGTTGCAAACGCCATTGAAGAATCTACAAAATCAGTAAGTTTGAACACAAAAATCTGCTCTAACACAAAAAAAAACTAAACATTAATATCCAATCATTACTATACATCAAATTATGAGAAAAAAATTTACAATTACAACTTGAATTACATAGATCCAAAAAAATTAAAAAAACCCGAAGGCTAATACAATCTAAAATTAAAATCTGAATCTAATACTTGCGGTCTTCAATCTGAATCTGAATCTAATAACCTCAATGTTCTTCAATCTTCAACCAACTACAGCCGCCCTTCACTTTCGCCCTTAAAAAAAATTAAAATTAAAAAAACGAAAGGCTAAACAAATCAGATCTAAAATTAAAAAAAAAAAAAAACGAAAGGCCAAACAAATCAGATCTAAAATTAAAAAAAACGAAAGGCCAAACAAATCAGATCAAAAATTTAAAAAAACGAAAGGCCAAACAAATCAGATCTAAAATTTAAAAAATGAACCTGTAAGTTGATGAACATCGACGGCCACCATGTGAAGCATCGGCAGCAGCAACTACCATGAGAAGCATCGGCGAGTTTGTTTGATACTAACCGGTAGTGAGGCGACGAAATATGAAGTTAGAAATCGAGAATTTAGGGTGAATGACGCCAAGAATCGAGAATTAAGTTACCCACTCTGCCTCTCCTTCAGCTTTCTTGATCTGTAATATCTTCTCTGCTTCAGCTTTGTCATTTGTCGAGAATTTTGGCTATTAAATTTGTTGGCTGGTGAGTGAGAGTGAGGAACGAATGATTTCTGCAGAGAATTTGGAAGGAACGAGAATTAAGGGGCGTTAAGAGTGAAATTGAGAGAGAAGAATTTGAGAGTGAGAGTTAAGAGTGAGAAGCGGCGTGGGTAGAAGTTAGAGTGAGGAGCGAGAATTTAGGTTAAAGATGTTAAGGGGCGTGCGTGGGTAGGGTAAGTGGGCCGCGAATCTGCGTCGGACCTCATGGTTCATCCGACGCACATTGGGCTTTTGCAACGCACTAAAATACAGTGCGACGCAGATAATGGAATTTTCCTTTTTCAAGGAGAACATGATTTGCGTCGTATGTGCCAGGTGGTCCGACGCACATTAGGCTTTTGCAACGCACCTATGGTACGTGCGACGCATATAGCTCGTATTGGTGCTCATTTACCCATGATGTGCGTCGCACTCTTCTTTGCGTGCGACGCAAATTACCCTTTTGCGTCATTTCCGTTTCAGTGCGACGCAAATCAGGGGACGCAAATGGTCGTTTTTCTACTAGTGATAAAATTCTGAAATATGAAAAAGATAATAAAACAGTTCGTTTCCATCTCCTTAATCTGATGACTAATAATTTGTTTGATTTGTTCATGGTTCATAAGTCATCTAAACTGATTTGGGAGGCCCTTGAGAAAAAATATGGGGCTGATGATGCTGGGAAACATAAATACGTTGTAGGAAAGTGGCTGCTTTCCAAATGGTTGATGACAAACCTGTCATGGACCAAGTTCATGTCTATGAGAATCTGTGTGCTGATGTTTTAAATGAGGACATGAAAATTTGTGAGGTTTTCAGGCCAATGTTCTGCTGGAAAAGTTTCCTCCTTCCTGGAGGGAGTTCCGTAACAATCTGAAACATAGGAAAGAGTTCCTGTCTCTTCAGGATCTAATCAGTCATATGAGGATCGAAGAGGCCAACCGAATTAAGGATAATCAGGACTCGGTTCTTGTCAATGTTACCAAAGCAATCTGGTGGAATCTGTGCTGCGCCAGGTTCTGACAAGTTCAAGGGTAAGGGTAAGAAGGTGTTCAACAAGGGTAAGAAGCAAGGAAAAGTGAACAAACCAAGTGGTAAGATTCAAAAGAAGACTTTTGTATGCTATGTGTGTGGAAAGCCTGATCATAAGGCTTACCAATGCCTCAACGCCAAGGTTCTGTCCAAAAAGAAACTCCTCAAGCTAACCTTGCTGTTTCGGATGAAGTTATTGCTGCTGTGGTTGTTGAAGCAAATCTGGTCGAAAATCGTTCTGACTGGATTCTGGACACCGGGGCTTCAAGGCATTTCTGTTCGAACAAGGAGCTGCTCCATGACTTCCAGGATGCAACAGAAGGTGAGTGCGTCTACATGGGGAACGCAGCAACTGCTGGAGTGCTTGGACATGGAAAGGTCACTCTAAAACTTACCTCTGGAAAAACCCTCTCCCTTTCAAATGTCTTGTATGTTCCTACTATGCGTCGTAACCTAGTGTCTGGTGCCTTGTTAAACAAAGCTGGTTTGAAAATTGTTTTTGAGGCTGACAAGGTTGTAATGACTCGTGGGGGGGAATTTGTGGGGAAAGGGTATCTGAGTGGGGGTTTGTTTATTTTAAATGTTGCTTCTTCTGTATCTGCTATTAATAAAACTGTTTGTGGTTCTGCTTATATTGCTGAGTCTTTAAATTTATGGCAGGTAGATTAGGACATGTGAATGTTGCTTCTATTAAGAGACTAAGGACCTTAGAATTGATTCCTAATCTGTCCTCAACCGAGTTTTCTAAGTGTCCTATTTGTGTTGAAGCAAAATTTACCAAGAAACCTTGCAAAACGTGACTCAAAGGACCACCCAACTTCTAGAATTGGTTCATACAGACTTAGCTGACTTTCAGAACACTAGAAGTAGAGGAGGAAAATTCTGGTATATTTCCTTTGTTGATGATTACTCGAGGTTCACTAAGTTATACCTTCTTAAGACCAAAAGTGAGGCAGGGGAAGCTTTTTTGAAGTATAAGGCCGAGGTAGAAAACCAACTTGATAGGAAAATCAAGAGGGTTAGGTCTGATAGGGGTAGAGAATATGAGAACTTCTCTTGGAATGACCATTGTGAGAAATTGGGAATCATTCATGAACTTAGTGCTCCTTATGTACCCCAACAAAATGGTATAGCTGAAAGGAAAAATAGGTCCTTGAAAAATATGATGAATGCTATGCTTGTAAGTTCTGGGTTGCCTGATGAAATGTGGGGGAAGCTGTTCTTTCAGCCTGTCATGTTCTTAACCGAGTACCTCACAAAAAAGCTAGATAAGACCCCCTATGAGCTATGGAAGGGTTATCCTCCAAACTTAAGTTTCTTGAGAGTGTGGGGGTGTCTAGCCAAAGTTGGGCTACCTGACTATAAAAGTCAAACTGGACCTAAGACTTTTGATGCTGTTTCATTGGTTATGCTCATGCTGCTATAGATTCATGTCTTTGAGTGATAGGTCTATCTGTGAGTACAGAGATGCTGAGTTTTTTGAACATGTTTTTCCTTTGAAAAAAGGTGATGTTGCATCTGTGCCTTCTTGTTCTTCTCCTGCTGTTGATTTATCTACTTGTTCTACGCATGATGTTGTTTTCTGCTATGTATCCTGATTTGACTTTGAGTAGTAGTTCAGTTGACATGCATGCTAGTAGTTCTTCTGTCGTAGATGAGCCTAGGAGAAGTAAGAGACCTAGAGTAGCAAAAGACTTCGGTTCTGATTTTGTTACTGCTTTTCTATCTGAAAGTTCTTGTGTTGACTTGTTGAGTGATGAACTAGTTTATGCTTTCATGATAGAAGAGGACCCAAAGACCTTTGATGAGGCAATGAGATCTGTGGATGCCAGTTTTTGGAAAGAGGCCATTAAGAGCGAGTTAGATTCCATAGTGTCTAACTCTACTTGGGAGTTGACTGACTTACCTAAGGGATCAAAGACCATAGATAGTAAATGGATCTTTAAAAAGAATTGAGACCTGATGGAACTATGAGAGGTTTAAAGCTAGGCTTGTCATCAGGGGCTTCACTCAGAGGAAAGGACTAGATTACTTTGACACTTATTCTCCTGTGACTAAGATAGCCACTATTAGGACCCTGCTTGCTCTTGCTGCTATTCATGACTTAGTTATACATCAGATGGATGTTAAGACTGCTTTCCTGAATGGTGACTTAGAGGAGGAGATTTACATGTCTCAACCTGAGGGTTTCGTGGTGTTAGGTCAAGAAGATAAAGTGTGCAAATTGAGGAAGTCCTTATATGGTCTCAAACAAGCACCAAAACAATGGTATGAAAAATTTGATAGTACTGTGGTGTCAAATGGTTTCATTGTAAACAATTCTGATTCTTGTGTTTATTCAAAATTGATAGGATCAGATTGTGTGATTATATGTCTTTATGTGGATGACATGCTGATTTTTGGTAACAACTTAAAGGTGGTTAATGATACTAAACTTTTCTGTCTTCAAAATTTGAGATGAAAGATTTGGGGGAAGCTGATGTGATTTTAGGAGTCAGACTTAAGAGAGTCTCCGGTCGCATTTCCCTTAGCCAGTCTCATTATGTGGAAAAGGTGCTTAAAAAGTTTAATTCCTTTGATGTTGTTCCAGTGAGTTCTCCCTATGATTCTAGTATTCATTTGACCAAGAACTTAGGTGAAAGTGTCTCTCAAAGTGAATATGCGAAAATCATAGGTAGTTTGATGTACCTCATGAACTGTACTCGACCTGACATAGCTTATGCAGTGAGTAGACTTAGTAGATATACACATAACCCTAGTAATGAACACTGGAGTGCTCTTCATCGTCTTCTCAGATACCTAAAAGGAACTGTTGATTTTTGTTTGCACTATTCTAAATTTCCTGCTGTTCTTGAAGGATTTTGTGATGCAAACTGGGTATCTGGTAATGATGAGATTAGTTCAACTAGTGGCTATGTGTTTACCCTTGGTGGTGGTGCTATATCGTGGAAGTCTTCGAAACAGACTTGTATAGCACGTTCCACCATGGAGTCTGAGTTCATTGCCCTCGAGTTGGCAGGGCAAGAAGCTGAATGGTTGAGAAACTTGTTGTCTGATGTTCCTTATGGGGTGGACAGGGTTCACCTGTCTCTCTTCATTGTGATTCTCAAGCAGCCATTGGTGTTGCTAAGAACAGTGTCTACAATGGTAAGAAGAGACACATACGGATCAGACATGGAGTCGTCAAACAACTCCTGAAAAATGGGGTGATTTCTTTGGACTATGTGAGGTCCGAAAGAAATCTTGCAGACCCCTTTACTAAGGGGTTATCTAGGAGAGTTGTCCTAGAGTCGTCGAGGGGGATGGGGCTAAAGCCCATTAGTTGAGATCTTATGGTGGATACCCGTTTGTGGTCAAACGAAGCCATGAAATCTTAACTTGCACTACATTTCCCATCCCTATGACACATGGTAGTGCTTTTATCCATAGCCTATTGGTGGTGCTTCTGAGACGCACTTGATGGATATACATTGAGAGGTTGAGCATTTTGCTCTTAATAGTTCCATATCCCTCGGGGTGGTGTTATTGAGAAACACTTGATGGACTACCTACGTAAGTGTGGAGGTTAAGCCGCCTTCTATGAAAGACTGGGCTGTCTTTCTAGAGCACTTATTAGACCCAAGGAATGCGCATGGCTATAAAGCGCTTGTGATGTATCGCGGAGATTGCACGATCTTAAGGTAGGTATGTGTTGTGGGGTCTCAACGGAACTCTGGTGAGTTCAAGAGTAATTCACTCACTAGATAGTAAGTTGTTGCCTCATTTCACTATGCATCAATTCAAATCGAAAGATATTGGTGCTTAAGTACTTTCCTTTCCTTACCCAGGAATTTCTTTTGCTTTTCTGAGCCTTTGTGGGGGATTGTTGGAGTTAAGGCTTGGAAAAGCCTTGGCTCATTTTCTTGTTTGTCCCACATTGCTTGTGGGAGGGAATTTCTTCATGTTTATATACTTCCTCCCTCCTTCCATCTATTGAGTTGTGACTAGAGATGCTTTTGTGGTTGGATGATATGTTTGGTTTGGGCTTGCTATCACACACGCGCGCCCGCCGCCCGGCCGGGCCAGGGCCTGGCCTGGGCCTTGGGCCTTGGGCTTTGGGCTTTGGGGAATAAACTTAACTTAACTAAAGTTTTGGACCCGGGAGCTACGCGTTGTGGCGTTTGGAATTCTGTAACGTTTTACCGTTACAGTATTCATGGCAATCCCTAATTATCCGCCCATTGATTTCTGTCTTGATTCTATCCGTTTTTGGCTTGATTCTTCCCTATAAAATCAGGCCATTCTGTTCAGTCAAGACACACAAAAACAAAACACTCTTTCTCTTCTCTTCTCTTCTCTCTTCCTGGGTTTTCGTGCTATTCTCTAAAGCTAGTTTGCTAGTGGTGGCATTCTAAGCTACTGTGTTAACCTTGGGGAGCATTCCGGCCAAGATCGATAACCACCAGTGTCGGGCCGTAATTGCTTTCAAGTCAGTGATCTCCTATCACGGCACAGTTTTTGAAAGCTTATTTTCTGCCTTTGCTAACCGATTATTCCAACATCAAGCATAAAAACAGCGTTGTAGAGTTCAAGCTGAAGCCTTGAAGGTTCATCATAGGGGGTTGCTAAACGCAACCTCACTTTACTAACGCAGCCTTTAAAAAACCCCAAAAAACCCTTATTATCATATTCTTTCTAAAAAAACCCTTTCTCTTTCTCTAAATATTCTCTCCTCCTCTGTAACTGTTAGATATAAAAAAAACTTCATTGAAGATCTACAAATTTTAATTTGATATTCAATGGACCATAATTTTTACCCAATCGAATTTCAATCTGATGTAAGTTGTGAATTTTTTTTCGTAATTATGATTTAAGTTGTGAATTTTTTTTCGTAATTATGATTCGTAATGCATGATTAGTCTGTTTCGTGTAGGCTACACGAAACAATTGATTCCGTTTCGTGTAGACTACACGAAACAATTGATTCCGTTTCGTGTAGACTACACGAAACAGTTGATTCCGTTTCGTGCAATCTGCATGAAATACAATTGATTCCGTTTCATGTAGACTATTTTTGTTTCGTGAAAAATTTACGAGACTATATCATCTGTTTCATACAGATCGAGCTTATTAGAGAATAGTGAGATGACGACCATCAAGCAACAGATCAGGGACATGTTGTATGAGAGGAAAGTCTTCTCTTAAAGTTACTGCACATCAACCTGACAACTGGGACAATTCTCAATACTCAGTTCCTGAGTATTGCAAATAAAAAATGTATGGAGAAAGAGAGAGAACGGAGAATTATGGAGAGATGGATAGAGAATTATGAATAATCTATGGAAATCGCCCCAATTTGTTCAAATCTATGGAAATCTGAAGAGGAAAGTGAGGTTAAAATCTATGGAAATCTGAAGAGAACGAAGAGGAAGATGGAGAGAGAGGAGTGGAGAGAGTAGTTAGAGAGAGAAATGGGTTTTGAGGCAAAGGGTATTTTAGATATTTTGTAGGGTTGTATTAGTAAAGGAAGGTTGTATTTAGCAACCATGTTCATCATATCACCTTTTGCTTACTCAAGCGCTCACGCCCCTTTGCAAATTACATTTTTAATATCATACTTAAGAGCATTGCCGGTGCATGTACGTATAATATAAAGTGGCACGCAAATGATATACAAATTAGACCTGGGTTAAAAGATTTTGATTTTAGCTAATACATAGTCTAAAATAGGGCACACACGAGCTAAAATAAACCATATAGTTCATGCCTGTGTCACCAAGCTAAGCTTGGCCTAGCGATTTTGATTGTGTCTTTCAACCTCAAGGTTGGGGGTTCAATTCTCACTAGGAGGACTTTAAGGGTAGAGATCTCCATTACACTTCCTTAAGGGTGTCTAGCCTGCTAAACCGGGCCAAAAAATTCATGCCCGTTTCAATTCACTCCAAATCGATAGGTTAAAAAGGTTTAATTATTGTTTGACGTTTGAGCTCCTTTTTTCAGATCCAAAAGAAAAGTTATTGGAACAAAAGAACTTTCATGACAATGAAAATGATGATAATCTAATTGGGAGAGGTTCTAACTAGTGGGTGAATAATTATAAACATAGGCTTAGACATCATTGAGTTAGGTGTTCTTTCATTTCATCTATTTGATAACTTGATAAGGGATCTGATATGATCAATTAGGGACGATCTAATTGCAAACTTAACAAGGTGTGGACCCTTAATTTAGCATACACTCACAGTTTCCAGGCTGTTTCAACTTTCGATATTGGAAACATGGGTGCATAATATGCGATTCCATGGCGGAGCCGGCCTACATCGTCAATCATCTAAGAGTTAGGTTAAAGAATAGTAATATGGTTTGAATAAAATTTGGGAAGCTACTTTATGAACTCTTTGCTTTATTTTATTTTATCAGCCAAACTCTTACACTTGTAGATAATAAGATTTAGCGCAAGCAATTATTAACAAAAATATAATGTAAATACATGATCTTATGTGTGCATGGTAAACACCAATATCATTAAATACGAATGGATTAAATGATTTTAGCTATCCACCTAACGTCCATAATGTAATTTGGACTGCGCAAGTAACTCCCGTCTGCCATTGCTATTAACAACAAAATATATTACAAGTGATCGTATTACTTTGTAGGGGTCCCACCATAAAAAAAAGAATGGAGCGTAATAAAAGTCGCACATGAATTTCAGCCCATGCACGTAGAAAATGGCTCATATGTCAAACAGCATATATTCTGTTTTTGGCTAAGCATAAGAAAATTTTGACGATATATAACTCATAAGTCATAATAGTTTACATAAAAAAAGTCATAATAGTTTACATAAAAAAAAAACCACCAATAATCACCACGCATCAAAATCAAAAACCGTAAATTATGGCCATAAGATAATAAATAATGAAAAAGGATTTTTCAATCAAAATTATTAGAAGATGGCTTTAGTTAGACAATATGTCACATATGGATGACTTATATTAATTATTATTTTTTTGTTAAGGATGGTATCAAAATACAACCTTCAATAAGGAGGCTGAACTTCTATTTTTCGCCCTAAAATTATTTAAAATCGTCCTAAAAAATTGAAATTACATTTCTAACCTTTTCTTTTTTCCTAAACCACCAACCCCATCACCAAGCACCTCACTCTACCACCATCCACCTCTTGCACCACCACCTCATTACCATAGCCACCCACCAGCCACCCCTCACCTCCTGTTTCCCTTATCACTGCCCCTTTCTTACCTCATTCTTTCTCTTTCATCCTCAATATCAAACCCCAACCCCTCGTTTCTTCTTCCTCAATATCAAACCCCAACCCCCATTTACCTTCTTCCTCTTCTCTTCTATAGTTGCGCGCAAAGTTGACGAAATTTTTTAAGGCCGTGGGTGAACGTCCGGCCTAGACGTTCCATCCATGGCCCGAACGTCCAGGTCAGACGTTCGGGCCATGGGTGGAACGTCCAGGCTGGACGTTCGCCCACGGCCCTAAAAAAATTTCGCCAGCTTTGCGCGCGAGTGGGTGGTGGAGAAGGTCGCGGGTGGGTTGTGGAGGTAGGTGATGGCGGTGGAGATTGCAAGTGGCAATGGGGAGGTAGGTGGTAGTGGTGAGGAGTGGGTGGTGTGGAAAAGAGGAAAGATAAAATGGTCTATAAAAATAAACTTGGGGCGATTTAAAGTAATTTTTAGGCGACTTTAATAATTCTTTTGGTCAAAAATCTTAATGGAAGTTTCAGAACATGCATCAAATACTGAAGGAGGCTAAATATGGCTAATCAGTAACTGTAAGTTGGGCCTCTTTCATCAAAAGATGTCAAAAAGAGGATTAATTGATTACACACTAATGTGGGTTCAGCAGAATCTCCTAAAACGCGGATCAAGTATCAAAAATAATCAAATAGTCTGGCCTACATAAATTACAGGACCAAAAAATAAGAGCAATCTTCTTCTTCTTCTTTTTTCTTCCTTTTAGGGTCTTCAGTCACCATGCAATCTTGAAATAAAATTAGTTATGCACGTTTTTAAACAATGGAATGAGAACTGGTAAAAAAAATCTGAAAGAATGAGAAAAATCATTAGGAGTACAGATATAAAAAATATACACTTCTTTATTAATATAATTTGAGTAAATTTGTCTGTTACGTCATATATCAATGCAACCTACTCACAATTACTTAGAAAACAAGCAGAATAGCAGATAGTTAATGGGAAACAATAAAATCATGTAACAAGCTAAAAATTTCGATTGGTTAAGCCACTTATGTTTGTACATGGGAGAGATCATGTAGGTTGTCTTTGTTACCCCCTGTGATTAGAGATGGCCAACAGTGCGGGCCAGTCCAGCCCATCCAACCCAGCCCACCTCGTGGCCCGTGTGGGCCGGGCTCGCAAAAAGTCCGGTCCAGCCCAGCTCGAACCGTGAAATTGGTGGGTGGGTCGTGGCCAGATTTCTTGAGCCCAACCCACTAAAGCCCGCTACTAAAATCGTCCAGCCCGGACCACGAAACCGGCCCAGCCCAACCCATGAACCAGACCAGCCCGGTCCAAGTTATTATTGAACCAAATTGTGTATATTTTAATCAAATTATTGTATATATTTTAATCAAATTGCATATATTATAATTCAATCAAATTTTAAAATAATGAAATTATTCATTAATTTTAATAATTGTATATATTTTTACTCATTTTAAAGATTTCATATAACAATAATGAATAATTTCAATGATTAAATAATTTTGAAAAAAAATATCTCATGCCAGCCCGGTCCAGCCCACTAGACCCTCGAACCGTGAAAACCGGTAACAGACCGGTGTGGGCCAAGACATTTCAGCCCGCGGACCAGCCCACCCAACCCATCAATTTCAGGGTCCGGTCCTGGGCCGTAAAATCTCAGCCCATCCCGCTACGGCCCATGGTCCGGCCCGTCCAGCCCGCACCAGTGGCCATCACTACCTGTGATTAAGAATAAAGTAGTTTAAGGTCCTATTCTTTTGAACTTATTTTGGTGAAATTGAATTGAAATTAAATGAATAGAACCTGAAATTAAGTGAACTGAGCAGAAACTAACTAATAATATTATTATTAATAATAAAAATAACAAATAATAATAATAATAACAATAATAATAATAAATAAATAAATAAATAATACTCCCTCCATTCTCTTTTGTTCTTCTTGTATTCCTTATCAGGAAATTTTAAAATGTTCTTCCTATTTTGAATCTTTTTCATTGTAGGCATGTGGATTTTACCAAAATACCCGCCTGGCCGCCTATGATTTTGTTATTCCACTATTACCTTCGGGTTTTGCTATTGTGGGTCCCTAACATTGATTATATTCACCTTTCCAACACAACAATTATCTCTCTTCGGTAAATTCGCTCCCTCTCTTCAATTCTCACCAAGTCACTATGAAAAACTCGGCCTTCACATTTAAAATT
This sequence comes from Beta vulgaris subsp. vulgaris, assembly GCF_026745355.1. Taxonomy (NCBI): domain Eukaryota; kingdom Viridiplantae; phylum Streptophyta; class Magnoliopsida; order Caryophyllales; family Amaranthaceae; genus Beta; species Beta vulgaris. The sequence continues at coordinate 45,030,721 of NC_079203.1, forward strand.
CTTCACATGTATCCTTCCTCTCATCTCAACTCCATAATATTTTTGTATAATCACAATTTGCTTTAAGCTCGATGTTTATGAAAGTTTATTCCTATAAATAATCTACCAAAGTTACTTCCTTTGTCCAACAACCTAACAACCTGCCGGCTGCCACAACCGCACATCCACCACCCACACCACCTCCTCCTCTACAATTCGTATTCATTTTTTCTTGTGTTTTTTATTTTGACAAATTGTACCATGAAAGGCGATGGTCCATGGTCGTCTCAAATCTGGAAATTTTGGCCAATTTAGACCACCGTGGGCTTCAACGTCGTCATTTTCTATGAGACTTTTAATAAGGTTGAGTGATGGATTTTAGTATAGGTGATGAGTTCTACTAAGAGGAAGGTTTAAGGTTTAATCAAAGACAAAAGATAGGTTCACCAAAAAAATAGAGAGGGAGAGGAGAGATGTAGTTTGGAGTTCGCGCAAATACGCAAGTGGACAAGTGGGTAGGTAAAGGAATGAGATCTCTACTCTTATTCATTTCTCTCTCATGGAATCTTAGCCCAATTTAAATTTGCATCCTCCCCTGACTCCAAATAGGAACAAAAGAGAACGGAGGAAGTAATAATAATAATAATAATAATAATAATAATAATAATAATAATATAAATAACTAAATGAATGAATAATATAAATAACAAAATAATAAATTATAATTATAATTATAATAATAACAATAACAATAATAATAACTATACTGAATTTAACTGAACTGAATTGAACTGAAATTAACTAAACTTAAATTAACTAAACTGCAATTAACTGAAAATAAGTCACGGCACAAGCGTTTATTTGCATAAAAAAAAGTTTATAAAACAAAGGAAGGTTACAAAGTATTATAAAACATCTCAAAAGAAGATATATACCATGCATCAAGAAACATAAAGAGAATAGAGTAATCGAGTATGATGCACACTTGTTTGCAAATGTGAACCAGTACTGATTGTGTGTCTTAACTGCTCTATGAATCAAGACACAGTAGACACTGATAATAAATTACAAGTTAATTCAGGATTATAAAGAACATTGTGCACAGTAAGATAATCATACAATTTCTTGCCGTTCCGTAGACGCTGAGGAGAGTGCACGACAATGGTCAGACTGTAACTTTATATTACCAGTCATATGGTTTGAGGCCACTGTATTAATGATCCAAGTATCATAAATTTGCATACTGAAAAGCTAATGGTTAGAGGGTATCAGGGATGGATTTGGCATTGCTTTGAAGATTCACTAAGGATGTTCACTTATTAGAAATTTTCGGTGGAGAACGAACCACGATCCCATCTTAGACATGCAGTAAGCAATCGTCGAATACGAGTGGTGGCAACTTTAGCAACAACATGACGCCCCTGGCTTCCGTTTTTCCAGTCCTCCTCGATGACCCGAGTCATGCCTTGTAGAGCTAGAACCAACAGTCACTCGGTTGGTGCAGTAGAAGATTCTCTTAGAGGTAAGGCTGAATCAATAGCTATCTAGATGACAGCTATCAGAAAGCTGTTGAAAATAAAGATGGTAGTACTAGAGATACCTGACCTGTACTCTGTCTACTTAATCTTACTCAACCTGGCCCCCTTTGGAACTTCTTAAGAAAGGAATTTCGCTGCTAGATTCTTTAACGTGTTTTCGTTCAAACATGCGAGCGATTCCCTTGATTTTCGGACATTGATCCGAAATGAGCCCTTGTAAATGGACAGAGCCAGGTGAACTTATTTTACAACAAGACAGGATTCAGACCTGTAATCTTCAGAGCATGAGCCTGATGAGATTCCCAAGTACTATACATATTTTCAGCAGCTGATCATTTGCGCTGTTCAACTAGGGACAGTAGAGCAACTCGCTAGTTCATCGGATTATTCGAGTCATGCAAGTACTAGGAAGAAGAAAACTGATGAATCACGATAGTTTTATCTGTTATACATTACTTCATAATATTGCGCTAGCAAGAATCAGACTTATGGAAGATGCAATAGTTATCTCACTAGTTCCGCATGTTGCTGCAGAACTCACCACAAAGCAGAAATTTTTTTTGCACATATCTGATGCTACGTGATTCAATTACCGAGAATCACACAAATAAAAGAGAATGCTCGTTGATGAGTTCCGTGAACCAAACAAAAGCCAAAAATATTGGTTAATATGATTCGATAATCGAGAATCATTGTTTCCGAATTTGTGAAGAAAAAAATGCAGTAACAAGATTCAGATGTTCTGCTTCATTGATGTTTAAGGTTTTGCATTGTGGCTCCGATACCATGCTAAAGGTCAGTCACTATATTAGAGAAGACTCGTGCGATCAAGCCTTCCGAGTTCTGATCTTAGCTTAGGCTGTCTCATGAAAATATTTCATCTACTACATTCTGTCATCTATAAAACCAGCATTTGATAATCATACGAATTTTAATTTTTAAGTTGGTTCTCAATCTCTCGTCTGCATAAATATACCTAAAAACATGATACATAAATTAGGTGGGTCAAAGTGTTGAAGTATCTGAGAAAAAGGAAAATGTAACAGCCTACATAATTTAGGGCACAGCTCAAAATCAGCCATTCCAAAGGTATACAAAACCCTCTTCATTGCTTCCCCTAAGGCTTTCCTAAGTAATAATATTACAAAAAAGCAAAAATAAAATCTAACTTTTCTAAAGTGTTGATTTTATCCCTGAAACTACTTGAGCAGAATTTTCATACAAAAGACCAGTTGATAAACATAAAGCACATGCATTGAGCATCTTCGGCATCGTTGAACACCTTCCAAGCAACTGCTCGCTCATAGGAAATCGGCCTTCCCATGCTTGACATGCAGATACCTCCTTGAAGACAAATGAAACCCTAAAAACAGCACAAGAAATCAGATGGTAAATACATATATAAGGAACAAAACAAAATTGAATTTGTAAATGAAAGATATAAGTTTCCTATATAGATGGAAATCAATGGGAGATTGAAAATTCACTCAAAGGACCATTGGGCTTTTAATAATATACAAAGTTCATTCCATCATTTTAATTTGGGTTTTTGCTCAAAGATGAACAATAGACTTTCAAGAAATCTCTCGTCGGGTTCGTCCGACCTCTTAGGGCATAAAGTAAGAAAAATCATACATGGCCGACTTTTGTGTGCTTTTTTTTGGAAGAAATGGCTTACTAGTTCTCTCAATTATAATACGCAACCACCGTTGTAAATCGTACAATACCGGCCTTGTATACGTAACCAAATTTGGGTTCAGTCAAGAAACTGACATCAATACACAAGGTGTTAAATGCAGAACTTCTTGGCCAATGTTTTAAGATTCTTTTTTTTTTTCCAGATAGGTACATTGAACTCCGTTGTGGGGGGGGGGGTTGGGATCCCTCTTGCAAGGGGAAGAATGAAACCATAATTATTACCTTTATTAGTTATTTGTTTTCACCGCGGAAAGGAAACACTTATAAATGTGGGAAGAAGAGGTAACATAGTGTGTTACCATAGGATTGAGATGGGTAAGAAATGGGTGGAAAACTGGAAAAGTTTACCCTAGTAAAGGGATATAACATACCATTACCCCGAGTCTGCATATCAAACATGTAATGGGATATTTTCTTCTTTCCATTTCCAGCACTTATAGATCTCATACTAAACATGCTACAAAAAAAAAAGTGGGGAAAGGGGGGGGGGGGGGGGGGGGGAATAAATGAATATGAGATTTGCATATCTTCTGACCTGCTGCATTATCTGAGGCATCTCAGTGAAGAGGGCTTTCCGGCCTTGTTCATCAAAAATCTTTTCTAACGTAATATCTTGCAGAGCAACAAGAGTAGTCTCAAGCATATCGAGTCCTGCTTGATTTGCAAACGTGAAAACTGGCAGCGCCTGCATAAATTTCATAAGATTAGTGTACTGAGTAGACAAAGGAAATTACTTAATAACTTTGATAAGGCAATATAGTGTATTCTCACATCATGCATATTAAACTCATATTAGGAACGAAGAAATGAACAGGGATTATTCAAGGATATGCAAAATGGTACCTTCAAAGAGCAGCATAAAATGGCATCTGAATGTTGCCAAAGAGTTTTAAGTATGGATTCTCCTCCCTCGTTACTGGGTTTAAGCAACTCCACACCTAGATAGCACCTGTCAATGAGAAGAGGAATGTTAGTTATCTATATACCGCAAAATAAAAAGACAAGGAGTTGAAGGATAAAGTAGAATAGCTTTAAACATGTTAAAGAAAGAGAAATCTGGTTAAAACCTGTAGCTTTGACAAATCCAACGTGCAAGCGTCTGAGCTTCGGGAGTTCCCGGAGATAAAGGAGAGCCACTAAGAGATCCAAAACGAGAAGGGGATAGCGCAGATGCTACCCTTTGAACGGAGGATATAATACTCCTAACATACTGCCGTGCCATCGAAGCAACATTCTCCTGAAGATGAATTTCGAAAGCGAACTGAAAAGCTATAGTCATCACAGATTTCCCACCTCCAGACCCACTATTATCAGCAAGTGTTTTATTTCCAGCTGGGCCAACCTCAAGGGCAGAGGTAAGGTCAAGAGTGCACTTTGGACTTGAAACGTCCTGCAACATATCACAAAATCCAAGTCAAGGACATACCAAAAAATCAAAAACAGATAAATTCAACTATATATAATAAAGAAAAAGGGATATGAACTAAAGTTGAAGAAAACAGTCACCTTGGAAGAGTCGACTGGAATGATACGGAAACCAGAAGGAAGAAGCGGAGCGTCATCTGAGAAAGATGCGTCTATTGGAGCAAATACGAGTTCTGCGCATGCACCTACAGCGTTTTCATCTACTCCACTACAAAGCTGAAAATCAAACAAAACCAAAATTTAGGACAGTTTCTAACCACTGCATATCACATATTCATCAGGAGAAGCAGGTAATAAGTTACATGATCAGAAAGGTATCCTTACCTGCAGTAGAAATATGTCTCCTGGCATAAACATGTCTTCTCGATAGTGGCCAAGATTTTCAAGCCTGACAACCTCCATGAACTATTGGAAAAAATCATTATGTCAATATCATCTATTCTATGAATGACCGAATGACATAAAGCAAGAGTAAAAGAAAAAATTATATAAGGTGATCACTTACCTCTTCATTTTCGATTGTGTGGGCAAGAGGAAGAATGACCTGACCCCCAACACATCCAGTACGAGAAACTGGTATGGTGCAAGGAGCAGCTTTGACAGCAGCTGCTGCATAAGCATCAATGCCGCTGTCTGCCCATTCAGATCGATGTTCTCGCAAGAACCTAAGGAGCACGGCAGGAGGCACGTTCTGCAACACGTTGATCAAACAGAAAATTAGTTCAGAATATGGAGGCAAACAGAAAGATTTAAACAATACGACCATAATTAGAAAGAAAGTAAAATATAGGCAGAAAAAATCCATAGGCGACCAAAACTAACATTTTTGATTCAATAGTTTTATACTTTTACTTGTATATTGCTTTTACTTCAATTATTTTTCTTTGTTTTCTTGGTCAAGTTCTTCAGTCAAATATCAGTTCACCCACCTGTAAGAGCATGGAGGCTCTAGCACATAACACTGCAGTGCCCACGGATGGAAATCCATTGCTGTAGAATTGATTTTCACCCATCATTTTGCTTGGGGATGAATTCACTAGAAGAGTTACATCATCAATTCCATCACTGTCCATCATAGACCACCCTTCATCCATAAATCCATTGACGGCTTCATTAAAACCCCTGTGCAACAAAGTAGTAGATAATAAACATTAAGCATTTATATTGAGCAAAATAAACCCTTAGGGAATTCAAAAAAGTTCAGGAACCTACTTGCTTAACCTCTGGCTCAGAGCACGTAAGGCTGCTGGACGTCGTCCAAAACCAGTGACATTTGGTTGAGAAATCTCCTGAGATATCTGCCTCAACTGCCTTAGAGCCTGAAAAGAAGTCGGATAAGAGGGTGAGATGATTACAACCCCAGAGTTCATAGAATTCTCACTAGCTATGTAGCACAAAAACGACTAGGCATTCAGGAAACGAGGAAACCTTAGGTCTCAACCATCTTCGGGCATCATTAGCACGGGAACAGGGAGACCTTAGGTTCCAAAGTTCTCCGTGCTTCATAGCTTTCTGGGCCTAAATATTGCCTAGACCCACAGGTTTTCTTAAACTCATCACAATAAAGTACGAGTTCCAATGAGCAAGGATGAGAATCTTACCGCCATAGTTGTTCTTTGAGAAAGCAAAGTAGATGACTCGTATAGTGGGCGCAACACTTCAGGTACCCTCCATGGCTAAATCAACAATCAAGAAGTAAGATAAGCGCTTCATCTTATGACACAAAGAACGCACGCAGCAAATGGAATTCACATACCTCAAGGTCCATATGATCAACAATGTGAATGATAGACCCACCCCCTTCACAGGGTCTAATTAGATACCCACTTGGCAAAATTTCTGCTCTCACAAAATGCTGTACTGATGGCATACTGGGTCCATTCTGAGTGTTGTTCAGTGATCTCTCGCAGATCTAACACAATGAAAATGAAAAGGCCTCTTCAGAGATAAAAGCACAAGATGAAGAAAAATTCACATAACAACAAGGATATCGATGCTTATAGAAGTTCGAGAATAACTCACCACAACACTACCATCTTCTAGAAGAGATGTGTAGCGCATCAACCAGAAGTCACGTGCTGGAGCCAAAGTTGTGAGTGCATAGAGCTGCAGCCAGATAATCAAACATTAGACTTTTGTTCATCATCGCACATTGAGCCCACAACGAGATCCCTGAAATAAGAAAGTTCTTGGATTTTACCTGCATATATAACAGTTCGATTGTTCCCCCATTTCCAGTTGACATCACATTCATGACATCCACAGCTCGGCAATCACGATACCATGAAAGTCGATCTTTCAGGATCTCAGCAACTCTTGTGGGTTCTAGACTCACAAGACCGCATGCACGAGCTGCAACTCCAGTGCATCCATGAGAAATAGCAATGATTCCAATGGAATCCGGACCAGGCTGAAAAAACCAAAACGAGGATAAGTCACTTCCTTAGCAAAACAGATGTATCAGATCTAACTTTTGAACTCTTCATTCATACATATAAAAGTCTGTCTGCCAAAACTAAGACAACTAGACAGATATTTCTTCTATTCAATAAAATTTCCTCTGCCCCTAAAATTTGAAATAACTTTATGATTGATATTCACCTTCATTCCAGGCATTTGGATCCACTCAACAGCGGTTCCAGTTGCCTTCGAAAGAAACTCTGTTAAAGTTTCCTCTGCAATAGACACAAGTCTGAAACGGAAAATAAAAAATGGTAGTAAATACACAAGCAATGAGCTCATATTTAACCAATTGACCAACAACATATTAGAAATTTCCAATTACCCTGCAGGGCTAGCATCCTTTGGAGGACGCTGAGAAGTCGCTTGTTGTTGGCCGCTTGTCACCACTGACTCACAACTGTTGTCTGTGGTGGCTAGTGTTGCCGCCTGTACAAGAACAGTGACAAAGCTTAATATCATATCAGAAGGTTTATAAAACCATTAATTACCTATCAAAAACCATATATTCCAGTCAAGGAAAACAGCAACCTAATAGCAGATAAGGAGCTTTGAAGTATATAAAACTCCACCAAGATTTATGCAATGTAAATTTTTTTTAGGGGAGGTAAGGTGAAATTAATATAACACACTTCCAAGCAAGTAATTAACTAGGAATATAAAAATAAATAAAAAAAATCACAAAGAGAAAGTTCATACATTTGGTGTATGTTGGCGAAAATAACTATTTTCGTAAACCAAATGAGCCACTTGCTTTTGCAACCTATCATTTTCCTCCATTAACAGCTTGTTCATTGCTGTCAACTTCCGGTTCACCCCTTGTAATCTTGATGATTCTTTTCTCTGCTTCTCTCTACATCTGTTATAAGACCACCAACAAAAAAACATATATCATCATCACAACCCTTGTAAACATAGAGACAAACTTTTAAAGCCAATGAACAACTATGATACCTTCGGTTCTGAAACCAAACTTTAATTTGTTTAGGCTCAATGTTGGAGAGAATAGGACATTCCCTAATAAGTTGTTGGCGGCGAAGGGAACTGGGTTTTGGGCAGTCATGGTAGAGCCTCTCAAGGGCTTCAACCTGCTCAGGAGTATACCGGACATATTTTCCAGCATCTGCCCCCATTTTGTTAGCATCCCTGCAGGCCGAGCTCACAGCCATCATCCCTTAAGATTTTTTTTACTCACTTCAATCTTGAAATCCCTATAGAAAATAATTTTAGTCCAACCAAAAACTCATCACCTAAATACCCTCAATTTCTAACACCATATAGACTACTTAACATATGAGAAAATATAAAAGAGAAATCTTTTATTAAAAATTAAAACATTCAACAATCTTAAAGATCCCTAAGATATGAAATACTCCATATTCCAACCTAAAAGTACTAGTTTCTACAATGCTTTCATTTCTAACAGCAAACAAACAGAAATTCTAAGTGAAAATATAAGGAGGGATTTTGAGATAAGGACTAGATGATTTCAAGTTCCAACCAATATTTCTGAATAGGTGAATCAGTCAATGAGTCAAACATAATAACCTACCCAAGAAAAAGAAAAAGAACATCTCACCCTTTAACATTGATTCCATTTTTAAAAACCCAGAAAAAGGATTAAGTTTTGTGACAGAACAAACACCTAGAAGTTTCACCTTTCTACTTTTCCTTTTTCCAACCATCATATTCAAATGGTTAACATAAAATTCAAAGAAATTACAGAATCTTACAGGCTTTACAAAACTAAGAGTAAGTTTCACTCTTCTTAAAATCCCTAAAATCTATAAAAACAAACAAGTTCATGAAATACCATCATATCTTCTTCCAACTATCATTATTTCCAACATCAACATATTACACTACAAACATCCAAAGTAGGCTAAAATTATTTAATAGAACTCAGAAATGTTCAATGGCTAACTAGGGCAAGATTAGCATTTGACAGTAGAAAAAAAAAAAAGAGGTTGAAAAAATATTACAACAAGCTAATAATTTATACCCATATTACATAATACATACAAACATCCAAATTATGCTTTTTTCACTTTGTTCTCAACCAATATTTGTAAAAACACTCAAAAACAAAGAATTTTTCATCTTTTTGACATAAAGATTGAATCTTTCAGCTACAAACAGATAAATTAAGGTATTTCCCACTTCATTTAAGAGATTACACAACAATACAACCAACCCAGAAATTATTTATGATGAAAGATCCAAGCTTTTTGCATAATAGAAGTAATGTCAACAAACCCATATCAAATTTGAAGTTTTTTTTTTTACCTCAAAGGACTTCAATTCCTTGAACATTGCTGTGCAAACCAAAGAAATTTTGTTGAAGGAAATTCAAGGAGATGAACAGAAAATGAAATGAGTAAGGTGAAGTAATGGGTTTGTTGTTTTATATGGGAATTCTTTTCAATTTGTCATGGAATAGGAAGAGGGGGTAAAAGTAAAACCCCTCAAATACCGGACAAAATGGCAACTTTCTCTCTCCTCTTTTTTTTTATTTTTTTTTTTTTTTTTTTTTTTTTTTTTTTGGTTGGGTATGGTGGGGTGGGGATGTTTGCTTTTTCTGAATTTGGTCTTGGCACTTCCGACAGTTTGGACTGAAGTGCCCTGTTATTTTGCGAAATTTGAGGATTTTTTTTTAACTTCATTTTTTAATACCCACTTTCTGCTGAGGCGCGTGATTTATCTCCTTTATAAAATGCACATTAGAGTTTTAACATAAATTTAGTGCCCACTTAAGAATTAAGATGATGTCATTAGTACTTAAGGTGATATCATCAATTTAGTTTAGTTTAGGTCCCCTCAAAAAAAAAAAAAGTTTAGTTTAAGTGAGAGTTTGGTTAACACGTATAAAATTTTATTGATTGAAAGATAAAAATAGATATGGGAGAATTTAGGGATTTGATTTTATTTAATTTATAGACAGTAAAGCTTGCATTATCTTTTAGTTGATTTCTTAAGGCTCCGAAAAGTGTAAAACATTAATGTGACAAATAAATATGTTTGAGAGTTTGTAAAATGTTTATAGATGGATACATGTATTATATAACCAAGTGATTTTATGTGCTACCAAATACTTTATACGTTTGTCTGATATGTCATTTTGTCAATTATATACTTTGGTTTATAAGTATACACTATTCTTAGATAATAATACAACTTTTGATAAATCATTGTGGTATTTACCCGCAGCAACCTATAGATTTTATCATCGTTTCAGAAACTTAATTTTATTCTAAATTAATTCCTCTATTTCGTATGAAGTAGAACTACGTTTAATTTTATGTCAGCCAAAAACTACTAAAGTTTTCCATGAATTTCTACTTCTTATGTTATTTATATCAGCCAAACAAACACTAAGTGTTATCGTCGGTGTTCCGAACCTTATAAGCTAAGTTTTTAATGTTGTATATAACTGTCCTCGATTATGTAAGTGATCCTTCAATTTCTTTTCTCGAATAGAGCTTAACAATAAAAAGGCTTAAGGAGAGGCCTTGCATTTGTTCAAAATGATGAGCAAAGAAATGGACTTTTTTGTCGTTATCACTGAAATTATGTTAAATATGTACTTCTTCGTTTGGATTTTTATATTCAGACGCTCTATTAAGAGATTGTTCTCTTCATCTTATTTTTGCTTATTTAAAACAAAAAAATCACACAAAATAAAAAAAAAATAGAAAAGTTACGAAAAACCGGTCAAGAAAACAGACCAAATGACAAATCTAGACATGTCTATATTATTACATCCTAATGAATTTTGATCCTTCTTTTAAACCACGCATGCACTGTATGCATTGTTGGTTGAGGCTTTACTGAATCATTAGTTCTTGTATCAGATAAATCGATCAACAAATAATGGTTAGATACAAGATCTATTATAATAGCACTAATTTTTGCAATTTCATTTTCATGTGTGTAGCTCGCTCAAAGTTAGTTACGTTGTTATTTTAGATTGATTCGATCAATTAGTTGTATTGTTTTATTATCAACCAATTAACTTCACAGCATTGACGAATATTATAGAGTACTAGAGAGTACGTTTTGCAACATGCATATTCCAATTCTATAAATTTGTAGTAGTAGTATATTTATCTTTGATGGTAAGTAAGCAATTTCTAGTGCAACCACTTGTCATTTAGTAAGTGGGAAGGCGTGATTTGGAACCTTCGCCATTGAATTGGTAATTATGCATATGTTTTCCTCAATATGGAAGGAAAATAACTACTTCTAACCCCCCCATGCACGAATTTGAGAAAAAGACAACTTCAAGCTGTATTGCTGATGTCGATCTTTTCTTGCATCAAAGAAGAGTAATAAATTAATTCAAGTACACTTCATTTATACGATTCTATTGCATCTATCTTAATGCAGGAAAAGAAAATCATCCGTTCAAAATTTATACTCCTTATTAAAGGGTATGTGTAATAACTTCCTCCGTTCTGTTTTAAATGAAACATTGTGTAAAATGACACTATTCGTTGATCAATTTTGACTCTAATTTATCGCCATTATAAAAAAAAAACATAGTCAAGTGGGATCTTGTTATATTCGTCTCGATGCATACTATCAAATTATAACTTTTTTATATTTTTTACGTGTGCACAACTAAAGATATTAATGATTAAAGAAGCGTGTTGGGTTGCGTGAAAAAGCAAACGTTTCATTTAAACAGAACGGAGGAAGTATATATATTTCATCTGTTTGAGTGCATCATTTTAATTTTTACATTTAAACACTTCGCTTTATCTGCATTTATTAATAATACGATCTTTCACCAAATACCTCCGACAAATTGAAAAATTCACCTTATACCTTCAATGTTTCAGATATTCACCAAATGCTCTTTTCGTAACTGTCGTGAACTTATCGTCTGCATTATTTACGATATTACTACAATTAACCCCTAACCCTAAAATCTAAACCCTAATCTAACCCACCCCTCCACCCCAGCCCAAGTCCCCACCCCCTCCCCTCCCATCCACCCCAACCAGCCCCTTCCCCCTTTATCCCCCTCCCCTCCTCCTCGAATTCTGCGGCAATGGAGGGGAGGGGGAGGGGGAGGGAGAGGGGTGGGGGGGGATCTAGTAGAAGGGAGTAAGAGGGATGGGTTAGGGTTTAGATTTTAGGGTTAGTGTTTTGATTTTAGGGTTAGGGTGGGATTAGGGTTTAGATTAGGGTTAGGAATTTGGGTTTAGATTTTAGGGTTAGGGGTTAATAATGGTAAATAAAGCTAACAGTGAGTTCATGACGGTTAGAAAAAGGATATTTGGTGAACGTTTTCGAAAAGTCATTGGTATAGGTGAATATCTGAAACATTGAGAATATATGGTGAATTTCATGATTTGTTTGTTAAACCTGATTGGACGTGATTCAACTTATTAGGCTTGATTGAACCTGATTGGAACTTATTGGACCTGATTGGAACTTATTGACCTGATTGAAACTTATTAGACCTTATTGGCCCTGATTAAAACTTATTACACCTTATTGGACCTGAGTGAAACTTATTAGACCTTATTGGACCTAATTAACGCTTATTTGACCTTATTAGACAAAAAAAATTGACAATTAATAACATAAATATTACCCCTAACGTACATACTACCCCTCAAAATTTATTATGAAGTAATAATTATTAAAATTCGTCATTTCAAAAAATTATTATTATTAATTATCTCTTATGATAATTAATTTAACAAAAAAAATTTACTATTTATATATTTTTCTATATATAACTTTCACCACTAATATATCCAATAGTCTTGTTTTGATTTTATAAAGCACTAGTAGAAAATCAAAAGTTGATTAACATTTATTGCTAACAAGTTAAAATTGGCACATATGAAAAATTCTCACTCCACTTTCATTTACTTGAAGGTAGTAGAATGCATTAGCTCCTTATCTCTCACTCTACTTTCATCTCTCACTTGTTACTTGTACCCAATTATATATTATGCATTATTATAAAGGAGGGAGAAAATAAAAAGATACTCTGATGAAGAAAGATACTCGATCCGGTGATGATAATGAAGCAATCAATTGATAACACTTATATCTTTCATTATTGTTATTAGTAACAAAAACATGTTATCTCTAGTTATTTAAAGACGAATTGCAAAATATTGTAATTATAATGATTATTATTGTTAACCTTAATTATTTGACCATGATTATAATATTATTTAATGATAATATAATTAGCTAATAGTAATATGAATAATCAAGTAATAGACAATAATACAAGTATAATACTATACATTGTGGTACTTTAATATAAAAAAATTAATAATGACATAATCAGCTAATAGTAATATGAACAATAAAATTATAGACAATAATACAAATATTTAATCAAAAAATAGACACTAATACAAGTATAATACTATATAATCATTGTGGTACTTTAATTAAAATTGTAATAATAACATAATCAGCTAATATTAATATGAAATTATGAATGATAAAATAATGGACAATAATACAAATGTTTATTGAACATTGACTATTTGGACCTTATTGGACCTGATTAGACTTGATTGGAACTTATTGGACCTTATTAAACTTGATTGGAACTTATTGCACCTAATTGGAACTTATTACACCTGATTGGAACTTATTGGACCTTATTAGACCTGATTGGAACTTATTGCCTTGATTGGACCTTATTGCAACTTATCTGAACTTATCTGAACTTATTGGATCTGAAAGTTATTTTTTTAAGTTGAGGAGAACACACCCTTGTTCATTAACTAAAACTAGGCGGGACACAATTTTCCACTATTATCTTGAGTTTGAGATCACATGAAAAAACTTTACTCATTGAAACAAATATACTTCCTCCGTTTCTTTTTACTCGCTACACTTCTCATTTCACGGACTCCTAGGCAATTTTTGGAGAAGAGAGAGGTAGAGAGTAAAAAGAAAAGGGACCCATGTGGGAGGAGAGAGATAGAGAGAGTTTATTGCCCAAAAAAGAAGTGTAATAAGTAATGTGAAACTTCCCATAACGAAAAGTGTAGCGAGTAAAAAGAAACGGAGGAAGTATAATTGTATAAGAAAACTTGTTCCTATTTGCATTTTCGTCTATTCAAACAAAGATTTAATGCCAAAGTCATACATATACATTCAAAAACCTTGAGGATGGATATGATCATCAACACCAATAAATAGTTATACCACTAATAATAGGCTAATAAGAGTATGAAAATGAAATTTGGATAAATTACTCTAGTTGACTTGGTAGAAGAAAATAAAAATATAAAGGGAAATAACATAATTGCAAGATTATTGTAGAGGACCACTCCAGCAAAAACTCAAAAGACAAATATAAAAGCTTGTCACGCGTAAGGCAAAAGTGAATCCTTTGTTTTATTTTAGTCGCTTTTTTTCGATTAATTGTATTTAACAAATTTATTATTTAAAGAAGAGGAATCTCAAACTATGAAAAAGGCAAATATGAGGAGAGAGAAAGGAAGGATGAAGGACAGAATAATGCGGCCTCCTGCATGCGCTTCGATGTTTCATGTTCAATTTGGTTGATATCATCGTATCTTATTATCTTATGCTTAACTTGTACTACATTATTCTCAAATCTATTCATTAGTAAATCATCCTCTTTTGCTATATTTTTGTGATCTACTTTTTCTTACTTTAAACATATGCATACATGTCTGTAGAGGACTAGATAGAGTCCATTATGGTAAATGTATGAATATATTATATAGGTACATACCTTTATTCAATTTTCTGTTATCCATTGAGTATTATTGATTTTCGTCGAAATCTAAATTGTAAATTTTGGATATTCCTATTTCGTTATATAATGATATAATTAGATAAATATTATTAGATGTTAGTTACTTTATCGTTGTTATATTAATAATAATTAACAAAAAGTCATTATAAGTTATTATTGCTAATGTCGTTGTTGCTAATAATTACACCAAGAACTAAATTGTTCGTTAAAAATATTAATTGTCAAATTTGTGTGCATCAATAATGTGAAAGTCGAGGTTGTTGACGAAGGGAATACATAATTTATTTCATCCATAAAAAATTTTGATCATGTTAATAAATAAAGGAGGAGGTATGTAGTCTAGTTGTTGTATTAATTGCAATATATGTGTTCAAAAATATCAATGTAATTTTCATTATCGATTGGCCAATTTGTTTATCATAAATTATGTAATTTTTTTTAAAAAAGTAGAAAGAACGACAAAGGTTTTAGATATCTTTACATGTTAGAAAAGTACATAAAAATTATAAAATTATACGTGGTAGTAATTATAGAAACTAAAACTGAAATATGTCCAAAACTTCATGAAACTATAGACTAATTGAACAGTTGTGAAGAGGTGAAATGTCATTGATTCAGGAATATAGCATACTAATAATGATTTGGTAATTATATAGAGAAATGTTTACTTTAAATTATAATTATCTCCATTGACAAAGAAGATAGTCATTTTCATGAAATAATGCTCTACTTGGTAGTTAAATAAAAACAAAAAAGTGAGGTGACATATGACATTTTTGACTTATCTCCAAACTTATTTTACCCTAACAACAAAGTATAAGTTTTGAAATTCAGATCTAGAGTTTGAGCTTAATACTTTTACGAGACAAATATCAACTTCATGTAAGATTGAAAATCTCAATATATAGTCGATCTTCAAGCCTTGAAAGTAACCACTTTGTCATTAGGCCTAATGAATTGCTGTTTGAAAGAAAAAAATTCAATAAATGCGCAAGAGATAAACCTCTATATAGATATTTCTATAGCCGTGGATGTGCATGTGTATCCTGTCAATATTAAGCAACATAATACTAGCGTCCATAAAATCAAAAATACTCATAAAATGATTCTGCTTTATATACGAATTTTTATGCTGAAAGATGATTGTGGAGGTTTTGGTTAGTTGATAAAGGAATCGACATTGTGACCGACTTTGTGACATGCCTTATAGCAAGAATTCTCCAAATCATTCAAAATTGAAGAATCTTGATCAAAATAGAGTAATCGATCAACCAATAAAAACAACCTTGAAAACCACATAATGCATATCCAACAACCATATAAACCAAGCAACGCTTGGTCTAGTGGTGAAGATTTGGCCTCATGATTTCAAAATAATGGGATGAAATCCCACTAGGGGGCGAGGTTTCCCTTACCATACTCCTCCTTCCAAGGAGTCTGGCCTGCAAACCTGACTGCTTGTACCGATACATGTGCGAGGTGTCAGTTCAGTAGGGTCCCTTCATCTTACCAACTTAAAAATAAAAATTATCCAACAACTATAAATACTACACAAACTTTATTTGTCACCTAATATACACACTTGTGGATTTGACATCTTGTTTACTCATACACTAGCTAAATTCATTTGCATCCACACACACACATATTGACATATACATATTCATTGATGTTTTCATATTAGTACGAGCCTTGAAAAGTAAAACGCTACTATGTGATTCCATCTCTTTAAGCATGCCAATAGCTATAGGACTCCCTAAAAACCAAAAAATGAGCCTGAGGGAGACACTTCATTTTCACAGTAAAAAGCAAAGAGTATAAGTTAAGGGATCGGACTTTTCCATCAAAACTTTTTAGGTGGTTGATAACATGTGAGAACAAAGGTAATAGTAGATCCATCATTCTAAAACATCAAAATTCTTTTTTCTTACTTGATATAACATCGTATGTAGTATGATTTGTCAAATATGGTCAACTCAAAGAATATTTCATATTGCTCCTAATTTTTTCAACCTCAACAACAAAAAAAAAGTCTTATGTTATTAGAAGAACAGAAAATAATTCATGAGTCAATACTTAGTCATCATCCAAGCAATCAGAAAATTCAATGATTTTGCCACCATTTATATTATGTGTGGAAAAAGGAGTATTTTGATATTATTACTATATTATATTATTATTATGTCTTCCTTCAAAGGTATGAAATTGAATAAAGTTAGTAATTGGCCAATTGAAGTTGCATTTCATTGGCAGACAAACGTTAGTGGTTTTGGATTCTTTACCTTTCAAAGATAACCTTATATATTTATTTTTATATCAAAACACGTTCCTAGCTACTTTTTTACATTATTGAAATTTAACTTCTTTTATTTAATTAAACAAAGAAAATTACATAGATTAAAGTTTCTACTTGTAAGATAAGATTAGATATCTTACAATATAATATTAATTAGAGAAAAGTAGAAGCAGTAATCTTTAAGTTTCATTTGGTTTTTTTTTTTTTTTTTTTTTTTTTTTTTACCTTTGGTTAAAATAAAACATCTTTTTCTATTGACTTCTAATTTGATCATGACAATATAACCCATCTTTTTAGATACGTAATTTTATTTTAGATGATTTAAAAATTATTCAAATCTAAAAATGCACTTTATGAAGAAGATGATCCATGACATCAATTGCCTAATATATTAGGTCAAAATGACAGCAATTGATCAATGGATAAATAAATAAATAAATGGATATACTTTACAAGAAGTTAATTTGGAAATTCTTCTTTTCTTTGTCAACTTGATCTTATCTCTAATGGCTAGCTATTAGAGGCCACTCATAAAGTGAGCTTATTGCTTTGTCAATTTTAAAATTAATTAGCATCACTATAAAGAATTAGTTTATATTATTTCTTTCTTTTACTAAAAAAAAGGCTTTAATTATCTTATTTCTTTAGCTAGCATCAATGATCAAGATATTAATAAGCTATGGAAGATCAATCAACAATGATCTTGTTTTAATTAAAGCGATGACTTCATTCCAATATGATCTTCTCTTTTGGATGAACATGTATGTATATATATAGGCATTATATCCATCTGCTAGATCCCCTTGTTTCTATTTATTTACCTTCAATATTTAGCAACTAACTCACATATATAAGTTTTATTTCAGTTTTCCATACAATTTTTTCTATTTCAAAAATATTATCAAAGATATTAGTGAACATAACAGTCAAAATACAGCATTTACAAAAAAAAAGGAAGTAGAAATACTATATAAAAAATAGATCATCAAAGTGTTGAAAGAAAAATTGAATTTTAATCTGATTTTGAGCCTTCTCCAATTAAGTTTTATGCTATATATACACATATTGGTAATCGTATATTTGTAATCTATAATTTTATGGCTTACAAAATCCCCATCCACCATTAAAGTGAGAAGATCAAACTGTATTAACTGATACGAGAGTTATTTACATAAACACAATTTTTTGAATCTCAAGATCGTGAAAACACTATTCTGACCACCAATAAATAATAATCCAACAACATCTCACATATACGAGTTGTTATATAAAAATTATTCCATATAAATTGTCGAGAAGTCAAAATATTATCATATAAATTGTTCTCATCATCTTATTTATTTTCTGAACTTTCTTTATGTTTTTTGAAATATTCTTACTTTTCTAAACTTTTGGTATATTTTCTAGAAATATGGCTTATTATAATTTTATGTTGCTTTAAAAATGAAAAAATAGGGTTCTCATAGTATATTTGTAATGTTCCCTTGTAAATACTCCAAGTAAGAAAAAAAAGAGGCCCACGGTGGAGGGGCCTTGCGTGCGGTTGACGACAGCGGAAAGATGAGGAAAGGTGGGTCCGCACGCGTGAGACATTTGTATTTCACATGGGATTAATGGGAAGCCTTCTGCTTTCCTTTTCCTCCTTATTCTTTTTCATTGGCCCCACTGGCCACTACCCACCCGCCACCTAAGCACATTTTATCTTTCTCTTTCCATTTTTTCACTAGACATTCCTATTTCTTTTCCACTATGAAGAGGATACCTTTTTCGTTTGCTTTTTTATTTTTTCCAAATTGAAATTGTAGTTCACGTTAACAATTTAACTACTTCTTAGAATGGAGACATATGGACTATGGTACTCCTATGTGGGATAAAGTGAGCTTATTTTGTTAAACCTGGTTGTAATAGTAACTGTTATCAATAAATTTGTTAGTGCTTTCATTAACTATTTGGTAAAGATGGGTCTTATAAATCAAATAAGTTATGAACAAATCAGTTTATCGCGTGTTATTTATTGTATTAATTGCGTTTTTCATCAGAATTAAGGTTATATATTGGATTAGGTAATTTAGTTTTTCCAAGTTTAACTTTATTTCTACTTCCTTTTTCATTTTTTAATATGCATGGTAAGTTAAAGTCTTGTAGTTTACTTTAGTTGTGTATAAAATATTACCCTAAATAATAATTTATCTCAACCATGTTAACATTTGGAAATAGTAGTTTCTTATCACATCATATCGTATTGTAAGACTGATGAAGATATTGTTTATCGTCTTATTAATTGATGGCTTAAATCTATGGGAAAGTACTAAATAGAGCTTTTAAGTCTTAGGTATTGTATGTGTATCCTAATTATTTGCTCTGAATTAGAAATACTAATTATTTGCTTACAAGGATGACACATAATTTTCTTATACATTTCTCAACTTAATAGAATTACTATATATTTTGAAAATTATATTAATTTGTATATACATACACAACTCAATTAACACTATAAATAACAAATCTAATTTAATCAATTTGTTATTAATGTTAAACGACCCGAAGCCTATATAAATGTAAGATGGAGTAGATGAAAATTTGTAAATCTATCACATTGCTATTGCATATCCAACAATACTAGAAAAGATAAATCAAAAGTGTTGAGGTAATAAATAAAGATTAGTAGGAGAACTTCCATTCAAGGTAAGTTGTGTAAAACAAGATTTAGATGGTTTAAGCATTTGTCAAAAAAGAGACACCAAAAACTGCATTACTTTTCTTGAATTTCAAGAAACCATATTGTAGTATAGAAAGTAGGTTTTATTAGACACTAACTACAAACGATTGCATGGGGGTTGAAGAATGAAGATATCTAGTGAATAAATTAAGTCTTTTTTGGCTACAAAATTCATTTTAAAACTATTAAAAGAAAGGAAAATAGAAAAATGGGAAGAGTGGGTGTTTCGGCGTGGATGGAAAGAAGACATTCTCCTAGGAAGGAGAGAGAATGAGGTGTCGTCAGTGTAACGGACTCTACTCATTGGTCCTCCTTTGCCACGACAATCAACTCCATCATCTCATGCCCTCATTTTCTTGCTTCTTCATGCGCTTTCCTCCACTTTCACTTCCATTAATTTATTTGTATGATGTGCTCTAGGGTCGTGAGAAAGAATTTGAGAGTTTTTCCAGACTTTGTTCGTGTCAACAAATAATTCGAAATACTTCTTTTCAATTTAGTTAAGTTTTGTTTAATTAGTTTTGTTCAATTTTGTGTAATTAGTTTCTTTTCACAATTTTAATTCTACGCAGTTTAATTTAATTTAGTTCAGCCTAATGAATAGACCCTACAGATGATTCTAGAGTGGTTATACAAAAATGGCCATCAAAATCTAACGATTGCAAAATGATTTTGAAAACTGTTTCAGATTACTAGTTTTTTCATAGTTATATTAATATGACTACGAGAATTTTCCAATGCTTCAAAAATGATCAAGCGTATTTCCATTTAAATTGAGATATAATTTAGCTTAGATTTTTAATCTTTTTCATTGCTTCACAAAAGAATATGTATGGACAAGATAGTTTTTTAGAGTACTGTTTAATGTTAATGCTTTTAAGAAAGAGTGAATCTTGGATATAACATGTAACACCATAATTTATTGGAAACTTTGTTAATAAATACCACACTTTTAGCATTTTTTCTGAATTAAATACTTAGCGTAGGTTGTTTGAAAATTTATATAAATACCAACTTTCTGCTATTTCTTTTGGAATTACTACCACTTCATAGATTTTCGAAAAACCTTTAATTTTGCTACGTTAGGGTATGCTGTGAAATTACCTTCTTACCTTCCATTAATCTCCTCCACCACCACTACCACCAAACCCCCCACAAAACTCACTATCCTTGCGATCCCCTTCTCTCTCCTGACCATCATTGCGAGGTGTGGTGGTTTTGTAGTTGGTTAGTATCGTGGGGTGGGTCGATTTTTTGATGGCTAGAGGTGGTGGTGGTTTCATAGCTGGTTAGGATGTTGGGGTGGGATGATTTTTGAGTGGTTTGATTTGGCGTTGGTGGTAGTTTGTTGTGGTTGTGGGTTGGTCGATTTTTGGGTAACTGGGGGTGGCGGCGGCAATGGTGGCAAGCATGGTTGTTGCATGGAGGCGGCGGCGGTGGTGGAGAAAGGGCAAAATCGTAATTTCACTTGCCACTAACGGAACGAAAGTAACGTTTTTTGCAAGATTCCGTTAAGTGTTAGTCATTCCAAGACAAATTAGTCAACCTTGGTATTTTATGAAATTTCAGACAACTAGATATTTATTTCAAAAAATTAAAGTGCCTAAAGCATGGTATTTACGGACAAATTTTCTTTAACTTAATGTATAGTGACACAGACTCCAATAATTATGTGGACTACACAGATAATTACATGAATATGATGTCATTTTATTTATATCATGTCATATGATTTCTTTTAAAAAAAAGAATTAAACATTGATTTATGGGTTATTACACCATAAGTTATGGTGTAACAGTTACACCTAAGAATTTATGTTTAAGAAATCAATGAAAAAGTGAGGAAGTTAAACCTGGACGCGAATAATTTATTTCAAATGATAAGGATAGGAGTTAGCTGAAGTGGGTAGAGCACTCCCCCTTGGCCCCTGAGGTCAGGGATTCGATTCTTACCCCAGCATTATGCTGGAGTATTTCCTTAGCATGCTATGCATGCCTTACCAACCAATGTGTTGGTGTTTCTTACAGGCTAGTAGCCTTGTAGGGGTTAGCCCTTGGGCTGACTTAATTTCCTAATAAAAAAAATTATTTCAAATGATTTCATTGAGAATTTGAGTGATTTTCAGTAGGTCTGCAATAAATTTTAGATATATTTAAATCGTCTCAAAATAATCATTTTATTTGATACGGCTTTCTATGTGAGTTGTTCAAATTCATATACCATATTTCTCATATATTTCATCCATGCATGGCATAAATTATATGCGTGTGCATGCCTAGAGTGCACTTGTTATATATAGGATGTATTATACGAAAAATGCCTTGTTTAAGATAAGTTAGAAATGAATTATGACGATGAATTGAATTTAGTAAGGACATATGTTTGGGATATATTTTAATTACTTTAAATAAGGTGTTAACATATTTTAGGTAATAAAATGATTAGTAGTGTTTGAAAAGTATCTAAAATTTTATATTTCAAATTGTTAAAATGACTGAAATAATTGAAAAGTTAAAATTTTTAACAGGTCATAATCAGGTGACTGATATTTTGGAAAATCTTGATAACAATTGGTTTGCCAAAATAATGCATCAACTTTAGCAACTAACTTTGTCTCAAATAGTTAAGCTAATCATCTAACCTTATCAATTCATGCACCTTATCGGTTACAACTTTACATTATATTATCAGTTTCGGCTAACTTATAAATTTCAGTTTATTTTCATACAATATTTGGAAACAAAATATGTGAGGAATGTATTGACCCTTATGTTACAAACCAAGATTTAATTAATGTGAATAACAATTCTAATGAATATTACACGATGGTTAGAAAAGATGATGTAAATTTTTAAGTCGGTTTAAATACATATATTTATTTGTCACATGAAATAATGCAGTTCACGCCGGTTTGATCTCTGTTGGTTTCCCCAAGTTGGTTGGATTAATGTAACACTAATTGCTGAAGCCTAGTTATGCTGGGTGTGAGGTTGAGGATGTGCTTTCAGTTGATTTGAATATGTCTGCAACTCGTAAAGAAATTATAAAAAGCTTTATGGAGTTTCATTATTTACTGAAACAGCATCGAATAGTTATTTTCTTAATTAAGTAGCTGTCATTTGGATCATGAGATAATGTTGAAAATAAGCTTGCAATATTTATATCAATCATGAATAATTAGGTAGTAGCATAATTGTGAGGTGGATCATTAGCTAGCAAAGAAGTAGTTTGCGTGCATGGGGCCATCACTGCATATGGATAGGGCTAAAGTCTCCCCCCCCCCCAGGCATTCGGATTTGATTAACATGCCATGTTCTTGTCGATACAGTTTCATTTCAGTTCAATTCAGTTCAGCGTAAAAAAACGGTGCTTTGAAAGGGGTGTATAATATATGTACATATCATTTGTTGAGCGTTTGAGACTGAGATACGACACTTCTTCACATGTGTGCGATTTACAAACATATGACACATGACCAATAGGCCATAACACTATTTTACTCTTGGGTGCACCATGCATAGTATAAGTGATAATTAGCATACTCTAGCGTAGCCTTGTTGCTATTATTGAAAAGATTCAATATATAGTAGCTGTTATTCTCAAAAAAACTGGGTATATTGACAAACAATATGACCCATTAATTTTAGGGAAAATTCCTCAGGTACTCCTAAGGTTTGGCGTAATTCCCAAATTACCCCCCACATTTGGGGAATTCCTCAGATACCCCTGAGGTTTGTGTTTGTGCTCAAGATACCCTTACTATGGATGGAAACCTAACGCCGTTATCCTCCATTGATGAACATGGAAACTTTCTCTCTCCTCCCAACCCACTCTAAAGCCCTAACCACCCAACCCCCACCACCTACCCTTCCACCCACCCCTTCCCCACCCCACAGCCCCCCACCCCTGCCAGCCGCAACCCCCATTTTCGCAATCTCTCTCTCTCCTCTGTTTTTCGACTGAGCATTGATTTCGACTGGGTGGGGAAGGGGTGGGATCGATGTCGATTGGGGTCTGGGAGTCGATTTTGACGGGGTTGGGTGGGGGAGGGGGGCAGGCTGCGGGCTGGGGCTAATCTGGTGGGGGGGGGTTGCTAGTGGTGGTAGGGTGGGGGAGGGGTGGGCGCGGGGTAGGGGAGGGGTGGGGGAAGGGGAAGTAGTGGGGGGGGTTGGTGGTTAGGGCTTTAGAGTGGGGTAGGAGGAGAGAGAAAGCTTCCATGTTCATCAATGGAGGATGATGGGTGGAGAGAGAAAAGAAAATTGGGGAGAAAGAGAGGAAAACCTAACGGTGCTAGGTTTCCATCCATAGTAAGGGTATCTTGAGCACAAACACAAACCTCAGGGGTATCTGAGGAATTCCCCAAATGTAGGGGGTAATTTGGGAATTACGCCAAACTTCAGGGGCACCTGAGGAATTTTCCCTTAATTTTATGAAGCATCAAGCATGATATGGTAGAGTTAATAAAACTAAAAATGCTAGTATATAGTCTACTGATTTACAGATTTAGAACATAAAGATCATATTATGATCTTTGTTTCTATCAAGAAATTAAGAGATTGTAATAGGTTGAGAGACTTGATGTGGTCCAAGAAGGTAAGTCTGAGCTCCATGGTCCGCAAGTCATAATCCTGTAAAACAAGATGAGCCTACCCTGCAGTGGTTCAGGATCGCCCCTCCGACGCTCAAGTCAATATACTATATAGAGAGGATGCTCTAGGTAGAGGATCAAACCTCCAAGGTATTTTAGTCAGTTCCAGTTGGTGGAAAATTGTCTTTCCTAAATGTGGGAGTATTTCAATAACTTCGCCATAGGTGGGGTGGTCCAAGAAATGGGCCGAAACAATCTTTAATTTCTCTATATGTTTGATTATGCAGACTTCAAGGTCAATCTGCTTATTATCTGCATACTTCTCTCAGCTAGGGGTACGACGAGTCTTTCACAAAAAAGAGCTTCGTTGCATATCGTTTGATTATCCGTCGAATAACAATTCCAATGATTTTGAAAGACAAAATCTTACATACTCTAATTAAAGTTAACAAATGTTCTCAAAACTTGTAGAACATTAACCAGTAGGCAGTAGCTAGCAACTTTTGGCTCCATAAAGCGCTACAATACCCTTGGTATTGTTGAATGATACAAAATTTATTGCTAAACCTAATCAAGTACGACATGCAATAGTACTTGATGAAAACTACTCTTTTGTATACATCGTACATGATGAGTTATAGCGCCTGATGACCAAGATATGAAAATCTTAAATACTACATACTCAGCTCCTATCCATTAGATTTTAGAAGTTCGAGATGAGCTCAAACTCCAAGCTAAGATACGAGATTTGCAAATTCTTCAGATGTTAGTTTATGATCATTTAGGCAGCACAAAAGTTATTATTCCCATACAGTGACAGATTCAGGATTTTCAACAAGTGATAGCGTAATATTGTGATAATATTGAATACGAAAAAGAAATGCATACTATTATCAAAACATAGCAAAAATCCAATAACAACTTTATAGTTCTTTAATAAAGCAAAATTACAATTGTTCATGACGAGTTCTTACATTTTCACACAGATTTTGAGATAAAGTCATATGACTTGATGGAGAAGAATTTTGTTAGCTTTGGTTGTTGAATAAAAGGAAAAATTTAATATTTCCTTCATTTTTATTACTCGCAAGGTTGAAATGTGCACAAAAATATAAGTGAAGAGAAAGATAGAGAGCGATCACATATATATTAATTATATCACATTTTGTATATTACTCATTAGTTTCAAGGTCGTCGAATAGGGCGTGAAAACGACCAAAACAGAATCCCGCTTTTTAGAGGAACAAATGGCATTACTCAAGGGACAAATTGTCCATCAACACATAAGGAGCCACCTCCAAAGGATAGTGGTTCTCCCAAATCTGTTCTACTCCAAAGGGAGTAAGTTTAGCTAAATGATGTGCCACATAGTTTTCGTCACGTCTCACATGAGACCAATGAAAAGATGAAAAACTAGAACAAGAAGATATAATGCTAGATAAAATGTTATCTAAATCCGAAAGATAGATGGCGTTCTTCGACAAGCGTGTAATAACAGACTGACAATCCGATTCAAGGATGATGTGTTGGAGCCCAAATCGTCGACACAACCGCACACCCCATTCCAACCCTTTTGCTTCAGCAACTTCAGGGGCCCAACGAGCACGAACCTTGCGAGTAGCGGTGAAAACCACCCTCCCTTCATCGTCTCTCGCTATGGCTCCAAGCCCAACCCAGCCATCCTCCGCCAAAGATGCATCCACATTAATTTTGTGCGTGCCTGCAGGAGGTAAACACCAAGTTCTCGAGCTAGCTGCAGCCTCTCGGGTTGGGCGCTTGTATAAAGCCTTGGCGTACTTGCCCCCTTCAGCGTAGCGTGTAATCCTCTGCATCAATACGTGGTTTGGTGTGTGCTTGGCATTGAAAACCATATTGTTCCTCTCACCCCACATACACCACAAAAGGAAGGCCCCTTTCACTCTCACTTTCCCATCGATACTCTGCCAGCTTTCCAAGATCTCGCACATGGTGCGATTAGCGTCCGCATCACAGCACATCCACTATCCATCCATAACCAATCCCACCGAGGACACCCAAATAGAGCATGATAAGGTGTTTCGGCCATTCCACAACCCCATGGGCATGTTGAGTCTTCCATCAGGTGGCGGTGGTGCAAGAGAGCCCGAACTGGAAGAGTATTGGTGCATACTCTCAAAGAAAGTGCCTAACTTTTGGGCTAACATCCAACCTCCAGATATCAACCCAAGCTCTATGAAAATTACCCAAATTACCTCCTTTCCCCAACATATATGCTGTTTTTACAGAATAATGCCCATCTTTCGAAAATCCCCAAGTGAGAACATCTTTAGGTGCTGGAGAGGTGAGAGGAATAGACATGATACATCTGATATCTCTCTCATTAAAAACAGATTCTATAAGCTCATGATTCCATTCCATGCACCGTTCATCGATCAAACTACTCACTTTTGGATACAAGGCATTCGACACTGTTGTGATGTGCCGTCCCTCATCGTCCAACACCCACGGCATCCCCCATGTGTCAACATCTCGGCCATCCCATATACGCCATAAACAACCTTCTTTAATCAAAGCTTTAGAGCTCCAAATACTTTTCCAAGAGAAACTACAAGAGTGACCAAGAAAAGAGTCAAGAAAGTCACAATTTTGATAGTATTTAGCCTTCATCACTCGCCCAAGAAGAGAGTTAGGATAGTGAATAAGACGCCAAGCTTGACGTCCCAATAGCGCATCATTAAACACAGCTAAATCTTTAAACCCCATACCTCCCAGACACTTCAATGTGCATCACATATCTGCCCAGTTCTTCCAATGTATCTTCCGTTTGCCACTTTCACTGCCCCACCAAAAACGAGCCATAGCTGCATGAATTTTCTGGATAATTAAACTTGGGAACTTGTAGACCCCCATCAGATAGGTCGGAATAGCCTGTATAACTGCCTTCAGTAACACTTCTTTCCCTGCTCTAGAAGACAATTTTTCTTTCCACCCTTGGAGTTTCTTCCAAATTCTATCCAGAAGAGAATCAAAAATTGCTTTTTTCGATCGTCCTGCAATAGAAGGGATACCAAGATACTTTTCATGTTTATCCACCCTGCGCATTTTAAGGATTCCCATAATAACTCCCTGCTGCTCTGAACTTACACCTTTACTAAAAGATACTTCCGACTTTTCATAATTAATTTTCTGTCCGGATGCTAATTCATAGAGGTTGAGAATATCAACTATTTCTGTGCATTCCTGTCGGGTAGCTCTAGTAAATAATAAGCTATCATCTGCAAAAAGAAGGTGGGAAATTTCTGGCCCACTGCGGCTTGCTCTAGCTCCATGAAGTACTTTCTCCTGAACTTTCAACTGAATCATCTTAGAAAAAACATCTGCAATCAGGATGAATAAATACGGGGAGAGAGGGTCCCCTTGTCGTAGCCCTCTAGCAGGAGAGACATCACCACAAACACCGCCATTGATAATGAAAGAATAAGTAACAGTAGACACACAGTTCATTATGAGATTCACCCACCTACCATCGAAGCCCATTGTGAGAAGCATTTTGCGAAGAAAGCCCCACTCCACTCTATCATACGCCTTGCTCATATCCAGCTTCATAGCAACAACCCCCTTCTTACTTTTATTGCGATGTTTCATAGAATGAAAAATTTCCAGAGCAATGAGAGCATTATCTGTAATAAGGCGCCCTGGAACAAAAGCACTTTGGTTCTCAGTAACCAAATCAGGGAGAAAATTTTTCAGACGCATAAGAATAGCTTTCGACACCAATTTGTAGAGAACATTGCATAATGTAATAGGCCGAAATTCCGAGGCAAGTTTTGGATCTTTCACTTTCGGAATGAGAGCGATATTTGTCTTGTTCAGCATAGCGGGAAAATGGGTTCCCTGCAGGATATTGCACACAAATGCAGTCACATCATCACCAATAATATGCCAAAATCGTTGATAGAAAATGGCATGCATTCCGTCTGGGCCAGGGGCTTTACAGGGGTGCATCTGTTGTAGAGCTGAATAAATTTCATCCTTATTAGTTGCTAATTACTTCCTCCACCAATGTTCGTCTGTTCCCGTGTCATCTCTATTATATAAAGGAAGGGGGAGCTATGGTGTCCCCCAATACATTTACTTAGTTACCCCATAGTAAATCAACTACTTTACCAAAAAAAAATGAAAGAAAATCAAACTCAAACATAACATAAAAAAATTAACAAAGAAAATTACATCAATCAAATATCTGATCAATCAATACACAATCAAGTAGTGAATCAAAAAGAAAAATATAATATATCAACAAAGTAAAATAATTTAATTAAAACAAAATACTTTGTTGATAAAAATATAAAAAATCCTTAATAAATCTGTTAACATTCTTCTATCGCTCAAGAGTTTTAATTTTAAAAATCTTGAAGAAAGTATAAATAAAATAAATAATAAAAGACAGGTTTGGTTAAGTGATATAGGCTAAATCAACAAAATTAGCTAGCCCAAAAAACATGTTTAATGTTCAAATTTTACCTTTATTTATGCCAAAAAAATTATAAATTATGTTCTAAAAAAAAGTGAAGCACGCATCGCGTGCATAAATTGTTACACTACATAGGGGAAGGGAGGAGGCTATGGGGCGTCCTCTATTAAATCTCTAAATTGTCCTTATAATGTTGAAATTTTAAAATCTATCGTTCAATATTCATACATACATAAATATCTTAATAAAATTAAAATTGTCCTTAGTTTTTTCTACAAACTCAATACAAAAGTCAAAATATTACACAATTATAAAAGACATCTCACAAGTATAACTGACAAAAATATTTATAATAAATTTTAATTTGTAATGAAAATAAAGAAATACAGAGTAAATAATTAACTAAATTGAGAAATTAGACGATTAATCCGGTAAAAGATAAAAAAGTTAAACAAAATAAAAGAAAATAAATATTTTATTATACTCAATATAATCATGATATTTTATTTTATAAAGGTAAGTAAAAAGAAGGTTAGGAGACCCTCCGCACGAGGGGAGCTCCAACCCGATCGTTTACAAAAATAGAATTAAGGGCGGAGTGAGTACAATCATCTATAGAAAACTGGGAATCAACTAGATGCCCGACATTAGCAATCCAATCTGCTGCTTTGTTTGCTTCACGGTAGACATGCCGAATAGTCGAAACTGACAGAGAACGCATGGGAGCTTGGATATCACGGATAATATGCGCAATCTGCTAAGGAGGAGACCACAGACACTTCACGGAGGTGATGACTAAAATATTATCGCCTTCAATGTGGAGGTGATGAAACTTGTGTTGGAGAGCTATGCGAAGACCTTGTTGAAGAGCAGTAGCCTCGACGACGAAAACAGAAGAGGAGCCTAGGTTGAAAGCGGAGCCAGTAATGAGGTGGCCACCGTCATCTCGAATGATAATACCTGCTGTTGCCGATGTTCCACTAACCGAACCATCAAAGTTGAGCTTGAAGAAGGAGGGGGGAGGCGGCTCCCAGGAGACCAGGATGGAAGAGGGATACACCGGAGGGTGGGGGTTGATGGAGCTGAGGAAGCAAATGGAGAAAGGGGAGCCAGCGGAATCGCAGAGATCCACCGCATTCGGCAAAGTCCATTCTGAAAATAGAAACTTAGCTTTATGCAGAATCCTGTAGAAATTAAGGGAATCGTTATGAAAGATAATAGCATTTCATTCCTTCCAGATACTCCAAAGGAGGAAAACAAATTTAATAGTGGAAGACCTATCACTTCTAATTTTGGATAAAGTAAGGTGCAGGGTAGGTAGAGGTAGTGAATGCGGGATCCACTCCTTTAAGTCTGACAGTTGCCAGAGGGGGAGGAGGGAAGGGCATCCCCCAAACAGGTGGTCGAGGGATTCAGTATAAGTAGTGCAAATAGCGCAGTGGGAGGAGGGAACAATATAATATTACGGTGGGCGAGAATAATACCTCTAACCCCAAGACTATTATGACAAATTTGCCACAGAAAAAGTTTCATTTGGGGGGAACGTCAAGGTTCCAGATCCACCGATGAGGCCATTTCTCAGCCGATAATGGCAATTTGTGGGCTAACCAGTTAGCGGTTTTAACCGTGAAGAGACCTGAGGAACTAGGACCATATCTGACATGGAATTGAGCGGTAAAGGAATGCCTTTAATCAAGGAGATAATGGAGTCTGGTAGCAGAATTTTAAGTTTGGCGATATCCCAAGTTCTATTAGGGAGGATGAAATCCTTCAAGCGAAGAGTGAGATCAACCTGGTGCTCTGATAGATTTAACTGTGTCATTAGGTTCTCTGTAGTACACCAGTTGTGAAGCCAAAACAGGATTTGACAGCCATCACCTATTTTCCATCTAATACCTTGTTGGAGAAGACTTTTTTGAATGAGAAATTTTTTCCATACAGGGGAGTCGTTCGGTTTTGGTTTGCAAGTGAAGAAAGATTGTCCCCTTAGATACTTTTGAGTTACCAGTTGCACCCAAAAATTATTTGGTTTCGTAATAATTTTCCAACCCAATTTAGCTATAAAGGCTTTATTCATGGGTAATGTCTGGCGGAGACCAAGGCCACCTTGTGATTTAGGCATGCAAATTTTATCCCAGGCAATGAGAGGAATAACGTTCTTATCCTTGTGCTGGCGCCAGAAGAAATTCCTGTGCAGAGCATCAAGTGATTTTGCAAGTTTGGAAGGAAGCATGGTGGAGGCACAAGTGTAAGCAGGGAGGGTTTCCAGATTACTCTGAATGAGGGTAAACCTCCCAGCTTTGGACAAAAAACCTGATTCCCAGAGGTTAATTCTTTGGCTTGTTTTCTGAATAATATGAGAAAGATCAGCTTTAGATGGGTAATGGCTACTAAAAAAAAGGCCCAAATATCGTTCGAGAGAAGAGTGAGGTAACATATTAAAATGGCTTGCGAGAGCCGTCTTTCGATTTGAAGGAACCTTGCGAGAGAAAATGACAGTAGATTTATGATAGTTTACTAATTGACCAGAAAGACCGTAGAATTCATCCAGGATAGCTTTAAGATTCCTACAGGCCGAGGTAGTTGCTTTACAAAAGAGTAGACTATCATCAGCAAACATCAAGCAGTGTATATTTGCCGTTCGGGGATGAAGTTTGAACCCGATACCTGAATTGCGAGAATGGCTCTGAATAGTTAGTTTGCGGATGAGTACTTCCATATAAAGAATAAAAAGGTAGGGATACAGCGGATCACCTTGACGGAGACCCCGTGAAGGCTTAAACCAAGGAGAAGGTTGGCCATCGACTTTGATGGAATAAGGGCCTATTCTCCCCAGCTTATTTTCAGTTCAGTTCAGTTCAGCTCCAATAAGTTCAGATCAGTTCAGTTCAGTTCAGCTCCAATAAGTTCAGTTCAGATCAGTTCAGTTCAGCTCCATTCTTTTATAATTATTTTGTTAAATATTACTTTTATGTTGGTATAATTTATTTTACTAATTACTCTTATTATTATTATTATTATTATTATTATTATTATTATTATTATTATTATTATTATTATTATTATTATTATTATTATTATTATTATTATTATTATTATTATTGTTGTTGTTGTTGTTGTTGTTGTTGTTTATATATTATTTTGTTTATTATAGCTTTACTCATTATTATTACTATTATTATTAGGAGGAACATGATTTAGGTCAAAGCACAAATAAACCCACTTTTTTTAGCCCATAAACCAATCAATCGCGTCAAGACGGTTTATGATGTAATTTTTGCGGTACAACCCAATCATTATTTTTATTACTAAATATTTATATATTATTAAATCTAATTATTAAAATAGTAATATTAATTTACTTCTTAGATATTATTGTTATTATATATCATCATCAAGTATTAATATATTAATACAAATAATATAAAATTATTATTATTATTAATTATCATTATTATCATTAATTATTATTATTAATAATTTATGATTATTAATATTATTTATTTATAACTATCATTTAAAAATATCCAAATTATTATTATTATTATTATTCATTATTATTACTTATCTTTATAATTATTATTTAATATTCATATTATTCTTGTTTAAAATATTATTTATATATTTATTACATTCAATTCAATTCAATTCAATTCAATTCAATTCAGTTCAGTTCAGTTCAGTTCAGCTCCAATAAGTTCAGTTCAGTTCAGTTCAGCTGTTTAATGCCGAAGAGAACAGACCCTAAGAAACAGAACTAACACATTACAACGCTGTTAATTGATATACAACCTTGACCGACAAAATTTATACTTCTTTGTTACAGTATAGTCTTGAACAATAACTAACATAAAGTACATACTTCATTACTTCCATAAACAAATCAGTGAGTACTAGTGTACTACTAGTAGATAACAAAAGCTCAAGACGTAGCTTGTGCTCAACTCTAGCAGTAGCGCAGTATTAGAACACCTGAATAGCTGACCCGAGTAGTCAATAGTAGACTTGTCAATAAAATGATCCTTCACTTCTTCAATGTTTAGGTTAACTTTTATCATAGAAGAATACTAAATGCATCAGTAATAAGTCAAATCACATAAATATTTACTCCACTAAAACTGGTTTTACACTGCTATAATCTAATACTCCTATTTACTGAATTACTGAACCTAGCTACTAAGTTACTCTGTGGGGGCGGCCGGAAAGTGTGATTGGACAGAAAACATTTGTGGGAGTCGGCAAAATTATAGTCCTAAAAATACAAAATAAAGCAGCCGAAAAATGAAAAAGAAAAAGGAAACATCAGTTCATACATATGAGATGGACTTGATATTATTGCTGATTTGATCGCCTGTGCTTCTTGTGCTTTGAAAATTCTTTTTTAGAATATTCGACGGCGGCAAAAAAAAAATAATGACACAATTTAGCCAATTTCTTTCTCCTTCTCTCTTTATTTTAGAAGTTAATTAAATTAAATGTAACCCCACAGTCCGTCAGTCCCACTGCAAATTGCAATTACCACCACCCCAAGGCCCCCACACTTGAATATCCTTAACCCTACTGCCAACTCTACTATTGTGGATTTTTGCCTTTTTGGTAGGGTTTTTAGTTGAGTTGAATAGTTCGAAGTCGATTCGGTTAACACTTAATTTAAGATGGCTCAATTTGAGTTGAATTCAGCTTGATAAATAATAACTAAGTTGAGCTGGTCTAAATCCGAATTAATATGCTCATGAGCTGCTCGATATATTTTTAGTCATTGCATAATGCATACACGTTCTTTGTTATTTAAATTGCTACACTTCATATTCTCGCGTAATCTAATACATTATTTTGATCAATAATCTCTTTAGTTACACATAGCGAAAAACATATAAAAATTCGATATTATGAAAAACATGCATTTAGATGAATCAAACATGTGATCACTCGATTATGTTATTTTGTATACATAAGGAATACCAAATAGAATAATGCTAGTTGATGAATAGTAATTACTGTACAAGCGTAAAATCTAAAAAGTTTGGAGGAAGTATATATATGACATGCTCTGCACCCAACCAATAGTTGATATTGTTTTGGCTACTAGTCAAAGCAAGTCTAGGCTGCTTGGGTGCACCCGAATCATATAAAATAATACAAATAGTATATGAAACTTTATTGCAAATTGAGGGTGACTATTCAAGTATATCTGCTCGCGAGCAACTCGAGCTAGATAATTTCAAGCTCGATAAGAAATAGCTTGACTCCATAACTTAGTGAGTCAAGTCGAGCATGTGTCAGTCCTGTTATCGACTCGCTCGTTAAACACTCCCTAGCTCTTGGTTTTCTTATGATATTGGTGGATATATGTAGATATCTATATGCGAAATAAAGAGTGGTGAATCTCGTTTCAACTGATGTTACAAGAAGGTCCTTATAAGCTGATTTAGATTTTTTTTTCTTGCTAATCTTCAAAGCATGACCAGCTTAGTTGTAATTGTTATGGTAAAATGGTATCTGCTAGTTGTTGCAGTATTGGTTACCTATTAAAAAATAACTTTATGAATAATTATTGCCATGAGGTAATCTAGATGTGTGTTGGTTTAGTAGATGACACACGGACTACATATTCTAAAAACCTATCTTTATCCCAAAACTCAATTATTTTATCTTCTTTAAAATAATACTTTTCTCACTAAAAGTTACCTCTACTAAAAATGGCAAAAGAAATTGATTGAAATTGGCTTATGAAAAAACCAGGCCTCAACCACTTAGCAAAAGAACCCTGATTTATAGTCTTGTTACCGGCATAAAACAAAGAAACTGAAGGTGACAAAACGTCACTTTTTATCATTAGAGTTTGAACTAGATCAAATCTCTAAAGTAGTTCAAAAATTGTTACGACCATGCCCTTAAATATATACAAATATATTAAAAAGCGTTTCTATCAAAGGAACGATGCACATGACACTCTTTTCGAACTTTTAATATAAATGTTCATTATCTCATTAAAATTTACTAACAATATATAACTACTAAGAATAAAAAACATGACCTTTGAAATAAAATGTGAGAGTTTAACCACCAATCTACTGTAATTTCAATTTTTATTGTTTCAGACTAAAATATAATAAAATCTTATAATTATATGTAACTATAAAGACATAAACAAGTCTTTTGATCTCTAACACTTTTATTAAGGTAATAGTATTCTCTTACCTTAATTCCATTAACATTGTTATTTTTATACCCAACTCCTTGGAATTTTTTTAAAAAATATCTTATCATGCTGTAACGTCTATTTTTCAATTTTGCACAAAGAAAAACAACAAAAAGCTAATTTCAAAACTTATGAATAACAATCTATACAAATATATTAAAAGGCGTGCGAAAACAAGAAACTGTGCCACGTGGCGCTCTTAGCTTCCTATGGAGTTTTAGTTCATGTAATCCATGTACACTAAAAAAATTAAGAAATTGCATAGTATAAGGTTTGATCTCGAGACCTCAAGTACATATACTAAAGTTCTAACCACTAGACTAAGTTGTATTTAGTGTTATTCTCATAAAGTATTATATTAACAAATGAATTTTTTTCTTACCCGGGGCATAGCCCGAGCCTAATAACTAGTATATATATTAAAAAGTGTTCGTAAGCAACTCTGTGCACCACGCGTCACTCTGCCTTTAGTTGTTCATTCAATGCCATCATGATCTATTAAAAAAATCAGAAATATGCTCCATACAAGATTCAATCATGTGATTAGGGG
Source organism: Beta vulgaris subsp. vulgaris (assembly GCF_026745355.1). Classification (NCBI taxonomy): domain Eukaryota; kingdom Viridiplantae; phylum Streptophyta; class Magnoliopsida; order Caryophyllales; family Amaranthaceae; genus Beta; species Beta vulgaris. Next base: position 45,066,404 of record NC_079203.1, read on the forward strand.
TGAAAGTTATTCGGATAAAATCCAAATCCAATCCAATCTGAATTAGTAATTTGGATCAGATTCGAACTGTGTTCGGATTGGATTGAATTTTTTGAAAAATTGGATTTTCGAATCGGATTGGATTGAGGGTAATTGATCCAAAATCCGATAATATAGCCGAATAGCAATATGCCTTGTATTATGTATTTGGATTGGGATTAGGTAATTAACTGAATTTTTTTTAAAAAGCTTAGTCCATAGCCCAATAGGTGTATCACTTCAACCATTCTCCTAAAACCCAAACAACACTTAATTCCTCATTTCCTAAATCTATTAGGCTGTTGTTGTGCTTAATTTATTTCATTGAAAAACTAGAGTTTTAGAAAATCGAATTTTCGGACCGGATCCAATGTAGAGTATGAAAATTCAGATTGGATCATATCAGATCCAAACTCTAATCAGTTTGGATTTGAATTGAAAAATTGAAATCCAAAATTTGTTCGGATCGAAAGGGATTAGGCCCTAATCTAAACCATACACCGAACTTTCACCCCTAAATGTGATCTCAAGTTAAGATACTAAAGTTCTAACCAATAAGCTATGCAACATTAAATGATTTTTTTTTTTTAATATGAAAATGCCAAAGAATCACCTAGGACTAAAAACTAGTTTGTAATTGTAACTAGTCGGGGAATTGCCTGGGTCAAAAGTACTAGTTTAAAATTCTAATAGTCGTATATGACTACTACTATTTACTATTATTATTATTATTATTTAATTAATTAGTTAATTACAATGTATTATTTAACGTTTAGTCATCCTCCCTTACTGTTAAAACAATTAAATTCAACAAATCAATTAACAAAATCAAACAGAGTCATCATGTGAATACTAATTTTCTTTAAACCCATGTAAAGGACAGGTCAAAGAATGAATAATACACAAAATTTAATGGTTGTTTGGTTAATATGAGAAAACATGGAAAATGAATATATCTATGAATTGAAAACTTGCTGAGTTGTTTGGTTGACAACAAAATAGCAAAATGAAGGATATAGAAATTCATATGAATTTTGAGTTCCCACAAAATAGAAGAATTTACTTACCTAGGTTCTACTAGGTAAGTAGAAATTCTCTTGGGAATTCACTTTTACCATTGTCAACCAAACGATTTAACCAATTTCCCATAAATTTGATTAACTAATTTATTTTCAATGAATTGCAGTTTCATGAGAATTTTGACTTGCCATATAAACCAAATTACCACTTATTATTACTATACCTATTGTTATGGGATTCTTAGCATTTTTTGGTTTTGATGAGCATAATTCATTTTTTCGTTGGTTAATATGTATGGCTATTAGATAGATAAGATATAGACCATATAGTCTCTCATAAATGTGAAAGATTTATATAACAAGCGACCAAATACTTGAAATTTTAAAGTATGTGATCTATATACCGTTTCCTTCGTAGTTCTTTAATTGACTCTTTTAGAAATCGTATTGCACAAAACAACAATACCATTGGGATACAACGAGAAACATTGACTTTGGCTATGTTTAGTTCACCTTATTTTTGCTTATTTCAGATCTAATCAGATCAGAAAAAATAAGTTCAGATCAAGCTTATATTTAAAAATCACTATATCTTTCATTACATATTAGTAAAAATTATAATAATTGAATATTAATAAAGTACTCATTGAGACGAATCAAACAAGATCCCACATGACTATATTTTTCCTTATATATTGAGAAAAATCTAAAAGATAAGATCGTATTATCAGATCAGTTCAGATCAGATCATATCAGATCAGATAAGTTCAGATTAGAAAATTTCAGGTGAACTAAACATAGCCTTTGTTTGTTATACAAAGTTAGAGGCAATCTGCAAGGGTCCGACCCGAAACGACGGGTTTTGGGCATAATTTTCCACCTCTTGATTCAAGCCCGGCTTGATTTTTGGGCAAACAAGGCAGGTCATGGGTAACCCAACTTCGAAAAAATACACTAAATTTTGACCCTATTCGAAAACGTCCCGAAAGGCCTGATTGCCCCAGCCCGGAATAGTAAGTTTTGGCACGGAAATTTTGGCCCAATGCTTTGGTCCACATGGACCATTTTAGCCAAATCTCGGCCCGACCCGACCAAAAATCACCTCTATAGAAAATCAATTGACAAGAATGTGTGTTTTTTGTATTTGTCTAATTAGTCCAAGAGAAAAATATTTCTAGCAATTACTAGTTAGTACCTCGATAACATTATATGTCGCCACACTATCTCTATTTAAATATAGTTATCCAAAAATACATGTCTTTTGATTTAAGAGTTACTTTACTATTTAATTTATTAGTTTTTTTAGGAGAATTAACATTATAAGTTCCTATCAAACAAAAAATCTTTACTAATATATTAAGAGGTGTTCATAAAAAAATTTGTGTGCCTGTGACACTCTCCTCTAAGGCTCTAATGCAAATGCTTTATTTCAAGTAAAACCCTCAATTTAAAAAATAATGTTGTACAAGGTATCAAACACGTGACCTTGTAACGAAAAGTGAAAGTTTAACCACACCATTGTTTAGTATTTCAAAATAAAATATCATAAGGTCTTATAATTATATCTCATTAAAAGCTATACAAGCAAGTAGTTAGATACCCAACCTTTAATTTTATGATAATAACAAGATACTATTATAGACATAAACTCTTACTCAAATTTCTTGTCGAAAGAATTAAGCTATTGCTTTCATCACCAAACTTTTAAGGGTTTATTTTTCAAAAACCCTGCATGCAATTCAGTTACATATCATGCCATTACGTCAATTTTTCCTTACATGACAAAAAGTTACGAAAAAGTAACAACCCGGATCATCGCCCGGGACACTCACTAGTTATTAATTATACCTCGATAACATTATAGTCTCTAATTATAATCAAGCAAAACCATTGATTGATGAAATATCAAATTTTATTTTCCATGTTCTTCTTCTGTCAACCCAAAAAATCACGCAATATTGATGTATATATGCAAGCTCACGAATCACCATGAGTTAATTTAAGAAGAAGTTTACATAGAATTCTCTTTGAATTTGGAGACATGATTTCCTTTATGAAAAAAGATCTCTGCCTTTCAGATGACTCAATTAAGCAAATCCAATCATTTGCAAGACAAAATCATATATGTTACAAAAAGTAAATAGATGTTCTCTCATAATTGTCAACATTAACCAGCAACTTGTAACTTTTGGAACCAAAATGCATCACAAAAACTTTGGAATTGTTAAAAATGTGACAACATCTTGGTTAACAGATATCTTAGAGTGCATTAACCCAGCAAAGTTGAAAGCTCTTTACTAACATGCATGATCTCGTAGTTTGAGATTCTTAATTGAAGAAGCCCTTTATTTTGTTATATAACACGAGGGCTTCTGATTTATAAATCTCTGCCTAGTGCCTAATGCCTAATGCCTATATATGCATATCTTGTAAGTTGTAAGTTGTAAGTTGTAAGTATAAGCTTGACATATATCCCTGTCCAATGAAACGGAAAACTGAGTTCCAGCTAGAGCTAGGTATTCAAGGTGCATCAGTGCATGGGAACGAAGTCTTTCGAATACTGTTAAGCCCATATATATTGTAAATAGTGTATTTAGCTTGGGCCACTGTTTAAGGCCTAGTATTTATTTCCTAGGATTGTATATATACTCTGATTCTTACGTTAATACGATAAAGGGAAAATTAATTCTGACATGGTATCGGAGCCTCTATACTCTAAACCCTAAAATCTGATTTTTTTTTTTTCCTCCTCCCTTTCTAATCGATCTCCTTGATCAATCATGGTGGATGATGACAAAATTGATCCTTCCTCCCCTTTCTACCTAGGCTCTGGTGATCAACCAGGTAATTTAATCACTCATGTCATTCTAAAGAGTGATAATTATTTGGCTTGGTCTAGAGCAATTACTTTATCCTAGCTTGAAGTCTAGAAAAAAATTCGGTTTCCTAGATGGCACCATCTCCAAACCGACTGCAAAGAAGAAAATTCTTGACTGGGAAACAGTCCATTCTATGCTAGTGTCGTGGGTATTGAGGGCTATAGAACCAAAGCTTAAATTGCTATACCCTTTTTTGATGATGCCCAAAAGTTGTGGGCTTATCTTGAGATGCGATTCTGTGAGGTGAGTGGTCCTCTTCTTCAACAACTTCGTTCCTCAATAACTAATTGTCGTCAGTCCAAGTCGACGTCTATTGAGGATTACTATAATACCTTGATGGGTTACTATGATGATTTGCTTCGCCTCAAGCCCCCACATGGTTGTACATGTGCGGCGTGTACTTGTAATGTCGCTGCCAAGTACGAGCTTGATCGAGAAGAGGAGCTTGATATTATTGCAAAGTCCGGCTTACTTGGTGCTCGTCCGGCGAGTTTTCCTATCGAACAGAATCACACTTTGGCTAAATCAGATTCTCCTTTTTTTGATGATCCTGAGCGGTTTCGACGTCTTGTTGGCCGCTTGATTTAATTACTTGTCCTTCACACGTCCATATTTATCTTATACGGTTCACATTCTTTCACAATTCATGCAGCAGCCACGGCAGGACCATTAGGAGGCTGCCCTTCGTATGGTGCGCTACTTGAAGGGTTGTCCGGGACAGGGTATTCTTTTGAACTTGAATTGTGACTTGCAATTGACAGGTTGGTGTGACTCGGATTGGGCTAGTTGCCCTTTGACAAGAAGGTCGCTTACTGGTTGGTTGGTGTTTCTGGGTGTTTCTCCAATTTCTTGGAAAACCAAGAAACAACACACTGTTTCCCGTTCTTCTGCGGAGGCCGAGTATCGTTCTATGGCGGCTATTACATCGGAATTAAAATGGCTCAAAGCTTTGCTTCTTAGTTTGGGTGTTCGTCACCCGCGTGCAGCAATGGATTTATTTTGTGATAGTCAGTCCGCACTTTACATAGCCAAAAATCCTGTATTTCATGAGCGGACCAAACATATAGAGGTGGATTGTCACTATGTACGTGATGCGATTCAAGATGGTCTTCTTAATCCGTCTTATGTGAAGACAACCGAGCAACTAGCGGATTTGTTTACTAAGGCTTTGGGTAAAAGTCAATTTTTGTATCTACTAGGCAAGTTGGGCATTTGTGACTTGCATGCTCCAACTTGAGGGGGGGTGTTAAGCCAATATATATTGTAAATAGTGTATTTAGCTTGGGCCACTGGTTAAGGCCTAGTATTTATTTCCTAGGATTGTATATATACTCTGATTCTTACGTTAATACGATAAAGGGAAAATTAATTTTGACAAATACCATTTACTATTGTTGAATCTGTTTTTTCGAATATATATAGCCTATAGGGCGATATTAGAAGTGATGGCAAACACGTTGTTTATATTGATTCAATAATAATAGATGTAATTTAGTTTAATTAGGTCTATTTAACTCAACTTGTTTCAGGTTTAACTTGGGTCATGATCGGGTACTTGATTAATAGTCTTATTTATGTTAAAGAATAAATCAAGATCAGTCATTTCAAATTAAGTTTAATTTATTCCATTTAGGGAATTATTAGGTCATTATGTGTAATTCTCAACAATTTTTATTAAGACTCTACTCGCTTATACAATCACTAACTTAACAAACACTCATTTTTTTAGTGGTACCATTTTGAATAGTGTTTATAGAACTACTACAATAATCTTTTCGGTTCTCATTCATTTTTTATAACTAATTGTGTAGAATACCTATGCTGGAGAACTACTCTAACATTAGCTAACCACTTAACACATAAAACATCGATTTCCTCCAACATGCTCTAGGTCCAAAATGTTTAAAAAATGTAATTTGAACAACAATGCAATATTTTGTTGCCACCTTTCCCACTATACATTTCCATTTAAATGCAACTTGTCTCGTCTACTAATTTCCAAGTGAGGTTTACAGTGACGGTCAGTCACTGTTAACGAATTCGCACTAAAATTTACGTTCCATACAATTGACATATTTTAGTACAACAACCACTCAAAAAGGAAAAAGAGTACTTATACATAAAGATCACGGTGAGTCGAACCCAATACCTTCTAATTCGAAGGCGCTTGCGCTAATCAACTACGATACGCGGTTAAATTTGCCTTGTTGTTGTGTGAATTTTTGTTATGGCATGTTATTTACCTTTCGTATTTACCATATGTCGGCCGTGTTTATACGATCTTTTTTTACTTCTTTCTTCCTCCCTACTTCTTACTCCATAAACACCACCTAGATACCATTATCACCATCTCCCGCTAGCCCCCACCCCCACCTTTGTAGCCTACCTGACTCGCAACCCCCACCCTCTTTACCCCCGCTGCCTTCCTTTCCTCTCCCCCTTTCCCTCCCTCGCCCTTCCCCCACCTCCTCTCGCTTCGCACCGCCCAGTCTCCAACCCCCGCTAGATCCTCCCCCACACAACCCCCCCCCCCCACACACAAAGCCCACCCACCTCTTTTTCTTCTTCCTCTTTTCCTCCCCTGTTTTGAGATCCTGTTTTTTAAGGGTATTCATGGAGGTTCTGAAATATTTTTCCGTACATTTCCACCATGGTGGAAACAAAATTTTGCTTCGGCACATATTAAAAAATTCTAAATTTTTAAATATTTTCAGGTAAAAAAAATAAAAATATTTATCAAATTATACAGACGGTAAATATTAAATCCTATTTTATATTACTTTCTCTAATTGGAAGAAATTAACATACAAATTTCAAAAATTATTAATCCATTTTTATTTCAATTTGAACTTACGGTGAAATATATGTGAGCACTGCTATTTAGTGTCACAATTAATAGATTGGAAACTATTAGACGTAGAGTGCATTTATTGTATATCTAGATGTATTCTGTACATGATATATGTAAGACTATTTTATATATACTTATTTTAAATTCTCCTTATCGTGGAAAATTTTGCATATTTAATTCTATTTTAAAGGACTTCAAATGAGCAATAAGCAAAAAAATAAAATTAGCTTTAATTTGAGTATATCAGGCTCACGTGTATGATGAAGTTGCGATCAGACGTTAGATAACATGAGAAAGTTGCAAAAAGAATACAATGACTTAATCTACACTTGTATTAATTTTGTGTTTGAGAATAATGTTTCATTAAAATATAAATATGGGATAAGGTTTATAGATGTATATATAATGGCTACTAGGCAAATATTGCAGGTATTTAAAAATGGATGAAGTAATTGTCCAAGTCAAATCAAACCAAATTAAAGGTGAACAACCGTTGCTAAAGTCATTTTAAGATGGCTTATAATTGTTGTTTTGTTGATGTATTGTTGTAAAAAAGATACCTATTATCGAAATACTCCCTCCGTCTTATAATATAGTGCCTACTTTATTTTTTATGAGTCAAATTTTATAATCTTTGATCGAATATTCTCATTTGTATATATAAAAAAACATATTCATGTGGGTTGTTAGATTCGTCTCAATGTGTAGTTTTTTTATATCAACTTTTTATATTTTTTATTAATACGGAATTGAAAATATTAAAGGTCAAAGTTACATCTAAAAAACCGTGTAAAAAAGAAACAAACACTATATTATGGAACGAAGAAAGTATCTTTATATTTTTTCCTCTACTGCTCTCTTCTTAACTAACAACTAATTTTACCAGATACTAATTGTTTTATTTTATTTTAACAGCTGATATATGTCTTATAATGAATAAAAAAATTAGTCAAATTTATTAGAAACATGATGATTTTGAAAACTGACAACTAAAAAGTGAAAACCACTTTTTTTGATTTCCTGTTTTTGGTTTTTAATTTTCAAAAAAACTGAAAACTAAAAACGATAACGAACGGGCCCTAAGATTTATAATTTGTTTTTATCAACTACTCCTCCCCGACGGGATGTCAATCTTTAGTCAAAATGCATAAGATAGGAACCATAATACATCAGTAAAGGTGAATACTTATAATTTACAATATTTCTTAAGAAAAGGTAGATCATATTATACTTTTAGTATCCACATCCACGAAAAATTACTTGACAAAAAACTTATGCAATTAAAAATTTATGCACCTCCCCTCAAAAAAAATATTATGCACCTAACTTCTAATATTTGCCTCTCTTTATAGATACTAGCAATTTACGCATGCGATGCGTGCCTCATTTTAAAAAAAAAACAAATTCTAGTTTTTTTGGGCATTAGCAAGGGTAAAATTTGATCCATAATCCCAAAATTGTAACCGGAAGTATAAACTAATTTCAGTTTTTTTCCTTGTCTAACTTCTAAATTTGTTTTCACACATTGATATTTAAAATTTTCATCATTTAAATCTTGTCCTTTTCTAAATTTTAACACTTTGAGCTTCAATTATATTTGAAATGAAATTTTAAATTTTCATACACAATTTGATATTGTAATTTTTTTTAGAAAAAAAAAATCGTTACTTTTCGCAAATTAATGTAGTTTTTTTTTCTAAAATGATTTTTGCAAGAGTTGTTCGCAAAAAGTTTGATATTGTTTTTTTTTCAAAATTTATTTCTGAACATGGATTTTTTGCAAAAGTTTTGGGCAAAAATTTTAATATTGGCATTTTCTAAGAAAAAACTAAATTTATTTTATATGAAAATGAATTAAATTTAAGTCTGATTGTATAAAAGCCCTTTTGAACTCATTACTATCATCTCCATTTTTTTAACTACATAACAGTCGACTAAGTTGTTATTGTTTATTTCACTAATGTGAAATAATTTTGAAGGTTAAAAGAATTATGTACCTTTTTGGGAGTTCTCAAATTGCCGATGGATGAATGTGTGATATCGCCGTTAAAATCTTATGTTTTTCTCAGATTTGTGTTTATAGGTAACTTTTGTGAGTATGTAATTGTGAATGGTTCTTGAGAATAGTGATTTCTAAGCAAATTTTTGTAAATGTATTGACATTCTAGGTTATTAGTTTTAGTTTATATGTTAATTTTAAGTTTTAATAAAGTTTTCTGATTATTTGAGTGACTTACGCGATTTTTATAACGTGATTTTCTCAATTGTATGAGTGATTTGTAAAGTTTCTTCTTTTAAGTGATTTGTGAATGAGTGTTTTAAATTAATTTTCGTTAGTTTTCTTTGAGTGTCGATTTTGATTTTGACATTCCTTTTGTAATTTAGAAATGGAAGAGGGACAAAATAGGCATTTCAAAATAGGACACCATTGCTCCTCCCTTCCCTTATATAATAAAGATGATAAGTTGGACTTGAAAAACTAACGATGTATGCAACAAATTTTGTGGTTCAAGGCCCATGCTTCTCACAATGTTGGATCCAGCCAATCCATATATTCGGGTCGGGTTAGCCCATGTGCAGTCAGAGACTGCTTCCTCACAATTTCAGTTAAACCCTAAAAAACCCTTCATTTCATAGTTTCAGTTAAACCCAGAAAAATCTTATTCTGATCATATTGTCAGTGAGAGAGTGAAGAGAAAGCTTGACGATTTGGTGGGTGAAATTACAAAATAATGGCTCAATTGCATGCTTTTTCTGCTGCTTCTCCCACTAATTCATTCTTCAATTCCCCTAAAATTTCAGGTAATTCTTCAATTCCATTAATTTTTTTAAAATTTCATTTCCTGGGAATTCTCTTAATTTCTAGAATTGGAAATGTCGAGAAAAGATTTCATCTGTTTAGTTTTTTTTATCACCTTTCAGTTTTCATTGCCGAAGAAACTGTAATGTGAAATTCAAAATTTGAGATAAAAATGAATGATCAAAAGTTAGAAACTTTATTGAAAAGGTAGGATATATGTAGATGTTGTTTCGTTTGATGTTTTATTATATATATGTAAGTTAGTTTTTCTGTACATGCAGCATGTACAAAGGTATGCTGCTTAAGAAGATGGTCTTTGAATCCCAAGGTATTTGAGTTTGCTTTCTTAGTCTGATATTTAGCTGATTTTATGCCATTGCTATTCTTAATTAAAAGATCGTGATTTTACTTTATGTTTCCTTGCATTTTTGCTAATTGTTTTTTCTGAGGCACTGTATTTGATTTTGGGTGTTGGGTGTTGGGTTATGTCAGTTGGGTGCAAACTTGAGTGAATTCTGTGGCAATGCAGTTGTTCAAAACAGCAGGTGCATTAGTGAAGTTCAGAAGAAACAAGGTGAGCTGATTATTATGCAAATTGTTAAATCTTTTGACATGTACATTTTGAAAAGATAAATATTAGTTAATTAGATTCTTCTTTTTTCCCCTGTCGGTTTAGTAAAGATTGGACAGATATGGTGCAATGTTTTATCATGTAGGTAGTTTCTGGTACATCATTATATTTGAACTTTTTTGCTCCATTACTAGTTGCTAGTGGAGCAGATGTTTTGATTTATATGCATATCAGAAGGTAGATCCAATTGTCGATTTCATTACCAATAATTGGATATCAAACATAGTGGATTCGTTATGCATGCAAAACTGGTCAATGTAGCAATAGGATGAGAGGAATTGCCAACTGAAGAAGTGTTAGTTTGCTATGAGGTCGAACTATGAGCGGAGGCCTGAAACCTGCCCTGTTTATCCTTTTCCTTAAATAGCTGTTTTTTCACTTGTATATGATGTGATAGCCCAGCTTCTTGGCAACCTACGGGAAGCACTTGGTTACGAACTTATCTTTTCTTATCTTAAATGGTTGGGTGCTTTGTTAGATTTGATTCTATGCCTTAACTTTTGTAATTGCAATGCCCAATGACTCGAGATGTCTGATACAGCTATCAAAGCAATCCTATCAAGTGACAAAGAGGTAGAAACCAATGGTAGAGGGCTACGTGGTAAATTAAATAAAGTGGTTCTAGCGTACAGTGGTGGCTTGGACACATCAGTAATTGTCCCATGGCTGAGGTATACTCTGATTCCTATGTGTATAAATTTGATTTTAGGGTTCTTGCTTGTTTAACTTGACTAAAAGGTGCTGAGAAAAAGAGAAAAAGAGAAAAAGATGAGGGAAATAGAAATTTTAAAGAGGACATATCTGCTTTACTTGCTGCTGTACAGCTGATCCAGTAAATGCTAACAAACTCTAACTGAAATTTACTGGTTAAAATAACTAAACTAGTCATCAATGCTTGACTGTTACTTGTAGCTAAGGAGTGAGTTACCGTGTCAAAAAGTATTATTGGAAATGGTTTGACTCTTGAATGTGGGTAGCCATGAAGATTGGCTTGTAGATCAAATGTCTTGAATCTTGAATGTGGGTGGCCCTTAAGATTGGCTTGTAGATCATCTGCTGTCTAAATTTTACCCTTTTCCTTGAGCAAGTGGAAAACCTTATAACCCTTGAATACTTTAGTCAACTTTATTTTTACAACCATTTCTGGTAAATGTGGTTCAGGTTGTTTAGCTTCTCTTGTCTTACGAAGTAGATTTTGAGGCCCTAGTGGCGGAACTGACGGCCGAACTGTGTACTTTTGACCCAAAATGTTAGCCATTTCACTTTAAGTTACTGCTGTCTTATAAATTTGTAGTGTTATTCTAGTGTCTAACAATGATGAACTGACTGACTATGAACAAAAGTACAAAACAGTGCATACTGCATATTGAAGCCTTTGAACAGTTGCAGCTAGTGGCAAAGCTTGTGGTCAAATTTAGAGGCTTTTATCATCAGTCGCCTCTTTTTGGAGGGTGGGGTGGGGGGTGGGGGGCTTTTTGGGGGTAACCTTGGATCTTTAAATTGGACTCCTGATAACAATAGTGCGTCAAGAGACTCTCCTCCCTTTTGCTCCTTTATCTCACTTGATGACTCTCTGTTTCTTATATAAGGTTTTCTTCAAATTTCTGCATATACTGAGAGTAGTTGTTCTCTGTTCCAGGGAAAATTACGGCTGCGAAGTTGTTTGTTTTACAGCCGATGTTGGCCAAGTATGTCGCTGGTTTACTACTTTTGCTCTTTTTTCTGGTTTTGTTCTTTCACTAGAACTTATTGGCCATTATCTGAAGTTGCATGAACTAATCTGAACTTGTTATTCTTGAAACTTTTCTAAGGCATAAAGCTTAAGTATGGGCAATGTCAACAAAGTTGGTTGACCTCATAATTTACTTATTATTAGGTTAATGGTATCACTGAAAATAATCATTTTATGTATACAACTCAAATACAACGTCATTGAGTTAGTTTCCTAATAATAAAACATATAAGGACATCCTTACAAAATATCATTTTCAAGTTTCATATCTAATTTATTCTCCCTTTCGATGTGCTATCTTGTTGAAAAAGCTTTAGAGTTTGTGCTCAAATATTGCTGGATTTGTTTCTGCTTAAGGTGAAGAAATGCAAGGGCAACAACTTTACTTTTCTAGGCAGTAGTCTATGTAACTTGTTTTCCCACAAATATGTATGCATTTGAACACATGGCTTTAAAGTTGGTAACTTATTCAGAAAACAATTCTTATTTACTCAGGTTATATTCTTAACACTCTTTTTTCTTTTTCCTGGCCAACATTCTTTTCTTCTCCTTCGAACGCCATTATAGCCTTTTTCCTAGTGAGGAAAATGAAAGGGTGTTGTGTTAATGCAATACTTTTCTTTCCAGAGTATTTATTCAATGATAATGTGCCTGCATGGTATATTTGATTGACATTGTTATTTCTTTAGTGAATTTTGTGCAAGCTATCCTTTTCTTGTTCTGCGATTATTTTATTGAGTGTCTTTTTCCTAATTCAGGGGCTACAAGAATTAGAGGGTTTGGAGCAAAAGGCAAAGGCTAGTGGAGCGTGCCAATTAGTGGTGAAGGATTTGAAAGAGGAATTCGTCAAAGATTACATATATCCTTGCTTGCGTGCGGGTGCCATCTATGAGAGGAAGTATTTGCTTGGTACTTCAATGGCTCGTCCTGTCATCGCAAAGGTGTGCATATGAGCTAGCCTCGCGATCTGACGCTTAGTGCCCCTTGCCCCCTTTTTCCCCACTAGATTGACCTCAACAAAGTAGACTATTATCTGTTAGTAGTTAGATTATGTGCATGGAAATATCAACAATTCATAAAGAATTATATTTATGCCTTTTCTACTATCTCTCCAGGCTATGGTGGATGTTGCTAGAGAAGTTGGAGCTGATGCTGTTTCTCATGGGTGCACTGGAAAAGGGAATGATCAGGCATGATATCTTCTTTCCATACAACATGAGATGAGATCTGTGTTCCATTCTCTCTCTGATCAAATCATTTTTATTTATTCCAGGTCCGTTTTGAGCTTACATTCTTTGCTCTTAATCCTGCCCTCAATGTTGTTGTCCCATGGAGGGAGTGGGACATCAGAGGAAGAGAAGATGCTATTGAATATGCCCAAAAGCATAATGTTCCTGTTCCTGTAACAAAGAAATCTATTTATAGCAGAGACAGGAATTTATGGCACCTTAGCCACGAGGTACTGTTCTCATATATTGTATCCTCTCATGTCTACATATTTTAGAGGCCTCATGTTAGAAAATGTTCTGGAAGGGTTACTGGATAGCAGTTCCATAGTTACACTAGGTGAGCTGCATAATCATGATGCTAGATTGTTGGTGGAACACCCGTGCTGCTTACTCCAATAATATGAAAAGTAGAGTTCTAGTCACACAGTGAGCTAGCTTATATGGTTTATCAATTTATACTTCTATTAAAGTAGATCTTCCTCTGTGGGAACATATAAGGTATTTATGTCGATTATTAGTCATTCTACAGTAGCAATGAAACAGTAAAAGCCATCTATTATATCAATGTAAGGCTGTAGGTCATTGATCATTAATGTGGGATTTGTCCTGTAACAAAACTTAAATTTAGGTTGGTATATCCCAACAAAAAACACTTAGTGAGGTATATCCCCACAAAATGCCCTATTACCCTGGTATATCCCCGCAAAAAGCTCAATTATACTACATGAAGTATTACACAATAAGCCATTGAAATCAGTGGCGGATCTAGAAATTAGGTCATGTGGGTAATCGCTTGAAAAAAGGACCATGACTAGTTGATGAGAAATTTTACAGCATAAGTTCAAATTTCAACTACAGTCAATAGTTAAAGAGTTTTCTTTTAGGGACACATGATAAAATAATATCAATTAAGAAAAATTATAATTATTTTTTTGTAAGAAAACATTTTAAATTTTATTTATTAAATAAGAGTAAAAAACTTTCAATATGTAGAAATTAGCATTGGCGTCGTGAAAACACGGGTAAGCATCTTACATTCGAATTAATGGATAATTGTTTGACACTTCTTTAAGTGTTTGAAGGTAGAAAGTTACTAAATTAAGGGCTATACAGTAATGAATATTCTATTATTATAATTTATCCTTATATAAAAATTATAGACAATGGTCAATGTAGAGTATGTGAACAACGTTAAACTACAAAATATATCAATAATTATATTAAAATGGAGGGAGTATTAGTTATTTAGAAAAACTAATAGAGGATTCACAATCATCAAGTAATGAGATAATGAATAAGTTTTAGAAAAAACAAAAGGAAAAGAAATGAAAGTGAAAATAGGGAAAAATATTTGCAGGTAAACTAATAATAGATTCACAGTCATCAAGTAATGAAATAATGATAAAATTATAAATAAAAACAAAAGAAAAATAAATGAAAGTGAAAATAAAGAAAACAAAATTCTCTAAATAGCCACTTAGGCACTTAGTATCCAAAGAGTATAGACAATAGGAAAATTAAGAAATGGAAAACAAGTAAAAAAAAAAAAAGCAACAACATCAGTAGAACGAGAAACAAATTATAAGAGAAGGAAAACATCAGAGTTGGGACTTGATCCTGCGTCCGCCGAGAAGGTAGAGAAGTAATAATAGCAATCAAACCACCAAGCCAAGTTCCAACATTTGCTTTTAAGCAGCGCAGAATTTTTATATATTTCATTTTCGTCTCCGGCTTTTCGCTTTATTTTTTCCCAGATTCAGCGTGGGCTCAGTTGAACCCACTGAACCCCGCTGGATTTACCCCTGATTGAAACCCAATATTCCTTTTCGAAGAAGTATGTGTGTAATTGTAGAAGTGATGAAAAGAATTGTAATTTTCATCCTCTGCATGGAGATGAGGACAAATCCCACATTAATGATCAATGATCAACTTTTCCCTGTTATTTTGATAGGGAGACGTCCTGGAGGACCCTGCAAATGAGCCAAAGAAGGATATGTACATGATGAGTGTTGACCCGGAGGATGCACCTAACACGCCTGAGTATGTGCTTCATTAATTTGCCTTTTGTGATTCAAGTCATTAAGCTTTCTTACTGCCCGCCAATCGCATTGCTATTATCAGCTGATATTAAATCTTTTCTATGAAAATAAACGAATAGTCAAATATTGAACAAGTAATTCAGACAAACGATCTAAATAAGAATTTGAGTAAAGATGATATGAAATAATACCTCACCGTTGTCTCCTTCGTGCAGATACATTGAAATTGGCATTGTTTCTGGAATCCCTGTGTCTCTCAATGGAAAAGAACTCTCCCCAGCAACCTTATTATCTGAGCTCAATGACATAGGAGGGAGACATGGAATTGGACGGATTGACATGGTTGAAAATCGGTTGGTGGGTATGAAGAGTCGTGGGGTATATGAAACTCCAGGTGGAACCATCCTTTTCAGTGCTGCCAGAGAACTTGAGGCTCTGACCCTTGATAGGGAGACGATGCAAGTAAAGGACTCCCTCGCCCTCAAGTATGCAGAGCTTGTTTATGCAGGTCGTTGGTTTGATCCACTTCGTGAGTCCATGGATGCTTTCATGGAGCAAATCACAAAAACAACAACTGGTTCAGTTACGCTCAAATTGTACAAGGGTTCTGTCACGGTAACCAGTAGGAAAAGCCCGTATAGCTTGTACAGGGAAGATATATCATCGTTCGAGACTGGACAGATTTATGATCAGGCAGATGCTGGTGGTTTTATCAGACTCTATGGTTTACCCATGAGAGTTAGAGCCATGCTTGAGAGGGGGATGTAAGACCCTAATTAAGACCTGTATTTTTAGCTGGACATTGGTCCTTCTGGGCCATTTTTTTTTTGAGAAGTTGCACTAGAGTTGTATCACCATAATCTAACCTGGCTTCACCAGCAATTGACTCAAAATTTCTGAAGGGGGATGGGTGATTGGTCAATCTCTGGAGTTTTAATACTGATTCCTGTGAAATTTGATACTCTTGATAGGTTTTTGGTACAAACACACAAATCACAATGGAAGGAATAAATGTTGGATGCACCCAAGAGCACACTGCGGCGCCAGTGGCCAAGAGCATCATTTTTGGTGCTCCGCGGTGAATGACATTTGTTAGCGTCAATTTTAGATGATAGATGTTCACCCACCAAATAGGAAAAGAGCCCAGTACAGATCATATTAGTACATTTGCATATGAATTTTTGCGAAAACGAGCTTTGGAGAAGTCAGAGGACCTTGGTTAAGATCGTCAGCTCTGTCCGAGCAGGTGGTGCTTCAAGCATCGACTCAACCATTCAACGATGAATAAGGATGAGATCAAAGAAGGTTGCTACTACATGCATATAGCCTTTGACCAATACCCATTTTAAAGTTATAGTTCTCGCCCTTAAAAAATCATGAAAATGATTATGGAAGGCTAAATCTTTACATCACATTTTGAAGTAGCTTTGACATAACACATAGACAGATTCTAAATGACTTCATGAGCAACATTGACTGACACCAATTGAGGCCATAAACAACGTTAGGGAGGCATACAGATTACACGGAAGAAATGTCTAGGAACAATGTTTCAAAAGGCCTCCTAAAATTATTTTGGTAGTTACACGAACTAATGAGCCTATGCTCTCTTAAGACTTCAATCCACACTCAGAATTAAAGACAACTCTCTCCCCTTCTCCCCCCTTTTTACTCCAAAGTTTTGACTCTAGGATTTGACCTTTGATTCCTGGCATTTGGTTCATGAAGTGGTATAGATTGGAATAAGAAATGAAACCAGGATGGTGTAGGGTTGAAACTTAATACTTGATTCTATGTGTTTGGATTTATCTTGGAATGAACTTTTTCCTTTTATTTTTATACCTAAAGGTTTGGTATGAGTCATACTCACCTCTCCCATTGGGTTTCCAAACTCCATACCTTATGGGTTTGAGGTATGAGTTTAGAATTTTAAAATTTTGCAAACAAACACTAGGTACAGGTTCTAGTCATTCTAAACCCATACCTCATACCTTATTTCTTTGAACCAAGTACCCCCCAAAGAGATGGACAAAGATACCATTAGACCTTAGAGTCTTTATTTGAAATATATTTATAATATTATAGACTAGAAGGACTGCTTTTTTGAAAATGACCAAAGAAAAAAGTGTTTACGAAACATGCAAATATTCATGGTGTTTAAAGATTTTCCTTGACTTAGGCCCTTTCTTCTCTTTAAAAATCATCAATTATAACCCATTATAAATTTATAATCATAAAAAAAACCAGAATTTATCATTAATTTTGAGTTCTAAATAGTAGAAATTGCTTATAAGAAAAGCACCATAGAATCAATAGTCATCAAATTCAACTTACAAACATCTGTTTCGCTAAAATTAAGCAAACTTAGTAGGAACCAACTGAAACAAATAGGGTCTATTTATATGCGGTTTTTAGAAAACTTTCTTGACTAGTAGGGAGTTACAACAAACATTTTTAAATTTCGTGCATGTCAGAGATGCAAAACCCCTATATGGCGCATCTGGGACTGAACTATGAAAGCCACTAACAAATGCACAAAGTCTAAGCTGAAATCCTTTGCGATTACAAATATTTTCTCCTGATTCAGGTGGCTCAATAATCCTTGCAGAAGAATTGCAAATTTGCAATCAATTGGGAGACATTTCCAAACTTTACCTAAAGCAACGTTGGCATAATAAATCATTACAAAAGCTCTGGTAATATATTTATACATTTTTGAAACAAATACAAAATTTGGGCAGGAAATTTCCAGCAGTATATTGAAGTCTAACTTATAATTACATCTTGTGGCGTAAAATACTCTGAGAAACCTTTGGTATACAACATCAGGGGTACAACTCACAGCTGCTAATTTGGCTATTTGCCATTTACATATTCAAGTAGAAACCGATCAAGCTCGAAATGCCGAGACAAGAAATCCTGCAAGATTCCGATTTTAGCACCAAATGCAAAAGTGACTAAAAGCAATCATACGAAAACTATAAAGCATGAGAAGAAGACTCATCACTGGTGAAACATGGATCACTGCACCCATACCCCAGCACCCAAATACCCCCTCTCCTGACCCCTCTTTGTCATAGATTGAAAAAATTACCATACTAAATCAGCCAATTTGCTTGGTACCCTGGCAACTAGTAAGCGGTAAGGGTAACGAAGTTACATATAATTTCCCAGCAATATCGGGAATTTTACATCCACACCATTTCTAGAAGTTTGCTCTTGATACGGCCCAAACAATTCCCAAAAGGAAACCTTAGCTTCTTATATTATATGTCATCATTTGATTAAATGAGGTGATTATGAACCATGGTTGAAGACGTGAAGTACCATATCTGATGGGAATGTACAGAGATCCTAAAAAATCAGAATATAACACATAGAGCAAGAACACCCTTTCACTTTTTTCCAAATTCTACAACGTACCCTTTCTTTTTAGAGAATTCCACATAGTACCCCTATGGTTCTGAAATTGTATCCCTGCTGCTAAAATCCCATTAGAAACACTTAGTTTCAGTTTTCTCTTTTAGTTTCTCTTTAATTTGAATGCATTTTGACACTTTCTAGAATCCTCTTTAATTTTGGATTCTGGCCATTTGGGATCGAAAAATTGCTCCTAAACCTAGAATAATGAGTTGGATTCAATAAATTTATTATTCTACGTCTAGACGCAATACAAAAACATGAAATTTTACTCGCTTAGCCCAAGAATACGAACCGACAGTTGCAATAAAGGGGAAAATGTAAAAGAAAATAGTTTTGAAATCTCGTAATTTTACGAGCTGAAAAGAAGGATATTTTCTTTTCTAGGCCGTTTCTCTTTAGTCTACACACTTTCACTTTATTTAAAAATGCTAACCTTTTCCATCATCTTTCCCCACCTTTCCAACCCATCTCAATACTCATATACTCTCTCTCCTCCAATATTATCGTTTTTTTTTTTTTTTTACTTTTCCCAATATTTACAGTCTCTCTCACTTTTGGCAAATTTCCCTGAGTTCTCTCCCAAGTGAACCGTGTAAACATTAGCAAATTTTAACAAGAAAAAAGGAATGACCAAGTCCAACGTCACATATATATTCTTCCTGAAGGCTTCAGCTAATCAGGCATCTTTAGATGCCTTCAATCAACAATTAGAAAGGTCATACTCTCTTTGTAACTGCAAATGAGATGTACCAAAAATATGTACGAAATGCAGTGCATGAGTCATGCAGCATTTGTGAGTACCTTGGTTATAGGAGGATGAGAAACTCTTGCTTCGAAACCCAATCCTGGGAATCGAGCTACCTCTGCGTTGTTCTCAAATAGTATGTATGCTGGAACTCCCACATTTCCTGTAAATACAATATACATAGTTCGACAAGTAGCACACTCCTAGCATCAGATATTCACAATTATTTACTATATAAAACACAAGCAACTAAATCTATAGAATCTAATTTAAAGCTTTATACTTCCTCCGTTTAGAAATAGTTGCACCATTTCTTTTTTGTGCACTATTCACATCTTACACTTAGATTGTCTTTGGTGATTTATATTTTAGGAAAAACATAGTCATGTGGGGTCTTTTAAGATTTGTCTCGATGTAAATTTTTTCAATATAAACTTTTTATAATATTTACTTATTGATAATTAAAGATATTAATGGTTGAAATCATACATCGGCATGCGTGAAAGTTAGAAATGATGCAACTATTTCTAAACGGAGGAAGTACATGACAAAGGCAAGAACAGTATGAGATCACCTGTAAGAGAGATTCCAAATTTTTCAGCAACATTAGGGAAAAGCCCAAGATCAACTGTACCAAAGGACAAGTTTTTATTTGCATATCTGCATTAAAGATTCAAAAGCATGAAAGGAAGAGAATCAATAGAACAGAAAAATAAAATAAGAATATTTTATCAGAATCTGGCATCATAAAGACAGATAAGTAGCACCAAAATCCAATATACACTATAGACAACACTCACGTGACAGAGAGTTCAGGAAAATTCCGACTGTTCCGCACACAAGTTGATGAACATAGAGTACGAAATTCAACCTGAAACAAAGGAAGTCATCAACCACGGAAATCATTCGAAGGGATCGAAGAGACACTCCACGAACATGACAGGAAGTATACAAGCATGCACGGAACGTTTTAGGTTACCAAGGCTCGGGATGAAAGTTGCGTACGGCCATGGAAAAAAACTCAATGTAGTAATTTTTTATAACATGGAGGCTTGCTCAAAGGAGTGGTAGAATTTATTTGAAAAATGTACCGATACAAAACTGAAAGTGGGTATTGTTGAATGTCATTACTTGGTAAATATTTACGCTCATAGAAAACTTACCCAAAATATTCAGGTTGCAATAGGAACTTCACGAGTTGATAATAACTCAGCAAGGGTTAGTCCTTGAAGAATTAGGTTGCAAGATATGAGCAGAGCACAATGCCAGGCCTCAAATAATTCTAGACAAAGTTAAAACAAATCTACAGCAACACATCATACTATACCATGTAGAGACACCAGTAACCCATTCAGATCAGAATATCAAACATAGTCATATTGTTCTATATGAACTTTCTTCTTAGCTCCTTTAATGGTGGGTGGGTAGGAAGTAGGTACTAGGTAGGTGGGGGGTAGTGGAAAAGATAGGAAAGAGAAAGTAATATTATACAGTTAATGGTGCCAAACAATATCATTAATGAGAAATGAATCATACAATGCAATGATGGATCATAAAAACTTATGCTTCAATATCCAAGCTGATACTTGATATGCTCTAGATAATTGTGAACACGATATACTGGTATGCACTCATGCTTCCAGAAAGATTTCCATGGACTTAGTATCATCGTAAGCAGAATAAAAAATTCATATCTACCATGACATAGAAAACATAAACGATGTTTAAACTTTGACCATAGGTGCAGTGGAGCATATTTTAACAGAATATGCAACATATAGAAATTGCAGCCTTTAAATTTAGTACAAGTAAATGAAGGGTTCACCAACCAGCCAAAATCTTGACGTGTCCCCTTCAACCAGCGTAGTTTCCAACTGTAGTGGTGTTATAGTGCTCACTGCACCTATGGAATGCAAAGATCAATATCTCAAGTCAGAGACCATCAGACCAAACAGTTCTAACAATTAATGGAAATCTCATTTTAAAAGGAGAGGGGGGGAGGGGATGAGGGAAATCGTATAATTATGTGTTACATACCTAGTTCTGGAAATGCAGGTTGCTGTGCCAGTATATATAGCACTACAAGAAGAAAATGCTACAATTGTGTCAGATATAGGTGACAACTGATTCATTTCTGCATGAAAACTTCGATAACATCCCAATTTCAAGACTAGAGTAAGTTGTAATTACAAACACAAAATTTCAGCTTCATTGGTCCAAAATAACTTAAAAATTGATTGATGATTTTATCACTCCAGCCAGCATCTTGTATAACAACATATGGAGGAAAACCTCCAAAAATAAGAACTTGATAAGTTTACAGGTTTGCAATTAATCAATTTTTCCCAAAACAAAAAGAAGACACAGACGCACATTCGACATTCGACATTCCTCCCCTGTTATGGCTCCTGATATCAAAAGGGGCATTAAGATCGTCCTAACTTATTATCATTATCTATGTGAATGACAAAAAAGAGAGAGAACAGGGCCTACCGAGAAACGCCAGCATGTACCATAAAGCCAAACGGTAATCGACATATAGAGCAAGCAGAAAAATAAACGCCTGAAATCAGAAAAAAGAAAATCTGAATTCAGAAGATGTATACCTTTATACAGTTCAAGAAGCATACACAAACATCTCTATTTCAAAAATAAAATTGAATTTCTAATTATCTTACGAGAAAATGGGGCCAAAAGACCTACTGATTCTTTTTTTGAATCTCAATTAAGTATGCTTTCAGAATTCTCTCTAATTATCATGTTATGATGGATGATATAATACAGGGAGAGTTCTGCCTCTTCAATTCAAGGCACACCACACTAAAGTGTCCTTATATAGGTTGAACAATTCCATTCCAGATGTAAAGGGATGTTATGCAAAATTCAATGCCAATCAGCCAATCTTCTGAATACAAAACGACCAATCGAACATTAAATACACATTACACATAACAAAACTACCTACACAGAGGATCAACGACATATGTTTTATTACTTTCAAAAAAGTTGGCTAGAGCTGTTTGATGAGAAGATCACTGCATATTCATGTTGATGAGGTAACCAGAGCCTAAATTAGCAACTTCTCCTCACCAGCCAAAATATTCGGACTTTCAGAAATAATTGTTGCTATGGTTAAGAGTAAGGTTGTGTACATCAAAACCTCCTCAAACTCAGCTTATGGAGAGATTCATACTATAGGTTGTTCTGCAATCGTTTATGACAAGCTAGTCAGACCCCCATAGGGCTCACCAACAGTCCAACACTACAAGGTTATGTTTGGTCGATTTTTTTGGTATCTCCATCTTATATTCAGTTTGCATTAAGATATAATCATTTGATGCCTTCGTAAGAAATTTAATGACATAACGGCATCACTCCTTAATTAATCTAAATATAGAGTTTAAACTATTTTTCGTAAAAGCAAATTAGTTCCAATCCATGATTTGTATTGTAGTTTTAGTGAATATTATGATGCCATCTGGTCATCATCATGAAGTTCGGCCATTGCATCTCTAAGGAGCCACACCCACGGTAATGCAAGCAGAATAACTCTAGGGAAAAAGTGGAACCAGGTTGTTCTTAAAGGATAACTAGATGGAACCATCCAGTGAATTGATACATAATCCCTTCTTTTTGGAGCTCGCCATGAGTATGAGAGAGAGTGATTACCAAATCGCTAACAAATCTGATGGTTCCCCTATCATCTTCCTATAAATAAAGTCAGCTAGTGCTTACTATAGATAGCACAAAAGAGGCACTGGCAGTTTGGCGAAATGGTAAAGCTAGTCCTATGGCCCATTTAGTAGGCAGTAAGACATGGAGGCAACGGTGATGAAATTGAATGTATTATTGGAATATTCAATGCCAATGTCCATGGTAATGAAGCTCCATCCTCTGTGAATCTTTCTTCATAAATTCTTACTATCTCCCAATACCACCTTCCAAAGTGGTAATAAAATTATATGAAGTTAAAAAGATATCTTGGGGTGGATAAGAGTTACCAGGTTGAGATCACCATCACATGTGACATGTCCCATTTAGAGGATGTTTGGTGTAGAAAAAATTGATATAGGAAACGGATTCAAACAAGTATTTCCATTTCTAATTGTTTCGTAGGAGTGCTAAGTAACAAATACCGTTTCCGGAGAGATTCACAATCCCCCCATTTGTTACCCTTATCAAACTAGTGGAAACAAATTAATTTTTCTTCCTCAATCATAAACCTCTCAATTGTTTCCATTCCATTAGGATACCAAACAACTATTAAAGGTAACAATTATTATTTCCATTTCCCTCCTTATCCAAATCCTTTCCATTTCGTTTCCATTAATCATATCAAACGCCCCCTTAATATGTCATCTTGTGTCCAACTCCATTCGAAATCAACTAACTTATATAATCAATAAGCGGGGATGAGGGGTCAGGATGAGAACTATTTGGACAAGATGAGACACCAAGTGGCATAGAGGATCCCTATTGAGAATTACTATCGATACTGACATTGATCATTCTCTACTAAATCTAAAATTATTACCATTATCCACTACCAAATGCGCCGTTAGTATAACCAAACAATAGACGACCTAATTCCTATATAATTCACTCAAAACCATATTAACTAAATTCAAACATATATTTCTATATTAAAACGAAATCAATCAAAATTTATCACCTTCCCGAAAAGCAAAGTATCAGCCATAAAACCCTCCCATGTTTCTTCCCTGATCACCTGCATATTTCCCAAAAGAAAACATAAATTAACATTAAATTGAAATCAAACAATAAAAAATTAACCAATTAATAATCTTCAAAACACTAACCTTGACAGAAGCGAAGATTAAAAACGCGAGAAACGCTTGAATCTCCTGCAAAACGTCAACAAAATTCAATCAGAATTTTCTTTATTTAAAAAAAAAATCGATAATTTGAGAATCAGAAGAGAGAGAAAGTACGCGGCGAAGAATGTGGAAGGAGATTTGAGGAGAGAATAAAGAAGAAGTAGAAATACGAAGAGAAATGTAAGAGAAAAATATTAGGAAATGGAAGAAATAATATGGTTCTGTAACCATTGTGTTTAGCCATTGAAGTCTATTTTTTATCATTTTTTTTTTGTTTTTGTGGATTGATCGATCTGTAAATCTGCAACTTGGTGATTTTCCAGAAATTTTGCAGAGTTTCAGTAAGATGAGTAGAAGCACTGGTACTGGAATTGAAGAAGAAGAAGATGATTGAATTGGATTGGGCTTATTCGAGAGAAAACAATCTATGATTAGTTTTGTAAGGAATATGGGAAAAGCCCAAACATATGTAGGTAAGCAAAAGTTTAAGAGAAATAGACCAACTTTTCCCAGCCCATGATGAATGATTTTGATGTCCACAACCCAATGAGCACGAAAATAGTCTTGGATATATTGTATAGGTTTTAGAAAAAAAAAAAAAAAAAAAAAAAAACCTAGAGTTGACACAATATAAGTCAAATCGGTCGGGATCAAACCTAAATTAGCTACGCTCCAAAACAATATGTTTAAAATTGATTCAATATGACCTAAAACATATCCATGATAAATTTCAAATTCACGGTGTCTAGATTGGAATATATTGTAGTTAGAATCGTTCCTTATTGTTTGAAAATGTTATGTTTCCCTTAATAAATATGAATATGGGAAATCTAGTGGTTTAAATTTCAAAGTGTTTTTAAATTCATAAATATGGATCCGAAATCATTTTTAGCAATTAGATTTTCATGATCATATATATTATGATCACCTAAAAATCATCCATCATCGTTTCATGGCTAACTATTACAAAGTAACAAAAGGTATCCCGTGCACTCAAGAACAACCAATATGCATACTACTTGGGATAACATATAATTTGCATAGCACTAGAACTAAAGAACAACCAATATGGAGTGTTTGTTCGGAAGGAGAACTTTTCTTCCATCCAATCCATGTAGTTTCTTGTCTTAATTTTCCTATAAGAAAACAATCATAAAAAAAATTAACTTACAATTGCCTGTTCTCTTAGTAAGTATTTTCAATGCAAATTTATTTTTTATAAAAAAATATAACTTGTCCATCTAAACATTTTTTTAATCATAATGATACAGGCCCGAGTTGGGCCCTACTATCAAAATATTCCAAGCCCAATTAAGCCCTAGGTACCTTGAGAATGAAAATATTGGTAGGGTAATCCTTCAAACATCTAATGTGGGCCAAGTGAGGTGAGTGGTACTATCAATCACACATAGCTATGGAATTCAAGCACCCCTCATATGCATATATGTACTATTTTTTTCCCATAAAGTAAGCAGTACTGTCATTTCGGAGCAATATTCCGCACGAGTCCATACATCTCAATACCCCAAGTCCCCAACTATACAAGAAAGTAGAATTGATAATTGGCCGGGCCGGACTTTGGTAAAAGTGATCCGTTTTGGGCCAAATTTTTATGCCAATATCCGTTATTTTGGATTTGGTCAAGCGGATTTTTGAACCATTTTTGGATTGGGCCAAAATTTAGCCTTACTTCATAACTTAGTTGTATGAGGCCATCTTTTTTTTTCGAAATTCAGGCAGGGCCTAAACCATGAGCCGAAATATATTACCTTAAACCCGCTAATTTTGATATCATATCAAGTCGATGTTGATCACTTCTACAAGAAAGACTCCTTAAAAAAAATAAAAGGATAACTAAGGGCCTGTTCGATTCGGCATAAAACAGCTGAACTGAACTGAAATGAAATGATAGTGATATGTGACAATAAAAGTATTGTCTAGAGCTGAACTTATATGAAAATAAGTTGGGGAAAACAGGTCCTAAGACCATGTTCTTTTGAACTTATTTTCAATTCAGTTTAGATTCTCTCATTTCAGTTCAGTTCAGTTTCTCTTTACAATTCAGTTTGTCTCAATTCAGTTCAATTTCTCTCAGTTGATTCAATTCAACTCAGTTTAGTTCAATTTCTCTCAGTTCATAAGAACAAGACCTAATAAAGAAAAATCTTCATCCCTAATAGATTTGGGGTCCCCGCACAAAGAGCAATAATCCTTCGTATTCCGGGGGAGTATAGTATAAGTATCGTACAGACCGTATAAATTCTAAAACAAATGATAATCTACCAGGAAAAAGTAAGAATAACATCTACGGCTTCCACCGACGTACACTTCACAAGATACGCAAGTGCGTGAGAAAAAAACCCCGAAAAAACCACCTCACGTGACAGCGTGGCACGTGGGCTCACGTTATATTGATCAAAACACTTCCAGATCAAACGGTGAAAGCATCCAGAGAAAAGGGTAAAGAGACCGACTGATTCCTTCCACGTGGCATTGACCACCGTTAGATTTGGCTTTTTGACGTACTCTCTCACATGTACTGACACTATTCTTAGCCTAATCACGTGCCGTTTGGTATTGGTACCCATCCTCCTTCCTTTTTTCTTCATTCACCCAATATAGTAGTATCTAAAAGATAATATAAAGTGCAATTTAATCAAATATCATAACTCATCATCATTATTTCACTAACTTAATATACTACTATTTCATCTTATGTTTCTCAATAACCAAACCCTCTTCTTTAAGCAACTCTATTTATGTAGCCCTACCTTTCATCCCTTTTTGTTTAAGATTGGTCCACCACATTCTAATTATCCAACTTTCATAATATAAATTTTACTAATATATTTTACTATTTAACCTAATTCATCCGTTTTTTAGATCGACAAATACACTTTTTCACTTTTCACACTTATCACTTTCACTAAAATTTGTGATTTATACATAATGGAAAATATATTTTGGTGAGATCTTGTTAGATTCGTCACGTAACACACTTTCATGATATGTATTTTTAGCGTTTTTACTTCTATATAATTAATTATAGATATTTCTAGTTAAAGTGACGCCTCAGAATACGTAAAAGTGCAATTGTTGCATTTAATTCGAAAACCGAGAAAATATTTATCTTATTGTGTCATATTGTTTAATTTACCTGCGTTGCTTATTGATCATGGATCATGGTCCTTTAAGAATGATTTTTCTTCATTTGATTTTTGTTGAACTTATTTAACATTTATAAGGAAAATATCGTCTAAATAACTTTTTTTACATATCCAAAAAATTATGTTATTATGTTCTTTGAGTTGACCACCAATAATATAATATATTAAATTGTGCCTTCATTTACCTTTTATTATGTTAGTTCGAGGTTTTTGTTATAATGTTTGTGAAATAGTTTTATAACATTAGATTGACTACCATAAGTACATATATGTTCATAAAGAAATAGAAGCTTTAATTAGGCTTTGGAAAAATAATACGACAGAGTTACTTCCTTACCTCCTTGGTAGTTGGTATACTCTTTCATTAATCACTGGCGTCATACCTCATAATGGTCTTTGTTGCTTTTCCTTCAAAGGTAACATAAACCCATCACCAATTAAATAAGCTTACATTCATCAATAGTAAGTCAAGTTTAATTACCAATGATCAGTCTAGGTTTTATTTTTCTTGTAATACATAACTATGCATACTTTTGGTTACTTGAATGGTGCCTATGGTGGTACTAAGTGTTTGACATTTTGTATAGTTTTTACTCATATAACATTAAAAATACTAATGATTATTAAACATATGTATCAGGACACGTGCCAAATTAAAACGTATGTCTCAAGTTAAAAGAAAAAAAATCGACTAATGACTCATAAAGCCTCAACAATTGGGACTATTAACTTATTATCTAGCTAGCTAGCTAATATATGTTAGCCACTTTTTTTTGAATTTATTTTTAAAGATATTTTGAAGATTCTACTATTATATTTACTATTAAATTCTTTATATATTGACAAAATCTATGCAATTATTTTTATTTGTTTGGAATATATCGAAGTACATGGTCTCGTAATGAAATTGACAGATCCAACAACAATTACTATATCCCTTACAGAAAGAAGAGAAATTGGAAATGAATTATATAGTATTAGCTAAAAGACTTAAAGATAACTATATGAAATATGACGATTTTATATCATAAATAAATTTAGGGAAAGAAAAACCTTACCGAAAGTGACCAATCATCCTAGATAGAGCTAAGTTGTAAAAACATTTTACATACCAATCTAAGACATTATAAAAAAGAGAAATACGATTGTTATTCCAATTTTTTATGTGATATAACAAACTTTAATTTATTAAGTTTCTAAGATGTAAACCACAATTTTCACCAAATTAATATTTACATACAGGTTGGACGTGTACAGTCATACCATGTAGTGTGTACATAGTAGTGGTGCACATTAATTCTCCTATTAGGATTTTTAAATTCCGGGGTGCACCAATCGAAATCCTTGTCACAGTAATTTTTTGAATTCAGAATATGTTTTAAAGTCATTTAAAATAAAGCTCAATTTCAAAACCTAATTAGTTATTCATAATGCAGATATTTTTTTGATTTTTTTATTTAAATATGTTATTATTGCTAACTACCGATAAAAGATAATTTAAGAAGATTTTTTTTATTATCAAAATCGAATTTTGGCGAAATCAAAAAGGTGATTGACACTCGTGCACTACACGTGGGGGTGGTCACGATGCATGGGACGCAGAAGTACTTGCATGGCTCACTGCTTTCTTACACTTGAGTCTTGACATATTAGTAAGAGCAATGGCAGAGCTAGCTAGGGACATGAGGTGCATATAATTTTTATACTTTTTTTATATTTGAGAATACATGTACACCCTATATTCCTAGCTAGCTCCGCCACTACTTGTACTAAGTTATGTCATGGGTAAATTAACTTTATTTTTTCTAATCTCATTATATTTTATTCTACATTATTTGGTTGAGCTACAATTTACTGTGGAAAAGAAATACTTCTACTTCGTAGAGTATTAGGCTATGTTTAGTTCACCTGAAATTTTCTGATCTGAACTTATCTGATCTGATCTGAACTTATTTTTTCTGATCTTATCTGATCTGAACTTATTTTTTCTGATTACAAGATCTTATCTTTTAAATTTTTCTCAATATATAAGAAAAAATATAGTCATGTGGGGTCTTGTTTGATTCGTCTCAATGAGTACTTTATTAATATTCAATTATTATAATTTTTACTAATATGTAATGAAAGATATAATGATTTTTAAATATAAGCATAATCTGAACTGATCTGATCTGAACTTATTTTTTCTGATCTGATCTGATCTAATCTGATTAGATCTGAAATAAGCAAAAATAAGGTGAACTGAACATAGCCTAAAAATTATAATAATTGAATATTAATAAAGTACTCATTGAGACGAATCAAACAAGACCCCACATGACTATATTTTTTCTTATATATTGAGAAAAATCTAAAAGATAAGATCTTGTAATCAGAAAAAATAAGTTCAGATCAGATCAGATCAGATCAAAAAAAATAAGTTCAGATCAGATCAGATAAGTTCAGATCAGAAAATTTCAGGTGAACTAAACATAGCCTTAGTGGAGTAGTTCATTTCTCAAGATTATCCACTTATTAATTCTATGCCTCGGGATTGTCACTAATAAGAAAAGGTCCCACTCTTTTGGTCCACCTCTTATTATTGATTACCACGTGTCAACTCACCCAACATTTTACTTTAAGCATTCCCCTTTTTCCTATGTGGAAATTAACAGAATTATAGTAAATAGTGAATAAATATAACTGGTCATTGAATGACACGTGAGTGACATCTCAACTGTTAATTTTTTTCATCGTGGTGAGCTGTAACATCGTGCTTACTGAGTGGGGTAGGCTTGAGATAAACCTAATTAATCATAATTAAAAAAAAGAAATTCAATTATTAAAATGGATACATTCAGACAAAAAAAAAAAAAGAACTAATATTATTAAAAGCACAGTTTCCTATATAAAGGAAAAGAGAGAAATTTCGGGAAAAAAAAAATTAAGAAAAGAAGAAAGAGTTAAGGGCAAAAGAATGAGGCTGTAAACTTGGACACTAATGCACGAGTCGCAGCGACAATCCTGCTAGATCGATTCTTAAGGGTGTTGAATTTTAACATCAATTAGTCTCTTTCCCTCTTATTATTTCATCATCATAATTATTGAGGACCTATTTTATTTAATAGTTACTGACAATAGAAAACAAAGTCGATAAATCATAATACTGATCAAATGTACTGTAGTTACCCAGTGGAATATTCTTCTAAAATATTGATTGTTTATCCTTGATATGCTAGTAGGAGAAATGTTTTGATGGAGTCCTGTAATTTTTATCTATATCATGATGTAACACTCACATTATCTCTAATAACCAAAGCTGATTGGTGTGAGTGGTAAGTGCTCTCATCCTATAAACAAGTAGTCGGGCAATCAAAGTTGGGAGGGGTCTACCCATTAAGTTGACTTCAGTACTCCAAGGGAGATTGCCCCTACTATCGGTGGAAGATACTCCTTGGATAACACCCAAAAAAAAATTGTCTCTAATAGGGTTTAATCCACGACCTTATGGTTGTGAATAAACAACGTTTGGTATAAACTCCCAACTACTTGTACTCCCATGCTACACATGATTTAGAAGGGAGTATATACATATATTTATTTATATTTATTTATTTATATATATTTACAGTTTTAGCGCGTATGTATCATGAATTAAATTGGCTAAGAGTCAGCGTATTAGAAAATAAATTATGGGTTTTTTTGCCTTTTTTTTATATATAGTGAAACGGTAATCTAAAAAGGTTTCGCACACATCGTTTTAGTTAGCAGAAAAGTTAAAATTCAAGAAAAAAAAGTTGCTACCACTGTTAGCGCCTAGACATGGTTTTTAGGTACATTTCACCAAACATCTTATAAATAATAAATAGTCGGACAACCAATACATATACTTGATATAAGCACTGGTCAAACTAATTAAAACAAGTAAAACAACGAAACAATCAATTGCGAAACACCCCTAAAATAAATGAGACTATTAGCTACTAACTAACATTACATACACTTAAAGGTTAAATAATATTTTTTACATCTTCAATAAGATAATATAAGCTGATTCAACAAAAAACAGTTGTGTTCTAATTACAATCATCATAATCATGTTTCTTGTTTTGATTTACCAAAGATGTCTTGGCCTAGTGGTTAAGATTAAGGTGTTGTGAACAATAGGTCAAATGTTCGAATCCCCCCTTCCCTTCTTTTTACTTTGTACCGTCTTCGTAGCTCATATGGATAAAAAAAACAATCATCATAATCACAACCCAAAATCAATTTTTTTTTATTTTGGATTTTATTTTTGTTAGTGCATTGAAGAGGCACTAATTACTCCCTGACATTTGAGCACCATAATATCTGCTATCAAACAATAAAGGCAGACACACACCACAATGATTAATCTAAAATATAACTTCCAAGTAGCTATTCCTACTTGAAACTCAAGTTAACCCATCTCATAGCTGTAAAGAAACAAATATATGGTCCACCCTTTAAACTGTCAAAAGTATATTATCTAAAAAAAAAAAAAATCTTCTAGGACAAAAACTGTTAAAACAAGCAACCCTCCCTCATAAAAGCACTCAAAAGGGCATCAAAGTATTTTCCCCCCCTTTACCTTTAATTTAAACCTAATCTTTTAACTAATCCTATTTATTTTTTTAATTTTTATTATTTTTATTTATTTTTATTTATTTTTGTGTATGTAAATTGTAATAATAAGGGGAGTGTTTGTTGAATGAAATAGCAGCTGTCCACAAGTCCCCTTCAAACGCCAATTCTCTCTCCTTTCTTCTTCACAAAACACTCTCTTCTCACTCCATAAGTCTCTCCTCACCACTTTCTTCTCTTTTCTCTCTCCTCTTTTTTCTCTCTCTCTTAGTTCCCTTCCACAACCCTTCACTTTTCTCTCAACAACAACCAACATTTTGCAACTTTCTTTCTTTCTTACACATTTTCCACACACACACATACAACAACAACAAAAACTACTATAATGGAAGCATCTTCAGCTTCAGAATTCGCGCATTTCCAACAACAAAAACAACAGTTCACACCTGATGAGAGAAGACTCTCTTGTGACCCTTTCATTGTTGAGGATCTTTTGGACTTTTCCAATGATGATAATAATAATGTTCTTTTTGATCATCATAATAATAATGTTAATGGAACTTCTTCATCTGTTGTTGTTGCTGGAAGTTTTGTTCATTCTAACTCTAATTCTGATTCTTCCACTGTTGTTACCCCTGTTGATAGTTGCAATTCTTCCTTTTCTGGTAATAATACTAATGACGCTATTTTCCCTTTGCCCGCTGATATTGGCTCTCACTTTTCCGGCGAGCTTGCTGTTCCGGTACGTTTTCTTCCGTTCTAAAATAAATGAAACACTTTTCTATTTTTAGGTTTGCATTTATTTCGTGACGGAGAAAGTACTAGTTTTACACTTTGATAAGTAGGCACGGAAACTTTTAGGACATGAAGTTTCCTCCTTTGTGAAACCTCACCTATTTCCGTGCCCATTAAGGCCAAAAATAATTAGATAATGAGGTTTTTTCGGTTAATTAGTTGAAATTTCAGCTATTTTCGTACTACATAGCTTATAATAACAATAATGGATTGATCATAATTTTATCTATGTCTATAGTTTTTTTTTCCTTGACATTTTTTGTGATGAGAATTTGAATTAAGGATTTTTTTCAAAAAAAAAAATCTTGGTTTTGCTTTATGTGCCGTTTTCTTTTGAAAAATTGATGAAATTTCATTGTGGTTTGAGCTTTATACCGTCCCTATCGAGAAAAGGGTGGGGGAGGATAGTCAGAAAATGCATTAGGAAGGAAGTAATCGTTGTGGGTCCATGGGTGTTGTACTCCATTAAAAAAAGGGAGAAAAAGCCAATGAATAATTCAATACGTGATGCCAAAAATTTGATTGCGATGATCAAATATTTACTGTAGTAGTATTGTTTTTTTGGAGTATCAATTTGTTTACTTAATTATTGTTTGTTTGTTTTGGGCAGTATGACGATTTAGCTGAGCTAGAATGGCTTTCGAATTTTGTGGAGGAATCCTTCTCTAGCGAAGACTTGCACAAATTCCACCTCATTCCTGCCATGTCAGCAATGAAGACCCGGCCCGATGAGGGTTCCGAGACTCGGTACTACCCGTCGGAACCAACTCGGACCGCAGCAACTCCTGTAAGCCCGATTTTCAACCCGGAGATTCCCGTACCGGGGAAGGCCCGAAGCAAGCGCTCTCGGGCCGCCCCGTGTAATTGGGCATCACGGCTCCTTGTTCTTGCCCCTGGTGCTAGCGATACTGGCCCAGTTACAAAGCCCACAAAGTCGTCCGGTGCAAAGAACAAGAAGGGTTTGAATTCAGGAGGGATTGGGCCCATTGTGGAAGCAAACGTCGTGGGGGAGGTGAGGAAGTGCTTGCATTGTGCGACCGATAAGACCCCTCAGTGGCGTACTGGGCCTATGGGCCCGAAGACGCTTTGCAACGCATGTGGGGTTCGATACAAGTCGGGTCGGTTGGTACCAGAGTATCGGCCCGCCGCAAGCCCGACTTTCATGTTGACAAAGCATTCGAACTCGCACCGTAAGGTGATGGAGCTCCGAAGACAAAAGGATCTCATGAGGCAGCAACACATGCAACACCAACATCAACACCAATATCAACAACTCATTCATCATAATCCAAATAATAGTACTAGTATGATGTTCGACCCGTCTAATGGTGATGATTATTTGATCCACCAACATATTGGGCCGGATTTTAGGCAACTTATTTAGTTCAATCAGCTAATTATATGCTAGCTAGCTAGGGAGGGGTAACAAGTAACAACAAAGAACTAAAAATTATAAACTTAGACGAATTTGGTAAGAGTAGCTAGCATTTGTCTAGAATTTTCCTAATTCTTTTTCCTTAAAAAGAAACAAATTTTCCAATTTCAATTTTTATTGGTTCTTTTGAAATTTTTTGTTGGAGCAACATTTGAGCATCAAGGGGTTGAAACCCTATGAAGAGCATAAAAAAGTTACAAGAAAAGAATATAGAGTGAGTTGCAATTTGCAAATTAATTGTTAATGTAACCCATTATTGCTTTTTTCTCCACATTAAATCTTCTTTCTTTTGCCAAATTTGGCAAATTCTGCTTAAAAACAAATTTATTAATGTATTGGCAACTTTGTCCTCTTTTTAGATTCCATGTTTAGCTTTGGTCATCTTTGTTTGGACGTGCATGAGTATCGACAAGTTAAGTCTTGCCACTTTCATTTCTTTCTTTTGGTTGGGATATTAATAGATTTTCAATACATTAAAATAGGAAAAGAGTAGTTTTTTTATTTCTTTTATTTACTTAAGAGATCAAACACATTAGTGTGCTTCCACTAAGCGTCACATGATCACTATTATTAAACTAATAATAAAGTAAGCAATCTTCAATTAGACACAACTTGAATAACAAATTATCTTAAACTCACAACTAGCTTAGCTAGCGAGTAATTGACTCGCCAACTAAGCACCCTTTGATCTTCTGTAAACAAGACTATAGCCTTTTTGTCAATCTTGTTAATTATTACTCCTTTTATTTTTTTTATCGTTCTCATTAGAATCTTGACATTATTCATACTTAAAGAGAATCTTCTCGATTTTTTTCAATTTATAAGAAGAAATATAGTCATGTGGAATCTTATTTGATTCGTCTCAATTAGTACATTATTAATATTCAATCATTATCATTTTTACTAATATATGATAAAAGATATCTAAGTTCAAAGATGTGTATTGGGAGATGTGCAAAGAAAAATGAGAAAGATTAAAAAAATAAAAAACAGAAGGAGTAGTTCTTATACATGTTCAATAATTTGTTCCCTCTTTGACTAAGGTACTTATTAGGAGAACTAAATTCTATTGACTAAATTATTAAGATACGAAAAAGATATATCATAAGGCTTGTTAGCTGGTGTTTGTGCACAAGTGAGGGACATGCACTCGTGACTACTTAATCAAATAATAATTCAATATCTAATATTCTACGTAATCGGTAATTCATTATAAAAACTTTTCTATCGACTATTAAATTTGTGACAAATTGATCTTTGAGTTGAATTTTGAATTAGTATTAACTCAGTGTAATTCAGATTACTAGTAAAAACTTAATTTACTGTTTGTAATTTTTGTTACACATCTCTCAACTCTCAAGTTAAATGGAACTAAAATTTATCTATTGATTAATGCACAATGCTTCCACATATACTAGATTTTTGTTTATTTTTCTATTTGGAAAAATTTACGAGAGAAGATCCAACTATTGCCCATTTTCTTTTATAAGTACTAACTATCGATTGTTTCCTGTTGTTTTCAAGTTTATCATCTTGTGATTTTCATAGGTCATGAGTTACGTATGACTGGTTTAGAAGGTAAGATTTTTAAATGCTTACCATCTTTGAACACTTTCAGCAAGTGACAGAGATCAATAAACTAGGACCAATGTTTAAAAATCTTACCTTCTAAACCGGTTATAAGTTACGCAGGGCCTATGAAAATTGTCATATAGTAAATTTGGGACCTATTGTAAATAATCCATAGTTGAAACTTATAAAAAAAAATGAGTTACAGTTGAGCCTTCTCTTGTAAATACTTCCTTTCTATTTTTAGGCGAACGAGTTGTAATCAATTGGCAAAAAAATCACCAAATTAAATATAATTTCTCATACCTATAAATTGATTGGGGCAAATTATTTATGAAAAAGATATCAAAATTTCACCTTTATTATTTTATATATACTTAAGAGGTTCACACTTAGAGAAAGATATTACTGTCGTCGGCAATTTTAATTTTCGTTGTAATTAAAAAGAAAGATAAGATAAGAGACATGGATGGAAGTGCAACACCAACACCTATCGAAAATCCAAAATCCGTTATGGTGACTTAAAAAGGGTAGATTGGGGTTATGGTAAGAAGCAGAAGGCAGGGAGAAAAGGGGCCCTTGTTAAGGGTGCATTGAAGCGACATCATGTGCATGTTCTTTAAAATTTAAGGAAGTGTCCCTAATGAAGTAAGTGCAAAGGGGACCTGCCCCCCCTACCCCTAATATTATTCAAAATTTTCGAGATATTAGCGGTTCAACTTTACTTCAAACATAAAATTGATTCGATACATAACTCATTGATTGTTTTTTTGGTCCTTTTAGATTTATTTGGACGTAAGAAATTATGTTCTTTTTTTTTGGAGAAAATGTAATTAATAGAACACTCTCTTTTAAGGTAATATGGGAAACATCTAGAACTATGCAACAATTACTAAATATTGCATAATGAGGAATAGTGTAGAGTAGAAGAATCTATAGCTTTTTTAGTATTGGTGTTCTATACTTCTATATGGAAATGGAAATTACCAAGGACGTCTTGGTCTGGTGGTTAAGATTGAGGTGCTGTGATTTTGGGAACGATATGTCACATGCTCAAATCCCCCCCCCCCCCCCACTCCTTGATTGAGAGAAATTAAAGTTTGATCGATTATATTGTACTAATTGAAGTAGTACTTTAAAAACACCTACTTCTGAAATTCTTAAATTTTTCATCAACTAGATTAATATGCATCGTATTATTAAATTTTTAAAAACTACAACTTCTTACAATTTCCTTCTCATTAGATCTAAAGAAGATGAGCTATAATATAGTATATCTCATTGTAAAAATCTTAAATTAGATTTAGGATTTTTACGTATATAAAAGTCTCAAATAAATCATTCAATTTGATTTTTTTAGGTCGGTTCTCCGTTATGGTTAATTGCTTATTATAAGAAGTTCAATCATATATTAGATATATCTATTTATAGTAGGATCGAGTAGAATTAACAAGTCAAAATTGAGTATTACCTATAGTTTCGAATTCATTTCTTATTTCGATATGATAATTATTGGAGAAGGATTAAAAGACCAAAAGAGACGGGACTTGCATTTGTCAATTTTCAGTATTTAATATTAATTCAAAGCAAGAGTTGGCTGAGTACACATAAGATCAAATAAGGTTAGAGTTCTTTTTCAGGGGTTTAAACTAAGTTAATTGGAGTGTAATGCATGAAAGGGATGCATAAACACCTGCAATCATGATGGAAGTTTGTAGTTAAGAATAGGAATTGGTTGGAAAGATATGCAAGACCTGCCTCTCTTTTCTTGTAGCCGATTATTTTGTGAAATCTAAATAGTTACCCTTAACACAAGTTTTTAGGGTCCCTCTACTTTAAAAATATGATTTTTCATTTATTTGTATCAGAGACATGCATGTTAAAATGGGCTTGTAATGGGGTATAAAATGATAAGAGCAGGTGTGTGAGACAATGAACACACAGGGTAAATAATCCTGTTATACACTCGAGTTTATTATGACTAATTGACTATAGTATATCTAAGACTTTTTTTTGGCTAATTTACTCATTTTAAGAGCTCCAAATGAGCAATTTTTTTAAAAATATATATCTCCAAATGAACAAACAAATAACCTTATGTGTAATTTTGACAGTTAAGTTGGCAAACGCCGTAAATAATATGAAACACTAACTAGAAAAGGGGAAGCTAGGTTTGGTGAACGGGAATGAAATGATATGAGATTATCAATCCATACCTTTCTAGCTGGTATGAGATATCACTCAATTTCATTCTAATTCACATAACCAAAGAGGCAAGGACCTCTTCATTAAATTTAGCTTTCAACATACTTTTCGTCCATAAATCGGAAAAGGCTGACTTGTTATTGTAATTTTCTTAAAATTTTGTAGCATGTATTTTGTCTAATAGATTTTGACTTATATGTAAACTTAAATTATACTTTTATAAACTTATTAAAGCTTACTTGAATTGGTTTAAATCAATCTAAACATATGTTTATCTGTAATAAATCACAATAAGTTCAATATAACATGACCATAATACTTTTGTATAACATTCTATATCTTCACCGATAAATTAAGACTAATCCTAGGTCTAATCAAACTCAACTGAGGTGATCAATAGAAGTTTTTGTACATTATTACCTAACAATTGTTTTGAAGTAGAGAGAGTCACAAAGGGACAATGATGTAAAGGAAATTCAATCCTAGGTCTTAGATACCACTTTCCAAATTTTTACACAACTAAACTAGTTGATAACTTGATATCATATTAACTAGCTAACATTTTTAGTTGTATATAATTTGTCATGTAATATCAACTCTCTATTACTTGCGAGCTTAAAGAGTATCAATATATTTTCCGAATAAATTCATGATAGAATTAAACTATTTAATCCGTATACATGATTCTAAACCAAATACTATACAATTTTCACTCTATTCTTAAGTGTGAATTTACTATCCTTTTACATTCTCCATCCATGTGCTTATATGCTTAGCACATGATGCAAGATATTAGGAGCTGAACTGGATTAAAATGAAAACAGGACACAAAATGAGACATTATTAAATCTTAATACGATTAAGAAGTCGAATACCATCTCTCTATATAAATCATATAATAAAAGTACTCTAATAGAGAGAAATTACAATAATTATTTACACTATTTCGTTTTTTTAATTTATTATGACGTGACACGATGTTTATGAACCTGTTTATATAGACATTGAGTAATATAAAAATTGTCGGTGAAGTTTATAAAATTTATGCATTGGAAAAGAGACCCAATAATTAGTACAGTAGAAACAATTAAACTAACAGGGAAAAAGGGTAGAGTGACCAATAATCACCCTGATGATAAAATTCAGAGTTTACCCAGTTCAGAGAATGTTAGTAGCAGAGAGAGATTTTCATGATTAACCTTAGTATTTATTTATTTTTGTACTTTTTTTTCACATTGTTTTTTTTTAACATCTTTTTTTTTCTTTCTTCCCATATCAAGCTGCCCCAGTTGTTAACATGATTAACCTCTTAAGTCTTACCTTAGCTGCACTCAATTCGAGGCACACCAAAATAAAAATAATAATAATTTAAAAAATAAAAAATAAAAAATTGATATAGTAGTACATATATATGAAAGAATCAAAGACAGTTGAAAGTTTGATTAGTTTGTGAAATGCATGAGATATGTGAGAGAGGAATATTATTCCACTCTGCACGGACAGTTAATTATAATGTTTAAACTAAACAAACTGGAGTAGTCCTATATAATTATGTAATCTTTACAGGATCCTAGGCAACACTGATCCATAGGTTAATTGTTTATTTAGTTCCCTAGCTAAGCTACTACTGCTACGTTTGTTGTTATGTGTCATGTATATGTACTATGTAGTGTTTCAATTTAA
Organism: Beta vulgaris subsp. vulgaris; assembly: GCF_026745355.1. Classification (NCBI taxonomy): domain Eukaryota; kingdom Viridiplantae; phylum Streptophyta; class Magnoliopsida; order Caryophyllales; family Amaranthaceae; genus Beta; species Beta vulgaris. Next base: position 45,106,043 of record NC_079203.1, read on the forward strand.
GCTATGTTCAGTTCACCTTATTTTTGCTTATTTCAGATCTAATCAGATCAGATCAGATCAGATCAGAAAAAATAAGTTCAGATCAGATCAGTTCAGATCATGCTTACATTTAAAAATCATTATATCTTTCATTACATATTAGTTTCTTCTTGTTATCTATTGAAGCTTTTTTTGGGACCAAAATTTTGCACAACAGATTTCTTCCTATATGTAAATTATCTGTGTTTGAGAGGATGTATGAGGAAATCTCAAATTTCAACTAGTAAAGTTATGCTAGTGAATTTTGATCCATCAATTTTGAGATTATGAATGTTAGGAAACAGGGTGTTGTAGTTTGATTTAAGGCGGAACAAAATCAATGGAATAATAAAGGTGAGAAAACAATAAAGATGAACAGACAAAGAACATAAAGATTTACGTGGTTCAGTCAAATTTGACCTACGTCCACAGATGGAGTATTAGAGCTTCTTCACTATAATGGAGAAAACCAAAGAGAATATTACAAGGAGTCCTAAATTTACCAGAGGCTAAAAAGTGTTTCTGAAGTTGTGTGTTGTTGAAACCTATTAAGTGCCCACTTGTGAGTGTCCCACATTGGAGAAAGAGGAGAGAATAAACCACTTTATAAGATAAGGAGTTACTCCTCCGATCACCAATTGGTTTTAGGATGGAACCTCCTAACTTGTAAGTGGGCTAAACTCTCCTCCTCCTTATTGGGTTACCCATGCCCATTTTCATATAAATCTAAAAAAATTAACATGTGTTAAATAATGAACACCATGAAACCCTTTTATAACATAAGGTACCCTTGCGTAGCCACCAGGCAGCCCGATCGGGTCGGGCAGTCGACTTTTCCCAATATGCTAACGCCTCGATCGTGTTCACGACGGACGCCCGATCGGGGGTACCTCCCGATTCGATCGGACGGGCCTGTGAAAATTTCATCTAACGAATTTTCAAGACACAAAACTTAACAATGAAATTATAGGTTAAACGTTAATCCAACAATATATTACTGTTATATGATAACACTTTTTTTCGTGAATTGCTAAAATGATACGGTCATTTGAGTTACGTAAATAGTACAAAAGTTCAAGTGTTGCAACTATTTTCTAACATAAGAAATACTAATTAAAGAGTTACTTTCTCTAATATTTTTTTTTTATAAGTGGGTACTTTCTATGATATGATCCCAAACATACCTATCAATATCTTTTCCATTTTGGGTTTGGGGGTGGGGGAGAAGTTGGGTGGGCATGTTATATTGCATGTTCAATTGCAAATAGCAAATATTATCTTAACTTAAAAATTAGGGGAATTAAGAAGGAAGAAATATAATAAAGAGTGGCTGAAAATGAAGGGGGGATAAGTCAAGAAAAAATTAAGAATTGGAATAATGCGTACTTAGGCAGCAGACTTAGCGGGTTATCACATGGTCTTCACTGCATGCTCCCATGTTCCAGTCACCAGTACTACCATGTTGCCTTAATTTGCCTTTTACCATTTAGACTTAAACCAACTCAACGATAAAGCTATCAACTTTCAGTGTTTTTAAATAATTAATATCCTATCTCTGTAGATTTTTGTCCATTCATACAAGTTTACATTTTGAAATATAATGTATGTTTTGCTAACATTATTGCAAAGGAATATATACTTCTTTTTTTATTATCCTATACAGTCTCTTCCAAGGTACAAAGAATAGTATCCTTACACAATTGGGGTAACTATATCAATGAATCTCCTTGTCTCACAAGCTCTAACTTGGCTTGAATAAGCTGGAGTAGAATTTAGTTCAACTTGAGACTTAAAGGAGTCGAGTTGAATAAAGCAACTTAGAAAAAATCGTGAGTACACTCAGACGCATAAATCAAGTACGTATTTAGTAGTATCTATATAGTATATTTTTATATTCTACTAGAGACATTTTGGGGGTGGGAATTTCCTCTTACCATTCCCCCTACTTTCAAGGGATCGGACCTTGCCTGCAAACCCGGATCGGGTTGACCTGTGCGAGGTTCCGATCTGATTATGACGCCTTCTCCTTACCTTTAAAAAATATATATAGAGTATTTTTTTATTATCATGATTTTCAGCTAACAACTCTGGTCATCATATCTATCATAACGTACTAGTAATAAAATATTAATATATAAAAAGTACATTTTAAATTAACTTGAACAAGAATTCTTCCCCTTAATTCTCATTAATTAAGAGACCAAGGCCTAAGTCACATATATGATTAAACATATGGTTAAAGGTGATCATGGGCCGGGCCGGGCCGCGACCAAAAAATTTTGCCCATTGGTCGGACCTAATTTTTGTGTCAAAAGTGCACTATTTTAGGCCTAAATTAGTGGGCTTTTGTGGGCCAAAACGGGTCGAGCCAAAAAATAGACTAAAAAGTCATTTTTGGCTTGCCCAAAGCCCAAAAAAATACGGACGGGCCCGGCCATGCCCGACCCGAGGGCCAAAAAATCTGCCCGAAACCCGGCCCAAAACAGGTCGGGCCGGGCCAAAATGATCACCTCTGCATATGGTGATGTATGTATAACTCAAAAGAAAAGAAGAGTATAACTATACATCACCATTTTGCTGCGTGTTTAATTCGTTTTTGGAAACCTTGCTCTCCGTAGTTTATTGCTACAATGCCTTTCAGATGCTTCCATAGGTTTGGATATGCTTTTTAGCCTTTTATGGTTTCAAGTTCTACTTTGTGTTCTACTGTCCTTTTTTTGAATATGCTATTCCACTACATGACATACACCTATGAGATATGTGCTTTTCTTTTTTTCCTTTCTGGTATGCTTGCTGAGGTTCAAAATCAAATCTCTCAACGTCATAGTATATATTCGTAGTACTAACTAATGTTCATGTCTTCATAGGAATAAATGATAACAAATTGAGTTTTGTGGAAGTAAGGTAAATACAAACAATAAATTTATAATTAGAAGAGTTCTCTCTCAAGATTGTGCCCTAACTGATCAACAGTTGGTCTTGTAAGAGACCACCTAATTTTAACTTAAAATTAGGCACGGTCTAAGCCCAATATTAAGAGGAAAACATGCCACCTTTTTTAATATAGTGAGTAGATTAATCTATTTAGGGATCAAGTTAATCTATTTCGTGACTAGTTTAATCTATTCAATAATGACATTCTTTAACCCATTCAGTGACTAATTTAATCCGTTTGATAAAACTACTGAGTTATTTTTTTTGAAACTATCTGTTGTAGTTCGATAATCAAGAAAAAAAAAGGAGAAGAGAAGGGATAACTAGGACGATAGTGTAGGGTAAGAGTGAAATGAAATGGGCATGTTAGAAAAATTCAATCTTGAATTCGTCTAATTTTATATTAAAATTAGACCACCTATTCTAATAATTTGTGATTGATCAATAATGAGAGAAAATAAAAACTATAACCTATGAAAAAGGGTCGATATCCAAAGAAATTATAGCGGAGTGTCCTAGAGAATCAGCAACGCAATTATCTTGTCGTCATCACGATAGATTATCTACTAGAGGTCATTGTTGTGAAACTAGAAATTGAACCGTGGATTTTATCAAACACGAAAGAACATTATTGGTATTTTTCCAAACAAGATATAAAAATTATTAGATTGTCTCCTTCAATAATGACTCGATGAAAATAATAGTGTTTTTTTCTATGACTAAGCCAAGCTACAATAAAAATTCAAAAGCCTATTTATCATTCTAAGAGGATAGACCGCTTAAACCATATATTTTATTAAGCATAGCCTAACCTTACTCTGGTTAAAAGTTCAAATGTGTTGTCAAAAATTCAAATAAGTACAAATATAATAGTGGATATCTAAGAATACATATGCATCAATGCATGTTATGTGGTGTATATTTAAGATGCTATCTAACGAAGCAATAAGAGTACTCCCAGTGGTTGCCCTCCTTGTGGGTTATGAGGAGAGAGAGTGTAAAAGTATTATTAGTTTATTAGGAGAGAGAAAAAAGTTGGGCAAAATATTGATGCCCAGTTCTTCATGATGGACCAAGAAAAAGAGGAGCAAAGAAGGAATTGGAGGAAAGAGAAAATATGGTGGGGTAGGTGGAAGAGTGAGAAAGTAATAGAATAATCAATGACCCCAAATTATAGGGCAACCATTGGTTATGCTCTAAGTGTAGCGTCTAAATGCACATACTATATATTAAACATGATGCATGATGATCAGATAAGAATGGTATTCGAATAGGATTTCTGTCTCAAAAATCAAAATATAGATGGGTTTCCATGCATGGCGGATACTGGGTACTTTCACGTTCATCATTTTAAAGAGGTTGTCTGTACATGTTTTAGTTCTTTTTCCTTTTTATTTCAAATTTTATGGGTCAACATGTCTTCGTTGTTCTAAGACCCACTAGCAATTGTCTTGTAAGATTATGGTATAGTAAGTCAATCAATTTTTTAACCTAACACTCTTCACATTCTTAGATATCTATCATTGAAGATTCTTAGCTTGTACATACAAAAGTGACTAATTAAGTACATTGAGTTTTACATTGTTACACTCAAGTGACTAAATAATATACTTCATTTCTTAGATTTCTCAATAAAAATTTGAGCTTGCTCTAGTTTGTATTGTTTTGTACATATTAGTACAAATTTATATTATTAGCCAAATTTGTTATTTGAAATTAGTAGAACTTAATTATTAGAATCTATCTGAAACTAATGAAAATTAATTATATTCTTTTGAGGTTAATTAACGTACATATTAAGATCACTTTTTTACTTTCTTTTTCATGAAATAAGTTATAATAAAGCGAGTTTAATTGAATATTCCCCTTAGGTTATCCCCTTTTAAATTCAGAGGGTAAAATTCATATTTCATCAATAAACATAACACAATATATATATTAACCTAGTTATGTTACCTTGATTATGGACGAAAGAGTTTTTTATTGCATAAAATTCATGAAAAATAGTAAAATTAATAAAACTACCAAAAGCAACGTTGGATTTAATGACATAAATATATAATACTACAAATGAATGAGGACAAAAAAGGTGGAGTAAATAAAAATAAACACGTGGGGTTAGATAGTATTTATCTATCCGTACAATTAAATGAGAGTAGATATACATACATTGATAATGACGTATAAGGTATTGATACAAAGTATAGTAGTTGGTACTCAATTACATGTAGCTTGAAGAAGGAAGGAGAATAAAGAAAAAGAGAAAAATTAAAGAAGGTCCACATGCAATAAGGTGATGAAGGGAAGACTTGTTTGTTTGACAAAGGAAGGAAACATGAAAACAATGACTAAAAGTGTTGCAATTTGTAAAGATAAGGAGACAAATTTTATCTCAAAACTCAATCCATCAAACACTCTCTATTCTCTCCCACTCTGTCTCACGTGCACTTCTCCTCTTCTTTAAGATACCTCAGTAGTGAGTAGTGAGTACTCACTAGTCACTACACTCCCTCTACAACTATCTTCTTCCTTACCCTTCTTTTTTGTAATTATACTAGCTACATGTATGCTTGTGGACAAAATATCAACAAAAATTACTTAATATATACTACAAGGGAGAAGTCCTTTCGCGAGTATTTTTGCTATCGAACATATATTAATTGAGAATTAACTACAAGTCAAATGTTAGTCACGTAGACACGTACTCACGTACATGTATAAGTTAGAAATAAAACTCCAATAGCAATATTCAATCAAATTAACTCCTTATTAGTAATCGATTGGCGATCACTACTATATTACACAAGCTTTTTCAGTACCTAATAAATCTACAAGTGGTTTGTAGGATAAAAAGACTATATATACGACGGTTGTACTACATCAGCATAATGCAATATTTTCGTAAATTTTGAAAATATGGAAGATTTTGGGTAATAAACTAAAAGGGAATTTTTTTTAAGTAAAAACAAAAAGTATTGCTTGTTTAAATGATAATTGATTACACCATGTACACATAAGGGGTGAAGTGGATATTATAAGATTACAGACTTACAAATCAAGACATTCTTTTCCTCTCGGAGAAAGCAACCAAAATTTGCCTCTATATATGTTAGAAACTTCAGAAAATTATTATCCCCACATGCACATACGTATTGGGCCTGTCACTCCTCTTTTTTTCCTTAAAAGAAAATTGCTCACAACGAATAATGGATAAAATTGCGTTACATCTTTAAGATGGGCCAATTTATACAATCTCTAAGATGTTCCCTCAAAAAAAAGTTGAAGATGTTAACAAATTTGGAAAGAAATTCGACCTTTTCCTTTTAAATTGAACCTAATATTTTACGAAACTCATAAAGCTATGGAGCACTTGGTAAATTGCAGATATTTAATATTGAGAAATATTAAAGTATCATAAAAAATATCTAGTAATTTAATTGCAGATTGTTGTTTAAATATATAGATAGAATACCAAGGATTTGATTGGTACTATTTTTGTTATTGTTTATGGCCCACTAGATTATCGCGAAAGAAACTAGATTTACATTTCCAACCAAAAATTTGGGCCATGAAACCATAAGCAAACCAACCCGCACTTCAACTTAATCCGGAATGACTTGAAAAAAAACACTACATAATCCAATTCTATTTTTGTACTTCCTCCGTTTTTCTAATCTACCATTCCTATTTTGCACGTTTTTCAAAGCTAATATTTAAGCATTAATATATTAAACTATACATAAATAAAAATTGTAAAATGTAGATTTTTTGAAAATATATATCGAAATGAATCCAACAAGATGATCAAGGTGAAATATAAAAATAGTGTCAAAACCAAAATGGTAGATCTAAAAAAATGGAGTGTCAAGTATATATTGCACATTTGTACTTTGATATATCAGTTTTTGAGATCCCTTCATCCCAAGATAAATAGTCTCTTACGACTTTTGCTAACAGCAAACCTCGTCAAATCTGGCGGGTAACCCTAAAAGTTCAATCGTGACACATTATAACAACAAGGCAAAATCAATTCTAATATAGTGCTTCATAACAAATGGTTATCCTCTCGCAATGTTTAACTCTACATCCTGTGTAAAAGTACACTCACTGGCATAGAACCAGTCATGAAGTACATGAATCACGCGCAGAGTGCCTGAAGTGCAGCCACACGCTAGCAAGTGGAGCACACCAGCTTTGAGGCGTACGTAGGTACTTCAATTATACGTGGGACATTCAGGCATGCAAGTAATTAAGTAATTAATGTATACGAAACACAAGTTTGATATCAAAGCAAGCCATCCAGCTATATCGCTTAACCAGCAAATCGCTGGACTCTCAAACTTGAATAGGAGAAATTTTTACTTCCACATGAAAATTTCAGTTTGCCTGAAAATGAAATGGCCTAAAAGAACCTTTTATGATAAACTTATCAGTCACTGGATCGCTATTCAACAATAAGATAAAACAAAATTTGTCTAGCAATATACTTCATATCCTTGAAATATGATAATGTTAAAGCATGGTGGTGTTGCATACAGAATTTGTCAGGAACAACTTCACAGTGGTTATACGGCCCTGCTGCAGCTTGTTGAAGTATTTATCCTCTAGTTCCAGGCTATTATCCCATCTTATCGAGGTACACTGAGACCAAGCTCTGCAGAAAATGAAGTGATCATGAGGTAATAAACATATTTCAATTTTTGGAAAATGATTTAGAGCGAATCCTAATATAATGTACAGAAGATTCATGTCTTATGCATTGGTGAATGTGGAGAGACAGCAAGCAGTTCAGTAGTAGTAAGGTTCTCCTGTCCAACCTAAATTCATACTCCATAGGCCACATTCATACATTTAGTACATCAAAATCTTGGAGGTTTCCCATATTGTCCTTATCGATACCTTCAGCTAAGATATGAAAGAAATACTACATTGGTATGTATGTTGGAGATGTAAAGAGTTTTATATAGTTGTAGACCTCAAATCAAATCCGCTTTTTATTCATGGATAAAGGGGGTAAATCAGAAGCTTGACAACAACGAATCCTAAACTACTAAAGCAAGAGTCATGAAGCTTAAGCTACATCAAGTGTGAAAAGACTTTCTTTTGCTCGGTTTCCATTTGCCGCCAATGCCATCATTATCAACATGATAAGAACCTAATTTTAACACTTCCAAGCACAATGTTCATTATTTACAAATCATGAACAACAAAGGAGAAAATATCTTGTCAACAGAAGCTGAAACAAGAAATTAATGATTCTGTATCACAATTTAATAAGCAGCTCAAATGTGAAGCAACTAAGTTTAGTAAAGCACGCCACCACAATTTTGGAGCAAGATAAATTCAGTCTTCTATTCTCAGGGAAATCAACAAATTGTCACGATCCAACATGTATAAATTACGACTGGGAAAACCCTAAAGTCCAAGCCAAAGTAAAAAAGAGCCCAGCCCTACTAATATTTAAATGCTTAATCCAAGCACCAAAGACCTTGATTGATAAGGGCACGATAATTAATAAAAGAAAGATTTCGTTTGTCAGATAATTATATGGTGCCAAAAATAATTCTTTCAAAGGTTACAAATATGTCTAGGCATTAAGCATCGAGCCCGTCTACCGATGGTACTTGGCACAGGAGATCATTCTTCACCAAATTATATAACTGTAAATATTGGTAAACGAAGCATCCAAGTGTCTATAACTATTTGGAGACAGCAGCATGGTATGTGTTAAGGCTACATTTGATAGCAATATAATAAGCCAAAAGCATGGTAAGCCAACCCCCCCCCCCCCTTTTTTTGATCTCCCACCAGCAATTTAACTTAGATAAAATTTCAGACTAGCCTTTTCCCCTCTAACATCATGATCCCATATAACAGAGGAAACCACGGTCATTCGATATTCTTCAATTGAAAAGCTTGTCTCACACTTCTCGTGATGCTTCAAAACAGTATTCAGCAGCAAAATATTAGGTATATTCCACTTATTGTCCATCACGGTTTGACAATGAACTTCTCAGACCCATGGAATGTAACGTACACAACAAAGCCAATGTTACTCATACATGAATATCGGTAGGATACTCCTGAATTAACCTAATTCAATTCAAACCTATTACCTATCATAACTTCCTCTGCTTCTAAGTCAATGAATGAATCTAAAACTTTCACGCCCTCGCTGTTGTCCAAAGTGGTTTGTCCTTGATTCTTTCATGAAAGGAAAACCAAAAAATTGGGGTATTACTCATCAACTTCAATTAATCTGTGGGGAATGTGGTCTAAGAGATGAGTTGCGAGGCTCTGGTCTGGAAGTTTTCTATAGTTTCCTTGATCCTACAAGAATTTCACTCAAGATTGAAGGTCATAATTACAAAAATTTCCCAACAATTTCATTCAAGAGGAATGACAATTTGAAATCGCATTTTCAGTAAGCCTTGATACAGTATCTTGATTGCTTCTAGGAAAACCACCTCTTCCATAACCTATTATCATTCTTCTATATTACAATTTGCTTCTGACTTAGCTTTTATTGATTCGATATTGGAAATACGTAGTCAATCCAGGTACAAAACCTTTTGTTACCCTTAATGACTAACGGCATTAATCGCCGTTAGTCATTAACCCTAATTTTCTGTGTTAAACCCTAATTAACCCTATAATGCCAACCCTAATCCTAACCCAAACCCTAACCCTAACCCTAACCCACCACCCCCTTCACCACTTTAGTTGAAAAGTGTGTTTAGACTTAAGAGTAACACTTTTGACGAACCAGCATCATTTAATTTATCAAATGCAGTAGCATATGCCAAAAACTAATTCGAAGAGAACAACTTGCACAACTCACAGAGGGGTCATGTGTGACTTGTGGACTTAATTATAAGGGTGTCATGTAGTTTTCCAAACTTTAAGGTCTTCCAAAATAATCGAAAAAACGCAAGGGGTATCTCACTCCTAATATGAAGGCTATTTACTTAGTTTATTTCCTCTTTAGTTCATTTTCCCCTTAATTTCACCTCTTATTTCATTTAATTACCTCTTAGCACAAATATACTTGTATAGTTGTATTTGTCTTCCTTCCCCCTACTCTCCCATTTGATCTTTGATGTGTAGAATTCAAGTTTCTATAAGCTTAAAGGGAAGCAAAAAGGAAAGAAGCTTGTCCCAAGAAGCCGAAAAGCTTGTCCAAGCCTGTAGAAGCCTGCCCGAGCTAGGGTCCCCGCCCGGGCAATCAGCCCGCTTGCCCGAGCACTTAAGCAGCAAAACATTCTACCACCTTCATAAAAAAAGAGTCCTTGTCCGAGAAGCAGCCGGCGTCAATTCTCTGTATACCGTCCGGGCTTCCCGCTCGGGCTCTTTAGCTCGGCCAGCTTGGGTCCCTTGAAGCCCGCCCAGTCTAGTGTCCATTGAACACTTTTTCGTGTTTCTTTTCCTTTACGACATTTGTAACTAGAGGGGGGTTAAGTACTCCTTTACCCTATTTTGGAAAGAAGAATCCAGAATTTTATAACCCTAAGCTTAGTCTCTTAGTGCAGCTGCGTATGAGAGAGAAAACTTGGCTTAAAAGGTGTCTTTTGGAGATTGAAAATCAATGAAAAGTGACAATTTTATTTGAATTTCTGACTTTACTTTGTAATCTGCTCGATCATGTCTTTCTTTCTCATTATTTTTACGGTTTTTTCACCCGGGGTGGTATTTCAAAATTCATGGGGATTGTTTTAAAAACACACCATGTACCCTTACTATTTCAACAAAATGCATGAAATACCCCTAATGACTAACGACATCATAATTCCGTTAGTTATTAATCCTAATTAACCCTTTGAACCCTAATTAACCCCTCTCATCCTAACCCCAAAACCTTAAATCTAACCCCTAACCCCCTAACACCTAACCCCCACCCTAAACCCTAACCACCCAATTACCAAGCCCCATGTCCTCCCCCTCCCCCCCCCCCACACCTCCCTCCCTCATCCCCGCAACACCCCCATATGCCCTCCCCCGCATCACTCCTCCCCCCTCTCCCCACTCCCGCATCATTTTCATGCTTTGGTTTCATGGTTTAATTTAGTGTTACTTAATTCCCCGGCGAATTGCGGACTGAAAAAAGCAAATTATGGTCGTTTTGGTTCATCTTTGGCCCATTTTGTTGGGTTTGTTATGCTTGGGATTTATGCAATTTCAATTATTAATGTTGTTTGTGACTTAGTTGATGTGAGCTCCATCAACTTTCGATCCATTTGTTGTCCCTTAATAACTTGTTTTTAGGTGGTTGACCTTCATACATGATTGAATGGTTGTTATGTACCACTTGACTTGGATTCCTATATTGGCTTAGTTAGGTGATAACGCCTCAAAATATAAGTTTTGTTGCTATAATTAGACTCTAAACTCCCTTAGAAAATTTTTAGAGGTGTTTAGGATTGTTTATTAGCATATTCTTTAGCATGTCAATCCCCACAGCTCTACTTTGTATTTGGATATAAATCGTGATTGTGGTGTTTTCCTAATCCTAGTGTTTTTTCTTCTTGTGATTCCAATACTTTGAATCCGTGGTTTAACCAAAACTTGACGTTTTCTTCGACTTTACTTAACCAATACCTTGAATCCGTGGTTTAACCATTTGACTAGCTTAAGTGTATAGTTAGGGCTTTTATTTGATCCTAAGGGAAGTAGTAACGACCTATTTTCTACTTATAAACTGTTCATTTTATTTCTTCAAATTATACTTGCATTCAATATTTTCTACTTCTGCTAGGTCTATCAGCATGCAAGTAATCAGTTCAAAGGTCAAAAGAATCTAAAGAACCTAGCTGGAATAGACCATACACGTGAGACAAAATGAGTTCCATTGATGTTGCTTTATCCACCAACTCCACATTCTTGCTTGTTAAATATGTAAGACATAGCCCATTTTATATAAAGCTCGCAAAATATTACTCAACCCGCCAACCCAACCCAAAGCCAACCCATTATTTAGTTAAATGGGTAAAATTTTCAACCCTGTTTAATTAAATGGGTCGAAATTTTCAACCTTCCGGCACTCGACAGACATCACGTCAGCCCCCACACATGTCGGGTTAGATCAAGGGGTTCTCAACCCTCTAACCCGCCAACCCAACCTGATCTTGACCCAACCCGACCCATTGCCAACCCTAATTTTATATGACACACTCGAGTCTTTCTCACACTTCAATGCAGACCTTGAACTGAAACTTATAAAATCAATAGGCAAAAACACTAGTATACTACTGGTCTACTAGTAATTGAAGCACCATAAAACAGGTTCATTGAGTCCGGAAAACAATAAACAAGGCACACTTTCAACTGCCCTATATTACATCCCTAGACGGACCCCATGACTGGCAAACCCACATCTAAACTTCAAATGTTTACTGAACCAATCTTCCCTCATCTCCCTCCTTTTTAACATGTTCCACTCGATCGACAACTCATCCCTGTACATCCTTCAATAAGTAGAAGTACTTATTAACATACACAAGGAAAGAAACAATAAATTCATACGATACATCGCAGCCCCTACTTATTGTCAACATGCCTTATAACGCAGGAAGTCAATATAAGCTACCACATTCAAAAGGGTTAAAACACAGGTTACAACATAAGGGGCAGTCTCAATTTCGCCTAAATTTGTAATGACAAGTTAAAAGCAGTCGAACATAATCGAAAAGAAGCGAACTTCAGGAATTCAGAGAAATTATCAAGGGGTATATGACAACACAACAGACAGAAACATTTCAGGGTTTTCTATAACACAATGCAATATAATTAATGAAACTAATAATAACAACTAGAACATAACAAAGATCAAGTTGCTTACAAGATGCATTGAAATAAAACACAGAATTTTGTGAAGAGATTTTATCAAACTCCTGGATTGGCACTGCAAAGCATACCCTGAGACAAAGATCTTGAGCTGGTTGAATCTATGCCAAGACAAGATGTCAAACGAGCTGAAGATACTGCTGAGTGAAGTGGAAGAAGAGATTGAACTGCACCCATTTGTGATAAAACCCTGAAAATTCAAAATTACAATGTCAAAATTCAATCTTTGATAAAAAAAAATGCAACTTTTTTTTTGGTACATTTTTTTTTTTTAGGATTGAGAGAAGTGCACCTTGAAAATGAAGGGGAGGAGAAAGAAGGGCGAACAGAAGGGATGGAATTAGAAGTGGGTTTTTGGGTAAATGTGGATTTGAGAAGATTGAAAGTTGGTCTTGAGATGGAACGATAACGAGACGCCATTGCAGGAGGAGAGAGAGAGGTAGAAGGGTTGATTGATACTAGATTGCTAGGGTTTTACCCTTCTAGGTTTTTGGCTTTTTGATTACCACAATACCGACTGAAAATTTTTTTTTTCTTTTCTCCGGCATTAACGATTTTCATCGTTAAATAGTCAATTATTATTAGTTTACTTCTTTTTTAAAAAAAAAATTGTTTTACATAAGTCAATCTTTGCGTTATCTTTTCATTTTAAGTTTATCTTTTGATTATTCCTGATTGAGTTAAGCTTGTATGTACCCCTTCATTCTTCATCAATTAGGGGGCTGTCATCCTCATCATCCATGATAAGCCCCTTTTGTTTTGTTCAATAAATTAGTATCTCTTTATGAGATTTTTCTCAAACCCTTTTATGGGGTTTTTAGTTTCTGTTTTGGAAATCTCCTTCTCCCCTATGGGAGTTGTGAGTATGGTTCTTTTGTTTTTAGGTATGAGAAATTATTCTCATTGGTTGAAGTTCGAGATTCAACATGAAAAATTAGGGTTTCACAACTTCTGTAAAATTATGGAAGACTATTGGAGTACGTTCATCCCAAAATTTCCGCATCTGCAGATCGTATGCCGAACCAGAGCGACTCACAGCTTGCATTGCTTCAGATGAAGATTTTTATTAAGGCAAAATTAAGTCAAATCTGCGATGTTTACATTTCTAGGGTGATATGTATTCCTATTAGAATTTTATGTTTTTCAGAAATGACCTGTAAGTGCCGTTTAGCGAAATATTAATGAAATCCCTTTTCTTTCTTTCAAAAAAAAAAAAAGTTAAGCTTGTATGTTTCTTTTTTTTTAATTGAGTTTTAACCTGTTTGTGACTTGTTTAGTAGGTTACTTATGATACGTGTTAAAACTAACATATATAACTTAGAAATATAATTAAAACTAATTTAGTGTTCATTATTTACTAAAATAGGACGCTTTTAGTTTAATAATCAAGATTAGTTATTAATAAAATGTAATTAAAACTCGAGATGCTACATCTGATGAAAGTGTAATTGATGAAGGTGAGGGGATGTCAGATGATGATTATGGATTCATGGTCAATGATAATTTTGACCCGCATGAAAAGGCGGGTTGGATGATGATAATGATGATGCTGAGAATTACTTTCTTAAACTATACAACAATGGACAGTTGTATAAAGATGAGGAATTTGGGAAGATAGTACTTAAGGCATGGCAACTATTCACAGATAAACAACATCTAAAATATGTTGTTAGATACTACTGTATTCAAATTGGATTTCGGTCATTATTATTAGGGAAAATAATTGCAAATATACAATGACATTCTCATCCCTCAACGGTGAATGGAGGTTATATGCTGGTAAATTCCATGATGACATGACTTGGGCTATTAAATCCATAAAGAATGATGAACATACTTGCATTGGGTTAGAGACAAGAAATACTATGGTTAATGTCAAACGGGCTGCTAACAATGACATCCCTACAAAGGCATTGAACAAGCTCTTGTTTGATAGATATGGGGTTCAAATGTGTCAAAGCACATTGTATAGGGTAAGAAAGAAAGCTTTAATGGAAGTACATGGGGGCATGACACTTCATACAGTTTCTTACCTATGTATTGTGAGGTAATAAAGTGTATCAACCCTAATTCAACTGCAAATTGTGCAAGAAATCTACTAGAACATGTTGAGAGGCCTCTTGTTTTTGTTTCAATTTTCATCTCATTCAAAGGTGCCTTGAATGGAGTGCTTGCTGGTTGTAGGAGTTTGGTTGGGGTGGATGGGGATCACCTAAATGTTAATTATGGAGGTACTATCAGCAGTTGTCCTAGATGCAAATAATGATATCTTTTCATTTGCATGGTTGTAGTATCTGGTGAAGATGAAGAATCTTGAAAGTTCTTCATATGGCATCTTAAAAGAATTCTGGATATTAATTAGAGGAAAAGGAGATGAATGGTGCATTATCTCTGATGGGATGAAAGTAAGTGCAAGTTATTTGTAATTGTCCTTGTATTCTTCTTATTTATGGTTTTTTATTGCAAAGTAACTGACAAATTTGCAACTAATGTGTCACAGCAGGGCATCGATCTGGCCATATATAGCTGATGTGTGGCACAAAGTGGACAAAAGGTATTGTGATAAACACCTTGCTAAAAATTAGAAGAGGAAGTTTCCTGGTCAACTGATGCTCATCCACTTTTGGAAGGCGACTGGAGCATACTCACCTTTCACTTTTAGAAAAGCAAGGGAAGCTCTACAGAAGACCAAACCACTTGCTCTAGTTTGGCTTGCTGAAATTGGTGAGCATTCCACATGGTCAAATCATGCGTTCAAGCCAGTAGTCCAAAGTGATGTTAAAAAAACAATTTTTTGAGAGCTTTAATGCCACCCTTGGCATTGGTAGGTGCAGACTTATACTCACCCTCTTAAAAGGTAAAAAGACACAAACACACATCCCCATTTTAAGTGACTTTACACTTTAGACATACTAACAACTCTGATGTTGGCAGACATTGGGAGAGTGACAATGGTGAGGATGGAGCCATGCTTGTCAAGAGTGGAAGAGAGAAGATATGGCCCCTAACATAGCCTTAGGTGATTTCAAGTGACTCAATAACATATGTAGCTTACCTGAGCTCATAGGGTGAGTATGAGGTTGTTAATGGGAGATCCACATATCTTGTGAGCCTTAACAACAAAGCTTGTGTTTGTGGGGCTTGGCAGATCTATGGACTACCTTGCAAACATGCCATGAGGGCTATTCATCATGCAAGGTTAGATTCTCATGCCTTTGCAAGCCAATGGTACAATGTGGACATGTACAAGTCAATCTAAGCATATAACATAAAGTCAATCCCAGACATGGAGCAATGGCCAGAGCGTGATGCATCTCTTTCTATACAGCCAACAACACTTAAAAGAGGCATTGACAGACCTCCAAGGAACAGAATAAGAGAAGACGATGAACAAAGAAAGTGCAAAAGGTCTAAGATAGTCAAGTGTAGCAAATGCCAACAGTTTGGCCACAATGCTGCCAGTTGTAAGGGTGGTTTGACTGCTAACGAGATGGGAAAGAAACCAAGAAGAAAAATGGAGGAGAAGCATCGACTCAGATGCTTGAACATGGTAAAATTGCTGCTTAGAGAAGACAGAAGCAGAGGCTAAAGGCTTTGACACAACAGCCGGAAAACCAGCATGAAGCCAACACTTCTGGTGTCAAAGTACCAAATAAGGGAAAAAAGGGGACCTGCAGTCAACCTTAGATGATGTTTATTTTAAAATTATTTTTTTTGTGAACATGGTGTTAAGTATTGTTGGCTTGAACATGACATTACTATGCTCATTTTTTATGCTTAAAACATTAGGCTGTACAAATACTTTTTTTTTTTTTTTGGAAAATTGTTCTTGTTGAAATACTTTAGTTTACTGTTGTGTTGGTTTTTTATTATCAAATGCAAACAAGAAACAACAAATAATTGGACAAATACTTGCAAAATGTGTCATTTTTATTACTGCTTAACATATTACACCATTAGCACATTCTTGGCTACTTCATAAAACACCCACCCCTTACAATTACTTAACCACAAAGAAAAACAACAACAACAAATACATCAACATCCCCAATTTTGCCACAATTTTGATGGACCTTCTAACATCATCAACAATATATGTCAACTGAGATATTTGGTACATATCCAACCCAACCTCATCACCATGTGTAACATCATGTCTAACAATATCATCCTCCTAACCCACACAAACACCTCACATAACCTATACTTGTAGTATACCCTTCGTAAATTATGGGTACTATTTGACATTCTTATTTCAAGCATCTTTATAGATTGACAATTGCAATTCTTCACCTACGTACTTTATGCTTCCATCCATGGTGACAGCATCAGGCCCTTGCACTGTTGCACAAATGCATAATTGATTGATGAAGAAGAGTTCATGGTGTCCTACGCGTGAAAGAAGAAAGAGAAGAGAAAAAAAAATCGAAACTAGGGTTGAAGAAGAAAGAGAAAGGAAGAACATATAAAAGGTTGAAGACGAACTAACGAGAGGGAGTTTTAAAACATGGGTCAAATTAATTAACCTAGGGTAAACTACTAACTAACGTTTTTCATTAAATAATCCTAATTTATTAAAACATTAATTAGTCTAGGGCTACCAGAGATAATAATACACTTGTATAACCTATTTTATTTATGAACAATAGCAAGCCCATGATCAATATTACATTAGTTAAGCAATCATAATTACCATACTTTATCTAAAATATAACACCATCGATTTCAATAATAAAATTTTGCTATATTGGGGGACTGTGCGTGATAAAACACGAGCCAACAACTAGTAATTTAAAAAGTCTTGTGAGAAGGGTAACATTTATGCCCAGTGGCGGATCCAGGATTTGACCTACGTGGGTTTGAAATTGATCAACCAAATACTCACGCTTAATTGGTTCGAAATTGTAATTTATTAGTCTAAATCTAAGTTATGACTAACCTTTATCATATAAGGGAAGAAGAGGGGAGCACAAAAAATACTAGCTAACTAAATATTTCATTAAAAACTAATTTAAAAAATAAATACAGAAACACAATAGCACTAGATAGTGATACTTAAGTGGAAGTCAATAACTTGTAAAACATTATCAACTATTTTTTTTTTAAGAACAATTCCTATTGATTAAGAATTACTTTTAATTTTTTTAAGAAAATACAAAACACACTATACGAACTATCGTTTATTCTCTTTTCCCTTCCATAATTTTTTTCTCGTTCCTTGCAATAATTGTTACCTACTATATTTTTCCCTTCAAAAAAAAAAAATTACCTACTATATTTTAGTAGAATTTTATGTGATTTCGTACCCATCAAATACGTATAAGGCTAATAACTCTTAAGTTTGCTTAGGGCCTGTTCTCTTTGGCATAAAACAACTGAATTGAACTGAATTGAATTGAACTGAACTGAAATGAATAGTGATACGTGAGAGTAAAAGTATTGTCAAGAGCTGAACTGAACTGAACTGAACTGAAAATAAGGTGGGGAGAACAGACCCTTATTGTTATTATATTTTGTTTAAATAAATGAAAATATATACTTCCTCCGTTCTGTTTTAAATGAAACACTAGGTGACTCCAATTTATCATCATTATATAAAGAAAAATATAGTCAAATGAGATCTTAAAAAAAAAAAAAAGTGGCTGCCAAAAAATTGAAAGAAAAAAAAGAAAGAGAGAAGTAGGAAAAATGAAACCCACAGGAATCGAACCCATGAGAAAATGTAGGTCAGTAAAATCTTATCGCGAAGCTACCTTTGAACCAAAAACTTACATATGAATATAGTATGATTTTAGTACTGCGCGGAAGTACATAAGGTTTCCTATTCTTCCTTCTTCGCCGTATTTTTTTTTTTCAGATTTTCGTGATCCGCCCTGTTTATGCCATGAAGTTTAAAGTAACTTTTTTTTTTTCAATGATGTATTAGGACTAATATGTCCCTCTTATTGTACTTCCTCCATTTTTTTTTTACTCGTTACACTTCTCATTTCACGGATTCCTAGGCAATTTTTGGAGAAGAGAGAGGTAGAGAGTAAAAAGAAAAGGGACCTACGTGGGAGGAGAGAGATAGAGAGAATTTATTGCCCAAAAAAGAAGTGTAACAAGTAATGTGAAACTTCCATAATGGAAAGTGTAGCGAGTAAAAAGAAACGGAGGAAGTAATCAGTAAACTAGTAAAGCCAATGAAAAACCTTCCTAAAACCCAAAAACACTTCTTAGTCTACTAATACAAGACACTAAGTATACAACCCAGCGCCGTTCTCACGCGTGCCTTCTTCCTTCCTCTTCAGTCTTCAATCCTCAGTCCACCCCTTTTTCTCTCTCTCTCAATTCTCAAACACTAGTACAGTAGTACAGTACAGCCCACGCACGGACGGCGCACCAGGCTGACACACAGTAAGGTTTTCAATTTTTCGTACTTCCATACTTCACATATATTATTAGATTCTTAGATAATTTGAATGTTTACTTGTAAAATTGTTGATATTTTTCATTAGTTAGGGGCTTGTTGAAATTGCTATCGGTATAATTTTTATTATTTAGGGATTTTGCAACTCACCAAGATTAAATTGTTACTTTTTTTTTTTCCAATGGGTATGTGTTATGAAATAATATGCATGACTTTATGTTTTATTTTATTGAATCAATTATGAATTTTGATTAATTTTTATCGATTCAATTAGGAAATGGCAGTTGATTTTTTTTTATCAATTCGATTAGCTCGTAGGAATGCAAGTGTAATTTTAGTTTGAAGTTTTAGCATTATGTATTTTTTTATTTGGTTGTATGACTATGCATATAATTTGGTTGGACGACTGATGTGTTGAAAAAATTTTGTGAACTTTTTTTCCATTACTTTTGTGTTTGTTGTACGTCCTTACCCCATATTCAAATTCTTGGGTCTGCGACTATTTAGCAGTAATAATTTTAATACAAGTCATAAAATTTAAATTTTGTATCTTTTAAGAAAATTTCACATTTTGGGGGTTCAGTTGGTATGTTAGTGCATAGAAGAGTTTCTGGGTGTCTTTACTTTAGCATTTGTTTTTAATATATTGTGCATTCTGAACATAATTGATTCTTCTTTTGATGGTATTGACAGTTATGGCCGCTCATTCTGATTTTATGGGTTCCAAACTACTCAACACAGAATTTAAGGTAATCGACTTTGTACAAAATCCTGCTTACTTGATTTCTCATTATATATTTTATTTATGTAAGTACACCTAGAAATTGAAGTTTCTGTGTTCATGCTGAGAAATTTGTCGAAGCTGACTTAATGTTCTTTCTGAGTTCTTGTCAAATTTGATGGCTGTTGATGTTTTGTGTTATGTGTTATTTTGTAGGGTTATGGACAACGTAAACTATTTCTGTCTCGAAATTCAGTTAGTACTCTTCGGAGGCATTTAAGTCACGGGGTAGTTCGATGTGTTACTCGGTTACCGAATTTGGACACTGTTAGTGTTGGGTTGAGATGTGCAGGGGTCGGAAAGCTGAGAGCTGTTGTTTCAGGAGATGTGGGTGTTGGATTGGATGAAGAGTTATCGCGTTCGTTGGACAAGGTTACTCATTTCTTCCGTGTTCCGTTTATTCAAGATAGTGCAGCTGATGAGCTTCTGAGGTCAATTCAGACGAAGATATCGAATGAGATTGTGGGTTTAAGAACTGAGCAATGTTACAATATTGGGCTGGATGCTGAGGTTTCTAGCGAAAAACTTTTGGTGCTTAAGTGGCTTCTGGGTGAGACTTATGAACCTGAAAAGTTAGGGACTGAGAGCTTTATAGATAAGGAGACAAGGGAAGGTTGCACTGCTGTAGTTGTTGAGGTGGGACCTAGATTATCTTTTACAACAGCATGGTCAACTAATGCTGTATCTATTTGTCGATCATGCGGTGTAACAGAAGTGAATCGTCTGGAGCGTTCCAGGCGGTATATGTTATTTTCTAAGAGTCCTTTGCAGGAGCAGCAGATTGATGACTTTGCTTCCATGGTTCATGATCGAATGACTGAATGTGTGTATACTCAAAGACTTATGAGCTTCAAGACGAGTTTGGTTCCGGAGGAAGTTCAATACGTGCCAGTGATGGAAAAGGGTAGGAAGGCCCTTGAAGAAATCAATGAGAGAATGGGTTTGGCATTTGATGAGCAAGATCTTCAGTATTATACATGGCTTTTCAAGGAAGACATTAAGCGGAACCCAAGTAATGTTGAATTATTTGATATTGCACAATCTAATAGTGAACACAGCAGGCATTGGTTTTTCACTGGTAAACTAGTTATAGATGGAAAACCTGTTGAAAAGACCCTTATGCAAATTGTGAAGAGTACTTTGAAAGCAAACCCAAGCAATTCAGTGATTGGGTTCAAGGATAATTCTAGTGCCATAAGAGGGTTTCTTGTGAAACAATTGCGGCCTCTTCTGCCAGGTTTGACCTGTCCACTTGACCTGCAGCTGCGTGATCTTGACATTTTATTTACTGCTGAGACGCATAATTTCCCATGTGCTGTGGCACCTTACCCTGGAGCAGAAACAGGTGCTGGTGGTAGGATTAGGGACACACATGCAACAGGAAGAGGGTCTCTTGTTGTCGCTTCTACGGCTGGTTATTGTGTTGGAAACCTGAATATGGAAGGTTCTTATGCTCCCTGGGAAGATCAATCATTTGCATATCCATCAAACTTGGCTTCACCTTTGCGGATTCTCGTTGATGCTAGCAATGGTGCTTCAGATTATGGGAACAAATTTGGGGAACCCTTGATTCAGGGTTACACTAGGACCTTTGGTATGAGGCTTCCGAATGGAGAGAGAAGGGAATGGTTGAAACCCATAATGTTCAGTGCTGGAATAGGACAGATTGATCACATCCATATAACAAAGGGAGAGCCTGAAATTGGCATGCTCGTTGTTAAGATTGGTGGCCCTGCGTATCGCATTGGAATGGGAGGAGGTGCTGCTTCTAGTATGGTGAGTGGCCAGAATGATGCTGAACTTGACTTTAATGCTGTACAGAGAGGAGATGCTGAGATGGCACAGAAACTGTATCGTGTTGTTCGTGCATGTGTTGAAATGGGTGACAAAAACCCTATTATCAGCATCCATGATCAAGGGGCTGGTGGTAATTGCAATGTTGTGAAGGAGATAATATATCCAAAGGGTGCTCAAATTGATATCAGGGCTGTAGTGGTTGGTGATCACACAATGTCTATATTGGAGATATGGGGTGCAGAGTATCAGGAGCAAGATGCCATATTGGTGAAGGCTGAGAGTCGTAGCATGCTGCAATCAATATGTGATAGAGAGAGGCTATCAATGGCTGTGCTTGGAAATATTGATGGTGAAGGTCGAGTTGTTTTGGTTGATAGTGCTGCTATTGAAAAAAGCCGTCTTGATGGAACTCCTCCACCCCCTCCTGCTGTTGATCTTGAGCTTGAGAAAGTGCTTGGTGATATGCCCCAAAAAACCTTTGAGTTCCAGCGTGTGACTCATCCTCAAGAGCCTCTTGATATTGCTCCAGGAACAACAGTGATGGACTCCTTAAAGAGGGTGTTAAGACTCCCGTCTGTGTGTTCAAAACGCTTCCTGACCACAAAGGTGGATAGGTGTGTCACTGGCCTTGTGGCGCAGCAACAAACAGTGGGCCCCTTGCAGATTACTCTTGCTGATGTTGCAGTCATTGCTCAGAGTTACACCAACTTCACTGGAGGTGCATGTGCTATTGGCGAGCAGCCTATCAAGGGTTTGTTAGATCCTAAAGCTATGGCAAGATTAGCTATTGGTGAAGCGCTCACAAATCTCATCTGGGCAAAAATTACATCTCTTTCTGATGTTAAAGCCAGTGGCAACTGGATGTACGCTGCCAAGCTTGATGGGGAAGGTGCAGACATGTATGATGCTGCTTCAGCCCTTTCTGAGGTCATGATTGAACTTGGCATTGCTATAGATGGGGGGAAGGACAGTCTTTCTATGGCTGCAAATGCAGGCGGTGAGGTCGTCAAAGCTCCTGGAAATCTTGTAATCAGCGCCTATGTTACTACTCCCGACATCACTAAAACAGTTACTCCAGATCTGAAGCTCAGAGATGATGGAGTTTTGATTCATGTTGATTTAGCCAAGGGAAAGCGTCGTCTCGGGGGTTCTGCTCTTGCCCAGGTTTCTTTCTTGCTTTAAAGGGCTCTGTTAAATTTCTTCTCTATAATCCTAATATGATACTCCCTGTGTTCTCTTTTGTTCTTCCTGTATTCCCCATCGGGAAATTTCAAAATGTTCTTCCTATTTTGAATTTTTTCCATTTTAGGCATGTGGATTTTTACCAAAATGCCTACCTATAATTTTGTTATTCCACTATTGCCTTCGTCTTTTGCAATTGTGGGTCCCTAACATTGATTATATTCACTTCCCAACACTGCAATTATCTCTCTTCAGTAAATTGGCTCCCTCTCTTCAATTCTCACCAAGTCACCATGAAAGTTCTGCCTTCACCTTTGAAATTCTTCACTTGTATCCTTCCTCTCTCCTCAACTCCATAATATCTTTGCATAATCACAACTTTCCTTAATCTCAATGTTTATGGAAGTTTATTCCTATAAATAATCTACGAAAGTTACTTCCTTTGTCCAACAACCTGGCAACCTGCCACAACCACACATCCACCGCCCACACCACCTCCTCCTCTACAATTCGTATTCATTTTTTCTTGTGTTTTTTTGACAAATTGCACCATGTAAGGCGATGGTCCATGGTGGTCTCAAATCTGGAAACTTTTGGCCAATTTAGACCACCATGGGCTTCAACGTCGCCATTTTCTATGAGAGTTATAATAAGGTTGAGTGATGGATTTTAGTATAGGTGATGAGTTCTAGTAAGAGGAAGGTTCGAAGTTTAATCAAAGACAATGATAGGTTCACCAAAAAACAGGGGGGGGGGGAGATGTAGTTTGGAGTCCGCGCAAATATGCAAGTGGACAAGTGGGTGGGTAAAGGAATGGGATCTCTACTCTTATTCATTTCTCTCTCATGGAATCTTAGCCCAATTTAAGTTTGCATTGGTTCCTTCCCTGATTCCAAATAGGAAGAACAAAAGAGAATGGAGGGAGTAGTTTTTAGCACGTCATATAGTTTTGCTATCTTGGTGCTTGTTTGATTGTCTACCACTGTAGAATTCTTACATAAAATAGAAACACGTAACCTTCCTTTTTTTCTGTCTGTTTATAGAATCACAGTGATTTGGTTTAGCAGCCTTCTTCATGCATATATATAAAAAGAAAAGATATTTGTATAATCCAGCACCTCATGTGAGTTTTTTCTAGAGCTTAGATTGGGATCCTTAATTACTTATAGCATTGTTATACCATTTCAATCAGCTTTTAGAATATTCTCTTCTTTGAATCAGAGACATCATGGCTACTTTAATAGAATCCATATATTTCTATGAATGTAATTGATTTTTGCCATGTACATTGCTAATGCGCTGCTTCTTATAAATTGTTGTAATTAATTTTTTTGGTTATTCTTTGATTGCTGAGGTCTACTCATTTCGGGCTTTTTCACAAAATATGATTAGGGATTAGCTTGTCCATTTGATTAAATTCCTGTGACAATACTTTTTCCCTCTTTTATTGCCTTGGATAACTTAATGCGGTGCTTGAGAGAAGCCATGCAGATCTTGAAGTGGCAGTGTCATTTTGCTTGATATTTTTTCCAGCAATTGTTTGCGCAATTATCTTGTTCACATGCATCTCTAAGTTGGGACAACTAATAGATCGATTGTTTGGCATTTCCTATCTTGTAGGCTTTTGATCAAATTGGGAGTGAATCTCCTGATATTGATGATGTCTCCTACTTTAAGAGAGCATTCAATGCAGTTCAGGAGCTTATTGCAGATGATCTCATTTCTGCTGGTCACGATATCAGTGATGGTGGCTTACTTGTAAGCATCTTGGAAATGGCTTTTGCAGGCAATTGTGGGCTTTCCTTAGAACTAAAATCTGAAGGCCATAATCTATTTGAGACTCTTTTTGCTGAAGAGCTAGGTTTGGTTCTCGAAGTTGACAAGAAGACGTTGGAATCAGTAATCGGAAAATTGGGCAGCGCTGGCATCTCGTCGGAGATCATTGGACGAGTCACTACAGAAAAAAATATTGATTTGAAGGTTGATGGAGTCACTCATTTGAATGAAGATATGGCTTATTTGAGGGATATATGGGAAGAAACCAGTTTTAACCTAGAGAAATTTCAGAGGTTGGCTTCTTGTGTAGATTCAGAGAAAGAAGGTTTAAAGCACAGACAAGAACCTTCTTGGTCATTGTCCTTCACCCCTGCTTTTACAGATGATAAATACATGCTTGCAACCGCTAAACCCAAGGTGGCCATCATCCGGGAAGAAGGTAGCAATGGTGATAGAGAAATGTCTGCAGCATTCTATGCTGCTGGTTTTGAGCCGTGGGATGTTGCAATGTCAGACCTGCTCAGTGGGGCCATCTCATTGAAAGAGTTTCGTGGGATTGCATTTGTTGGAGGCTTTAGTTATGCTGATGTTCTTGACTCGGCAAAGGGTTGGTCAGCTTCAATAAGATTCAACCAGCCTCTTCTAGATCAATTTCAAGAATTTTACCAGAGACCCGATACTTTCAGTCTTGGAGTTTGTAACGGATGCCAGCTAATGGCTTTACTTGGCTGGATCCCGGGGCCCAAAGTTGGTGGTGTGCACAGTATTGGTGGTGACACTGCACAACCCAGGTTCATCCACAATGAATCAGGAAGATTTGAATGCCGTTTCACAGGCGTGACAATTGAAGATTCTCCCGCTATAATGTTTAAAGGTATGGAAGGTAGCACACTTGGTGTTTGGGCTGCTCATGGTGAAGGAAGGGCCTATTTCCCAGATACTGATGTTCTTAACAGTGTTCTGGGTTCTGATTTAGCCCCTTTGAAGTACTGTGATGACAATGGGAAACCAACAGAGACCTACCCATTTAACCTGAATGGCTCGCCTCTTGGGATAGCAGCCATATGCTCCCCTGATGGAAGACACTTAGCTATGATGCCTCACCCCGAGCGTTGCTTCCTAATGTGGCAATATCCATGGTACCCGAAGAATTGGGGTGTCGACAAGAAGGGACCAAGCCCATGGTTGCGCTTGTTCCAAAATGCCAGGGAGTGGTGTTCTTGATTGACAATTTTGGCTGTTATCATAGGTTTTTGAAGCTAGACTGATGTGTATCTGAGGCCTAATAGCAGTACGAGGATGCTGCTAATGTTTCGTTGTCATTAATGCGAGTCATGGGGTTATTGACTTATTGTACTTGTGGGTGTTTCACCCCAAATAATTTCAGAGGCATTTTCTCCCAAGACATTGGTGTTTGGTCTGATTGTGATATCTAACTGCAAAGTTGAAGCATGTATACAAGGATTTATCATCAGATACGCAATTCTAGATACAACAGTGTTTCCAGAATGTCTGAAATAAGTGAATACTGCCATAGAATTCCTAACCCCCCCCCCCCTCGCTTCCTAAGTAGCAGATTTGTCAGAATGTTAAAATTATATCTATGGTTAACAATTTTTTTGGGTTTTTCATGTCAATATACTTTTCTTTTTGAAAGGACATGAAAAAAAAAATTATCAATGAGACAAAACTCCAAAGCAACTACATCTTCATCATACTTGGATCACTCCCACCACTTATAATGATAATATGAAATGGTAAAAATTGTTATGATACTAGATTTGTTTATAAATAAAAAATAATAATTATTTTTTCAAATATATATTGAGTGTGTTTAATGGTTAAGTTTAATATCGAATATTGTATGTGCCTTGGACGGAAACTGAAAATACATGTTTATAACTATTCGTCTAGATATCATTTTGGTAATGCAAGGACGGAAGAACTTATATATATATATTAGGCGAAATTGGCCTCAACATCCTGAACTATAACTCGGGTACACCCAACCTAAACACCGCCAACTAAGGGGTGGAGTGCAACTTTACCACCAACTACGAGGTGGGATGCAGTCTATACCTTAAAACCCATCGTCTTCGGCAACATTTTAGGCTTCCGTCCTCATTTATGGTACGGAATGCACCCCCTGCATAGTTGATGATGTTTAGACTACTAGTCGTAGTTGGTAGTATTGGGTGCATCCAAGCTATAGTTCAGAGTGTCAAGGTCAATTTTGCCTATATATTATGGTTTAGATAACTTCTTCCTGCAGGCTCGCCTGAAGATTTTAGTGAACTTTTTGAAATCTAGCACTACTTTGCACTGCCGTGTTGACGTTAATTCCTTTCAAAGGTTAGATAAAGCATAGATAATAGATTATATACCGCAATTAGTCACATGCCCGTTTGTAATCTAGATGGTTAAGGACACTTAACTCTTCCCCTAGTACTAATTACAAACAGTGACTCTTTGGCCTTTGCCGAATAAATAAACGTTCAAGCCATTTCATCAAATGAGAAGCCAAAAACATGGCATGCTGAATTTTTCCTTATTATTAATCTGGAAAAAAATTAAAATCCACCCAAACTATCAAAAACTCTCCTAATTAGATCCTTGCAAAAAAGCTAACTACAAACAAACTCGTGAAACAAGACTATAAACAACTTAAACTTTAGCATCAGATTCTGAATCTCTCAACAGAGAACTCACATACATTACATCTTTCAACTATATGAGTTCTTGATTGGTTACTAGATCTATTTCTCGAGAATAATCAAAAGATCAGAAAAGCAGCAGCTGTTCATAAAACCAGAAAATGTGAAGCTATCTGGGTATGGCGAAACACGAGCCATACTCTGATACACTGACCAGTATGTGATAAACTACGAAAACGCGAACTCTGCATCAGCTTCAAACTATCATGTTGGAACTCACTGCAGTCAGCTCCTATAGGCTCTAGAAGAATGACTATCAACGCTCCTAACAGCTTCATGTTCCTAAATCAACAGGAATATAGGATTAGAATACAATAAGGATAAACATTTTGAGGCTAGAGTGACCAACACACACATTGGATTGATTAATTTAACTAAATCTGGACTAGACATTCACTACCTCCATCTTTTCTTCATTCTTCCAACTCAAAATCCTGTTTTTATATTCAATTCTAATTTTGCAATGTTCAAAGATTTGAGAGGCCAACATGATCCTTGTGTCACCTCATGATATTCTGTCATATTCATGAAAAGGGCAGGGGAAGTTCACTCAGTTAGAAATCAATAATACTACCTATAATTTTTTTTGGTTACATTTGGGCATTAGACATCATGAAATCACCCAACACAACATGCTATCTTCTTCAAAGCCATATAGCTCAACCAAATAAAAAGAGGCTCTGGAACTGACATTTCGACAGATATGGTGACAATGCCACTTGACATATAAGTATGAGCATACAGAACACATAAACATTGTTTAGCAATTAAGTACCAAAATTTTAGGTAAAACAGAAAATGTAAATGTTGGACTTCAGAAAATGCCAAACATACATATTGTTGAGAGCACCTCAATGCAAACATGATAGCAAGAGAAAATTGATTAAAAATGCTGCAATTAATTGCGATTGATTTTTGACTACCACCAAATAGAAATGCTGCATGCATTTTGATAGGCCAAGACACAGCATACTTACTATTTCTTTTTGGAGTGCCACTTTTCTATACATCCATACCAATTCCACTGGAAAATTAGTCCAATAAGGCGTACAACACCAGCAGCAACCACTTCTACATATGCCATCAGATATGATCTCTGTGGGGACAAACCAGCTGTAGCTATAGATAATAAAAAACCCTCAAAGTTGCAAGGGACAATAAAAGTCCCCTTTTTTATGCCATCAATACTTTTCTTAGCAACTTCATCAGGTTTCATCATTCCCGAAGAACCTGCTATTATATTTGTCAGCTCAGGCCGCCTCTTGTTTTCTGCAACAGGAATTGAAGTGCAACGAAGGTGAGAAATTAGACATACATGTCTTGTTTAATCCACAGAAACGCAGCCACAACTTGCGTTTTAGATTAAGACATGAAAGGCCTTTACCAAATCAATTCTTGATTGTCACATCAAATATGGCTACAGACTTCAACTGAATCATTATTCATTATCAACACATGACAGTCTAAAATTCGAACCTCACAAGTGATGACACATAAACCACCAAGTGCTTGCATAGCATGTAAGAACTAACACTAAAGGAGTTGCTAGGGATGCTAAGATCCAACATACAAACTTCCAAGAGGAAGACTTTGAAAGGGTTTTATTGCCAAGGAAACCAGCTTCTTCGACAAAAACCTCCTCGGGATCAGTGATTAAGTAAAAATCCAAAAACTAAGAAAGAGTTGGAGTCTCGGACATACAATGAAGTACCAATTGGCAATTATAATCGAAGGAATTACTTCTATTATCGGTGTTCATTTGCTAACCACCTTCACTATCCCTTTAAACCAAAGAACAAGGAGAGAGATGAGAAACAGTTATCACATTGTAGTTGCTTACAATATGTTGCCAAATTAATGGATAAAAGCTAATTTATATCTCATGAATAACAAAAGAACAGCTAAGTCAAACTGTTGATGGATGAAGAAACAAGTCTGAATTCTAATCTTCTAAAATTCAATGATGGGCACAGAATAAGAAAGCCTTAAAATTTGTATTGTATGGTGAAGTCTTGCTTCAACAACCTTAATGTGAAGGAATAAATGAGCAAAGTGAAACTCATTTTGGAAGAGTTGGAAATTGCAAGCAAGTAACCGAAGTTGGTGACTTTAGAGTTAAGAGCTATGAGCGGTGACTTTAGAGTTACAGCTATGAGCCTATAACAAAAAGACAAAAAGATCCAACAACAGAAATTTGATATAGGGAAACGAGAAATGACCAAAAGGATTGATGATATAAGCAATATACTGAAGAAGGTATTTTCTTTCGGCAACAATACATAGAATTGGATGCTTCTTCAGTTACACTGAATCCTTCATAATGCTCGCATACAAGCCAGAGTGAGATTGGTAAATGATTGCAATTATAGGGTCTGTGGTAGCATAAATAGACTATTTCAGAAGCACTGCACTAAAAAAAAAGAAGGGAAATAAAACAAGAAAGATGACACGAATATGAATATCAGCGGAAATTGCAAGTTATGCTAAAAATCAGAGTAAAATATCACAAACGTACATAAAAATATATACTAGAAACACACATTAGGAGTGTTGATGAGGAGTGGGGGGAAGTAATTGAAAGGGTTCCGAGAAAATATGATGAACTAATGACAATTCTGAAGTAAGGCTGATACTTCAGAGTTCAGCACGATGAAAAATGGGGTGTCATTGGAATAACACACTAACTTTGTTTCAAAAAAAAAAAAAAGGCCATATATGATGTTAACAGTCAAATCTAACTACCTTGAACATTCAATTATCAAAGATTGTACTTTCTCCGTTTTGAAATAAGTGAAACACTTCTCTCTTTTATGTGAGAGCTTTTTGAGAGAAGTATTTCACTTGTTTCAGAACAGAGCAAGTATGAAGTTACAATGTAAAATAAAATATTCGATTTATCTTAAAAATTATAACTCACACCTTCTTCTAAACCAGGAGTGTCAGTGTCTGGAGGGAATATCAGCGACACATGGATATTATCTCCAATCACTTCATGCTGCAAAGCCTCTGCCAGGCCCCGAAGTGCAAATTTACTAGCAGAGTAAGCTGTGTAGCCATATATACCCACCTAGATGCAAAGATACCAACAAACTTTAAGACAAAGCATAAGGCATATTTAAGTTCAAAACTTTACAAACAGATTGCAAAGTTAAGTTACACTTCGAAACATGAATCGACAGTTGATATGACAAGGCATTAGCAAAAAAACATATAGAAGTTATCAAGAGTTTGAAATGAAGTATAAATCCATCTGTCACTTCTGGTTTCAAATTACTCCAACATCTTACTCAGCTAGTTAAACGGCTTAAACCAATAAACTCAGCACACAGATAAAGGTCAATAGTCATGGCAGTACTTACAAATGACTCTACATAGCTTCAAATCGACCAAAACAATGACCTAGAAAAAGACCCGATCCAAATTCAGTAAAAGGAAAAAAAGTGTAATAATGAAACTATAACAATTAACAAGTACTAGTTCATAAGTTATACACTTCTTTTGTAGTTACAATTTTTTAGGCTGAAGACTCAAAAGTTTCAGGCATAATCAGAAATTCACAATGCAGCAATACACTTCACAACTCATAGTTACCAAAACTAAATCAACTTACTCCCATTATCACTTAATCACAATAAATCCAGCTCATTTGTAAATCTAAATCAACATTTAATCACTTCACCTCAAACAAATTGTATTAATCCATAATCAATCTCAAAAACTGAAATTTAACTTCCTCTATTACTAAAATTAGCCACAACAAATTCAAAATCATATTTAAATTTCTCATTTATTGAAAACTAAACTATCTCACCTGACCAGCTTGAGAAGACATGATAGCAATAGAAGCAGGACCACGAGATTTACGATCTTTCTTCATTAATGGCAAAGCCGCTTTAATCAGATGAAAAGTTCCAATCACATTAACATCAATCATGAACTTAATTTCATCTAACGACTGAGATTCAATCTCCTGAGGAACAAAAACTCCTTGATTACACACCAGAACATCAATGGGCCCCGCATCTTCAACCGCCTTTTTTACAGCGTCGAAATCTCTTACGTCTGCGCTGAAGATGCTGACTTCGATTCCAGTGTTGCGCTGAATCGCGTCCTTTGCGTCTTGGAGCTTGCGGAGGTCACGTGCTAAGATGGAGACACGCGCGCCTTCAGAGGCGAAGCGGTGCGCTAGGGCTAAGCCGATGCCGCTTGATCCGCCGGTGATAAAGATGTGACGGTTTTTGATTGGGATGGTGACTGAGCGAGGGCGAACAATGAAGTAGAGGAGGATGAGGAGGAGAGAGAGTGGCAGGAGAATTAGGAGAGAGAGTGAAGCTAGGTTTTGATCCGCCATTGTTACTTCTGCAGTAGAGCTACCTGAGAAAAGGAAGAAAGATTTCCTTTGCTCTACATAATGAAGTAGTAAGAGTTTTGATTGAGGTACGATTATGTCATAATTTCAATTTTTTAATTTTTTTTTACTTTATACTGTTTAAAAACCATAGTAAAGTAAAAGTTTCCGTCACTTTGTGTGACGCAAAATAATCTTGATTGTGTAATTTTAGGAGACTTCAATCAAGTAGAATTTCTAAATCAAAAATTGGGGGGCTCCGACGTAATCCCAGGAAGAGAGCAATTTGCTAGCTGGAGAAGGACTTTAGGGCTTTCAGAGCTTAGCTATCAGGGTCAATCATATACCTGGTGCAACAATAGATCAGCAGATGATAGAATTTATGAGAGGTTAGACAGAGTGTATGCTACTGAAGATTGGATCCAAAAAAATCCAGAAGCAATGACCCTCAACCTACCTATTCTAATCTCAGATCATAGTCCTATTTTCCTTCACACTTCCCCATCTCATGAACGTAGGAGATCTCCAATTAAACTGGAAGCTTGGTGTCTAGATTTTAAGGAAATCTCGCACATTATTACCGACATATGGCATACCCAAGTTGATGGATCCCCAATGTATAGGGTAGCCCAAAAATGTCGTCACATAAGATATAGATTATTCAAATGGTGCCAAGAGTTCAAAAGGTCTAATAACATTAACTGGGAAGAGTGTTTAGATCAGTGTGGCGAAGCCCAGTCAAATCTGCTGAACCTCAATGGAGGTGCCCAGGACGAGAAGATTGTACAATCAGCAAGGGAAAAATTGACCTTACAGGTGAAATTTTGGAATCAACGGGTCAAGAGTAAACATCGAGCTTGGGAAGATTCAAACACCAAATGGTTTTTCCGCAAAGCAAAGAGTAGGAAAAAGCGTAATCAAATTCTTATGATTAAGTCAGCGGCGGGTAACTGGATATCAGATCAAAAAGCAATACAAATGGAGATGATGAAATATTTTGCTCAGATTTATCAAGGTCGGCATCATGGTAGTGATTACTGGGAGGAGCTTTCCACTATACGGAATTTGATACCACAATTATCAGAGGATCAACAGAATTCTTTGACAAAATCAGTTACTTTTGAGGAAGTGAAGTTAGTAGTATTTCAGATGGGCAGTCTTAAGGCACCGGGACCAGATGGTATTCCAGCTCAGTTTTATCAACAATATTGGTCAACGGTGGGTACTGATATTTGGAAGGCGGTCTCCCATTTCTTCTCTACAGGTTACATACTCAGGGAGTGGAATTACACCAACATCTGCCTCATTCCAAAGACTGAAAGACCAGAAGAAGCAAGTCAATTTCGTCCCATCAGCCTATGTAATGTTATTTATAAAATAATATCTAAGGTCATTTCTAACCGTCTTAAACCAATATTGAGGGAGTTGATTTCCCCATTCCAAAATGCCTTCGTTCCCGGGAGACAAATGGTTGATAATTGCTTAATCGCCCATGAGTTGGTCAACAACATCAAACAGACAACATCCGGCAAACAGTATCTGGCGGCTCTGAAGATTGACATGTTTAAAGCCTACGACAAAGTAGATTGGGATTTCTTAGATTGGCTGTTGGCGCAAATGAGAATCCCAAGTAAATGCCGTCATTGGATCATGCAATGCGTAACTACTGTGTCTTACTCAATCATTGTCAATGGAGAACCTACTTCTCGTTTCTATCCTACTTGCGGTCTCAGACAGGGAGACCCATTATCCTCCTACCTTTTCATTCTTGTTATGGATGTTCTGTCTAGAATGTTAACTAACGGGATAGCTGACAAATCCTTTGAGGGAATAAAAATATCCAGACTGGGACCTTCAGTCTCACATCTTTTTTTTGCAGATGACTCTCTAATTTTCTTCAAAGCAAATCCGAAGTCTTGTGATGGAGTGAAGAATATCGTATCAGAGTTCAGCAGATTATCAGGGGAAGTTATCAACTACCATAAGTCTCTGATTATGTTCAGCCCAAACACGCCTCACAATTCTCGTCAACAAATGAGAGCTTTAATTAATACCCCAGTTGCAGATTCTCTTGGAAAATATTTGGGTGCGAATATCGAAGTGAATGGAAGGAATACCAGATTGTATCATCCGCTAGTAGAAAAGGTGGAGAAAAAGCTCTCAAGCTGGCATAATCTCTCACTCTCGCTCGCTGGACGAATCATATTGATTAATAGCATCCTATCTATGCTCAGTCTGAATATTCTCAGTACTTTCCTCATACCTAAGACTATAGCAAACCGGTTGAATTCCATCTTTGCAAGGTTTCTGTGGGCTGGTACAAGTGACAAAAAACCTATCTACTGGAAAGGAAAGTCAACGCTGGAGTTACCTAAAAGTAGCGGAGGGCTAGGTATAAGAAATGTTCATCTTTTTAACAAAGCGTTGCTTGCAAAGCAAGCAGTTAGAATTCATAACTCCAGTCACTCTCTGATAGCTCATTTGTATATAGCAAAATATTAGGCATCTCCACTCAACTTGACCCTGAATAAGGTAAAGTTAGGAAGAGTTTCCTGGGGTTTTAGGGGTCTCTGCAGGGCTGTCCAAGATTGCGAGGGAGGTTTCACTAAAATAATAGGCGATGGCTCGGACACCAAAATATTAGAGGATAAGTGGGTTACAGGTGAACCCATCAAGCTTAAAACTGGAATACAGTTACAAGAAAGAGGAATTCGCACTGTTAAAGATTTATTTGTGGTAAATCAAAAGAGGTGGAACTCGGAGCTCATATGGAAGCTCTTTGTGCCAGAATCGTCTACTAGGATTCTCACAACCTACATTCCTAAGGAGCATATTCAGGATTATTATGCATGGAGTGAATCTAGGCACGGGGATTTCCGAGTAAAGGATGCTTACGTATTCCTTCTGGGACTGAGAGGCGGTCCTCAATCCAATTGTTCTCATAGGAGATTCTGGAGTAAACTCTGGGCATCAGATCTTAGACCCAAATGGAAAATTTTTATCTGGAGACTTCTCCAGAATTCCTTAGCTGTCAATTGCAACCTAGCAAAGCGCAACATTCCCATCAGTGTTAACTGCAGCATATGCCATCAATTTCCAGAGGATGAAAAGCATCTATTCAGAGACTGTGATACCTCTTCTCGAATATGGTCTGCTTCGGTCCTCGGGATTAATACGCGGTCAAGTGTATACATTCCGCTTGGAGATTGGATTCGGAATTTCTTACATCTCTTTTGGCGGGAAGATGGGTTAAATTCTGAGAGGGTAAGAGAGTTTGTGACTACTCTCTGGTCAATCTGGCTTTATCGAAATAATATTGTGTTTAACAACTTAACTGAACACCCGATGGCTATATTTCAAAAAAAGAAAATCCTTCTCGAAGAATTCGATGAGAGCGGTAAAATAACAAGGAAGCAACTTAAGAGGGGTTCAATTGCTTCGGATTCATATCAGCCAGACTCACCTCTTTTTCGTATTGTTCAGTCAAACGTATGCTCAGTTTTAGTAGACGGAGCTTGGAAGAGACATAAACTAAATTATCCGAGAGCGGGAATAGGGTGGACAGCCTATATGAACGGTTATAAGATATTTGAGGGTAACGACAAGGTTTTAGCTTCTTCTTCTCTACAAGCTGAAGCCCTAGCAGTGTATCGGGGTCTCCATGAAGCTTACTCAAAAGGATTCCGAAATATTCAAATTCACTCAGATTCAGCAGAGGTTGTGCGTGCAGTGACTAGTCCACATCAGCCAGTCGAGATTGCCACAATTATACATGATGTCAGGGCTCTGGCTCATCGTGTTCCTCAATGGGGAATTACGAGGGTTAAGAGAGAAAATCTAGTTGTAGCGCACAATTTAGCAATAGCGGCTAGGCAAGGTAAATTACTTTAGTTTGTCTGTTTGCTCTTGTTGCCAAAAAAAAAAAAAAAAAAAAAAAAAAAAAAAAGTTTCCGTCTTTTTTTTACATTTTTTATTGTTTTCATTTATACTAATTATGATTGTACGTTTGTTTGTTCGGAGGCCTTAGGAATTAGGATAAATAGGAATGGATCTTCACCTGGTCTAGATTCGTGGATTCAGATTCATATTTTAAAATAGCCGGATTTGAATTTGGTGGACGAAATGAGGATATATCATATATAGATTCATTTCTCAAAACGAAACAAAGTTAGACAAATTTAATTTGAATCTTTTTCTAAAAACAAACGAAATGCCAAAAAATACTTAAACTCTATAGTGAGGCAGGCTCCGTTGGTCCTTCTCTCTCCCAACCAATTCATCCCCTTTCTCCCTTCTCAAAGACTTTGTCGCCACGATGAGCCAATGACCAGCTAAGAGCACGACCGTGCCGATAATTCAATTAGATTTTGCTTTGTCAGGTGGAACTGTGGAAGTGCTAGTTTTTTATTTGGATAGATTGACAAAAAGAGTTAGAATATAATAAATTATGGACAGATATGTTTTAGTCCGGAACTTGAAAGATCAACACTATATAGATTTGAAACCTATTTTTCTATACCTATCGAATGCGGGGTGGATTTGGATCTAGCCTCTGACAGCATATTTGGATCAATATCCATCCAGTCTAAAGACGACCCATTAACATAAAGAAGGTTTCGTTCTTTTCAACTTCGGATGTGTTATTGCCAAGATCTTAGGCACCTTCTCCCCTCTTTTACAGAGTTTGCGTCCCCGTAGGCACTACAACACACCAGAATGGGTCCTGGCTTGACCAACTGTAACAACCTTGAAATTCCGATACTTCTCAAACATATTATAATAAATAAACTCGAAAATTCAAAAGTGCTACAGCACGGTAATTAATAATAATAACCACATGACTAATGGTTCTAACTAAATTGATAAACAACAACTTTTAAATAATTATTACATACTAACTAGATAGAAAGTAATTAGTTATTACAAACCAGAATGTAAATTCTAAAGTCAAATAAATAATAATGGAGGTCTTATTAAGTTCTAGGAGCAATTCAAACCCTAGCTGCCTTCCTCTCTCAAACCCTTCCCCTACTTTTTTTCACCAGTTAGAGGCTGTCATGGATGATTTCATCCATGCTAAGCTCCCTTTTCCCTTTTATTTTCAGTTTTTAGTTCATTTATATCTTGTTTTGTTAAATAAAGTAGTCTCTCTTTATGAGATTTTCTCAAACCCTGTTATGGGTTTTTTTGTCTATGTTGTAGAGATCTCCTTGAGTGTGGTTCTTTTATCTTCAGGTAGGAGAAATTGTTCTCATTGTTTGATTTTCGATACCAAACAAGAAGGTATTGGATTCTCGGATGCGGTCAACATAA
Organism: Beta vulgaris subsp. vulgaris; assembly: GCF_026745355.1. Taxonomy (NCBI): domain Eukaryota; kingdom Viridiplantae; phylum Streptophyta; class Magnoliopsida; order Caryophyllales; family Amaranthaceae; genus Beta; species Beta vulgaris. Next base: position 45,143,155 of record NC_079203.1, read on the forward strand.
CTAGATTAAAAATGTTCTTCTCAAACTATGCCATAATGATAGACTTCCTCATCAATAGCCGCGTGATTTAGCAAATACAAGGGGGCTGCGCTGTATCGCTCTTAGTTTATTAGAAAATAAATTTTATGTAACCTTGTTTGATTGAATTTTGTTTTTCTTTAATACCTATTGTAGATGCCGTTTGACCTTCAATTAATGAAATTTCTCTTTTTAAAAATAAAAATAAAATAATTGAGGTCTTATTAAAGTCTTATTAAATCAAAAGTGACCAGCGCACTACTCAACCAGAAGCTAACTATTTTCAAGTCCCTCCACATTAAACACTTAATATCAGCCCAAGACTTAACAAGATTTAATACTGTAATAAAACAAAACTATAAATGTGCAGGCAAAACATATAGGAATATCTTGCAAATTCATTTAAAAGTTGTACATATTATATATATATCAAATCCAATCCTTCTTTCTTTCTAAACCATTTTGTAAAACTTTCAAATATAACCTTTCGTAATATGTGAACAGGTTGTAATAAAAATCCAATAAGGTAGTGTTTGGAAACTTGTATTTCATTTCAAATAGTGGAATTGAAATCTGGAATTTAAAGTTTGTATTTCAATTTCTAATCACTGTTTTGTAAAAGAGGTTTGATAGAGGAGAGAGAAATAGAGGTTTAATGGAGGAGAGAGAAAAAGTGTGGGTATACTAAAGGAGAGAGAAAAAGTGTGGGTTACTCATGGAGTTGAGATATGTATGAGGAGAGAATTTCAAATGACAAGGTAATAGCTTGAATTTCAAATTCTACTAATATAGGCTTTTGATAAGAATTTGGACAAATTCCATAATTTCAAATTCCATGCCATCCAAACAATAGATTTCATCCAAATCCAGGATTTGAAATGAAATCTTGCTATCCAAACATAGCATAAGCTAACTAGACTCACTATATAAGGTAAACACCAAAGTCCCTAATATGCATACCCCTAACTTGATAACGTATCAAGAAGAAAGAAGAATGGCAAGAGTATTGATCAATATACTCCCAATTACTAAAATAAATTGTTGAGACACTGTTAACTCAACATACTTCCATTCTCAGTAATACCGCTTACCGACAACCCCATAATTAAATTAAAACTTGCTAACAATGAGGAACTTCCTCCTTTCCACTATAAATCTCATAAACAACCTCAACTCTTTCACTATAAATATCGAGAAACCAAATCCGAGTTTCAATATATAACGTTATAAAAATGATCTCAATCTCAAAATATATTTTCAAAACAATATAAACAAATTATGAATTCATTTGTACAAGTATAGTAAGAAATCTTGTCTTATCAGCCACCCACAGTCAATAAATTTCAATATCAAGTAAAAAAGGTTCCTCTACAAACATGCAATTTATAATATAATTATAAGTCACTTCATAATTCACATATAAATGACATAACCTAGTTAATGAGCTTTAATTTACTCGATTACTACTCAAAGGTGAAAATAGAACAAACCAAAATCGTTTACTGTTCACCTAATATAGTTAAAATAATACCAACAATTCGTAGCAAGTATTTTAACTCTTTCATTTTTTTATATATATAGCAAAAAGGGAAACTTACTTCATTACCAGGCCACGATATCACAACTATAGACCACAGTAGTCGGAGTCAAGTTCGTAACAATACAAATGAAAGCTAAAACAAACATCATAGCAAAAGCAAAACTAGTTCAACACTTATGTGCAAAGTACATAAAAAGAACACCTTACACCAAGAGTAACAACATCCAACCCATTACAAGTATATTAGTTTAATATATGACATTATAACAAAATTACACAAGAGTAAAGTATGAACTTTAACTCATTTGAATCAGTGCAAAACACCCAACTCCATACAAAAAATATTTGATTCTCCCTATACAATAAAGAGAACGTATTGTGTCGGACTCGTCCGACCATAATCTTGGTCGGACGACTTTCAGGTGGTTCCAATTTTTTTTCAGATAGTCTTCATTTTTTTTCAGGTAGTCTTCATTTTGTTTTCAGTTAGTCTTCTTTTTTTTCAGTTGGTTTTTGTGCTTTACTTGGGTTTCAGTTGGTCTTTATTCTTTTTCAGGTAGTCTTCATTTTTCTTCAGTTAGTCTTCATTTTGTTTCAGTTAGTCCAACTGAAAGAAAACAAAGTCCAACTGAAAGAAAACAAAGTCCAGCTGAAAGAACACAAAGTCCAGCTGAAAGAAAACAAAGTCCAACTGAAAGAAACAAAAAGTCCAACTGAAAGAAAACAAAGTCCAACTGAAAGAAAACAAAAGTCCAACTGAAAGAAAACAAAGTCCAACTGAAAGAAAACAAAGTCCAACTGAAAAGAAAACTAACCTCTGCTTTGGAGCATTTTCTTGTAGCAATAACTACTTAACATGATGGTTGCACAGCGATCAGAACTTGACCAACTAAATACTTAGTCCATAGTACAAAGGTATCATCTCATGTCAGTAAAGCCTTGTCCAGCACTTGGTAGAACATACACTTTCATGCCTCAGAATCTGGCCTCAGAATATTCTCTTAGTTTGAGTAACATGTTGGTGCTGAGTTCTTCTGGATACTGGTTTCATGACAAGAACTACCATCAATTATTTGGTAGCATACCTTTTCCTTTATTTTCAAGTAAAACTTATCTTTGATCCCAAACCAGTTCTTATCAATTTCCTCGAGTGACAGACAAATATGGGGTTGAGTTCTTTGTTAAGTCGCCGGACTTTGATCGCAGTTATCCTATAGGAAGTGCAGGTCGAGAAAATATCAAGGATCATGTTATTCAGGACTATAAAAACTTGTTTGGACGCTACTGCCACATTGAACTCCAACGCCGTCAGTGGAGTCGTAATCTCCCAACTCCGCACTGTGATAAGCTCCAGAGTTTCTGAGTGGCTTCGTAATGTGGTGGTGGTGGGTTTTATGTGGGAATGGTGGAGAATCCTTCGACCGCCGTCGTTGCTGTATATTATAGTATTGGGCTGAGCCCGTCTGACGAGAATATTGGGTCAGACGGTCTGACCCAATACTTTCACTACAATAAATCTCATATTAAGCTCTTAGAAAACTCATTGAACAAAGAACTACAATGAACTAATTACTCAAATTTCGTATAACAAACTTTTTTCCCAGTTTAATTTACTCAAGAACCCTAATATAACAAAATCCCCAAATTCGAAAAATCAATCAAATACGAATCAGACTTATATAACTTACTTAATTAAGGTGAATTAATAGAGTAATATTACTAAGAATAGGACAAAAATTTATTTTCTTCGAGATGACTTTTCTGAACTGAAATTCGCAAAGCCAAGAACACAATATTCCTTCAGAAAAGAAAATTCACAAAATCGAAAATTGGTGAAGAAGAACGATGGTTGATGAGTGATGATGGTTGATGAAGAATTTGGTAGCTTTATTGGTAATTGAAACAAGGAGTTGAAGATTGAAGAAAAAGAAGATAGAGTATAGAGCAAAAAGTATCTTGGGTTTTGGTTTTTTGGATTAGAAACTAGGAAGTAGTAACAAACTAACACTCTCCTCATTTTCTTTTACTTTCCTTTCTTTTCTTTTTTTCTTTCTCTTTATAATATTAACATAATAGGTAATTGGGTACTTAAACCTAGGAAATCTAAGATTTAGCTTTTGACCTCTTTTAAGGTAAAGTCAATAAGAGGGAAGTAAATTATATTTAATAAAAGAATATTTTAATTTATTTTATAAACTACTCCCTCCGTCCCTTAATAGAGTGCCCATTTCTTTTGGGCACAAGTATTAAGAAAAAAGCATGTGTGGGACCTTAGTGGTATTAAATAAGGAGTGAAAATAGAAGTTGGTACACTTTTTATAAATTGTTTATTAAGGAGAGAGAATGTGGGCCCAATTATAAAGTTAACTTCATGTCTTCATCTTCACGTGAAATACTACCAAATTTCCCACCAAACAAATTTCCCACCAAATGAAATGTTCTCTGGCGCTAGTTTTTTGCAGCCAAAAGTTTGACTTTCACTTAAAACCCACTTTTATTGTTTGGAGCCAAATTAAAAATTCAAATCTTTATTGAGAAATTTGTACAACTTACATTATACAGAAATCACTATAAATACCCAACATCTATTACAACCATAAACACAATCAATGCTTATACAACTTCAACTAAAAGAAAGAGAAAAAAGTGTCTCCCACAATAAATTTGAAGAGTACAGTATAGAGAAAAATAGAGGGGGGGGGGGTGGGATGTAAAAAGGGAGTAATTTTACGTATTTTTTCAAGAAAATATAACCTCTCAGAGAGTTCTCATCATTGAAGTTTTGGGATTTCCTTATTAGCCTCTGAAAGATATGAGAAATCAATGGAATCTGAGTTTCTAATTAAGCATCCTAATTTCAAACTTGATTATTTTGAGTGGCTAATTTAGCCTCTTCAAAAAAAAAATCAAGGAAATTAGGTTCCATAATTAGCCATCTTAAGAAAAGAATTGATCTCTGCAAATATCTACGTGGCATAACAAGAAAATGGGACATAAGGAACTCACTAATGATCAAAGGAGACATCTAGTTGAATTTTTGCTTCAACAAAGTCCTCATGGAAATGTACAACGAGGTGGCTTCAAATCAGCAATAACAAAGTTCAAAATCTGCAGAAGGCAAGTTTACAACATATGGAAAAGAGCAAAGCAGTGCAAGGCGCGTGGCATGCCCATTGATGTTAACTCATTGAAAGGGAGATGCGGAAGGAAGGGCTTGAATTTTGATATTCAACGAATTGCTGAAGTTCCATTGCAGAAACGAACCTCAATTAGATCACTTGCAATTGCCTTAGGAGCATCGAAGTCCTCCATTCACAGGTTAGTCAAAAGGGTTTTAATTAAGAGACATTCCAATGCCATAAAACCAACTTTAACAGATCACAATAAGAAACAAAGGCTAATTTTTTGTATGAATTGTTTAAGGACAGATTCTACACCTTTAGATCCCCTTTTTAGAGAAATGTTTAACACTATTCATGTTGATGAAAAGTGGTTTTACATCACAAAATGCAAGGACACTTACTACCTTCTCCCACATGAAAAACACCCTTATAGGCATACCAAAAGTAAACGTTTCATAGCAAAGGTCATGTTTCTTGCGGCAGTTGCAAGACCAAGGTTCAATGCAGCAGGAGAATGTACTTTTGATGGGAAATTAGGAATGTTTCCTTTTGTGCATTGGGTGGCAGCAAAGAGGAGAAGTGACAACAGACCTCGGGGCACATTAGAGTTGAAGCCAATCACTAAAGTGAACAGAGTAGAGTACAGAAAAATGCTCATAGAGAAGTTGTTGCCATCAATTGTAGCAAATTGGCCGGGGTTAGGGCAAGGGACAATTTACATTCAACAAGACAACGCGAGGCCACACATTGATGGTGCTGATGTGGAGTTTCGTAAGGCAGTAAATGAGCTGAATTTAGACTTGCAATTAATTAACCAACCCCCCAATAGTCCAGATATGAATATCCTAGATTTGGGATTTTTTAGGGCCATTCAATCTTTGAAGGATCAAACCTCCCCCAAAAACTTTGAACAACTTGTTGCAAATTGTCAAGAAGCTTTCAATTCAATACTCCCCAATTCACTCAATTATGTTTTCCTAACTCTACAATTATGCATGATAGAGATTATGAAGGTAAGGGGAGGCAATAATTACGATCAAGTCCATGTAGGAAAGCAAAGACTAGAAAGAATAGGACAACTTCCCATTACATTCAACCCCTCTCCAACTTTGGTGCAAGAGTGTGTGTTCTACTTACAGAACATGAATGAGTAATGCAACGACCATGTGTGGCAGCCACTGAGTAATTTTTTGGGTTAACATTTTGTAAATTTTTTGGATAGTTGCTAATGTGAAAATCATGTATTTGAAGCCAATTATGCAACTTTTTTGTAAGCAAATTAGAAACTTATGTACTCATGGATATATTAATGGAGTTTATTTTTTTTTGCTATTGATTATGTGATGTAAATCATCAATATATTAATGGAGCTTACCCACTGCACATTATACCCACACAAAAATTATACAAATTCAGTAAAAATGAAAGAATAGCAGAGCACATGAAAATTAGCATGCATTGTATCCACAAAACGAATCAACCACATGTAGTTATCTTCAACATGTTATACAAAAAATTACAGAGCACCAATATCCCACACAAAATAAAATTCATATCAAGCACAGAGTATCATTTTTAGATAATAAAATTAGAAACTTATCTTCCTCCTTTTTTGGGTTTGTATTTTGGAAGGTAGACTTTTACCAATTCCTCGCAATATTCATATAGTTCAGCCTTGTATGGAGATCTTTCAGGGGTGTCAAGAACAATTGGTTCCTCCGATTTGTTTAAATTCGGAAATTTATCTGAAAATGGTGATAAATTTTCAGATCTAGCCACCAAATCATCACTTGATGGTAATTTTCTAGCCTCGGGAGTTTTAACTTCCTTTATGGATCCCAAAATAATCTCCTTTGCTACTGAACTTGCACAATCAATGAGTTGAACTTCACTTTCAGGTACATCAACCCACGAGTCAAAAGAATCATCCGCAACTGCAACCCACAATTGAGAATTGGAATAATCGTCGAATTTGGAAGACCAATTTTCCATTTCCACAAAATTACAATAGGTTTTGATGAGAGAAAGAGAGAAAATTTTGGAGTTTGCAGACCAAAAATTAATGGCGAGAGAGATAAAGAAGATGAAAAGTTAATGAACAGATAGAAATGGCAAGAGAGAGAAAGAAGGTTCCAGATTTTTTAACAAAAAGGGTGGGGTAAATAAACAGGTGGGATACATTGTTCATTAAACTATTATTATACTTATTTATGGGGAAGTGGGTTATATTATAAAAAATGAAAGCTAATATTATTTTAATTAGTGGACCCATACCAAATAAGGAAATGGGCAATCTATTTGGGACAGACATAAATGGAAAAATGGGCACTCTATTAAGGGACGGAGGGAGTATAATAATATAAATAATTACTAAACAATACTACCTCCGTTCTCTTTTAGTTGCAACGTTTGACAAATTGCACTATTCATGTTCTCTTATTTGACCACATTTATTGATTTATATGTTAAACAAAATATAGTCATGTGGGGTCTTGTTTGATTCGTTTCGATGTAAGCTTTCATAATATCAAATTTTTATAATTTTTTACTTACATACAATTAGAGATAAAACGATTTGAAATTGTACATTGGCAAGCGTGAAAGTCAAAACGTTGCAACTAAATAAAAACAGATGTAGTATAAAAATACGGGGTGTTACAAAAAGTATTACTCAAACGATTAAACTCATACTCTTGTTTCTAAATAACTCTATAGTATCACTTGCAATATAACATACAATGTATTGCTGCAACTAAGAAACATGGAACATGTTATGTGCACGATCAACGCCTGGCGGCAACGTCACTCTATAAGCCACTTCTCCTATTCTCTCCAGAATATCATAACTCTTCTGTCTATCCTGTGTCGCCTTCATTTTCTGCTGGATAAGCTTTACCTGTTCAACCGTCTCTTGAATCATCTCTGGACCAATCACAATAGACTCACCAATATTACTCCAATAAAAAGGAGTACGACAACCCTCTCCCATCCCCCCTCCACCCCCTTCATTCCCCCTCCCCCTCCCGCTCTCCCTCTCCACCGCTCCCTACCCCTCCCCCGCTCCCCCCTCCCCCGCTCCCCCCTCCCTCTCTTCGCTCCCTGCCCTCCCCCTTCGCTCCCCCGCCCTCTCTCTCCCTCCTGCTCCACCCTCCCCCTCCCGCCCTCTCTCCCTCCCCCCGCTCCTCTCCCTTTCACCGCTCCCTACCCCTCCCCCGCTCCCCCTCCCCCGCTCCCCCTCTCCCTCTCCACCGCTCCCTACCCTCCCCGCTCCCCCTCCCCCGCTCCCCATCCCTCTCTTCGCTCCTGCCTCCCCGCCCTCTCCCTCCTGTCCCTACCCTCCCGCTCCCTACCCTCCCCTCCCGCCTCTCTCCCTCCCCCCGCTCCCAACCCCTCCTTATCCCTCTCCACCGCTCCCTACCCCTCCCCGCTCCCTCCCCTCCCTCTCTCCGCTCCCCCTCCCGCCCTCCGCTCCCCGCCCTCCCCTCCGCCTCCCGCTCCCCGCCCCTCCCGCTCCCTGCCCTCCCGCCTCTCTCCCTCCCGCCTCTCCCCCACCCGCCTCTCCTCCCGCTCCCTCTTCCCACCTCTCCTCCGCTCCCTCTCCTCCTCCCTCCTCCCACCCGCTCCCCTCCCCTCCCCCTCCCGCTCCCTCCCGCTCCCTCTCCCACCTCTCCCCTCTCCCCTCTCCCACCCGCCGCTCCCCTCCCGCTCCCTCCTCCCACCGCTCCCTCCTCCCACCTCTCCCCATCTCCGCTCCTCCCCCCATCTCCGCTCCCTCCCTCCCATCTCCGCTCCCCCTCCTCCCGCCTCCTCCCGCTCCCTCCCGCCTCCTCCCGCTCCCCTCCCGCTCCCTCCCGCCTCCTCCCGCTCCCTCCCGCCCCTCCCGCTCTCCTCCCGCCCCTCCCGCTCTCCTCCCGCCTCCTCCGCTCCCCTCCCGCTCCTCCCGCTCCTCCCCCTCTCCGCCCCCTCTCCCGCCCCCTCCCCCTCTCCGCCCCCGCTCCATCCCCCCCCTCTCCCCCCCGCTCCATCCCCTCCCCTCTCCCCCCGCTCCCTCCCCTCCCCTCTCCCTCCGCTCCCTCCCCCTCGGCTCTCTCCCCTCCGCTCCCTCCCCCTCGGCTCTCTCCCCTCGGCTCTCTCCTCTCCGCTCCCTCCCCTCGGCTCTCTCCTCTCCGCTCCCTCCCCTCTCCATCTCCCCTCCGCTCCCTCCCCCTCTCCCCTCCCTCCGCTCCTCCCTCCCCCTATCCTCCTCCCACCTCCCCCTATCCCTCCTCCACCTCCCCCCCTCCCCCCGCTCCCCCCTCCCCACCTCTCCCCCCACCTCCGCTCCCTCCACCTCTCCCCCCACCTCCGCTCCTCCTCTCCCCTCCCTCCGCTCCCTCCCCTCTCCCCTCCGCTCCCTCCCTCTCCCTCTCCCCTCCCTCCCTCCCTCCCCTCCGCTCCCTCCCTCCGCTCCTCCCCCTCTCCCTCCCTCCGCTCCTCCCCCTCCCTCCTCCCCTCCGCTCCCTCCCTCTCCCCTCCCTCCCTCTCCCTCTCCCTCCCTCCCCTCCCTCCCTCCGCTCCCTCCCTCTCCCCTCCTCCCCTCCGCTCCCTCCCTCTCCCTCCCTCCCCTTCCCCTCTCCCCTCCGCTCCCTCCCCTCAGCTCCCTCCGCTCCGCCCTCCCCTCCCCTCAGCTCCCTCCGCTCCGCCCTCCACTCCCCTCTCCCCTCCGCTCCCGTCCCCCTCTCCCTCCGCTCCCCGCTCCCCGCTCCCCTCCCCGCTCCCCCCCCTCCCCTCCCCCTCCCTCACTCCCCGCTCCCCCCCGCTCCCGCTCCGCTCCCCGCTCCCCTCGCTCCCCCTCCCCCTCCCTCTCCCCCTCCCCCTCCCCTCCCCTCCCTCCCTCTCCCCCTCCGCCGCTCTGCCCCCTCCCCCCTCTCCGCTCCCCTCCCCGCTCTGCCCCCCTCCCCCTCCCCCTCCCCTCTCCCCTCCCCCGCTCTGCCCCTCCCCCTCTCCCTCTCCCCTCCCCCTCCCGCTCGCTCCCCTTCCCCTCTCCCCTCCTCCCGCTCCGCTCCCCCTTCCCCTCCCGCTCCCCCTCCCCCTCGCCTCCTCCTCCCTTCCCTCCCTCTCCCTCTCCCCTCCCTCCCCTCCCTCCCTCCGCTCCCTCCCCTCCTCCCCTCCGCTCCCTCCTCTCCCCTCCCCTCCCTCCGCTCCCTCCCTCCGCTCCCTCCCCCTCCCTCCCTCCCCTCCGCTCCCTCCCTCTCCCTCCCTCCCTCTCCCTCTCCCCTCCCTCCCTCCCCCTCCGCTCCCTCCCTCCCCTCCTCCCCCTTCCCCTCTCCCGTCCGCTCCCTCCCCTCAGCTCCCTCCCTCCCCTCCTCAGCTCCCTCCGCTCGCCCTCCCTCCCCCTCAGCTCCCTCCGCTCCGCCTCCCTCCCCTCAGCTCCTCCGCTCCGCCCTCCCCTCCCCTCTCCCCTCCGCTCCCGCTCCCCCCCTCTCCCCTCCGCCCCCCTCCTCCCTCGCCCCGCTCCCCCGATCCCGCTCCCCGCTCCCTCCCCGCTCCCCTCCCTCCCCTCCCCTCCACTCCCCGCTCCCCCCTCCGCTCCCCGCTCCGCTCCCCGCTCCCTCCTCCGCCCCCCTCCTCTCCCCCTCCCCTCCCCTCCCCTCCCCCTCCCTCTCCCCCCTCCCCCGCTCTGCCCCCCTCCCCCCTCCGCTCCCCCTCCCCCCGCTCTGCCCCTCCCCCCTCCCTCTCCCCCTCCCCCCGCTCTGCCCCCTCCCCCTCCTCTCCCCTCCCCCCTCCGCTCCGCTCCCCCTTCCCCCTCCCGCTCCCTCCCCCTCCCGCTCCCCGCTCCCTCCCTCGCTCTCCGCTCCTCCCTCCCCTTCCCTCTCCTCCCGCTCCCCCTTCCCCGCTCTCCGCTCCTCCCTCCCCCTCCCTCTCCCCTCCCTCCCCCTTCCCTCTCCCGTCCGCTCCCTCCCCTCAGCTCCCTCCCTCCCCTCCCCTCAGCTCCCTCCGCTCCGCCCTCCCCTCCCCCAGCTCCCTCCGCTCCGCCTCCCTCCCCCTCAGCTCCCTCCGCTCCGCCCTCCCTCCCCCTCTCCCCTCCGCTCCCCGCTCCCCCCTCTCCCCTCCGCCCCCTCTCCCCTCCGCCCCGCTCCCCTCCGATCCCCGCTCCCCGCTCCCCTCCCCGCTCCCCCCCCTCCCCTCCCCCTCCCTCCACTCCCCGCTCCCCCCCGCTCCCGCTCCGCTCCCCGCTCCCCTCCGCTCCCCCCCTCTCCCCCTCCCCTCCCCTCCCTCCCCCTCCCCTCTCCCCCCCTCCCCCGCCTGCCCCCTCCCCCCTCTCCGCTCCCCTCCCCCGCTCTGCCCCCTCCCCCTCCTCTCCTCCCCCGCGCTCTGCCCCCTCCCCCTCCCCTCTCCCCCTCCCCCTCCCGCTCCGCTCCCCCTTCCCCCTCCCGCTCCCCTCCCCCTCCCGCTCCCCGCTCCCCTCCCTCGCTCTCCGCTCCTCCCTCCCCTTCCCTCTCCTCCCGCTCCGCTCCTCCCCCTCCCCCACCTGCCGTCCATCTCTCCCGCTCCCCCTCCCCTCCCTCCTTCCATCTCCTCCCGCTCGCTCCTCCCCCTCCCTCCTCCTCTCCCTTCCCTTCGCTCCCTCTCCCTCTGCTCCTCCGCCCCTCTGCCCCCCTCCCTTCCCTTTCCCCGCTCCCCCCTCTCCTTCTCTCTTCCCCCTCTCCCTCCCGCTCCCCCTCTCCTTCCGCTCCCCGCTCCCTCCTCTCCTTCCGCTCCCCTTCCCCCCTCTCTTCCCGCTCCTTCCCCTCCTCCCTCCACTCCCCCTTCGCCTCTCTCCCGCTCCCCTTCCCCATTCCTTCCGCTCCCCTTCCCCCCTCTCCTCCCCGCTCCTTCCCTTCTCCCTCCCCCTCTCTCTCTCCCCGCTCCCTACCCTCACCCTCTCATTCCGGACCTCTCCCTTCCCTACCCTCACCCTCTCTACCTAGCCCTCTCACTCACCCCCACCCTCCCTTTACTCCCTTATCTTTGTCTTTCTCTCCTTGTACCCGCTCCTTCCCTTCTACCTAGCCAAGCAACAAAAGACCTGCATATATATAGAGTATATGCTAAAATTGGAGATGAATTGAAATTTTAACACTAACCGTCAAGTTCACCGAAGAAGCCATAAACTGGCATTTATCTGTGTTGTTCTCGCGAATCTTTAATACCTTTCTAAGCATTTGTTTAAGCAATAATTGTGTGACACCTACAACAACAATAATAATATTGATAATGATAATAATAGAGAGGTATAACACAAACAAAAAGAAAGAAATCATGTTGCCAATCCATTCTTAGTGATTCATTCAGAAAGAGGTTGCTCAATGCATGACAAACATTCCACCGGACTTGCATAAAAGATCTAAAATTTAAGATAATTAAATAAGAAAACTATTAAAAACATTTAGATAAAAATAATATTTGCATAAAAAACAACTTATTGATAGCTTGAGAAATACAAGAAAAAATGTACAAGTATGCTACTAATAATGTACTAAGATTAAAATTTCCAACAGGTAACAGTTGACACCTTAGTTATAACAAATATATAATATCCCGCTATTACAAAAACCATTGATCATCTAAGATTAGTATAATCTTTCATCAAACCTAGATTGAGAACCGGGACGATTAGGTGCTATAATAATAATAAAAAGGTCCCCTGCCTAGTAAAGAGTTTTTTAAAAATATTGAGTTGCATTGATTCTACACGTTGAGTCGGCCTATAATTTTAGCACACTTAGAGACACATATTTAAAATATATTAATGACTCAACTTAGATAATTTCGAACCAATATTTGTTAGCGTTATCAAAGATATTAGGGCCTAGCCTCACAGTGGGCTTTGCTGCTAGTCTTATCTTTTATCTACCCTTTTCATTGGCATTTAATTGCTAATGCAAGGCACCGATTGGCGTTATGTCAAAATTGAATCTTGTTCATTGATCTAGAGAAGTGGAGGAGGGTCTACTTTTGATGTCAGAAACTTACCTGAAGGCAAGTCCTTATATGACTTAATCCTTTTACACTGATGATGAGCATATTATACCTAAAAAACCATGGTGATATAACAAACAAAAGAGCCACCAAAGACAAAGAGAAGGTATGCCAATCTTCTGATATCTCAACTTCAAACATTATGTTAACATGCAAAGAGGAAGTTGATGTAGATGCAGCTACAGTCAAGTAGTTGATAGCCCTGTGATGGAAAAAATTATGGTAATTTTCCCCCACTAAATTGCAGTCAGAAATTTAGCAAACTAACTAGAAAATTGGCCTTATCACTTTATATGAAAACCCCTCTTCAATCCTCAATCTAAGAGAGGAAAGGACTCTATGCAACAATTCTTCAAGCATCCTCGAATACCCAAGAAAGAATTCAAATGATTAAAAAAGAACCCACAGAAGAAAAAAAGCATGTAAAGGACAATCGTAGACGAATTTAAAAGACATTCTTCAGCCAAAACATTCTCAATATCTTAACACTAAAACCTAGCATAAACCAAAGCACAACAATCTAGAAGCTAAACCAAACTCATGCACTTAAGTCACTAATATCAATAACAAGATTCGCCCACTTTCAATGGAACCGAAAGAACTACTGTTATTTGGCTTTGATTACAAATGAACTAAATGAAAATGGTTTATTTAAATATTTGCTTCATCATCATTAAAGAGCATAGATGGTGCGTCTAGGTTCAAGTATATAGTAAAAGTACCCTTCCTGTTATAGCAAGGGTCCGCTACATAGAAACTTAGAACTCCCTAGACAAAAGCTCTTTGTAAGCTCTTTGCTTTGACTCATCTGTTCATTTATATAATATTTATCGAGGTGAATAAAGGTAATGCAAATTAATTAATCTTGAAAAAAGAAAATACACAATAGAGGAGCAGAGCCCTTGAAAATTAATATGAAAGAATATGGGCAAAAGGCGCTCTGTAGGTTCATGGAAGAATACCCTTGGAAAATCCCCATAGCAAAGTGTCGAATTGATCCAAGGAAAAATAAACATATAAGAATTTACAACCAGAAAACCAACCATCAAATATTTATGTCATCTCTACCTAGTTACAGAAGCAAAGATGGCCAAAAATGTTGAGCTCCAAATAGACTTTCTGGCTTTCTGCCCTTACACCCACAAAAAAGTGACTGCTAGAAGTTATTTTCCCACAAAGATCTTTCTAGTCTCTAGAAGAGATGACTAGAAGGCAAAGGTGATTACGGAGATCTGGAGGTCCAAGTGAGGAAGGGATCCCTGATTTGAGTGAGAGTCCTGAAAAATCCTTTCAGTTTCTAAAGCAATAATGTTTCAGAAATGGGGAAATATGACCGTCATATCCATACTGTCTTCAGAAGCACAAACTCACTTGCCATAAACACCAAAATAATAATCTATTCAGAGCAATCGACACTTGAATGCTCAACTTTATAATACCTAGTCTCTAAAATTCTTCTCTCTACAGCATGCAGAACTATATCTCTCTACCCCCCCCCCCCCCCCCTGGAAGAAAAGTAAATAAATAAGACAGACAAGGAAACATGAGAACATGTATTGATGCATTTCAGGCATCAACAAGACATGATCCTCATCCTCCTTGCCTAGCACAACATGAACCTTAAGATTCTAGAACTTAGCAAGACAATTTTCAGCAGAGAGAATTCAAGCATTTATAGGATTCTTGATTTCCATAGCACAAACTAATGAAAGACAACAAATGCTTACGCTGTGATGATATCGATAGCATGAGTATTATAAACAAAGAGGTCAATAATCTAGTATGCCTCTCATGTCGAATCAAGTGCAGCACACCTGCACCATTAATTAACAGATATATTTATCCATAAAGATGAAGAAAAAAGGAGAAAAAACAAGGAAGAAAATTATTCAAGACAAAAATATTAACAGTTACTCAATTAGCAAACAAAAGCCAACAAAGAAAGTACGCAGCATAAAGAGTACAAATCTTGTATATACCAGCATGAAGTTGCATGAATATCTGCCCCAGAGAGCTTGAGAAAGCCATGTATGATCCGCATTTAGTCGATTCCCTGCAACCTGCAGAGCAGCAGAGGATGGCTCCTCCAGCAAGGAAGCAATAGCTATAGCTGAGAGCCTGAGACAGATGCAAGGCGAACCTGGAGAGCACATAACAATGCATAGTTTAATACCATACTTAAAAAGAATAATACAAGGTTCCTGGAAATAATATGAATTGAGAAACTTATGCCAAGAAATGCAAGAGTTATAAATACTCGTAAGAAACAAGATTGCCATGATGGCTCGTAGGGCAAATTAACAGATATTATGTGTAATAAAGTTTATATTGATTGAGGCAGCAATACCTTCAGGACTGGATCAAACAATAAAGCAAGTCACCTCATACTTCCTATAAAAGAGCAAGGAATACCTTAATATAGGGATTAAATATCTCAAAAAGCAAGCACAAGAGTCAAAGGTAATCCACTCGCTTCATCATGTCTGCTAGGAAAGATAAAAGACTTGATAGAGGAATGAAAAGCAAAACAAACAACGAAAAAAAGTGAACCAGCATGGTTATGCATATACTTATCAAAAGAAGAAAAAACATTAATAAATGATAATAAAATTAACAAATGGAAGACGGATAAAATTACAAGTATAAACTGAGAACAAGAGGAACCATGATGTTGACCTTGGTTGAAGTACATCATTAGTTGCCAAAAGCATACTCCAATGCGCAATAAAAGCCTTTGGGTCAGCTTCGCAAAGATCCTGCAAACCAAATGAATGAAGCAAATGTAGACAACATCTAGAAAGTGATGACTAATCAATTTAAGCTGAGTAATATGGTAAAGCAAAAGCAAAATTTTGCATGACTATTTATCAATTTCTAACTTGCACTACTCAAGGTAATTTGTAGTTCTTCAGTAACTAATTCAACAACCAAGATATCCTTACAGAAGCTAAAAGTTAAAACCCACCTTTGACAAGCACTCAAATGCTGAACAAGCCATTTGTTTTTTCAATAAAAAAAAAAACTGCAATTAGAGAACATAAAATATACTTCTCTATAATATAATTCAGGAAACCAAGATTATAGCATATAGCATCAAACCCAAATGGCTTGAAAAGGTCTAGAGCTGGGATTCGGATTCTTAAGGTTGTATTCTCCAGTCTCCACTAAATTGGTGCTTATCCTATAAATAGAGCTGGTTCTTTGTATTTAATGATATCTTTCTGTTGTGTGCTCATTGGTGCGAGAGCCTGTAGAGCCTATATAAAGAGCAAAAACATCACACTTTTTTGCTCCTTGAGGAGATTGTCGCGAGTGTAAAGCAATCCCAAGCAGCCTATATTTTAGTCAATTCTAAGATCAAGATTACCCAACTTTGATAATTTCTACAGAACAAATGCACTTATTCTCTTGCTGGTTGGTTGCTTACTTAGATTAAAATGATGTCACAAGGGAATCACTTGGAATTAATAGCAGACCGCCTTTCTCATATTAGGCAAGCTTCAAATATGAAAAGTCGTGTTTTCACCCACTCTAAGCAATAAGACGGGCAACTTATCCAGTATTACAGTTCCAAGATAAGGAGATGGGTTTATATAATATCCCAACTCAAGACTACGTATATAACTGTAGAGTGGGAATCTACCTGGATTTGAAAATTGTAGTGAGCTGTCCGAAAAACTAAAAATTACACGCTGGAACTGGACAAGGGTGTAAGAGACGTCAATTTACCTCGGTTTGGACTGTAAAAGGCCGTGGATAAAGACAAATTTAAAGTGAGGGAAAATAATCTTAAACATCATTGTCTTTATGCAGTCAGTTTATCAGCATCGAAGTCCCATGAATTAAACAGCTTTCATTTGATTTGCCTAATGGATATCTGCTATGAGAAGTACACACTGATAGCCACCGCAGCATGTATCAATTCGATGTTGTATTCCTATGTCCACTGTACACGCATTGTATCCCCATAAACCCAGAATGGTGCAGGTATAATAAGCCTATTGTGCAAGCAATTATCTGCTTCAATAATTGCATCAAAGATTGTCATGGTTCCTGATTGTGAGAGTTGTTAGTTTATTCAAGTTAAGTGGCCCACCCAAATACAAAAATGCTTCCTACCAAATATGGGGCTCGTAAATTGATAATTTAAGCCATTGAGAGGTAAAAGGGAGGGAAAGAAAATGAAAATGTAACTAACATTGAGGTATACAACCTCGCCTCCCTCCCCCCACCCCTTTCACACACACAACATTTTAAAAGAATTAAGAGAAGATATAGGAAAAAGGAAGGCAAACCACCAAATAAGGAATTGTTCTTGTAAGCTACATAATTATAGCCGAATGAAATACAAACCGTAAGAAATTTTAAGTTTTTCCAAGGGAATTTACGTAGAAGACTAGAACAAGGCATACCTGCGTGCACCCAGCATCTGCAACAACAAAAGTTGGAAGGCCTATGCTCTCCGCTTCATCCTGTAACTTATTCCTAATTGAAGTTGCGAATAAGATATTGGCAGATTTCGTAAATGTTGCTGATATTATAATTCTGAGAGAAAATAACATGAAACTTCTTACATTTCTTTTTGATTCTTGCACGTGACTAGTATTTTAGCCTGCCCACAATGCTCCCACTGCCTCAACAGCGACCGCTGACTACATTAGAAATAATTAGTGCCACTTGGGAAACTCTTGACATAGATAAATCATATTGATAGCATTGCTTTTGTCTTCTAGATCCACTCGACGACTTGGGAAAATCAATTCTTAGTACTTTTTTGCAACAACTCATGAGTAGCAAGCAGTCTAATGTATCATAAGATGCATATTGCTGTAAAATGAGGACATTGTCCAGTGGTAATATTAGAAATTACCTTTGGAATAGTTCAGCATACATGCCCATGGCAGCATCTGAAATAGCGAAACCAATTTAAGCAGCAAAATGGAAAATAAAAGACTTCAAGTAGTACTTTGGATTGAAAAGAAATCTAAACAAGCTTATGAGCACATTGAGATGCAACTTTCCCAGGTCCCATTTTCAGATCCTGTCTAACCACCAAAACTTGACATCAACATTGTCCACAATCCGCATAACACTAACGTAAAAGTTACAAAACGAACAACATAGAGTTCCCAAACAATGGTGTTAAAGATGTAATCAGAGCAAAAATTCCAAAACCTCATGGAAAAGATAGAGTTAAACCTTGTAGTTTTTCTCTTATATCAACTCACCTTTTTTTGTTAGGATTATATCAACTTGACTGAAGCAGACAATAGCAGTAACTTGGAGAAACATATAAAAAGTAAACTGAAGCTGAGTACCAACCAAATAAATTTAATCAATAATAAGCAAAATCTTCTCAATTCACACTCCATAATGTGTACAAATATTATAGGATTAACTTGGATAACAAACAGAACAGTCTTCTCAAATTCGGCTTATGAGTGAAACAATCCAGGAAAACCTTTCCTAATTCATTCAACAAATTATCATACAAGCTTCGAGTGAGCTGGCAATATAAATTATTATTATGTAAATTATCATACTGGAGAATAACAAATTCTACTACTGACCACCCCTAAAGATGAATAAAGACAATCCAAACAATAAACCAATGAAACTACATCCTATTTTCTAATCCCAGATATATTATCCAAATAACAGCCTCTCAACTCTCTAGTTTCCAGAAGAAGTAAATTGAAATCATTAAGCAGAAATATTTTATGTGTATAATATTTTCTTTCCCGACAATTTACAACCTTCACTTCCTCGTTTCTATCCTAGTATTGTTCCATGTATAAACCATCAACAAAAATGTTACAAAACTATGGAAAAAACAACCTTCAATTATCATTACAGCCCACAAGAAATTATTATATCCAACTTAAAACAATATACACACAGTTGAAATTATTATTGTTCCATGTATATTTCTACTATCTGCAGCTTTCCACATGATAATTCTAGGCATGCAAATATAGATTGTTAAATTATCATCAGCAGTAAATGATATATAAACTAATAATGCTTCTTATGGAAATTCTTTCAGCCTTACCATTTCAGAAACCTCCATTGAAGGTAATGATTATGAACCAACTTAAGCCCATCATCATCATCATGCCAGTATGCAACCCTTCCTCGTCGCCACCTTCTTCCCCTCCATGGGAATTAAGTTGCTTCATAATAATTACCATCATCATCATGATCATTATCATCATGAAGCAACTTAACCCCATGGATATCATCATCATCATGATCCTTCTCGGAGGAAACCCCATTGGTTACAGCAACTTCGGAGAGAGTGAATTTTAGCGAATTGAAGGGATTTGTTTAGGGATCATAGGAGATTTCGGCACTTCCTACACGAATCTTGAAATCACTTCACGAACCCTAGATGTACGGAATTTTTGGGCATCAAAAGTTGAAATTTTCTGATGATGATTGGGGCTTAGGGTTTTCAGACGCCATTTTTGAGGAGTTTTGGGGTAAAAATGGGGAATCGAATCGATTAGAAAACCCTAGAAAACTTTGAAGCAACGAAAGAAATTAAATTTCTCTCTCCTTTAGTTTGTGCCGTTGGAGGGGAGAGACGAA
This sequence comes from Beta vulgaris subsp. vulgaris, assembly GCF_026745355.1. NCBI lineage: Eukaryota > Viridiplantae > Streptophyta > Magnoliopsida > Caryophyllales > Amaranthaceae > Beta > Beta vulgaris. The sequence continues at coordinate 45,162,427 of NC_079203.1, forward strand.
GTGGAAGTGTAGAAAAACTAGCCGTTATTAGGATATTTCTCAATTTGCTCTCCTTTATTTTGTGTTGTTGAGAAAGGAGACGAGTATATTGGGAGCCAAATGAAGTAATAGTTTTATCATGATTCATGAGCTTGTAAAATCCTTATTTTTTCATTAATATAATCATAGTGCTTATCATTCAAGCACTTTCTTGGCAAATGTAAAATCATTAATATTAATATTATTATTATTTATATTATTATTATTATTATTATTATTATTATTATTAATATTATTATTAATAATAATAATAATATTATTATTATTATTATTGTTTATTCAAAACCACTCTTTAATTTTCTCTTATCAAAAGCTCCTTATATGTATCAAATTTTATGTAAAACTCTGTTTCTTCTAATAAAAAAAATTAATGACATGGCTCTCACCTGCGCACTCAATACTTTCGAAATCTTGAATAGCTCCCCATGTCCCTATCTTATGTAAAAGTTGATTCATTAAATTTCGTTTATGATTGGAGTCAGTGTCCATAAACTTAAAGGTGGTGGATCACTACCAATCACTTTGTAGCCAATGTGTAAATTTTAGAAAAATTAGTTCAAACAAAATCATTTCAAAACTAATAAAAATAGTACCTAAAAATCATTATAATTATAATTGTTTTCGACAAGTTTTCATGTTTTGATATTGATCTAAAAATCATTTTTTTTCACTAGCTTGAGTAGGAGGTGACTTTGTGTAGAGGAGGATTTTAGAGTATGTGTTATTTTAGTTAATAAACTTGAGATATCTAGCCGTATTTTTTTTCTTTTTATTATGAAATATACAAATTTGAATTAGCTATACGTAACATATAACAATTTTGTTTTGTCATTTCAATGAATTCTTATATCAAATAATAAACTACTTATCGTCAATTATTATTTATAGGCAAAAAAATGCACAAAATCTAAGTAAAGCATCATCTCTCAATTGGTTTTTTTCCCCAAGTAGTATTAAATTTAGATATAAGATCAAGATGTTATGCAATAATAAAGCAATTCAAGATTTCATTTTAATAGTTTATTGAGGGATTTAAAGTAATCCAACTATCATGATCCAATCTTGGTTTTCTTCATCCTTAGAGTTGAATTTGACCCCTCTCTTGAATTCCATATTGTGCACCTAGGGCAGAGTACATTTAGGTCTCTTTCTCATACAATCCAGATTGATGGTGCTTGGTCTAAGGATACCCAGCATATGGGTATTGCTTGGCTTTCATATTCCCATATCAAAGAAGCAGTCGGAAACATTTATATTAGTAAATTGGATAAAAAGAATTCTAAATAGATGTTTTAGATTATCTTTTACATAAGGTTTATTATTGTAGGTGCTGTATGGTGAATTATTAATAAAAATCTTCCTATTCCCTTAAAATAAAAACAACTACTTCTACAATACTTGACAAACAGTACCATTTTGTGTCACCATTTAATTAAATCACATTTGCTTGGACTTTCCAACTATTCAATATCAACAAGTACATTGTCAAAAATATTAATATACTCACAAATTATTAGAATAAGCAATCTAATTTTAACATAAAATTAGACAAATCCAAACCTACATTCTCCTAACAATCCCGATCCATACCACTCTAACCCAATACTATCCCTAGATATTTGACACCAAGCTAGTTGTCCCTTCTCTTCTCCAGTCTTTGTTTCCCTTTGAATCTCGAACTACGTCAGATAGTTTTAAAAAACAATATGATGTTCTTACCGAATGGATTAAACTAGTCACTAAAAGGATTCAAGCATATGATTATTGAATGGATTAAGCTGGTTACTGAATAGATTAAACTGGTCACGAAATAAATTAAATTGATCAATAAATAGATTAAACTAGTTACTATATTGGAAAAGGTGGTCTATTCTCTTCTTAATATTGTGTTTGGACCGTTGTCTAATTTTATATTAAAAATAGGCGATTTTTTTTGCAAGACCGACATCAATAGAAAATTATATTTTCATAGATTTGCATCTACAATAATCAAGATCAAATAAATAATAACTTTACAAAACCTAGGTACCAAAAAAAAGAAATTAGATTGAGATTATTTGAGACATTGCGCTCATTCAGATTAGGTCATATTACTATGATCCATCTGGTTATATCGGAATAAACTAGTATTCAAAGGAGGTCAGTGGAAGCTAATAGAGATCCTAGTGGAAGTTGAGAGGCTGTTAAAGGAGGAACAGACTAGGGAAGTTATGCAAGAACGACATAAAAAGAAGGGTGAGCACTACTTCCTTCAAATTGATGGAGCGAGAAAGGAATTGTTGCATAGATGTTGTGTTGTGCTCTTACTACCAAAAAAAATAAAAACTCGTTCCACAATTTTGTATACACATTTCATCTAAATTAATAATCATATGTGAAACATTTGTAAAATCTAAAGATGGACAATAAGTTGGTGTTATAAACCAAGTCCCAACTTAACAAACTTTTCTTCCTAGGATGTTTTTCCAAGTTGCTGAAGTTTTCTAGAGAACACCTTCAAGGCAAGTCAGCAACACAAACGAAAGCTCATTAAGAAACATACACTAGTTGTATTTCATTTTTGATGCAATTACAATTTAAACGAGGTTCTATAAGAAAATCTTCTGTGCTCAGTGTTTGAAGCATGAAATTAGACTTACAAGAGGTTCTATAATGACTTAAGCTATGTAATCTACAGTTACAATCAATGGAGCATAACTGTCAGAATCATGACATACACAATTATAGGTTGTACCAGGACAAGCTCATCCTAGTGACAGGAACCCGTCTCTTGACTTGCAAAAGCTTGCAAGAGTGAAGATATTTTCTAAAGTCACTATTTTAGAATCACGCAGAAATTCGAGCTAAATACTTTTTTACATGCTAAGCTGTCAAAGAAGCCGTTGTTTTCCAGTGACTGAATCCACAGAAGCCTTTCTTCCTGCAAATTGGTACTAGTTAAAACTTAAAAGTTCTGTAAACCCCAAATCCATAATTCTAATTTCTGATACCATATAGAAGTAATGCTCACATAAGTGTCCAACTGTAGAGCATTTTATAGACGATATTCTTGGACACTTTATAAGGGAATACAAGCCAATTAGTTTGGAATAGATAATTCCCAGATTAGTTAGGCTAGGTTTCGTGCATTAAAACTGAGCTTCATGTATGTCGGGTGATATTGCCAAGAACTTGTGGTTTATTCAACAATTTATATATATCCTCTCTTTTTTTTTGGTTGAAGTGCACATATGCATAGACAGCCGCCACACATGTAAATGAAACGGGAAAAAGGTAGTAAAAAATAGAGAGGAGATTGGATATCAAACATACCAGGTCCGATTGCAAGTACCGTCTTAGAACCGGCTGCAACCTTCAGTAGCAAGTAACATAATATTAGCAACACATGATTCCAAAATAAGAAAGTCGAAAATGTAATATCTATTCAAAGCCTTCTCCAAAAGTAGGGACAGAAAGAACAAGACATAAAAATCCCAAGATAATTAAGTTTGATATGATGTACAGGATAATGTTCATGGGGAACTAAATGGACTATTGGACTCCCATGTAATGCTCTACAGGAGCACATACGCAAACATGGAATGCTATACCGTGATTCACACAAACTTGAAATCCAGAGGAGAAGAATAACAGATTCCCAGGTGTAGTAGTGACTTGTTTCTGAAAGCGGGAAGCAGACAATAGTTGCTAAAGAACAGGAAACCAGTATAGCAATAAAAAAGAATCGGGGAAGTATTTGCTAAGTGCTTATTCTAGTGAAAATGTTTTCTCAAGGATCCTTCAGTTGAGTTTTGACAACCAGAATAGGGAAAAAGGTAGGTCCCCCCTTTCAGGGTCTGTTTGTCATTTGGGATGTCTCCCACCTCCAGGGTCCATTTGTCATTTGGGATGTCCCCCACCTCCAGCGTCTCTTTAATAGGTTAATTTCCAGGTAAGATATATCTTTCTCTTGCTGGTTGGTTGCTTACTTAGATTAAAATGATGTCACAAGGGAATCACTTGAGAATTAATAGAAGACCGCCTTTCTCATATTAGGCAAGCTTCAAATATGAAAAGTCGTGTTTTCACCACTCTAAGCAATAAGACGGGCAACTTATCCAGTATTACAGTTCCAAGATAAGGAGATGGGTTTATATAATATCCCAACTCAAGACTACGTATATAACTGTAGAGTGGGAATCTACCTGGATTTGAAAATTGTAGTGAGTTGTCCGAAAAACTAAAAATTACGCACTGGAACTGGAAAAGGGTGTAATGCATGTCAATTTACCTCGGTTTGGACTGTAAAAGGCCGTGGATAGAGACAAAGTGAGAGAAAATAATATTGTCTTTATGCAGTCAGTTTATCAGCATCGAAGCCCATGAATTAAACAGCTTCCATTTGATTTGCCTAATGGATATCTGCTATGAGAAGTACACACTGATAGCCAGCGCAGCATGGATCAATTCAATGTTGTATTCCTATGTCCACTGTACACGCATTGTATCCCCATATACCCAGAATGGTGCAGTTATAATAAGCCTTGTGCAAGCAATTATCTGCTTCCATAATTGCATCAAAGATTGTCATGGTTCCTGGTTGTGAGAGTTGTTAGTTTGTTCAAGTTAAGTGGCCCACCCAAATACAAAAATGTCTTCCTAGCAAATATGGGGCTTGTAAATTGATAATTTAAGCCATTGAGAGGTAAAAGGGAGGGAAAGAAAATGAAAATGTAACTAACATTGAGGTATATAACCTCGCCTCCCCGCCCCTTTCACACACACACCATTTAAAAGATTTAAGAGAAGATATAGGAAAAAGGGAGGCAAAGCACCAAATAAGGAATTGTTCTTGTAAGCTACATAATTATAGCCGAATGAAATACAAAACTGTAAGAAATTTTAAGTTTTTCCAAGGGAATTTACGTAGAAGACTAGAACAAGGCATACCTGCGTGCGCCCAGCATCTGCAACAACAAAAGTTGGAAGGCCCATGCTCTCCGCTTCATCCTGTAACTTATTCCTAATTGAGGTTGCGAATAAGGTATTAGCAGATTTCGTAAATGTTGCTGATATGATGATTCTGACAGAGAATAACATGAAACTTCTTACATTTCTTTTTGATTCTTGCACGTGACTACTATTTTAGCCTGCCCACATTGCTCCCACTGCCTCAACAGCGACCGCTGACTACATTAGAAATAATTACTGCCACTTCGGAAACTCTTGATATAGAGAAATCATATTGATAGCATTGCTTTTGTCTTCTAGATCCACTAGACGACTTGGGAAAATCAATTCTTAGTACTTTTTGCAACAACTCATGAGTAGCAAGCAGTCTAATGTATCATAAAATGCAAATTGCTGTAAAATGAGGGAATTGTCCAGTTGTAATATTAGAAATTACCTTTGGAATAGTTCAGCATACATGCCCGTGGCAGCATCTGAAATAGCGAAACCAATTTAAGCAGCAAGGAAATGGAAAATGAAAGACTTCAAGTAGTACTTTGGATTGAAAAGAAATCTAAACAAGCTTACGAGCACATTGAGATGCAACTTTCCCAGGTCCCATTTTCAGATCTTGTCTAACCACCAAAACCTGACATCAACATTGTCCACAATCCGCATAAGACTAACGTAAAAGTTACAAAACGAACGACATAGAGTTCCCAAACAATGGTGTCAAAGATGTAAATTCCAAAACCTCATGGAAAAGATAGAATTAAACCTTGTAGTTTTCTCTTGTATCAACCCACCTTTTTTTGTTAGGATTATATCAACTTGACTGAAGCAGACAATAGCAATAACTTGGAGAAACATATAAAAAGTAAATTGAAGCTGAGTACCAACCAAATACATTTAATCAATAATAAGCAAAATCATATCAATTCACACTCCATAATGTGTACATATATGATAAATTATAGGATTAACTTTGATAACAAACAGAACAGTCTTTTCAAATTCGGCTAATGAGTGAAACAATCCAGGAAAACCTTTCCTAATTCATTCAATAAATTATCATACAAGCTTCAAGTGAGCTGATTTAGAACCTATTCAATACATACTGTTAATTAAACCCCTATTCAAATTCAACTGAACTTCAAGCAATATTGTTTCTGCTCAACTTGCTCAGATGCCTTTCTATCATTAATTTAAGCTCAAAAAAGGGACCAAAAAACAATTCGTCCTCCGTTCCATAATAAGTGAAATACTTCTCTATTTTATGTGAGAACTTTTTTAGAGAAGTGTTTCACTTATTATTATGGAACGGAGGAAGTATAATTTATCAAACAAAATAAAGGCATACTATATTACTATAGGATAAGGCAAACCCACACGCCATATTATTGTGCAAAAGACTTGTACAAATATAAATTAGTAAAGAGGATGGAAAATTTAGAAATTTAGCAGTAAAAAAAGTTACAACAAGTGAAATGAAAAGAGTTATGGACATTGGAAAAATACCATCTTGAATTCTTCATCTGGGGAACTTGAAGATAAGGAATTGTTTGTTTGGTGATTACGCAGTAAGGATTTTGGCGGGTTTTTGGAGGGTTTTACTAAATCAAGAAGCAACCCAAAAATGAAACCAATAACAACACCTGGGATGAAGTTTTCTGGCCTAAAACTCACCCCTATCCCTTCTCTCTCCTCTTTCTCTTGTTGCTGCCATTGATTTACATAAACTTGTTAGTACTTATGAAAGAGAAAAATTTGCAAGTGGTGGATTGAAAAATCTTACCTTTCTTGAAGAAAATGAAAAGAACATCACACAATCTTCTCTCTCAGGCTTCAATTTCAGAGGGTGAATGTGATGAAAGAGAATGAAAACTATAGATGAGAGATGCCTAAACGAGAATTGGTATGATTTGGCGGATTTGCCCTTCTCCTTGTATGATTTCACACTTTTGCCCTTAGTGCAGTGCCCTCTAACTTTGCCTGAAAAATCGATATTTCTCTCTCCTTCATTCATTTCTCTTATAAGCCTACTAATTCTCATCATTTATGTTGTTTACTAGAATTTTTTGCACGCGATGCGTGCTTGAATTTTTTTCGAAACAAAAACTCGATTTTCTTTGGCATAAGAGTCAAAATTTGAACATTAGAAATATGAAGTATAATTGTGTTTAGTTGCAAAATTTGATTGGTTTAGTTTCTGTCACTTAAGTCTCTCACCATTATTTTTGTCTTTTTTTTTTTACTTTTCAAAGTTAAATTTTATGAACAAATTAGAAATTTTATGAATTTATTTATGATTTCTAATATTATAATTTTTTAGTTGATTTTTGAATTAAGTACAGTACTAACTTCTAAATTCTAAATACTATAAAAAAAGTAAATGATTTTTTTCCCTGTCTAACTTCTAAATTCTGATTTCACTACAAATACACCTCTATTTTTATCATAACCCACCATTAATTGTGAATGGTTCTTGAGAATAGTGATTTGTAAGTAAATTTTTGTAAATGTTTTTGTATGTATTGACGTCCTAGGTTATTAGTTTTAGTTTGTATATTAATTTTAAGTTTTCATAAAGTTTCCCGATTATTTGAGTGATTTGCGTGATTTTTATAATGTGATTTTCTCAATTGTATGAGTGATTTGTAAAATTTCTTCTTTTAAGTGATTTGTGAGTGGATGTTGTAAATTAATTTTCGGTAGTTTTCTTTGAGTGCCAATTTTGATTCTGACATTCCTTTTGTAATTTAGAAAGGGAAGGGGGGTAAAATAGACATTTCAAAAGAGGACACCATTGCTCCTCCCCTCCCTTATATAATAGAGATAATTTCAGATTTGAGTGAGCATATTGATGTTCATTTGCTCGACGACGCTACTTGTTATAACGGATGTGAGGAAGAACAAATTATGAATGCAAAAACAATAAAAACAGACAACAGATTTACGTGGTTCACCAATTTGGGAACGTCCACGGCAGAGAGATAGAATATTTTATTATGAGAAGAAACCAGATTACAGAGAGAACAGAGTGTTTTTCGTAGTGTAAAAGATAGGTTAAAATAACCTATTTATACAAAAACAGCTAAAAACGCGTTTTCTGCGTTATTTCCCGATCCGTCCGACCCCCCGGGCGAAATCCGCCCGACCGGGCGGTTCCCAGCTCTCCTAAACGTATATGCGCGCCCGACCGCCCGGGCGAGACGCAGTTTTGCGTCTCTTGTGCATTTCGTCGAACACTTCTTGAGCACCACAATTCAAGGCATATTCTTACAAATCTCCACCTTGACTTGAATTCTCTCATAATCACCAGAAAACCAGATGCATTGATCACAACGCCCAGAATCTCCCAAACACCAGATTTGTCCCAAAAGACAACCAGACCAGATTAGTCCCTAAGGACTCCAGAATTGCCCCAAGAGGGCAACTAACAATCACGAACATTAAGTAAGTCCAAGCAATGTTGGAACTTACTCTGCGGAACCGGCTTGGTGAACATATCAGCAGGATTATCAGCAGTTCCTACCTTCTTCACCTTAATCCTTGTCTCACTCCTCAGAAAATGATATCTGACATCAATATGCTTAGTCCTCTCATGATGGACTTGATCCTTTGCTAGACATATTGCACTTAAGCTGTCACAGAACACAGTTGCTTGATCATGATGTAGACCCAAATCACTGATTAACCCCTTTAACCAGATCCCCTCCTTAGCTGCTTCTGTCAACGCCATGTACTCTGCCTCAGTAGTAGACAAAGTTACATTAGGTTGTAAAGTTGCTTTCCAACTCACCACAGAACCACCAAGAGTAAACACATATCCAGTCATAGACCTTCTACCATCTACATCTCCAGCATAATCAGAATCAGAATATCCTGCAACTAAGCAAGCCATATCACCTCCATAAATGAGACCAATATCTGACGTACCTCTAAGGTACCGAAAAATCCTCTTGACTGCCTGCCAATGCTCCTTACCAGGATCACCCATGAACCTACTAACCACACTGACTGCATGTGCAAGATCCGGCCTAGTGCAAACCATAGCATACATCAGACTCCCTACTGCACTAGCATACGGAACCCGACTCATGTACTCCTTCTCCTCAGCCGACTTAGGTGTAAAAGCCACAGACAAATGACTATTTGAAGCACTTGGAGTATCTATAGGTTTTGCTCTTGACATGCCAAACCTTGACAAAATCTTCTCAATATAACTCTTCTGTGACAAGAAAAGTTTCTTCTGAATCCTATCCCTATAAATTTCCATCCCCAAAATCTTCCTTGCTGCACCCAAATCCTTCATTTCAAATTCAGCACTGAGAAGTTCCTTCAATTTCTGAACATCTGACTTGTTCCTGGCAGCTATCAACATATCATCCACATATAGCACTAAGTAGATAAAAGACCCATCTGTCAGCTTGTTATGATACACACAACAATCATATGAGCTCCTGTTGTAGCCTAGCTTCATCATATAGCTATCAAACTTCTTGTACCATTGCCTTGGAGACTGCTTTAGCCCATATAAGGACTTCTTCAACTTGCAAACACTGTTTTCTTTTCCTGGAACCTGAAACCCATCTGGTTGAGCCATATATATCTCCTCCTCCAACTCTCCATGTAAGAAAGCTGTTTTTACATCTAGCTGCTCAAGCTCAAAATCCTGATGTGCAACTATCGCTAGTAGCACCCTGATGGAAGTATGTCTGACTACAGGCGAAAAAATCTCATTATAGTCTACACCCTCCCTTTGTGTGAACCCTCTTGCAACCAGTCGAGCCTTATACTTGACCCCTTCTTCAGATGTCATCCCCTCCTTTTTCTTGAAAACCCATTTACAAGTAAAATTCTTCTCCCTAAAGGCGTAGACACAAGCTCCCAAGTCTCGTTCTTATGGAGTGACTCCATCTCTTCCCCATTGCAGCAAGCCAATGGGTAGACTCCGTACATGTAACTGCCTCCCTATAGGTTGATGGCTCATAGACATCCACCTCTTCAGCAACCTGCAGTGCATAAGCTACCATATCTTCAAACCCATATCTAGTTGGAGGTTTACCAAAATTTGTCCTTATAGGACGTTCCCGTGCCAGGCTAGGCGCCTCCTCACTAGGCGTCGAAGATGATGGTTCTTCAGAACCAATGTGTTGATCATCACTCTCATCATGAGTGTCTTGCTGCTCCACCTGTTTATCAACACTACTACTATCTGACACTTCAATGGACATCACTAGGATTAAACATAGAATTTTCATCAAAGACTACATTTCTACTAAGTATAACCCTTTTCAGACGGAGACCAGATTCTATAACCCTTAACTCCATCCCATAACCCACAAACACTCCCCTTTTAGCCCTTGGTTCTATTTTCCTTCATTCACATGATAGTAGACATTACAACCAAAAACTCGCAAATCTGAGTAATCTGCAGCTTACCTGACCACATCTCATATGTGTTTTGAATTGATCCCAGAATGAGGTCCACGATTTATCAAATAACATGCTGTATTGACAGCTTCTCCCAGAACTTCTAGTCATACCAGCATTAGAGAGCATGCACCGAGCTCTCTCCAGAAGTGTCTGATTCATCCTTTCTGCTACACCATTCTGCTGTGGTGTATTCTCTGACAGTGTGATGCCTAGCAATCCCTTCATTTTACAGAACTCATTGAACTCAGACAAACAAAATTCCAGACCATTATCAGTTCGTAGCCTTTTGATCTTCTTCCCAGTTTGATTTTCCACTAATGCCTTCCACTGCTTAAAATTCTTGAAAGCTTCACCTTTTGACTTCATAGATAATCAACCAAGTCATTCTTGAATAATCATCTATGAAAGAAACAAAATACCTGTGACCTGCCAAAGACTCCACGCGTGAAGGACCCCAACAATCAGAGTGGATATAATCCAGAGTACCTTTTGTTCTATGAATACCCTTAGAAAACTTGCTACGATGTAATTTTCCAAGAACACAATGCTCACAAATGTAACACCCCCAAAATCCATACACGTCTAATGCTACGTCGCATCGACTTTGGGAGTGTTACCGCCGCGATGGAACGCAAGGCATAATTAGAAATATGGTAACTCAAATTCATTGTCTCAAAACCAAATTGCAGCGGAATAGAAAATGTAATTACAACTCGGGAATCATAGATGACCCCTCTTTATTCAAACTCAAACCATGTAATAATGTTCTATAAAATTCATTAATGATCAAACCAAAAGTTAACTTCAAACTACAGTCTAGCCCCCATATGCTTGATGTCATGCAGCAGCACCAGCTCACCTAGTCTGCTCCCCATTGAAGTATCAATAGTTCATCACAGGACAACAAACACATAATAACACACAGGTCAGCTATGCTGAGTACGTAATGAACCATTGAAACTATATGAACATAAATGATGCATACATTACACTGTTATATGAACCTACGTTATCTCACATCCTTTAATCTTTCATTATTTGGCATCGAACGGGCACCGTCATCTTACTAGAATCATACGGGCTACTGAATCCTTAATAGACAACTTGGTCTATTAGATGAAATGCAAATACGGTTTTGTTCCGTCTCACACCCATCACCTTAGTATGCATACCCCCAAGATCGAACGGAACCTTCCGCCTACTTGAGTTATCAAAATATAAGGACACTACTGTCGTCACAGTAGGCCTGCGTAGGAGTGTAGGACAAGTCCTACACTCCCCCCATTGTTCTATACTTGTAGGGAGTCCAACTACAAGTATCGCCATAATCTTCTTTATTACCAATCATTCTTTTATAACTTTAAGGAGTCATTTACATACTCTCTTAATTACCAAACTCAATCTTATCCCTAGTAACACTCTTGTTACTCTATAGATCAGATTAATAATGCTGATGTTACACTACGATAGAACTTCGCATTTCAATGCAACATATTTCAATGCATCATATTGATTTCACGTTATAAACGTCTAACCAAACAATCACAATCAAATGTTCCCTATCATGGTACTAGGTTCCAATAACATGAACTGCAACCTAAACATGATACTAAGCTTTGAAAGTAAACTGGTACGCGTACGTACCTTGTAACGGAGAATTTTCGCTGACTTAATAGAACGAGCCGCTTATGAAATTGGGACCTAAATCGTTAAAACAAAGCTTTAGTGTTACGTCCTTGATAACACTAACAACTACTACGTACTAAGACCATAACGATCTAACGATTCGAATTACGCAATAGTTAAAACCTTATTCCAGAACTTTCGTTATAATTCTAATCTAGTGAATTTAACGTCTTTTAGAAGTCAGAATTAGTGAGTAACTAAGTTATTTAGTAACATTAGTCCACTATTTACCAATCCAAAATGTCATAAGTCCAGCCTGTCTTATGTCCAAAAGTCAAGTCATATGTCCAAAAGGTAAGTCATATGTCCAAAAGTAAGTCATATGTCCAAAAGGTAGTTCCATGTCCAAAATAAGTTCCATGTCCAAAAGTAAGTTCCATGTCCAAAAGTAAGTCATAAGTCCCAAATCAGTTTCATGAAACAGGTTACTCATGAAACAGTAATAATGTAACTAATAATAAGGCACACTTTTCCTACTTCCAACTTATTCCAATTACAAACCTAACCAGAATTTATACTTAAAACAGAACAATAACTTAATTAGTTAACAATCTAATAAATTACTAAACACTCTAATTATTACTTATAATTTACAAACCTTTCTTAACTATGAAAATAGTGAATATAAGAATAATTAATAAACTGACATACTAAGTTAAGTACAAAATTATACCGTTAGAAATCGCCGGCGAAAGAATTCCGGCGACCGAAAACCACACCACACACGCGCACAACACCGAAACCGGTTTCCGTCGCCCAAACCCCCTTGCGCGACCCAGATCCGTCGCGCCACCACGCTCGCACGACGCGGAACCACGCTACACAAACCTTCTCGCAACCTGTCGCGCAGCTACACTCGCACGACGCGATTTCTCGCGCACCCTCACCTTAGCTTGGCGCACTACCCTCGAACACCTTCGCGCACAACTCGACCCCTTCGACGAACTCGCGCAAGCTTTCAACCCTTGACGCCTGCGCACCGTTCGAACCACACAAAACCCTCGAACCGCTCTTTCGCGACCGGCTCGCACCGAATCTCGACCCTCCTCGCCTGCGCACTCGAACCACGAACACCCTTCGCACCAACACGGCGAGGGAGACGAAGAGCACAAGGAGAGAAATCCCGAAAGAGGGAGAACAGCGAGAGAGAAAGAGATCCGAGATAAAGAGAAAGAAAACTCTGAGAGAGAGGGAGAGAGAGAAATCGGCTGAGGAGAGAGTGAGGAGAGAGAAAAGTCGGCTGGGAGAGAGGGAGAAGAAAGGGTTTAGGTTTTTTTTTTCTGAAATTCCATCTTCTTTTCCTTTTTATACTCCCTTCCAAAAGGTAGTAACCCTAGGTCGATTAGGTTACTCTTTTAAAATTCCGGAAATTCCTAACAAATTCATATTACTAATAATTTATTCCTATTAACTTGTAAATAAATTAAAATACCTTTTTATTAATTCTTTTATATTTCTTAATTAGTACGAAATTAGTATTAAAAATACGGAGTATTACAGGCTTCCCCCCTTAAAAGAAGTTTCGTCCCGAAACTTTGAGGTAGCCCGTCTTAACGACGATCTTTTGCACTTCTAAGTCCCAAATTTCACAAGCGTTTTCTAACGTTCACACAATAGATAAGCATTTTCACACATAACTAGCATATAACTAACATAATCAACATAATTAACATACTTTAGGGTGAAAGCGCGAAATTCTATCGCATTCTTCCCCCCTTAAAAGAAAAGTTACGTCCCCGTAACTCACGTACCTCTTGGAAAAGCTCAGGGTACTTCAGACGCATTGCATCTTCGGCTTCCCATGTGGCTTCCTCGGTAGTTTGATTTCTCCACAACACCTTGACAATTCTGACGTCCTTATTCCTCGTACTTCGCACTTTGCGGTCTAGGATCTGGACAGGTTTCTCCTCATAGGACAAAGTTTCGTCTATCTCTACGTTTTCAGGTTCAAGGACATGTGACGCATCAGGTACGTACTCCGGAGTTGGGATACGTGAAACACGTTATGGACCCTTTCTAAGTCGTTGGGTAAATCCAGGCGATAAGCAACTTTCCCTACCCTCGCCAGTATCTCATAGGGTCCTATGAACTTAGGGCTTAGCTTCCCCTTTTTCCCGAATCGCATCACTCCTTTCATTGGGGACACCTTAAGCAACACTTTTTCCCCAACTTCGAAATTTTCGTCCCTTCGCTTCTGGTCCGCATAGGATTTTTGCCTGTCCTGTGCAGTCTTAATCTTTTCTTGAATGACTCGCACTTGATCCATCGTCTCTTGAATCATATCAGGTCCTAACACTACAGTCTCACTGATGTCGTTCCAACACAAAGGGCTACGACACTTTCTCCCGTACAACGCTTCAAATGGTGCCATCTTAATACTAGCATGGTAGCTGTTGTTGTATGAGAATTCTATGAGGTCCAAATGGTCTTCCCATGACCCTTGGTATTCTAAAGCACATGCTCGCAACATGTCCTCTAAGGTCTGAATAGTTCGTTCTGTTTGACCATCGGTAGCTGGGTGAAAGGCTGTACTCATTAATAGCTCACTACCAAATGCTTCCTGGACCTTTTTCCAGAAATTCGACAGGAATCGAGATCTCGATCTGATACTATACTTGTGGGTACTCCATGCAATCGAATGACATTTTTCACATAAGCCTTGGCTAAGGCTTCCATACTCCACGTATCTTTCATAGGTATGAACCTTGCTGTCTTGGTTAGTCTATCCACTATCACCCAAATGGTATTATTGCCTCCCCGACTCCTAGGTAAGGCGACAACGAAGTCCATGGATATCGAGTCCCATTTCCAGTCGGAATGTCTAAGGGTTGAATCTTTCCCTGAGGTCTCTTGTGTTCACTTTTGACTTTCTGGCATGTTAAGCATTTGGAAACAAACTCAGCTACTGCTCTCTTCATACCAGGCCACCAAAACATCTTCTTGAGGTCCTTATACAACTTATCTCCCCCTGGGTGGACAGAATACGTCGTGTTATGACCCTCGCTCATTATCTTTTGTTTCAGCTCTTCACACTTTTGTGGCACGCACCACCTACCCTTATATCGTATGCTTCCATCCTCATGGATCGCAAACCCCTCTGCTTTGCCCTCCTTAAGCTTTGCCTTGACTCGCTCAAGTTTCACATCCCCAGGTTGACTCGCCCTTATCTCTTCTAGGAAGTTAGGTTCGATGGTTAGGGCACTCAGCAATCTTTCTACCTCCCCTTCATGAACAACTTCTATCTGAAGTCTAGAGAATTCCTCACAAAGTTTGTCGGCAACGACTAATGTATTCAGGCTATGGCTAGACTTGCGACTTAACGCATCAGCAACAACGTTGGCTTTACCCTCATGGTATTGGATGTCTAAGTCATAGTCCTTGATGAGCTCTAACCATCTGCGCTGCTCATGTTGAGGTCTTTCTGGGTGAAGATATATTTAAGGCTTTTGTGATCGGTGAAGATACGGCAGGTTACCCCATAGAGGTAGTGTCTCCAGATTTTGAGTGCAAATACTATGGCGGCCAATTCTAGGTCATGTGTTGGGTAATTGACTTCATATGGCTTCAACTGTCGGGACGCATAAGCTATAACTTTCCCGTTTTGCATCAGAACACAACCCAACCCATTTTTGGATGCATCACTATACACATCATATCCTTCGTTCCCATTAGGCAAGGTTAGGACAGGGGCTGAGGTTAATCTCTCTTTGAGTGTTGGAAGGCCTTCTCACTGTCCTCATTCCAGTAAACCTACAATCCTTCTTCATCAGGTTTGTCATAGGTTTTGCTATTTTGGAGAAGTCTTTCACAAATCTCCTATAGTAACCGGCTAAACCCAAGAAACTTCGTATATCCGTGACATTCTTTGGAGTAGGCCATTCACTCACGGCTTTGATTTTCGCAGGATCGACTGACAACACCCTCCTTAGAGATAAAATGACCCAAAAATGACACTCTTTCCAACCAAAATTCACATTTCGAAAACTTTGCATAAGTTGGTTGTCCCTAAGTGTCTGCAAAATGACCCTCAAATGATCCTCATGTTCCTCCTTGTTCTTAGAATAGATCAGGATATCGTCTATGAACACTACGACAATTTGTCTAGGTAGGGTCGGAAAATTCTATTCATAAGGTCCATGAAAACTGCAGGTGCATTGTTAACCCAAAAGGCATAACCGTAAACTCATAGTGGCCATATCTGGTTCGAAAGGCAGTCTTAGGTATATCATGATCAACAATCCTCAACTGATGGTAACCAGACCTTAAGTCAATTTTGGAGAACATCCCCGCACCCTGAAGTTGGTCGAACAAATCATCAATCCTAGGTAATGGATACTTGTTTTTCACGGTGACATTGTTCAATCTCGGTAGTCTATACATAACCTCAAGCTACCATCCTTCTTTTTCACAAATAAGACGGGTGCTCCCCATGGCGACATGCTAGGTCTAATATACCCTTTGTCTAGAAGTTCCTCTAACTGGTTCTTTAACTCATTCATTTCTGCCGGAGCCATCCGATACGGGGCTTTCGAAATGGGTCCAGTCCCAGGTACTAGGTCAACGGTGAACTCTACATCTCTCCTTGGAGGCATACCAGGTATTTCCTCAGGAAAGACATCCTGGAATTCCGGACTATGGGCACATCTTCAGGCCTTAACGGATCATCCTCACTCTTCTCACTGAACACATAAATAGGGGCCAACCCTTGTCTACGTAGTTCTTAAGTTGTAACGCATTGATAACTTTAATTCCTGGTTCTCGAGGTATCCTCCTATATGACACTCTTTTCCCAAGGGTCCTTTAGTTCCACTTTTTGCGCATCGCAATCTATCTTAGCCCTGTACTTCCCAAGCCAATCCATCCCCAGAATGATATCTAGGTTTGATAAGTTAAACTCTATCAGATCAGAGGGAAAGTATCCCTCACCTATCTTTAATGGCACTTTTAGGAATCTTTTAGAACAATTAACAGTCTCCCCAGATGGAATGACTATAGGCATAGAAATCGACTCAGACTCGACCAATGTTAAATTTCTAACAGTTGCATGGGCAATAAATGACAGTAGGCCTGCGTAGGAGTGTAGGACAAGTCCTACACTCCCCCCATTGTTCTATACTTGTAGGGAGTCCAACTACAAGTATCGCCATAACCTTCTTTTATTACCAATCATTCTTTTATAACTTTAAGGAGTCATTTACATACTCTCTTAATTACCAAACTCAATCTTATCCCTAGTAACACTCTTGTTACTCTATAGATCAGATTAATAATGCTGATGTTACACTACGATAGCACTTCGCATTTCAATGCAACATATTTCAATGCATCATATTGATTTCACGTTATAAACGTCTAACCAAACAATCACAATCAAATGTTCCCTATCATGGTACTAGGTTCCAATAACATGAACTGCAACCTAAACATGATACTAAGCTTTGAAAGTAAACTGGTACGCGTACGTACCTTGTAACGGAGAATTTTCGCTGACTTAATAGAACGAGCCGCTTATGAAATTGGGACCTAAATCGTTAAAACAAAGCTCTTAGTGTTACGTCCTTGATAACACTAACAACTACTACGTCCTAAGACCATAACGATCTAACGATTCGAATTACGCAATAGTTAAAACCTTATTCTAGAACTTTCGTTATAATTCTAATCTAGTGAATTTAACGTCTTTTAGAAGTCAGAAATAGTGAGTAACTAAGTTATTTAGTAACATTAGTCCACTAATTTACCAATCCAAAATGTCATAAGTCCAGCCTGTCTTATGTCCAAAAGTCAATATATATGTCCAAAAGGTAAGTCATATGTCCAAAAGTAAGTCATATGTCCAGAAAGGTAGGTTCCATGTCCAAAAATAAGTTCCATGTCCAAAAGTAAGTTCCATGTCCAAAAGTAAGTCATAAGTCCCAAATTCAGGTTTCATGAAACAGGTTACTCATGAAACAGTAATAATGTAACTAATAATAAGGCACACTTTTCCTACTTCCAACTTATTCCGATTACAAACCTAACCAGAATTTATACTTAAAACAGAACAATAACTTAATTAGTTAACAATCTAATAAATTACTAAACACTCTAATTATTACTTATAATTTACAAACCTTTCTTAACTATAAAATAGTAATATAAGAATAATTAATAAACTGACATACTAAGTTAAGTACAAAATATATACGTTAGAAATCGCCGGCGAAAGAATTCCGGCGACCGAAAACCACACCACACACGCGCACAACACCGAAACCGGTTTCCGTCGCCCAAACCCCCTTGCGCGACCCAGATCCTCGCGCCACCACGCTCGCACGACGCGGAACCACGCTCACACAACCTTCTCGCAACCTGTCGCCGAGCTACACTCGCACGACGCGATTTCTCTGCGCGCACCCTCACCTTGCTATGGCGCACACCCTCGAACACCTTCGCGCACAACTCGACCCCTTCGACGAACTCGCGCAAGCTTTCAACCCTTGACGCGCTGCGCACCGTTCGAACCACACAAACCCTCGAACCGCTCTTTCGCGACCGCTCGCACCGAATCTCGACCCTCCTCGCCTGCGCACTCGAACCACGAACACCCTTCGCACCAACACGGCGAGGGAGACGAAGAGCACAAGAGAGAAATCCCGAAAGAGGAGAACAGCGAGAGAGAAAGAGATCCGAGATAAAGAGAAAGAAAACTCTGAGAGAGAGGGAGAGAGAGAATCGGCTGAGGAGAGAGTGAGGAGAGAGAAAAGTCGGCTGGGAGAGAGGGAGAAGAAAGGGTTTAGGGTTTTTTTTTTCTAAATTCCATCTTCTTTTCCTTTTTATACTCCCTTCCAAAAGGTAGTAACCCTAGGTCGATTAGGTTACTCTTTTAAAATTCCGGAAATTCCTAACAAATTCATATTACTAATAATTTATTCCTATTAACTTGTAAATAAAATTAAAATACCTTTTTATTAATTCTTTTATATTTTCTTAATTAGTACGAAATTAGTATTAAAAATACGGAGTATTACAACAAAACTCCAGGTTTATGACCTTATGGCCACACAGAAGATCTGCCTTGGAGAGGATTTGCATTCCTCTCTCACTCATATAACCAAGTCTCATGTGCCATAGCTTGGTCATATCCTCCTTCTGAACCTCAGACGATGCAATAGAAGCTGAACCTGAGATAGTAGAACCCTGCAGAACATACAAAGTACCACGCTTGACCCCCTTCAAAACCTCCTTTGAACCCTTGCAGACATACACAATTCCACCACCCCCTGAAACTGAAACCCTTACTGTCTAGTACTAAGTGAAATCAGATTGTTGGTCATCTGTGGAAATGCTTAACATTTTTCAAAGTATAGATAATATCATCATGAGTCCGGATCTTGATAGAGCCTATTCCAACTATCTTACAGACTGCACTGTTAGCCATCGAAATATTCCCCCATCTACCTGCTCATAAGTAGTAAACCACTCCCTAAGAGATCATATATTACGCTCCAGAATCAAGAACCCACACATCACTATATGTTTTCTCATTTCCACTAGAGCAAGGTCATCCTCAGAATTCGAATTTTCTGCTGCAACAGCAGCAGAACCAGACCCAGATTTGTTCTCCTGATGCTTCTTTTTAGGACATTCCTTCTTCCAATGCCTTTTCCTTACAGTAGTTACAGATATCATTAGGTTTAGGACCCCCTTTAGAATTTTCAGGTTTCTTAAAATTCTTTTTACCATGTCCTTTACCACCACTACTACTGGCCACTAACCCAGAAGACTGATTTTCTGTACTACTACCAGATGCCTTATGGCGCAATTCCCTAGTATGCAAAGATGATCTAACTTCTTCTAGGGACACATAATCTTTACCAACAATGAAAGATTGCACAAAATTTTCATACGATATAAGTAAAGAAACAAGCAGAATTAAAGCGGCATCCTCATCCTCCACCTTCACATCAATATTACGCAATTCTAATAAGATTGTATTTAATTGATCAAGATGATCTCTAAAGGCATACCTTCCTGCATTCGCAGACTGAACAGACGTTGCTTCAAAAGCAACTTGTTGGTTAGAGATTTTGTCATGTACAAACTCTCTAATTTCAACCACAGACCAGATGCGGTTTCCTCCTCCGCGACTTCAGTGATTATGTCGTCTGCCAGACACAACATAATCGTTGAATGAGCTTTCTCCTCCAGAAAGGCCATCTCAGCGGTGACTAAATCCGTTGCTTTCTTTGCCAACGGTGCCCACAACCCCTGTCTTCAGTAACGCCCGCATCTTGATCTGCCACAGACTAAAACTATTCCTCCAGTAAATTTATCGATTTTGACATTCACCCCAGACATCTTTCTCACACAGATCGAACACCAAAGCTCTTGATACCAGTTTGTTATAACGGATGTGAGGAAGAACAAATTATGAATGCAAAAATAATAAAAACAGACAACAGATTTACGTGGTTCACCAATTTGGCTACGTCCACGGCAGAGAGAGAGAGAATATTTTATTATGAGAAGAAACCAGATTACAGAGAGAACATAGTGTTTTTCGTAGTGTAAAAGATAGGTTAAAATAACCTATTTATACAAAACAGCTAAAAACGCGTTTTCCGCGTTATTTCCCGATCCGCCCGACCCCCCGGGCGAAATCCGCCCGACCGGGCGGTCCCCAGCTCTCCTAAACGTATATGCGCTCCCGACCGGGCGAGACCTGCCCGATCGGGCGAAACAACGCTTCTCCAAACTTGCTCCCGCGTCCGACCGGGCGGGCGAGACGCAGTTTTGCGTCTCTTGTGCATTTCGTCAAACACTTCTTGAGCACCACAATTCAAGGCATATTCTTACACTACTGTTGTCGCATTCTATGGCATTGGATCTGAAGAAGAGGTAACTAACTCTTACTCGATTTTCACTGTTTTTCAACAGCTTTCGTTTTATTTTACTCGCTTGAGTGACGAATGAGTGCAATGTTGTGCGCGTTTGTTTTATTGTGTTTTTTTTAATGCTTGTGATTTTGCGGTAGTAATCGAGCAATGCTTTTGTTAATTTATGATGTTAATGGATATAATATACATTAGTTGTTATTGCATTTGAGAGCACTTGATATTGATTTATATGTTGCTTTGCCATGTGAATGTATTGTTATGTACGCTAATTTGTAGAATTATTGGATATTAGAAATAGATAGTTGTAGTTGTATTTTGGTTTTACTGTTGGAATTCGCTGCATTAGTAATTGCTTCCTTGTGAAATTTTAGATACAATGAGATTGTTTTGATTTTTGGTTTGAAATTTGCGAACTTTGAATTGATAGGGAATGATTTGAACAAGTGCACTGGGGAATTACATGGTGAGAAACATATTGCCCTAGGTTTTTAGGATAAGATCAGAGTTTTGGTTGTGCAGGGTTGGAAAATATAACATATCGTGCTAGATGAATTGCCAAAAGACTTGGGGACTGTTTTAACTTTTATGTTCTTGTTGATGTTTTGCATTATTGACGTGTGTTTGAGAATTATGTGACTTAATATATGACGATAATTTTGCTTATTGAATGAGGTATGGGTACATATTACTTTTGTTTTCCCCCTGTGGCCTGTATAGATCTCCACATAATCACTAGACCACCCTTCCTACTTCTTTCTTCACCATCACAATTCACAGCTAACCGCAAACATATGTTCAAAATTCAATCTTCTTTTAATAGCTACTCTAGCATCTTTCTGCATTGTTTCCTGCCCAAGCTCTTCCATCTCCATGTTAAAGCGGTTCACATGTGCGACCACTTTTTTTAGAAACTGTGGACTAGATTTATATTTGACAAAGTCTAATCCAATCCAGTCCATTCCACTTACATTCCTAATACCGATAACCATCCAGAAGATTGAAATGGGGAGTGGGAGATCCATTCACTAAATTGATGCCGAGGTGGTCACAATTAGGGATGGCAATTGGGCGGGGAGCATAAAATTCCAATCCCCATCCCCATCCTCGCCCTACCACCCATTGCGGGGGGCAAGTCCAGACCCATCCCTGCCCCACCAAGTACGTATTTATATCCATCCCTGCCCCACCACCTATATGGGTACCCACACGCGCTTCATACCCGCGTCGTACACACTTCATCCACACCCCACCACCCGCATGGGTATCCGTACCTGCTTTGTACCTGCATCATACCCACATATTTATATTTTGCAAGATAAAATTATTAATAATATAAGTACATAAATAGAATTTTAATCATATATATGTGGGGCGGGCGGTGGTGGGGCGGGGCGGGCGGGGATAGGGTGGGGGTTATAAAATTCATACCCGCTCCACCACCCATTGCAGGTAGGATTTTAATTTTCATTCCCGCCCAATCTCCTCCAAACCTAGACCTATCCCTGCCCCACTTGGGAGGGAATAGGGCGGATCTCCTACTTGACCTGCCCCATTACCATCCCTAGTCATAGTGCATCATGACCCAATCCATGTTTCTCCATTGTATGGGAAAGGCCATTTGTTCAATAATCCAATCTAGAAATGACTATGAAATGCTATCAAAAGTTTTATGTAAGATCGTAAGTCGAGTTTCATATGATTGCTTGAATTTTAGTAATTGGCTGTAGATAATCACATATTTATTACAGCACTAATATTTGAGAAATGTCAAGGAAAATTTAAGAATGTATTTTTCAAGTTGTGAGGTCAACCTCGTTTTCATTTTCCTGGGTCTTCAGGTGTGTTAATTTCACTTTTTGAGTTTCAGAATCACTCTAATGTCACCTTCATTTGTTCCCTACCAATGTTGGAAATTGGAATGGTCATATAACAAGCCAAAACCATTATGTTGAATAGAAGACTATTCTCATCTTTTATTTTGTAGAAATAAGCCATCAACAAAAATCATATATGTTTGTTTCAGTTGTACAATGTACTCTAAAGACTTATGGTGGTACAAATCAAGATAATGGTAAATTCCTTTCAAAAAAAAAAAAGATAATGGTAAATTGGTGTGATATATGAGTATGACAACGTGACATGATCTATGTGATAAATCTCTTGTGGTTCTGCAACTGTCTAGAATTTAGGAAAGTAGGGCTAATTATTAGAAATATTAGAGTGATTAGGAAAATACAAAAGATAAATTATAGGAACTCCAAACCATAAGTTTAAACTTTTTATTGGGGAAAACAGACCCTTAATCATCTAACAGACCCTTACCGTTCACTTTTAAAGTTGAATATATAGTGATGGATATAAGAGGTCTATGCTGCATCCACATTCGACACTAACAAGCCCAATAAGCTCTCATGTGAAGGGACATGATAGCAAATAAAACTAATATTAGGTCGCTAACTACTAGCTTAAGGTTTGGTTGAGTTGGTCCTGTAACAATCATCCATTAGAGATCAAATATTAAAATGAACTTTTTTTATTGTTAGAACGAATACCACTATATATTAATGTCTATTTCTAGCTAGTAGGGAATATCCTCTCAACAATATGTACTGTTTGCACCTCATGGTTTTGTGGTGGTTGGAATTTGTAATTTGAGAGTAAATTTTTTCTTTGTCGATTCGCGAGACCACAGAATAGTGGCATTGAAGAAATCCAAACTTTCAATTAGCTCATTCCCTACCTTATGCTCATCTATACAAATATATTAAAAAGTTGTGTGACAATGTATACACGCCACGTGGCACCCTCAATCTGCCACTAAAATTTTGCCACATGTCTTAACCAACAATGAGTCAAATCTTATTACGGAAAACTTAGATCTTACTCACGGGAGCGTGATGTGGATCATGCTCATGGAAGCACATACTATTCAAGGTAAAAGAATATACACTTAAATGAGAATAAAAGAACATATCATATTTCCATTCTTAAATATAACATGCAGTGTAAGAACATATAGTCATATGATACAAGAACATGGAGCGAGGTGTAACAAAAAGAACATTAATTAGGAGCACAATGTAAATTATGCTCTATAGCTTTTAATTAATTTTCATAATTGGGAAAACCAACCATAACATCTATTGTTCTTAATCTATCTTATTGGTGAAATAGTTAATATTGATTACATAACTGATCAAGGTGAATCATGAAACAACCTGGAAACCAAAGTGTCATCATATATAAACGTGGGTAGTTTCTAACCTTTGCGTAAGTACTTTTGATTCCTTGTATCACCAGGCGTATTATTTGCTTAATCAGTCTAAAGCAGAGGCGAAGAACGTGCCCAAAGACGAGTAATCCTAACACAATTACCCAAACACCACTTACATATATTATCGTTGGTAGAACAGTATTTATGGTGGACGATGTCAGGTACGTCGTAGGGGATATGATGTTTTTGTTGAAGAATACCAGGAAGTAAACAGAGATTATATATGTCATTGTTGTTGCTGTTATCGCGATCCACATAGTTACCATTAACAAACCCATGACGAGTCTCATACAAGGGAGTCCGCTTATGAGAAGAATTATGACAGTTAAAGATGAGACTAGTCCTACAGTGTTGGTGATGAAGAATACATTGTATATTCCAAGATCAAGTTGTGATTCCTTCTTAACATGTGCCATTATTGAAGTACCTGCTTTATGGCCATCTTTGTCATCTTGCCATACTCCTCCAGGAGGGTTGATTCCGGCTTGGAATGCCATAGTGGCTATTAATGACGACACCACCATAAGAGCAGTACGTTGCTTGTCCAACCAATCGCGGCTGCTTTTCTTGGGTTTTTGTAAAACCTTTGCTTTTGACACTTTGGCATGCCTCAAGGCTAACCAAATTCCCCCATCATGACCATCTTTCTTGGTCTGGATGCAAGTGTCCATCGCGGTTAAGCCATTGGCGTTGATTGCATTTTTCTCCATCCTCTTGTCCTTGAGTAAGAACTCAATGGACTTTACATAGTTGAAGTGAAATGTTGATTTCAGACATTAGTATTGTTATAACAAAAGCAAACAAAAAAAAACAATAGGGATTTTTGCAATATATGAAGCATAAATATAAGTGTTGTTTAAGATATATTTTCATCAGCAACTCCTTGAAAACTCAGAATTCAAAATAAAGAGGATTTCTGGTAGAATTTTGGGACACATACACACAAAAAAAGTAGAGGACAAAAACATAAGTTGATCTATTTTGTTACCTCGTAATGTTTAGCTGCGACTGATAGGTGTAAGATAGTATTACCATCACTATCCTTGGAGTTAAGAAGCTGAGCATCACCCATAGTTCGTACCAAGAACATAAGAGCCTGTGACTGACATGTTTAACACACAAGTGTAAAACAGTTTCGCCATCGGTAGTCCGTTCTCGAGCTGCCTGTGGCTTAGCTCGAAGAAGCACACCAAGCACTTGAATTTGACCATTCATGGCTGCAACATGAATAACGTTCCTTCCATCTTGGTCGCGCACAAAGCACATGCTACTATTTACTGCAAGCAACTCCTTCAATATCTCTAAATGTCCTTTTGCTGAGGCTATATGTAGAGGTGACCATCTTTTTGATTGATCGAGCTCCTCTGCTAACTCTGCTTTGTGGCATAAAATCTCTTTTATGAACTCCAAGTGCCCATGATTAGTTGCTACATGTAACGGGGACTGCACAAAACGACATGATTTCTCGATGATGCATCGATCGAGGATCAGAGGATCATCTCGGAGCAATTCGAGTAAAGATGGCACGTCTCCTCCAAGTGCTGCATCATATAGCCGTGTCTCTCTTTGTCCTTCCATCTAGTTATGCTCTGGACTCTCAAGAGATAATTGGTAGAACTCAGAAACAAACAACAAATTTCATTTTTGAGTAATTTTAAGGAAAATTTGTGAGAAACCACCTTTTATAATCACTTTTTTGTGAGAAACCACCTTTTAAATTTTTTTGGTTAATTAGCTACCTTTTTGGTTCTTTTTTTTGTTGGAAGAAACCACTTGCCGAAATTCGGCGTTGACCTTAATTTTCCGGCGTTGACCATCAGATTTTCGCTATTTTTTTCCAGATTTTTGCCATTTCTTCCACATGAGATGTCGTGGGATGCGAGGGAGAAGATGGGCTTAGGGATGGGAGGGTGGGATGGTCGTGGGGGTGTTTGCTGGCGGGTTGCGAGGAGGAGGGGTTGTCGGGGATGCGAGAGGGAGGGTGGGTTGCCGGGGATGCGAGGGGGGAGGGGGGAGAAAGATAAAGGGGGAAGAATGGTGAAAATCTGATGGTCAACGCCGGAAAAGCGAAGTCAATGCCGGATTCCGGCAAGTGGTGGCTTCCAACAAAAAAAACAAAAAAGGTAGCTAATTAACCAATTTTTTTTAAAAGGTGGTTTCTCACAAAAACAAATTTTCCTAATTTTAACTATATTCAAAGTCAATCTTCACCACGGAATTATTTCGATAATGTGTTTAAAACTTCATTGGACTACTGGAGGCAAATTGGAAATATGATGGATTGATGGGTACTGATACTAACAACTATTAAATGTATATACTGTTTGAAAAGTCATATCCTTTGTGCTTATCAGAGATAATATGATGTGATTTCGAAGCATTACAAGTATATAGTCTCAAAGTAAGATCATAATCTTGATTTTTTTTTTGCCCCTATTGGGAACCCTGTTACGAAGAATATACCTCTACGTAGTCCTGACTTTCACCCAGCGACCCAACAAGCATCCTAACTCGCCCCTCTTGCATAACAATGAAATTATGCTTTTACTAAGATTTGAACTTTGGTCTCCCATAAGAAAGATAGGAAGCGATATCATTGGACTCAAAGGTCCTTGATAAGATCATAATTTTGATTGGATCACTTGAATTTCTTGATATTTCTCCGTTATCTAAAAATTTTCATACTTTATATTGAAATCCGTTTTCAAAAGATTTTTTACTAATACTTTATTTCGATTTTGTAAAATTAAAATTTATTTGATATCTACATTAATATACCCTACTTGTTAGATTCATATAATTTTACACTATCTCATACTCACATTATTTGTTTTATCTAAATAAACAAAAAAAAACAAACTCACTTTCACATTTTTTTCTCTCCTTCCTATCTTCGTATCTATACTAATATATTAAAAGGCGTGTCTAAGCCAGAAACGGTGCCACGTGGCGCTCTCCCTAAGGGAGTTTTACTCCATGTAATCCACAACAATAAAAAAATTAGAAATTGCATAGTGTAAGGTTTGATCCCGGGACCTCAAGAGCTTACAATAAAGTCTTAACCACTAGACCAAATAATATTTAGTATTATCATCTTAAATTATAATTTTAATAAATGAAAATTTTCCTTACCCGGGGCGTAGCCCGGGCCTAATAACTAGTTTATTACTAAATAAAGCAGAAGATATCTGGAAAACGATGGCAGTAGATTTTATGTATATATGTGTCTTATATATACTAGTCATTAGAGATGTGTCAAATGTACATGATATATATAATATGCTAGTTTTTAGGCCCGGGCAATGCTCCGGGTACTTATATTTTTCATCTATTAATAATTTAATTTTAAAATTATTACACAATATATCAGTTAGTGTAGTGGTAAATGTATATAAATTCTTACTAGAATTTTTTGCACGCGATGCGTGTTTGAATTTTTTTCAAAATAGAAACTCGATTTTCTTCGGCATAAGAGTCAAAATTTGAACATTAGACATACGAAGTATAATTGTTTTAAGTTGCAAAAATTGATTGGTTTAGTTTCTGTCACTTAAGTCTCTCACCATTCTTTTTTTTTTTTTTTTACTTTTCAAAGTTAAATTCTATGAACAAAATAGAAATTTCATTGAATTTATTTAAAATTTCTGATATTATAATTTTTTAGTTGATTTTTGAATTAAGTACAGTAATTCATAAATTGTAAAGAAAGTGGACACTTTGATTTCAAGTCAATATTTTAATAGGTTGTAGTTTGTAAATGAATTTTAAGTTTTTGTAAAGTTTCTTCATTTTAGTGATTTGAATAACGTAAATTATGCAATTTTATGATTTTAGTTGACTTGTGAGTAATAGTTATAATTATATTTTTGGTATTTTTGTTTGAAGCCCTCCTTTGATTTGTAAGTGTGAATTTGTAATGTAGAATGGAAAGAGGGGTAAAATAGGCATTTCAAAAGAGGACACCGTTGCTCCCCTTCTTTTATATAATAGAGATATCTCGATGGTCCAACTTGATTAGCATAATTCATAATTAATGCAAAAGCTTCCTCTTTTATCTCATAAAATTATTGAAGATAATAATCATAGGATTCATAATCTAACCAGTAATAACATGCCACCATGCCATATAAACCTTTTTCGTAATATAAATTGAGTCTGACACATAATTAGTAACAACTTTATGTTACATGCATGCAGCTAATCAAATCTAGTAACAGTGTAACACTCACAAATACAAAGAAAACTAAGATAGAAAGCACAGTAAAATGTCTTCTCACATGGCTTGGAACTCCAATAAATAAAATGTTATTACTTTCTTCGTTTCAATTTTGTCGTGACACTTTCTATTTTAAAAAATTTCAAATTAGATGTTACACTTTTATTTTCGACAATAATAACTTCCTTCTATCTCTCTCCTATCACATGAGACCCTTTTATTTTCTTTCTCTATTTCTCTTCTCTCCAAAAATTATGTATGTGATTTTAAAAAATGTCGCAACTAAATTAACGGGGAAGAAGTACGAGGATTTGAGGACTTTATGATATGTCTGATAAAAGATGGATTGAAATAACAATGTTGGACATCCCAGTCATCTTACTTACTTTATGATTCATATATATTCCAGTTCCATCACTTCCATTGGAACCCAACTGCTGAAGACCCCACTTAACTCACTTTCTAGTTTCCTAACTTCACCTCATTAATTCAAGGAAAAATTGTCAAGAATAAGTCAACCTTTGCGTTGACCGCTTTTAACAAGTCAACCTTCGTTTATTCCAGTAGCAAGTAAAGCTTGTACATTAATTAGCTTTTAACAAGTTTTTTTAAATGGTAACCTGCAATAGTAGGTTCCAACAGGTAAGTAAAGATCCATTAGATTTATTGCAATGAATCTTTAAATTTTTCCCCACCTGTTATAAAACCCACCCAACTGCTTCTTCCTCCCTCTTTCATACTATGCTTCTTCATCATCTTCACAATAGTTCAATACAAACCTTACAGTGGTCATCGAAAATCCATCCATCGCCGAGTTCGATCTTCATCATCTTCACAATAGTTTCTCTTCTTGTTTAAAATCTTCCCTTTTAAATTCTCACACTTTCGTTTTTTCTCTTCAAAACTTTCTTCCCCAATTAACCCATCACTTGTCGATTCTCCTGCCCTAAAATTTAGGGTCAAATTCTCAAATTAGACTTAAATACATGATCTGGGTATTAATTAAACGTAGATAAATTGAGCTTAAAATGATTAATAATTTGGGAAAAGAAATGAATTACTGTAATTCGGGTGTATTTGATTCGAATCTCTGGGTATTTTTGTGCCCTAATTCCGTCGAATAAAGCATCGAAATTATGGGTATGTGGTGCAGATTGAGGAGTAGATGAGTGCTTGAAGGATTCGATTGTTTTCTGCATTTCATTATAGTTACTCAAAATTCAGCAATTTCTTGCAAATTGAGAATTGAACTCTGATGTTGCTCATTTCTCTGGATTTTAACATCCCTCCATTTTTCTAATTTCTGGGTCTCAAAATTTGGGGGTATGAAGGTTTAGGGTTCCCCGCCAAAACCTAGAAAAAAAATTCTTAAGGTGGAATCACGTGCCACAATTTTTAGTTGAAAAACACCTTTTAATACCTGTGAAGATGATGAAGAAGCAGAGTATGAAAGAGGGAGGAAGAAGCAGTTGGGTGGGTTAGTTTTATCACAGGTGGGAAAAAATTTAAAGATTAATTGCAATAAACCTAACGGATCTTTACTTACCTGTTGGAACCTACTATTGCAGGTTACCATTTAAAAAAAACTTGTTAAAAGCTAATTCATGTACAAGCTTTACTTGCTACTGGAATAAACGAAGGTTGACTTGTTAAAAGCGGTCAACACAAATGTTGACTTATTCTTGACAATTTTTCCTTAATTCAACACTTCCTGAAATTTTTTCTTCTCACTAGCTTGTAAAATTCTACAAATACAACTCAGTTTTTTTTCCTTGTCTAACTTTTAAATTTTGTTTGCACACATTGATATTTAAAAATTTCCATCATTTCAAATTTGGTCCTTTTCTAAATTTTAACACATTTAGCTTCAATTATATTTGAAATGAAATTTTGATTTTTTTTCATACACAATTTGATATTGGAATTTTTTTTAGAAAAACAAAAATCGTTACTTTTTGCAAATTAATTTATTTATTTTTCTAAAAATGGATTTTTGCAAAAAAATTGTTTGCAAAAAGTTTGATATTGTTTTGTTTTTCAAAATTTATTTCTGAACATGGATTTTTTGCAAAAGTTTTGGGCAAAATTTTAAATATTGGCATTTGTTTTAGAAAAAACTAAATTTGTTTTATATGAAAATAAATTAAAAATAAGTCTGATTGTATAAAAGCCCTTTTGCTCTCATTGTTGTCATCTCCATTTTTTTAACTACATAACAGTCAACTAATTTCCTATTGTTTATTTCAACTAATGTGAAATAATTTGGAAGTTCTCAAATTATGTCGATGGATGAATGTGTGAGATCACCGTCAAAATCTGATGTTTTTCTCAAATTTGTGTTTATAGGTAACTTTTGTGAGTAATTGTGAATGGTTCTTGAGAACAGTGATTTGTAAGTAAATTTTTGTAGTAAATGTTTTTTTATGTATTGATGTTCTAGATTATTAGTTTTACTTTGTATGTTAATTTTAAGTTTTAATAAAAAAATTTGATTATTTGAATGATTTGCAACATGATTTTCTTAATTGTAGAGTGATTTGTAAAGTTTCTTCTTTTAAGTGATTTGTGAGTGGGTGTTGTAAGTTAATTTTCGGTAGTTTTTTTTTAGTTTCGATTTTAATTTTGAGATTCCTTTTGTAATTTAGAAAGAGAAGGAGGGCAAAATAGTCAGTTCAAAAGAGGACAACATAACTCCTCCTTCCCTTATATAATAGAGATAATTAAAAGGTTGATCTATTATTTGCGAATTCTCAAAAAGTTGCATTATTAAAAACAAATAATTCATTGCATATATTTTAGTGATCATGCAGCCACTCTTTGGGATGGAATGAAAGAATATGGTGGGGATGACATGGGGGTATGTGACATGGAATCTAAAGAGACAAGTCAAATTTACCAAGGTGATGATGCATGCTCGAGTTTTTGCCCTCCTATATTCTATGTGCCTAAGCTTTCTATATCTACTCCCTCCGTTTCCTAAAGATCTTCCCACTTACTGTTCCTACAGATACCAAGGAAAATCAAGTTGTGTGGGGCATGGTGTGAGTAAAGTAGGAGAGAGAAAGGGGTTAGGATAATAAACAATTAAAAAAGGGTTAAAGTAGGAGAGAGAAAGGGAGTAAAATTGAATTAATAATGTAATGGTGGACCATATGATAGTGACATGAGAGGGTAAATAGGGAAATTTGTTTTGCCAAATAAGGAATAAAGCAAAAGAGGGAAGATCTTTTGGAAACACCCTTAAACGGAAAGAGGGAAGATCTTTAGGAAACGGATGGAGTAATTGCTAAACATTGGTGTATTATTGTCAGACATTTTATCACGGAAGTGATTATGTACTAAAATTGCAATTAAATTTTAATCGACATTTATTGTTTTAAATAATTTACTCGATGTCAAACTAGTAATTATATGTTCAGCAATATATATCTATCTTTATTGTTCGAGATCATGTGAGATAATTTCCCTAATATTATAGATCAACAATACCATATGTCTATTCTTTGGTTTTTATCTGTGCGTCGGAGTTGAGAACAATAGAGTATACTATGGTGGTAATAAAAGAATAAAAATAGCTCCAATGAAATTATAAAAGAATAAAAATGGAAAAGAACCCAAGCCTTCTAATGAGGCAAAGGATTAGGGGAAGTTTAACGTGCCTTGTGGTTAACTTCAATAGCACACACAATGCAAAGCTACAAAAATTTCCAACCCTATTTGTATAACCACGTGACGTTCAAAACTATCCAAAGTATCTCTTCCACATATTCCTACAAAAACTCCCTCTATACTTCTTTTGCCTCATTTGCATATCCTCTTGTAATAATAATAACTTTCCTTTCCCTACTCCATCTGCCAACAATGGAGCCAACGTACCCCATTGCACCACCACCACCACCACCAGACGAGCACCATGAAAGAATGTCGACGACACGATTCCATCCTACACAAGCGTTGACAGATAGAATCTTGAGGGCTCTAGGGCATAGGCTTTTCCTCCTCCACAGGTCAGACTCTAATTTCTACATATTGGGAGCCACAGGAAATGTGTATATTGTTAACGTATCAACCACCCCTGCATGCACATGCCCTGATCATGCAACCCCATGTAAACTTATTTTGTTTGTGCTTATTAAGGTCTTAGGGGTTCCCTTAGACGATCCATGCCTAAGGAAACGGACTCTAAGGCCTAACCAGCTGACTCGACTCTTGGCTAATCCTAGTTCTATGTACTCCCTTGCGGGGCCTAGCCTTCGCGAGAGGTTCCACCAAGCCTTCTTCCTTGGAAGGGAGCTTGGTGGGGCGGTGCACACCCCACGCCCTAGCGTTGAGGAGGGTGTTGTGTGTCCGATTTGCCTCGAGGAGATGGGGAAGACGGGGGAGAGATTGGTGGCTTGTGGAACATGTAGGAACTCTTTGCATGAACAGTGCCTGATGACTTGGAAAAGGACTCAGAGAAGAAGGTCATTTAGTTGTGTGATTTGTAGGTCAAGATGGAAAGATAGGGCAAATCAAGAGAAATATTTGAATTTGGCTGCTTATGTTAGTGAAGATAATCATATGGCTTCTCAAAGTGCAGGTGATACTGGTTGTGGTGAATAACATTACTGGTTTAATTTGGGTGATCATCCTTTTTTCAATTTGTATAGTGAAGTTGTATAGAAATTTCCAGGTTTATTGATGTAGACTTGCATGCATTGTACAGAAATATGTAATGCTTTATTTATTCATTCTTCCATAGCTACTGCTTAGATATTTGGGTTGGTGTTCTTTCTTAATTTTAAGACACTTTGGTGCAGCATAATTTTTGGCCTTCCCTTGCTTTTTCTCCCTTTTTGCGGTCTGTGGTTGAGGTATAACTCAATATATACTGCAGCATCAAACAGAGATGAAAACTTAGTAATGGAGAACATACCGACAATATAAACAAGAGTTGTCTAGTAATGAATCAATCCAATTTTACAAGTTTGTTGTACAATCTGAAGCTATATACCTCGTCAAACAACAAAGATTAAAAAAAAAATAGCACCTAATGATTGTAGTTAGATCCAACATTCATTTTATCTTCTGCAAATCAAGTCATTTCTATCCAACCTAGCAGAATACAAGCAAACCCATGAACTGGTAGACTGTAGGCCAACCACGCTGTAGAAACACCGTCGTGGAAAGGCTGAAAACTCAAGAGCCATTTTTAGTGGTGAAATGGGACAGCATAAATGGGACACAATCGTTGGTATTCATATCAATAGACAGATAGACTGCTGATATCGTGCTCCACCCTCACAAATGCCTACATCTTCCAAGAACAGTGGTATAACACCAGACCATGGACAATGAGAGTTGGTCTCTTGAGCATAAGAAAAAAGACGTTAATTTATGAGGTGATCTTATAAGAACTTGTAATGTCAGCACCCCAGTGCAGTATATCTCTGATAGTCACATTCATACGTACAATCTCAGATGCATTGGGTTGATAAGTAATCTCATCGTCATACTAATGGCAGCAACTATTCTGCAACGCCACTGCCCAATGTGGATCCTGCTACTTGCAGTATATGGGGTGCCGAGGACGTATACAGTCGTACTGGCTTATATGGTTGACAGTTCAATACTTTCCAATAAATTTATATGTACAACGCATACGTATACAGCACACATCTCTCAATCTTGGTATTTCATTATTCTGTTAAACCCTATGTCTGGAAGGGCGTCATGATTCATGATTGTAACATAGTACAGCTGCAACAGGAAATTTGGAACTGCAGCAAATGTTTATTGTTGCTTAAATTTACAAGCAAACATGAATTTTCCATTTTCGAAATATGCAGAATCAACTTACCTTTCAGGCTACATGGCTCCAGAAAAAATAATTCCTATGCAGATGAAGCAAGTAGGCAAACTATCGTCCTCTGTACCCTGAAAACAGAGTGAATTAATATTACACATCATACATACATTTAAGTACATAGCATTGACATTTACCAGCTGGAAGGCCATTTGCCTCTATTCTTCACTCCCCAATTTCCCTGCAGAAGCAAAGAAAATTGACAACCACAATTTCGGGATGTCTTAACTTGGAAAGCTGAGGGGGCTCCAGAAAACCAAGGAGAATGCACCAAGGTCAATATAACACCACAGGCCACAACACCAGTCACTTAACTTCAACCCAGCTGCACCCAGGTTCCTTCACAATATCTGCCATCTTCATGGAATCCCTTGTTCTTTCAACTTCTGACCATAACTGTTTAGTTGCATATATGTTGGAGAGAATGGTATAAGTAGAGGAGTCATTGGGCTTTAAGAGTGAACAATACTCTGCAACTCGAGCAGCAACATCAAAATCTCTGTGTGCCTCACAACAAGTCAGGAGAGACTTCCAAATTTCATGTTCTTCTTTAAATGGTGAACTAAGAAGAAACTCTTCTGCCTCACCAACATAACCAGAGTGACCTAGGAGATTCACCATACAGGAGTAGTGTTCTACAGAAGGTGAAATTCCATAGTGGCTTCCCATTAGATGGTAATAGCGCCTACCTTCTTGAACCAGTCCTGCATGACAACAAGCAAGGAGAACCCCAACAAAAGTTACTGAAGTAGGCAATATCCCATTCCTCACCATTTTATCGAATAGGTCTAGAGCTTCATCAGAGAAACCATTCTGAGCATAACCTGTTATCATTGAGTTCCATGAGACAACATTTTTGTCAGGCATCTCGGAGAACAATTTAAGTGCATCTTCCACAACCCCGAATTTGGAGTACATGTCAATCAGTGCACTTCCAACAAATATATGGTCACTCAGGCCCACTTTCAGC
Organism: Beta vulgaris subsp. vulgaris; assembly: GCF_026745355.1. Lineage (NCBI taxonomy): Eukaryota > Viridiplantae > Streptophyta > Magnoliopsida > Caryophyllales > Amaranthaceae > Beta > Beta vulgaris. The sequence continues at coordinate 45,197,704 of NC_079203.1, forward strand.
ACATACCCATGCAGGTTTCTTCCTTGTGCAACAGCTGCCATACTAGCTACAGCCTTGATGACACTAGAGGAGGAGAATTCATCTGCTTTTTCCGACAGCTTGTGCATTTCACAGAAGAGCTCAAGAGCTTTTGTATGTTCGTTGTTCTGGACAAGTCCTGAGATGATGGCCGTCCAAGATACTATATCACTCCCCTGTGCAGTCTCAAAAGCTTTCATCGCAGAGTCAATACGCCCGCACTTCGAATAGAAATTCACAATTGAGTTTCTAACTAAAACATCTTGGTCCAAGCCAAGCTTAATTGAGTCTGAGTGAACTTTTTCCCCTACTACAAAGGCACAAGATTTGACAGTAGATGTCAAAAGGCCGATAAAGGTGCAAGCATCTGGTTTCATTCTTTGAAGTCTCAGCAGTGTATAACTTTTAAGAGCTTTTTCATGATCACCACTCAAACCATAGCCAGTTATTAGTGCATTATATGATATTACATTTTTTTTGGACATTTCAGAGAAAGCTCTTTCAGCATCAGTCATGATCAAGAACTTCGAGTACAAATCAACAATTGCAGTACCCAAGTAAACATCACACAGAAAACCAGATTTCAAAATTTTAGCATGAAGTTTTCTGCCAAGTGTTTCATCAGGCATCACAGATGAAGCATCTATAACAACCGAAAAGGTGGTATAATTAGGAGAAAATCCTCGAATTTCCATCTCAAGAAAGAGTTCCATAGCTTCTTCCTCACAACCATTTTGAGCATACCCAGTAATCATAGTATTCCACACTACAACATCCATACTTCCCAACTTATCAAACACGGCATGAGCACTACCCAACTCATCATATTTAGAATACATACCAACAAGAGAACTACCGACAAACTCATTCGAATCAAAACCAATCTTCATTGCATAACCATGCACAGACTCACCCAATCTACAAAAACCCTTGTGATCAGCACAAGCATTAACAACACTAGCAAGACTAAAATCACTAACAAAACCTCTCCAATGAACACACCCATTAAACATTCCACAAAACAACCTAAAAGCATCCTTGCTAAACCCATTCTGTGAATACTTTGCTATCATCAAATTACACACAACTTCATCTCGTTCAGGCATTTCATCAAACACCTGGCGAGCATCGCGTATTCGGCCATTGTTAAAGTACATTGAAATCAGCCCACCACAAACAAAGAGCTGTCTTTCATACCCTTTTTTTAGTATTAGATTATGCAAACTTAAACCGAAGAATTTGTTGGTTGATTGAGAACATACAGTTAAGGTGGTTGAGAAAGTGATTTCATTTGGTTCAATTCCAGCTTTTCGCATCTTAAGGAATAAAGATAGGGCTTTGTGAAACAATCCTTTTTTTGAATAAGATTTGATGTTTGATGTCCATTGCACCACATTTTCGCCAAACATTCTAGGATTTCTCCGTCTTTTACATCGGTTTTAGGCAGTGGCGTATCCAGGATTCCAACCCTATGGGTTCGGAGTCGGTAAAAAAAATACATTCATTCAATCAAAGTTCAATACATTAATTCAAATATCAAACTACAATAGCATAGAATGTTAATTCATTACATTACATCAATAAACCCTTCATAGTCACAATACAATCTACACAATAACACAAGCAAGAAATTTCAACTCCATGAGTCTAGACACTACAAAGTTCAATCACATTAATCATTCATTCATCCACAATCCACAATCCACAATCCACAATCCACAATATCCACAATCCACAATCCACAATCCACAATCATTCATTGAAAATTTATTCAACATTCACAAATCACAATCCAAACTCCAAAGTCTACAATCCACATTCATTCATTCATTCAACATTTAAATCTAAAATTCATAAAGCAACAAATTCATTCTATGAGTAATTGAATATTGAGTAAGTGCTAAGTAATACTAACAAGTAACAACTTCACAATCCAAACTCCAAAGTCCACATTCCACATTCATTCATTCAAGTATTCATTATTCAACAAGACAACAATCAACATTTAAATGATTAACAAAATTACATAACTACAATTACATATTTTAATCATCTAATCTAATGTGTAAAAGACTAAAATCTGAAATAGTAAAATTCATATTTAAAATCGAAGAACTGGGTTGGGGTTTACCTTTCAAACGGCTGGAAAGATTGCTGCCGCCTGCCTGCTTGTTCGCCGTCGCGGTGGGGAAGGCCGTGGGCCGGCGCAGCGTCGCTGGTCAGTCGTCAGACGTGGCTTTGGCTCGTTTCTACTTTCTAGGGAGTTACTAGTTAGGGTTTGGGTTTGGGAGAAAAACGAAAAATTTTGGCTGGGTTTGTGGGGAAAAGAAATGGGAAGGTAAAAAAAAAAAAAGGTTGTATTAAGTTTCGAACCCCAGACCGCGCATATGTGTAAAGATACAAAACCACTGGGACACATGCTTCTTTCATGTTTTATTTTGCACGCATATAGTATATATCTAATATCAAAAATATTTTTAATTTTAAAAAAAAAACCAGGCAATGTTTTTTCAAAAATCACTGGGTTCACCTGAACCCAGTGAACCCATAGTAAATCCGCCCCTGGTTTTAGGAGGTCGAACATGTCATCTGGTGTGTTTACCAGAGTCAGAGGCAGCAGAGTTTAAAAAGTTCGAGCGTTATAGACTTTTAAATTCTAGCAGGGCGTTTAGTTAACGTACTTTATTTATTTGGGAAATTTCCTCACGTATTTATGAGGTTGGCGTAATTTTCAAAATACTCCACATTTGGGGAATTCCTCAGATATTCATGAAGTTTATGTTTGGGCTTAAGATACTCTAATGTGAACAAATTTTAATGCCGTTAGGTTTTCTTTCTCTCCCCAATTTTCTCTCTCCTCCCATTCCCCCACCCACTACACCACCCACTCCCTTCGCCGGTCAGAACAGCAGCATCCCTGGCGACCCCACTCTCTTTTCCTTCCCCCCACCCTCGACACCCCACCCTAGCCCTCCCTTTTCCCATTCTCGATTCCCTCACCCCACCCCGACACCACCCTCTCCCCCCTTTCCCCTATCAGAAATGGCCCCCCTTTCCTATCTCCCATCGTGAGTCGACCCCCTCCCCTTCCCCACCTAGATGCACCACCCCCTAACCCTTAAACCCACCCTTGAAACCACCCTAGGCTGCTGTTCTGCTGCTGTTCTGCTGCTCTAGCTGGCGCCAACGCCGAGGGTGAGGGAATCGGGAATGGGGAAGGGAGGGAGTAGGGTTGTCGGTGCCTGAGTGGGGGAGGGGGGATTTGGCAGTTGATAAATGCGTTTCTAACTCACTTTATGACCTCCTTTTGGTTTGGTTTGGTCCTCTTTATTCTCTTTTCTCCTCATTTCCCTTTCTACTTCCTTCACTTGATCATTGATTGGTCATAGTGACATATACATTTTGCTAGATTTTCAATCAATTTTGATCGAATTTCTAGTACATATGCTTTCACCATGTTTTCTCGTGTTTTCATTGCATGTATGACCCTTTTTTAGGCCGAGAATTGGGAGATATGCCTTAAGGGATGAAATAGAGAGACCGAATGAGCTTGATGTGCGCCCGAGACAATACTTTTGTGTTTACGAGACAAAGTTCTAGCACAAGAAAGTCGAAGTATATACTTTATTCGATACAAACTTTTTTTTTCTTGAAGAGCCACTATAATAATGAGAAAGATTTCTGCATATACGTCCAAATCGATCAATAATATCCGAATCGGATAAATCGGCCCAGACCGACTTACTAACGGGATGTCCTAATACGTTACAAAATTTCGCTTTAGCCAAGGATCCAACCAGAGGAATAATTGGAACTATGGTATCGAATTTTTTAATAATATTCTCTATTAGAAATGAATTTTCTAACAATTGACTTCGTATTACTGAAGAATTTAGTCGCACATTTGAAAAAAAACCCATAAAGTCAAGGGAATGGTTTGATAATCGATTGATATAGATTTTTCTTGGTTGAGACCACACAGAAAAATTACATTGCCAGAAATAGATAATGTAATATTTCCATTTATGCATTACATATGTTAAGTCAAGGATCATGTTCTCTCAACATGGCATGTTTCATGACTCGACCCAACTCAACTCCGCTTGATTTACCCAATGATCACCTTTATTCTTTGCAAATTTTAGCCTAAGAAGTGTTCCATCTTTTATAATTGGAAAAAAAAAATGTATTCACACGGTTGTCAAGAAATGTGATAACCTTATTATTAACATTTGTAGGAAAATTTCATATGATCTTGTAAAATTCATCTAATTATGAACAATGTTTTCACATTTATCAAGATGTACGTAAATAGAGCTAACAATTGTCTAATAGGTTCTATAAGGCACTATTCTTTTTGACTTATTTTCAGTTCAATTCAGTTTCTATGTGCAATTCAGTTTCTCTCAACTCAATCAGTTCAATTCAATTATGTTCAGTTTCTCTCATTACAAAATAAAGAAAGGGGCCTAAGTCTCTGCATACCGACTCATGGAAATATTGACCCATTTGATGATAATTATAATATGTTCATACACGATATTTAAGTTGTTTCTCTGTAAACAGAAGGGATATTCGTGCGAGACATATGGGTACCCAAGTGGGTTTATGATGTCGAGACAGAGAAGGGATGGTTGCACATGAAGGATCTTCAATTTATGCATGCCCCCCACTGCTCACTTGTTGGTTGTTAAGCGTATTGAGTTATTTGCAGGGTACATATGACTATGGTCTCAGGCTTCACCCCTCTAAAACCATATCCATCATGATTGCATATTCTTATGTTGATTGGGTAAGTTGTCCGGATAGTTGTCGTTCTACCACTGGTTATGCCATCCTTCTTGGTGGTAACCTTATCTCCGGGCGCTCGAAAAAACAACCCACTGTTTCCATATCCTCCACTGAGGCTGAATATCGTGTTGTTGCTTATACGGTTCTGGACACCCTCTCACTTCGTTCTTTACTCGCTGAGTTGGGCCTCATCATCCGTACTTCCGTGAAACTATTTTGTGATAAAGTATCTGCTTCTTATCTTGCTGTAAACACGATTCAGCATGATCGTAGCAAACATATTAAAATTAATTATCATTTTATTCGGGAGCATGTTGCTCATGGTGACTTAGTTGTTCGTTATATACAACTGAGTTACAAATTGCTGACATTTTCACCAAAGGTTTGTCTGGTTAGCGTTTTGAGTTCTTAAGGTCGTCCAATCTCTACGTGGTTTCCCCTGCACAGAATGAGAAGGTGTAATAGAGGATATTAAGGATATCCTCGTCATTATATATATATATATATATATATATATATATATATAATATAAGTGAGTTCATATGAGAATGCATACTTATATGAGAAATGAGAATGAATTTTACACGCCATAACTCTTATGAATAAGTGATGTAACTCTAATGAAAAAGTGATGTAACTCCAAAAACAAAATATTTGAAAAAAAAATTCAAAAACAAAACAAATTTTTTTTGAATTCAAAATTTTTAGAGGGATATAACTCTAATGAATAAGTGTTGTAACTCTAAATCAATCGTGTGGTTGAGATTCATTCTCATTTCTCATGTAAGGAGCATTCTCATGTGATCTTGCCCTATATATAATATATATATAATAAATATATAATATATATATATATATATATATATTATATATATATATATATATATATATATATATATATATATATATATATATATATATATATATTTCCTTAACATTTTTGTTGAAATTTTAAATTTTTTAACCTTCACGCCCTAAATTTTTTACCTTGCGCCAGTGCTTTCACTTATCCTTCAAAAATTTAAAGTGAGTATTGAAAACTTAAAAGGCAAAAGTTATTTTAACTCTTTTCTCCCTTTTTGTATTATGTACTTTGCATCATATAAGACTTTAAAGATGTAAAGATGCATGTAACTTATTTTATGAAATTGACGTAATGAGTCCAATTTTTTGAATTTCAATGATTCAATCATGAGAAAACATTGTGAACCTAAATTGGGGGGAAAAATTATAAAATAATCGGACTGGACATGATTGGATTTGGACACAAGAAAAAAGTTACTGACTCGACTGGACTGGACTAAAAAAAAAATGGATCCGATTTAATTTGGACTCAATTTCTCGAGTTCAAAAAACTTTGGACTGAATTTGTATTAGACAAAGCCTAATCCAGTCCAATCCACTTACATTCCTATTACCGATGACCATCCAGGAGATTGAAATGGGGAGTTGGAGATCCATTCACTAAAATTGATGCCGAGGTGGTCGTAATGCATCAGGGCCCAATCCATGTTCTCCATTGTATGGGAAAGGCCATTTGTTCACTAATCCAATCTAGGATCGACTAAGAAATGCTATCAAAAGTTTCATGTAAGATTGTAAGTCGAGTTTCAATATGATTGCTTGAATTTTAGTAATTGGCTGTAGATAATCACATATTTATTGTGGCACTAATATTTGAGAAATGTCAAGGAAAATTTAAGAATGTATTTCTCAAGTTGTAAGGTTGACCTCGTTTCCATTTTCCTGAATCTTTAAGTGTGTTAATTTCACCTTAAAAAGTGAGTTTCAGATTCACTCTAATTAATGTCACCTTCATTTGTTCCCTACCAATGTTGGAATGGTCATATAACAAGCCAAAACCATTATGTTGAATAGAAGACTATTCTCATCTTTTATTTTGTAGAAATAAGCCATCAACAGAAATAGTACATGGTAAATTGGTGTGATATATGACAACTTGACATGATCTATGTGATAAATTCTCTTGTGGTACTGCAAATGTCTAGAATATCTTACGGGGGAAAGTAGGGCTAATTATTAGAGATATTAGAGAGAATAGGAAAATACAGAAGATATATTATATGGACTCCAAACCATAAGTTTAAACTTTTTGTTGAGTTAGTCACCTAACATGTTATTAGAACCAGCATGATAAGCAGGCTAGGAGTTCAAGTATTTACCAATCACTTCTAAAGTTGAATATATATATATAGTGATGGGTATAAGGGGTCTATGCTGCATCCACATTTGACACTAACAAGCCCAATAAGCTCTCATGTGAAAGGACATGATAGCAAATAAAACTAATATTAGGTCGCTAACTACTAGCTTAAGGTTTAGTTGAGTTGGTCTTGTAACAATCATCCATTAGAGATCAAATATTCAAATTAATTTTTTATTGTTAGAACGAATACCAGTATATATTAATGTCTATTTCTAGCTATTGGGTTATATCCTCTGAACAATATGTACTGTTTGCACCTTATGGTTTTGTGGTGGTTGGAATTTGTAATTTGAGAGTAAATTTTTTCTTTCTCGATTCGCGAGACCACAGAATAGTGACATTGAAGAAATCCAAACTTTCAATTAGCTCATTCCCTACCTTATGTCCATCTATACATATATATTAAAAGACGTGCGTGGCAATATATACACGCCATGTGGCATCCTCAATCTGTCATTAGAATTTTGCCACGTGTCTTAACCAACAATGAGTCAAATCTTATTACGGAAAACTTAGATCTTATTCACGAGGTAAGGATCGAACCCCTGACCTCAAGGATCAGAGGGGAGTGCTCTACCACATGAGCTAGCTCCTCATCCTTAGAACATATAGTCATATGATACAAGAACATGTAAATTATGCTCTATAGCTTTTAATTAATAATTATAATTGGGAAAACCAACCATGACATCTATTGTTCTTAATCTATCTTATTGGTGAAATAGTTAATATTGAATATTACATGAACTAATCAAGGGTGAATCATGAGAAACAACCTGGAAATCAAAGTGTCATCATATATTAAACTGGTGGGTAGTTTCTAGCCTTTGTGTAAGTACTTTTGATTCCTTGTATCACCAGGCGTATTATTTGCTTAATCAGTCTAAAGCACAGGCGAAGAACATGCCCAAAGACGAGTAATCCTAACACAATTACCCAAACACCAATTACAAATGTTATCGTTGATAGAACAGGATTTGTGGAGGACGATGTCAGGTCCATCGTAGAGGATATCAGGTTTTCGTTGAAGAATACCAGGAAGTAAACAGAGACTATATATGTCATTGTTGTTGCTGTTACCGCGATCCACATAGTTACCATTAAAAATCCCATGACGAGTCTCATACAAGGGAGTCCGCTTATGAGAAGAATTATGACGGTTAAAGATGAGACTAGTCCTACAGTGTTGGAGATGAGGAATACATTGTATATTCCAAGATCATGTTGTGATTGTTTCTTAACATGTGCCATTATTGAAGTACCTGCTTTATGGCCATCTTTGTCATCTTGCCATACACCTCCAGGAGGGTTGATTCCGGCTTGAAATGCCATAGTGGCTATTAATGACGACACCACCATAAGAGCAGTACGTTGCTTGTCCAACCAATCGCGGCTGCTTTTCTTTGGTTTTCGCAAAACCTTTGCTTTTGACACTTTGGCATGCCTCAAGGCTAACCAAATTCCCCCATCATGACCATCTTTCTTCGTCTGGATGCAAGTGTCCATCGCGGTTAAGCCATTGGTGTTGATTGCATTTTTCTCCATCCTCTTGTCCTTGAGTAAGAACTCAATGGACTTTACATAGTTGAAGTGAAATGTTGATTTCAGACATTAGTATTGTTATAACAAAAGTATAAGTGTTGTTTAAGATATATATACTATCCAATTTTCATCAGCAACTCCTTGAAAACTCAGAATTCAAAATAAAGAGGAATTCTGGTAGAATTTTGGAACACATACACAAAAAAAAGTAGAGGACAAAAATATAAGTTGATCTATTTTGTTACCTCGTAATGTTTAGCTGCGACTGATAGGTGTAAGATAGTATTACCATCACTATCCTTGGAGTTAAGCAGCTGAGCATCACCCATAGTTCGTACCAAGAACATAAGAGCCTGTGACTGACTATGTTTAACACACAATTGTAAAACAGTTTCGCCATCGGTAGTCCGTTCTCGAGCTGCCTGTGGCTTAGCTCGAAGAAGCACACCAAGCACTTGAATTTGACCATTCATGGCTGCAACATGAATAACATTCCTTCCATCTTTGTCGCGCACAAAGCACATGCTACTATTTACTGCAAGCAACGCCTTCAATATCTCTAAATGTCCTTTTGCTGAGGCCATATGTAGAGGTGACCATCTTTTTGATTGATCAAGCTCCTCTGCTAACTCTGGTTTGTGGCATAAAATCTCTTTTATGAACTCCAAGTGCCCATGATTAGTTGCTACATGTAACGGGGACTGCACAAAACGACATGATTTCTCGATGATGCATCGATCGAGGATCAGAGGATCATCTCGGAGCAATTCGAGTAAAGATGGCACGTCTCCTCCAAGTGCTGCATCATATAGCCGTGTCTCTCTTTGTCCTTCCATCTAGTTATGCTCTGGATTCTGGAGAAATAATTGGTAGAACTCAGAAACAAACAAGAACTTTCATCTTCGAATAATTTTAAGTATATTCAAAGTCAATCTTCACCACGGAATTATTTCGATAATGTTTTTAAAACTTCATTGGACTACTGGAGGCAAATTGGAACTATGATGGATACTGATACTAACAACTATTAAATGTATATACTATTTTGAAAAGTCATATCCTTTGTGCTTATCAGAGATAATATAATGTAATTTCCAAGTATTACAAGTATATAGTCTGAAAGATCATAATATATATTTTTTTTTTGCCCCTATTTGGAACCTTGGTAGGAAGAATATACCTCTACGTAGTCCTGACTTTCACCCAGCGACCCAACGAGCATCCTAACCCGCCCCTCTTGCATAACAATGAAATTATGCTTTTACTAATATTTGAACTTTGGTCTCCCATGTGAGAGTCTGAGAGATAGGAAGCGATATCATTGCACCCAAAGGTCCTCATAATTTTGATTGGATCACTTGAATTTCTTGATATTTCTCTGTTATCTACAAATTTTCATACTTTATATTGAAATCCGTTTTCAAAAGATTTTTTACTAATACTTTATTCCAATTTTGTAAAATTAAAGTTTATTTGATATCCACATTAACATACCCTACTTGTTAGATCCATATAATTTTACCCAATCTCATATTTATCTAAATAAACAAAAAAAAACAAACTCACTTTCACATTTTTTCTCTCCTTCATATCTTCGTATTTATTACTACAACTAGTATTATGACCCGTGCATAACGCACGGGAGTATTTATTGTTTTATTACATATTTAAAAGAAGTCACATAATAAATTGACTTAACTTCCCATATTACACAAAATCATAAAACATAAAGTATGAATGGTGATGAATAAAAATTAAAATGAAATTTCAAATCAATTTGTATCGAACACTTCTTGTAAACTACATTTAGCGTATTTGCACGCAAACAATGTTCTTCATCCAACAAAAAGGATCTTGAGACCTTTTTGCTCGTAACTCTGGAAACGACAACATAAAATTGTCCATGCTGAAAACAGGTATCGAAAGATACAGCCTACATGAGACAGAGTTTGTCCTTGACTTTTATTTTTGGTCATAGTAAAAAAATCATTAATTAAAAGAAATAGTCGTCTCTGAAATCCGATAAAAATTTAGTGAAGTCAGCGGGATTAGTGTCATTCTTGAGATAAATATTTTTTCTCCGACATTGCTTCCGAAAATAATAGTAACTTCCCGTATCGTGCATACTGCACGGGAAATGTTTTTGTTTATAAATTGAAAATTTAAGAAGTTTGTCCTAAAGTCATGGTGGTGAATATTAACTTGTGATTTAAGATTTCATAAATGTATTGAGATTATTTTAGAAACTGACTTATAACCCGGTCCTTAGGCTGATGTAGTTAATGTCATGGTAATCACATGACCACTATATTTTTTAAAAAGTTGATAGAATTAGTATTTGCTCTGTCTATTGCTTCCCATATAGTCTAAGATAAAATCACAATTCGCACCACCAATAACACCAGCATACGCCGGTTTCAGCAACCACTTATGGAATCTTATTCTACCTTCTTGCACCACCGATGCATCATATTTGGCCACCCACTGGTAGCTGCCCACTTAGTCATAATTTTAAATTTATACCCGTGCAACTGCATGGGGATTTTTTATTTTTATAAATTTAAGATTTTATGTTATTTCCCCAAAATCAGGGTGAAAATATTTAACTCGTTCATCTATCAAATAGATGATACAAAAGTTAGTTAGGAATAAAAAATAAGTATATACATAAATGTAAATTTTAATTTGCTATTAGACCTGTGCAAATTATACGGGAAATTTTGTTCCATAAATTTAAAATTTTATGTTGTTTTTCCTAAATCATTGTAGAAATAGTATCTTGTGATTTAAAGTTTTATAATCATGTATTTATTTACTTTTAAAATGGCTTATGGCCCGTGTGTTTAGTAGTTGATGTAGTTAATATCATTGTGGATCACGTGACCCATTATTAATCTTATAAAAAAATTGATTGAATTTTTTCGTTTATGGCCTACTACTTCATTTAAAGAATAGATTAGATCACACAATTTGACCATATCTCGTACTCAACCATTGAGCCACTTTTGTTTCGCTACCTACAATCCCTTCACCTCCATATCTTGCTGCTTTGCACCACCATTACATTAGGCCACCCATTGGACACCATTGTTTGCAATAATTCTGCATTTACCTTTTTTTCGTTGAATTTGCATACATTTTTTTAGTTGATTTTGTAATCTGTTGATGGATTTTTGTTAATTTGCAAGGAGGTAATGTATTCTACTGAGTTTGAATTGATAAAATTAGAAAAGTTTATATGTGTGTGGTGAAGAACTTCAAGTTGTGGTACCAATGTACCCATTGGCTTAAAATTAGCTAATTTGTAGTTTTATATTTGAAAACTCGTATTTTGAGTATCTTGTATTAGTTCGACTTGTGGTTTTTAATGAAAACATTTTTTTATGAATATGGTTTAAATCTCAAAAATTGGATCGGAGTATTACTTCTAGAGTGAAACTTTTTTGAAGTTTTGAAGTCATGCATTAATTATTGATTGACATTTTGTGGTGGACGTGGTGACTCACCAGCTGTAAAATCCTGGATCGCCATTAAATATGTTATAACGATTTTGACTTATGACTTATTTCGAATAATAAGTATAATACTCTCTCATATTATTTTTTCAATATATACTTGTTTAACTGATCACCTAATTAGCTCCTAATTTTATTTAGCTTAATTGTTGCCTATCTTTTCTCTTGTTGAGATTCAAAGAGTTCCTAATAATATTGTTTAGCTAACATGGCATATATGTGGCAAAGAAATCAAGCTGCATGAAAAATATCTTCTTCTTTTTTTTTGCAAAATGGCTCGTGATCACGTATCAACATATGATAGATCCTTATAAGTTTTAATTCCGGTAAATGAATTATTCAGAAAATATAAGTTATATTTTCAAAAATAAATGTTGATATGTAAACCTCAACTCCCTAAAACACATACATATATTATATTATCTACTGATTGTTTCCTTTTTAGTCAATAAGCAATACGTCAATATATCATGTATGCAAATTATTTCCTTGATTGACAGAAGCTAGCATAAGCAAGTTATGATTTTTTTTTTTTGCATAATTTGGAACTTGGCTTTGCTCAATAAACGAAGTTCAATCTATATGATGATACATCCTTTCCTGGCTTTGCTCATTATATCATATAGATTGAACTTCGTATATACATCCTTCTAGAGTTGAATTCTCCCATTAAGTAGTACATTTTGATTTTCGAACATTATAGTAAAATTTATTATTAACTAATATGTTACGTCCCAATCATCATATAAATTATAACATAATTTTGGATAATATAAAATCCTTGGTACTAAAAAGGCAAGATTGTGTGTACAATAATATAATCAAGATTATTGTTTTTGTTAGATTTAGTTTATAATCACATAAGTAGGGAGTTATATGCTTTCCTAATGCCTCATATGGATAAAGGCCAATTTTAAAATATAATTATACTTTATTTATGAAAAAATGATAAATATCATAGAATATCGTATAGAATGTACCGATTAAATTATACTCAATTGTTTTTACATTATTCTATCATGACTTCAAAATAATTATTTTGAGTTCATATGTAATACAAATAATTTACTCAAAGGATCTCCTTATGTCTCTCTTACTTTATCTACAGTTTCTGCCAATCTCTATAACTATACGAAACACATAGAATATCTGTAAGAAAACTGACATATATGTGGTAAATTGTTCCTTCCTTGCTAGCAATCAAAGGAATTTGAAAACCTTTCACGTTATTTTGTCAATATAAGCTTCCTTTTTTCCTAGTATGACGTTGAGATATTTATTTTGACAATACCTCATTTAGTTTTACAGATAATGCCGCAAGAAGAGAAAAGTTTATGGTTAATACGTCGAATCATTTATTAGATTCTCTAACACTATAGTTCAACCTATCTAATGAAAAAATACTGGCTTAACCCATTGCTTCATTAAGAGTTGAGGACTGAGGTTCAGATAAAATGACAATTTGTACTATTACATGCACTCAATCTTAATCGAATTTATTTGAACAAAATTATTCGAATTGATTAGACCTTATTTTATGAGTCTTTTTCTGAACTGACTTTTTAATTTTCATTAGATTTTATGTGAACTTATATAAATTTGACTGAATTTATAAATTTTTTTTGTTTTTAATAAGGAATAAAAAAAATAGAATGGTACTCTATCATATTGTGTACCACTTTGGCTGTTTTTTATTTTAGTTTGTCGAACAATTTATTAGATTCTCTAATACTCTAGTTCAACCTATCTAATGAAAAAGTATTCGCTTAACCCATTACTTCATTAAGAGGTTCAAATAAAATGACAATTTGCATTATTACTGGCACTCGTTAATGCAGCCATTACACCACCCGAATTTCGTAGTCTTGCTCAACCCCTCTCTTTTGTGATACAGTATCATTTAACCCATCTTATGTTTGCGTACACATCATTGACTGAACATCGCGCATGTTATCTAAAAAATAAAAGATATTAATTCGTGACAATTAATTGTTGTTGAACTAACACTTATAACTTTTGCAATCCTTGAGACATTTATTTGTTACATATTTCAATAATGTTAGTCTCTTTTTACTTGATATTTCTTTATTAAGTAATCATGACTCATCAAAAATTACCAATACTATCACTTTTTTTTCATATATCTTCTTACATATGACTTCCAAATATCTATTTTTATTCCAAATATCTATTTTTATTCCAAATATCTATTTTCTTCTACTCTCATAAATACTTGTACTCGCAACAAAGTAGTATGTAATTAAATATGAATCAAATAATTTTTAGACATATGCATAATGCAAAATTATTTTTAAAAATATAAAATATGAAATTATATTTTTATAATATATACTACGTTGGTAAAATATCTCAAAAATTCCCCTTTATAGATTGACATTTTGGTCCATAATAATATGATATAGATATTTCATGTCATGTATCCTAATACCATTTTTTTGAATTTTGAATCATCTATCATATTAATCATATACTTCCTCCATTCCGAAATAAGTGAAATACCCCTATAAAAAAAACTCTCATATGAAAGAGATTAGTATTTCACTTATTTCAGAACGAAGAAGTATATGTCTTTTTTGATATGGTATAATATCGTCATGTTAAGACTCTGTTTTTTCAGCTTTATTTTGTTTAACTTAACTTATTTTTACTGAATTTAACTTATTTTTGTTGAACTTAACTTGTTTTTGTTGAAATTATTTTTTATTGAATTTATTTTGCTCAATTTGACTTTTTTTGCTAATTGATTTTTTACTAAACTTAACTTATTTTTGTTGAACTTATTATTGTTGTTGAACTTAAATTTTTTTTGCTAAACTTAACTTAATAAAATATATTTTAATAAGTCGTGAGAACATAGCCTAATTAGATAAATATTTACAATTTAATTTATTTACCTTTTATTTAAAAAGGTTAATATAGTTTTTTTTGTTTGATAGGTGGAATTTGACAATAAAAAAGAAGTATGTTATTAAGATACACATTAAGAAAAAGTCCTTACCCATAAAATTAACCAAAAGAAACAGAGTAAAATTTTCAGTAACATAATCGTCAGTTCTTTTATCCAATACTTCCCTCTGTTTCTTTAATAAACCTTACTTTCTAATTTCTAAACCATGAAAAAATCAAAATTCCGTTACAGAAGCAAACCTAATCTACTTTCATTTCATGTTTTGAAAAAATTTCTCCGTATTACAACAGTCAACACCATTTCTGGCTTCCATTCCAATTGCCTTGACAATATAGATAGCATTAGATGAGTTTGTTTGTTCATAATTTTTCCTAAGGTATTATTTCTTCGGCGGATCGGAACTTGATATGATCTAGTCTAATCCCCTTTCGACTCTTCTTAATTTTCTCCTCAAGCATTATAGTGTTCCTATTTTTTATTATAAAAATATATGTAATGAGTTTCATCTATTCTGTACTATTTACATAGCTTTGCTAAAAAAATTCTATTGAAGTGTTAGTAATGATTTTAGCATTTTTTTTTTCTAATTGGTCGATCACATATCTTTTCATGTAAAATATAATATGAAGGTTTTTTTTTTGTTTACTTCATAAAACCAATGTATACTGAGGGCGCATATTTCATGTACGATATTTCTTTTTTCCGTTGCGAATTAAGATATTCTGGAAAAAAATACTTGACTTACGACTGCACCCATTATACAACTGGCTCTGTTCACGTCAGAATCCACAACCATAGAACTATAAAAATGATGATTTTACACATATGAGCTATTAAAGATAAAATTATATCAAATTTTGACATTGAACATTAGTGAATTAAAATCTTAGAGAATGAATAAATATTTTTCACATATTACTATCAATGGTGCATTGCGTATTGTCAATATTTTAAAATTTTGAGAATTACATGAGAACAATTTTAGATAGTTTTAACTAAAACTATTAGCTTATTATTTCAATGTTTATAATCTATTAGTATTGAGAATATGATTTAAAAATGGTTTACAACCCTTGGGTTGTACGATTATGACTTAGGACTTATTTATAATAATTGGTATTATACCCTATTTGTTTGAAAATACTTGCTATACACTTTCCTAAAATTAAAGATGGTCATTAGGGTGTCCCATCACAGCCCATGCATGTTGAGCCGTCCACTCGCCTTGAAAAATTAACCGGGACAATTCATATTAGCCAACTTCACAGTCCACCCAACCCAAGTATTAAGATGGTGAGTCACTCGCTGGTTTTTTTTATTCAAAAAAGAGGTGGCCTAATCTGGTCCTCGCTTTCTCTCTCTACCTTTGTTAAAGCTCCACATTTTCTATATGTAGCATTTAATTGAAACGGATGAAATATTTATTGATATCCTAGAACTCACACTAAAATGAACAAAGCTAAAGGTAAGTTAATTAACTTTAAATTGATAACATCTTAATGCTCAAACTTATCTGGTCCTCGCTTTCTCTCTCTACCTTTGTTAAAGCTCCACATTTTCTATATGTAGCATTTAAATTGAAACGGATGAAATATTTAATGATATCCTAGAACTCACACTAAAATGAACAAAGCTAAAGGTAAGTTAATTAACTTTAAATTGATAACATCTTAATGCTCAAACTTATCCCATACTCACTTCTCAAACTCATGTAAATGAAACTCATGTAATGTTATCCATCACATTAACTTTAGATCTTCTAGAAATGTCATTGTTTCTAGTAATTGTATCTTTTGTTTCATTTGAATATGAGAGTGTGTAGGACGACCTTAATTTATTAGTAGTGAGAATAATATTTATTAAAATAGTGGGTTGTGTCTAAAATAACAGTGTAAATTTAATTGTACTATAGGAAATAGAAAACACAAAAGTGTCTTACTAAAAAAAAGGGAGTAATAACTTTTTTTATCTATGAATAGTTAGAGTTGAGGACGTTGGTTACTTGGTACATTATTATGGCCTTTTATCTCCTTCCACATCCTTGTCACTCCCAGCCTAATTTTGCATGTTCACATTGCTTTCATCCTATAATTATATATGGTGAGATTTGATCATAACCAAAGATATATTCAAGTTATTGATAATGAAAATTATATTGGCATGCAATCTTTTCTATAACATAATCCACATTGTTAGTAGTTTGAGCATCATCGGTCATGTTAACCACATTATGTGAATTAATCAACACGTGATCCCAGTATTTTGATTGAGGGAGGTATAATATTGCATAATTAAGAGTGTATGTGTAACATGATTAGAACGTATTTTAATATAAATAGAGTGTCGCTCATTCCTAAGAGAGTGAGTGTCACATTATATGTACATTTTGCTTTTCTTTATATTTGTTTTTTTTTCACCTTCTTATTATAAGACTTCCTCAATTTGGTTTCCCTCTCTTGTGTTGCTTGTTATATAAGAACTTAAAAATAATGTGCAGATATGTTTAGAAACCAAAACTTAGTGGTACCAATGTATATACTATAAATAAATAGACTTATCATTTCATGGATTTTTTTTATTAGACAAAACATTTTACCTACAATATTAACATCCCCACTATGTTAGCTATATTAGAACAATCACTCGTTCCCTTATATCTTCTAGAACCATTGTTCGATGGTCCATATGCATACTTATTAAACCCATTCTTTTCTCAACCATCTTAGGAAAAAGAAACTCAAGCTCTCCTTTCCTAAAATTTCTAACGATTCCATTTGAACTGAACTATGGTTGTTGGATGATTAGGTGTTAAAGTTATAAATATGGTGCATAAAAATATTTTCTATTCACAATTGTCGAGTCAATCATGGAAAATAATTAAACAAAGAGATATTGTGAATAGAAAATAATTGTCGTAATATTGACACGTATTTTTCTTTGCAAAATTACATATGTTATTACATTGACAGTCATTCATCAACGTGTAGATTTAAAGTATACATTTGGCAGATGATTTCATCTGCCATATACTATGTTATACAAATATACAACCAACATATATCAAGTCCACATAATTCAAATCATCAACTAAACTCTTTTGACATATTATATGAAAAATCATACACATATAGTTCTTGCTAATTCTTTTTTCAGATTTCATATAGTTCTTGCTTGCTTATACTCAGGCTTGTTCTCCTCAATTTATTTTCAGTTCAGTTTAGCTCTGGACGACAATACTTTTACTCTCACATATCAATATTTAGTTTAGTTTAGTTTAGTTTAGTTTAGTTTAGTTCAGTTCAGTTCAGCTAATTTATGCCGAAGAGAACATGCATCAATCCTCCACTTTATTTTTACCAATGATGCAACTCCTTCGATTAAATGAATCCTATTGCAAATAAACCCACTACCCACAACCTATCACATTTGGACATGGAGATGTAAATAAAAAGACGAAGGAATTGATATTAAGTGGAAGATTTGTGGTGGAACCTAGTTTAGAAGTTGCTTGCCTCTTTTAAAATTATTTCAGGCGTTAAAAAGGCAATGATTTTGATAATCCAGAATTAAGGTTGATTGGGGATTGATGAGATTCTCAAAATTTAAGTTGATTGAGAAATTCAAATCCTTAGCATAAATTACGTTTTCCATATCAATCAAATAAATCAAAAAGACAATGATTTACTGTTGATTATGTACATAGAGATTTGATGATAGTAATTGCTTAATTTAAACGTAAAATCACTCAAATTAACCATAATCTTGGTTGATTTGCTCAAATCTCTCCCGTTCGAATTTCATTGTGCCACCTATTTATTCATTAGAGCAAAAAAATTGGTTTTTAATTGACACATAAGATTTTTATGACCTTGTCTACATTCACCTAAGCAAAATTTTGAACCTTTATATAGTAGAATGATGTGTAGCAATTGTGTCAGCAAACTAACATTAATGACAGTTTTATTGGATGGCATAGAAGAAACAGTTGGATGATTAGGTGTTAAAGTTA
The DNA here is from genome assembly GCF_026745355.1 of Beta vulgaris subsp. vulgaris. NCBI lineage: Eukaryota > Viridiplantae > Streptophyta > Magnoliopsida > Caryophyllales > Amaranthaceae > Beta > Beta vulgaris. The sequence goes on from NC_079203.1 coordinate 45,216,735, forward strand.
TAAATATGGTGCATAAAAATATAGCCGAGTAAAAAGAAAAATAAGAAACTAAGGACATTTCTATTAATTTAATAAGTCATGTTAGGGTCCGTTCTATTTGGCATAAAACAACGGAATTGTACTGATTGCAATTGAACTGAACTGAGGTGATTGTAACTGATCTGAACTGAACTGATTGTAACTAAAATGAACTGAATTGAATTAAATCATAACTAATAGTAATGATAATAATTTAGGAACTGAACTGATTGGAACTAAATTAAATTGAATTAAACTGAACTGAAAATAAGATGGGGAGAACAGTCACTTAGTAAAAGATTGATATTTTCCTTCATTTGAACTTACTATATGGTTGTATTATATAAATACCATATTTTATTAGTATTTGTTTTTTCATTTTTCAAAAGTTTTGATATGTAATAAAAATGATGTAGATTCGCAAATTAGTCCTCTCAAATTAATGTAGTTTGTCATCTTTTATTTATTCAAGTATGCAATAGACATAAAATATAACAATTCATTGAAATGAAGAAAGATGGTAAAAATATACACCGAAAAAGAAGCAAATTATTGCTTAAAAAAAGTAACTGAAATATCTTGAATAGTGCAAATAACCATTTCTACATCCAACAAAACAACTCCTCAAAAAATAAGGGGCTTGTACAGATTTAAAGAACTGCATATATTATGCAGAACAAGACCCATGAGATCCTTTCATTTAATTAGGTAGTGATAATAGTAGTACATAAGATTGTGTCTTTCAATTGGTGTATGATCACCAAAGTTCCTCGAGATCATATTGCTAAAAGATGCTTAGCTACTATGACTAAAAAATGATTCGCATAAAATTGTGTCTTTTTTTAGTCGAATAATATATTGGGACGATAATTATATAGTTTGTCTAAAAATTGAAGAGTAACTAAAAAATATAAAAAATAATAACAAACATATATTAAACACATATACATTAAGATAAACACACCATAATATCTGATATTAAAAATAACGATTAATACAACCAACACCATAAATTGATGCACTTCAACAACATCAAAGACTACAAATTTAGAAAAAAACATAATGGAAAAAAAATAACTTGAACTAAAAAAAATAACTTGAGCTAATAATAACTCCTTCACCATGACCTATGACTAATACTAACAACGAACATAGATTTTGTTAGCTACTTCTACATTAGAGTTTCCATATACTCAACCGTACTCTTTGCTTCTTTTGTGGCAACTTCAATATGATTACGAAATTTGGTTTCCATCCCTTCTTAGAAAACAACCCATTGCAAAAACCAAAATTCATCAAAAAATGCTTCTATATGTTTTGTCTCCAAGAATCGAGTATTCAACATTATTTGAGAAGAAGAATATGATATTGTACCTCTTCTAGAAAGGTGTTCTAAAGGCTCACAAAATGATATTACTATTATTTTTAGCAATCATTTCTAACGCAATATGGTTATAGATTGTGTTAAAACCATAGATTCAACATCTAAGAAATTCAAAAATTGAACTTTAGCGTGCCATTTTTTGGATGAATATTGTGTTTCTATTATGTTTCGAGGAATACATAATATTGACTTAGAGATAGGGGAAGAAGTTGACATCAATATGCGAATTGAAAAGACGAAAATGAGTTGGGATGTTTGAAGAGAAAACGACACTATTTATACTAAAAAATATTATGTTTATTTTGCATATTTACGTTATTTAGGTAATTAGTATCCAAAATTATGGTTGATTGACAATCAGAATAACTATTGATTGATTGATTGGTAACTTAATTTCGAATAGTATCAATATAAATTAACTGATTGATTGACAATTATCATTAAGGGAGGCAATAATTAAGATTGATTGATAATTTAAATTACTTCCCGTATTTAGTTGGTTAGTAAAATTTTCGTACATACCCAATATGACAATTAATTTTCAGCCAAACTAATATTAATTTGAAATTTGAATTACGTAATTATAACCATAATTAACATCAATCACATTAATATATAAATGGAATATCCTTGATTTTCGGAAATCTCATATGATGATATCATGAAATTACTTGCCTAACTTAAAAAATCAATCAACTTATTCAAATCCTTACCATAAGTTATGTTTTTTAGTGATCATGCATGATAAATCTTTACTATTTATACACAAAATGTTATGTCATATTCGAATATCTAGGTTAATTGGCTAATATTAATACCTGAAATGATTGATTGACAATTAGCATAAATCATGCATCATTGATAAAATTATTATCATTACTATATTTGAAATCTGAAATATCACCAAAATGGATCAGTGATTGATTTCCGGCCAAATTTATATGGGAATTGAGAATTATGATATAAATTGACATAATTAACATAGTTAATTACCTAAATTTACGACTTTTGAAAGTAACACTAATTTTTTTCGGCCAAACTAAGCAAATGCCACCCAGACACCGAAATGGACAGACTTTATTTTGTGAAGCTCTAGAATTACTTGGTGAATCTAAGCTTTTGCCACGTAGGATTTAGGATTTTGCTCTAGATAATAGTATAGATTCAAGTAACACATGTTTAGACCACAAAATTGTATATACTAAAAAATAAAGCATCTATTTTACAATCTTTTGCGAGAGAGTTAATTTGTGGCCCTAATAACATAACTTCTCTACGATAATGGACATAAGTTGAGTTAAAGTTCTCTGAGTAAATGAAACTCTTACACAAGAAAACTATAAAAGTACATTTTAGGCTAATCTAACAAATTATGGAAGCAAATTGCTTCGTGTAACCATTCTCATACTGCGAATAAGATATCACTGTTTAAGTATTAACCTAAAAAGATTTATGCAAGATATTGATTTTGAAGAATTATATACTTGGGATAAACCATGAAAAAAGATAATGTAGGATATTGATTTTGAAGAATTATAATGATTAGTTAAAGCTAGTAAAATTTACAATATAATAACAACTTATATTCTCTTGAATCATGGGTAATATGATGGATGTCAAATATCCATTAGTTGCATAACTATAGTTAAAAAAAATTGTTTCAGAGTTCAAAACGTGGAAGTATTGCTTGGGTTGTGGCTAGCTCCTGACGCAACACATCCCATATAGGGTCAATGTTGCACCATTTTTTTTCCCCTCTGCATTATTCACAGAAGTTTATGCATTATTCACGGAAGTTTATTTCATACAAATTAACTATATGACCGTAATATCTTTCCAAAAAAAAAACTATGACCATAATATTTTATATATATATATATATATATATATAAATAAAGAATGATGTAGAGGAAACTAATGACAAATTGTGTTACAATCACGACAAAGATAAGATGACAAATAATGTTAAACATTGTTACAAAAAACTCTAATGTAATCACATGCAAAAATGTTAAGCAACCACGTGAGATATGATACACTATTTTATTCACGCAAGCCATGAATAACGAATTGATATTCCCATTTGATGTTGCGACGAATTCACCTTCTACAAAAAATTGAAATGTTCGAAAAATCGAAATATGGACGATAACCATGTATTGTTGTCTTAACGTCTTCAACATAAGCCCAAACTTCATTGCGTTTGTTAAAATGATATGTAAACATACTCGGTACGTTGTAGAAATAAAGATGCCCTCCACGAAAAAGAGTTAAAACCATAGATTCAACATCTAAAAAATTCGAATATTCAACTTTAGCGGGCCATTTCTTGGATGGATTTTCTGTTTCTATTATGTTTGGAGGAGAACATAATATTGATGTAGAGATAGGGAAGAAGTTGACATCAATATGCAAATTGAAAATCCGAAAAATGAGTTGGGATGTTTGAAGAGAAACGACACTATATATACAAAAAAATGATACGTTTATTTTGCATATTTACGTTATTTAGGTAATTAGTATCTAATATTATGGTTGATTGACAATCAGAATAACTATTGATTGATTGATTGGTAACATAATTTTGGATGGTATCAATTTAAATTAACTGATTGATTGACAATTACCATTAAGGGAGGCAATAATTAAAATTGATTGATAATTTAAATTACTTCCCGTATTAATTAGTTGATTAGTAAAATTTTCGTAATTACCCAATATGGCAATTAGAATTTTCGGACAACACCAATATTAATTTGAATTTTGAATTACGTAATTGTACCCATAATTAACATCAATCATATTAATTTATAAATGGAATGTGCTTGATTTCCGGAAATCTCATATGATATCATGACATTGATTGCCTAATTTAAAAAATCAATCAAACGCAAATCACGATTTTTTTGCATTTTTCATATAATTTTCGGCCAAAATTTTCTGCATTGCCACGTGGACACTCTCATTGAGCGTTTAATTGTGAGGAGCTCTAGAATTGCTCGGTTAATGTGAGCTTGACACGTCAGCTTTTGTCTTTTGCTTTAGATAATAGTATAGATAAAGCAGAAGATATCTGAAAAACGATGGCAGTAGATTTTATGCTATATATGTGTCTTAACTCTTATATATACTAGAGATATGTGTCAAATCTACATGATATATGTGTCTCATATAATATACAATTATACACAGTGACAATGAGCGCAATCTAATTTACTTATAAAAATGTCAATAAGGTTGTAACTTGTAACTTGTAACTCCATTAGATCCGAAGCCCAATTTATAATATAGGAAAACATGAATTGCCTTAATTTAACTGTGGATCACTCAATTTCGAAAAAAAAAAACCATAAATTACTCCATAATCATCTCTATGATGGAGATTACGTTTGCATATAAATGATGAGTTATTGAGTTATATTCCTCTCCATTTATTTTCATCTATTCCTTATCTGAAAATGATGACACCTAACCTTGGGGGAAAAATTCCATTCATAGAATTAGAAAATGGACTACCAATGCAGAATCCCAACTCAAAGAGGAATGGGGGACGAGAGAGTGGGGAAGGAAAAAGTTAACTACCTAGTTCAAAAGAATTATCAGTCAATTACAATCATTTCCAAAAGGTAATCCCTCTAATTAAAATTATTACTACCTTTACAATTACACTTACACTTTTCCACATGTTAAATCTTTGAGCATTAGTATTTCTATATTTACATCATTGTATTTAACCTTATAAATTACAAATAGTAGTCACAATAAATATATAAATGGTATCAAAATTAAAAGTATAACCATTATTAAAAAAATTACATCAATAGCAATATTATGAGAAGCACAAATTATTATAATAGACGGCCTAATTTTAATATAAAATTAGACAACTCAAGCCTACATTCTCCTAACAAGCCCATTCCATTTCTCTCTAACCCAACACTATTCTTAGGTATCTGCAGCATCCTAGTCGTACATTCTCTTCTCCTTCCTTTGTTTCCCTTTCAATCTCGAATTACATCAAACAATTTTTGAAAATAGTCTGACAGTTTTACAGAATGGATCAAATCGGTCACTAAATGAATTAAAGAATCTTATTGCTGAATAGATTACACTGATCACTAAATAGATTAAAATGGTCACTAAATAATTAAATTAAAGTAGTCACTATATAAGAAAGATGGTTCATTCTCTTCTTAATATTAGTCTTGTTTTACGCCTACTTTTAAATTTAAAATAGACGATCTCTTACAAGACCAACCATATGAGAATAACGTCCATAACTCTATATTGGTAATTATTGTTATTATTTTTCATATAGTTTTATATTAAATGGTTGACTAAGACTTTGTTTTAAAAAACTGTTGGCAGTCCGCAACTTCTTAAAGTTTTGCGAGGGAGCGTTTGTGCAAGGTAGCTTAGTTTACAAACTTATTGACATTTAAATAAGTAAATTAAATACTACTTACTGTGTTTTTTTCAATGGTTATACTTTGAATTTGGACATTATTCATAAATTTTTATTTGACTGTTATTTTTTATTAATGGGTAAGGAAAAAGGATATGATGTCATATCGTGTTAAATTCGTTTCTTGATGTACTTTTAGAAATTTAAGTTTTAAATTTTTTTTACAAATGCATTTTGAGACTTTAGAAATATAATGTTCAAACATTTACATTGACAAGCATGACTGCATGAAAAAGTAAAATACAACTATTAAAAAGAAACGAATAGTGTAATAGTCTATCTAAATACGTATTAGTAAGTTAACATGCATGTTGCATACTAGAAAATTAAGGTCTCAATCAAGTAAGGTGGAAAATGATCAAAAAAATAATAAAGAACAATCAATTTTGCATACGCTGGCCACACATATAACTATATATGTAAAGTCGCGCGTGCAGATCAGTGTATCAGCTCATTTTCAAAAAAAGTCATATTTCACTTGTTTCTCATCGGAATCGAGCTTTTGATCAGGTGTTAGAAAGCTATGAGTCAAATTTTCATCTCCAACTTGAACTTTCCAAGATATTGAGTGTCCTGTACGATATGGCCTTTTGAAGTTGACCCTTTTGTACAAACCCTTATGAAAATGGAGTTACTCTCATGAACAAATGGATTTACTTTTATGAATATGTGGTTACTCTTAACAATAAAAGAGTGTTACTCTTATGAATAAATATGGTTACTTTTGTAACAAAAGAGAATACTAATCAATCTATTCTTATTAACGAATGATGTTACTAGTATGAATAAATGGGGTTACTTTTGTAAATAATTGGAGTTACTTTTATAAAAAATTGGGGTTACTAGTATGATTAAATATGATCATCATATAATTAGATTAGGTTACTCTTGCCAACAAATAGGTTAATTGTATGAATAAATACGGTTACTTTTGTGAAGAATTGATGTCACTTGTATGATCAAATAGGGTCGTCATTTGAATAATCAAGGTTACTTTTATGAACGAATGAGGTTTCTCTTATGAAATAATGGAGTTACTCGTATGAATAAATGAGGATTACTCGTATGATTATATTGCTTAATCGTATGAATAAAGGAGATTACTCTTGAACAAATTAGATTACTGGTATGAATTACTGAGGTTACTCTCTTGTAAATGAATGATGGGTTTTAAAATAGTACCACAAGTTAACTACTTCAGGATAAAAGTTGTTAGCAAATACGGGTCGATCCACAAGGAGAGGATTTCTATAGATTGATGTTCAATTGAGTTAACTACTTTAGGAGAAAATTTGTTGAATGTGTAATAACTAATTCTAAGTAAACTAATAAACCACAAATAATCAAATGATTAAAATATAGGGCATTCGTTCAGTCCACCAAGCTTCTACTAATTCAATCAATATAATACAATTCAACAGTACTTTGATTGAGGGTCGAGTAATTAGAGCATTTTGTTAATCCTACGGCTGAGTTATAACACCCTTATATCAACATATGCAATACGGTTGCTAATAAGAAAAATGGTTTTGGGCAACAAATATTTTCGTTGCCCAATGGGACAATTTCGTTGCACAAATGTTAGGGCGACGAGATTTTACGCGCCAAATTCGTCGCTTAAGGTTCGACGCCCTTTATAGTTTGGACGTCGAAAATTGTAATCTTCGCACAAACACTATCTGGGGCGTCGAGTTACATTCGTTGCCCATAATGTTCTTTGTGCTACGAGACTCATATACGTTGCACATTATATGGGACAGTTGGGCAACAAGTTTATTAAATCGTCGTCTACACTTGATTGACTTTTGGCAATAACACCTTAACATTTGCCGGCTATTATGTCTTGTAATCTTACATGTATGATGTCTTGGACAACACCAGTTTCGTCGTCCAAAATACTTTAGGCTACGAATTTTTGTACATAATTTCAAATCTCGAAAGTGACAATTTGCAAACACCTATTTTGTTGCCTGAATTGATACGGACTACGAGTTTATTGTTATTGTGTAATCTAAGCTTTTCGATGTGGGGGAGGTGGTGCTGGAGTCTGGTATGGAGGGGGTCGGGTGGGTTGTGGGTCGAGGATGGGAAGGAGAGAGAGATATTTAACTCGTGGGAGGGAGTGAGGTTACGGGTGCAAGGGAAGGGAAGGGAGGGGGTTGTCATGGCTGATAAAGGGAGGAAGGGGGTGACAGTGGGTGGGGAAGGGGGGGAGGGGTTGGCAGTGGGTGGGGTGTGGGGTGGGTTGGTGGCAGTGAGTGGGGGAGGGGGTGGGTCTAGTTTGGATTTTTTTTTTAAGTTTATTCAATATTATTAATTAGAATTAAGAGTTTTAATTAAAAATTTTACCATTTATTCAGGTCATCAGTTAACTTGACTCACTCAAAGTTAATGGGATATAAAGGTTGTTTTATTCTGAAATAATTAAAAGGTTGATCTATTATTTGCGAATCGCAAAAAGGTTACATTATTAGAAGCTAATTAATTGCATATATTTTACTGATGATGCAGCCATTCTTTGGGATGTAATGAAAGAATATGGTGGGGATGACATGGGAGTCTGTGACATGGAGTCTAAAGAGACAAGCCAAATTTACCAAGGTGATGATGCATGCTCGAGTTTTTGCCCTCCTATATTCTATGTGCCTAAGCTTTCTAATCTAATTGCTTTTTTTTTTTACGGGGTTCTATATCTAATTGCTAATCATTGTTGTATTCTCAGTCATTTTATCACGGAAGTGGTTATGCGCAAATAGGAACGTGCACTAGAGACCATGTAGCTCTATGTGCACCTGTTTTGAAACGACAATTATTTCATTACTAAACGACACAATTTATTTCCTATGCAAATTCTGTAATTTAGTAATTTTTACTTTTCAAATAAAAAGAAAATCCTCCCTAAACTCACGTAAAATTGGTTTAGATTTGGTAACAGTTACCTTATCTACTGCCGTGTTAGGATTTGGTAACAGTTACCAAATAATGAAAGTCAATCACAATTGAATAGTTTTCTTTTTACATTCTTTGAACATGATATCTATGTTAATATTTTTTTTGTTTTTATATGTTCTTTTTGGGTAAATGATTAGACCTATTTTTTTCATTTGCATCGTATGTTTTCTTATCTAGAAATATGTCTTTTTAATTATATTTGTATCTTGTTCTAATATATGTTTCTTTTTTCCATGACCCGTGTTCTTTTAAAGATGGAGAATGTATAAGTTTTTTATTTGGTTTGAAGGTATAAAAAAAGAACATCATATGAATTACAAAAGAACATGTGTAATGTGTATAATAGCTTGAGAAACAATAACTTATTAAAAATCATAAAAATCAATAACATAAAAACAACTGTGAAAAATACTATACGAATTATAAACAACATATACATATAATACTTGAGAAAAAAAATACATAAAATCACAAAAATGGAAATAAACGTGAAAATAACATAAAAGGTGTAAAACAAAGAACACCATCTAATTATAAAATAAATATGTTTTTGTCTAAGGGTTTGTTCTCCCCAGCTTATTTTCAATTCAGTTCAACTCTTGACAATACTTTTACTCTCACATATCACTATTCATTTCAGTTCAATTCAATTCAATTTGGTTTAATTTTAGTTTAGTTCAATTGTTTTATGCCGAAGAGAACATACCCTAAGTTGCTTCGTTTCTTTTTGTCCAAGTTGCGTTTAACACAAAAATTAAAATAAATATGAAAAGAACATAAAGGTATTAAAATACATAATATCATCTTGATTAAAAAAGAACATATGCATATATGACTTGAGAAACAAAAAAAAATTATAATAAGAACCATAACAATGAATAAAAGCATAAAAGAACATGAAGATATAAAATAACAATCCGACTTGCGTGAACCGGTTCACACTAAAAATAGTGTGGACCAGACCCAGACACGTGACCATAACACACCCTATATTACTTTAACATACACTATATCATTGTAACATACACTATATCACTTTAACACACACTATATCACTTTAACATACACTATATCATTTTGACATACATTATATCATTATAACATACATATATCACTTTAACATACACTGTAACATACACTATATCATTTTAATATACACTACATCATTTTAACATACACTATATCATTTTAACATATACACTATATCATTTTAATACACACTATATCATTTTAACATACGCTATATCATTTTAACATACACTATCATAAACTCACGTGATATGGATCGGGTGCACACTAATTAGTGTGCACCGGGTTCATATTAGTTTTTTTAATAAAATAAAGAACATCATACTAATTATAAAAGAACGTGTGCATATAAGACTTAAGAAAAAAAATTATAAAAAAGATAATAAGAACATGAAGATATAAAACAAGTACATCAGTATAATTATAATAGGACATGTAGATTAAAAACTCGAGAAACAATCAAAATCCATCTTAAGCTTCCCTGAGAATATAGTATTATTCCTCAAAAAGTTCATTTTGTCTAATTTATTACTATTTTATCTCAACCTAATAATAACCATTTCAAAAATATCATCTTTTAAACATACTAGCTAATTAATTACTATCATCTCTATAGTGTACACGTGGTAGTATTTGGGTCCATACTCTATACCATCAAAATATCAAATCACTTATATCAAGTACATTACTATATATTCATTATATAACAAACAACAACACTAAGAACAAGAGGTGAAACTTATGAACTGGTATGTCTCTCTTCTTTTTCTTTCTTTCCTTCTTCTCCCTCTACTAATTCCTCTGTTTTTGTTTTTTTTTTCTTGTTTCCATTTTAAATCTTCACTAATATATTTTCAAACCAAAATTATTATGAAAATCCCTCCTTTCTTAAGTTTCTAAATTGAAGTTCCAAAAAAAAAAATTCAAAGTTAAACAAAAATGAGTTTTACTGATTTTTTGAGAAACATCATAGAATTCAATATCTCAATAAAAAAAAAATTAAATGAAGTTTTTTGGGTTTTAATGAGATTTGAGGGAAATAAAGTGTTGTAATTACTTAAAATCTTTATTAGATTTTTTTAGTTAAAAATTAAGCGATAATTCTGAATTTTGAAATTAAAAAGACAAGTTCTATTCAATGTGATTTTGAAACAAAACTTGCGTTTCAAATCAAAAAACACGCGTTTTGGAACAAGTGCACGGTGCACATGATGGTCTGGAGACCACTATCCATGCTTTGGTGATTATGTACTAAAATTGCAATTATATTTTTATCAACATTTATTGTTTTAAATAATTTACTCGATGTCAATATCTCAATAAAAAATTATATGTTTAGCAATATATATCTATCTTTATTGTTCAGGATCATGTGAGATAATTTCCCTAATATTATAGATCAACAATACCATATGTCTATTCTTTTTGGTTTTTACCTGTGCGTCGGAGTTGAGAACAATAGAGAAATAAGAGAATATATAGGAGTAGAATGAAAATATTATAACATTCCTAAGAATAAGAGTATACTATGGTGCTAATAAAAGAATAAAAATAGCTCCAATGATATTATAAAAGAATAAAAATGGAAAAGAACCCAAGCCTTCTAATGAGGCAAAGGATTAGGGGAAGTTTAACGTGCCTTGTGGTTAACTTCAATAGCACACAATGCAAAGCTACAAAAATTTCCAACCCAACCACGTGACGTTCAAAACTATCCAAAGTATCTCTTCCACATATTCCTACAAAAACTCCCTCTTTACTTCTTTTGCCTCATTTGCATATCCTCTTGTAATAATAATTACTTTCCTTTCCCTACTCCATCTGCCAACAATGGAGCCAACGTACCCCATTGCACCACCACCACCACCACCACCAGACGAGCACCACGAAAGGATGTCGACGACACGATTCCATCCTACACAAGCGTTGACAGATAGAATCTTGAGGGCTCTTGGGCATAGGCTGTTCCTCCTTCACAGGTCAGACCCTAATTTCTACATATTGGGAGCCACAGGAAATGTGTATATTGTTAACGTATCAACCACCCCTGCATGCACATGCCCTGATCGTGCAACCCCATGTAAGCATATTTTGTTTGTGCTTATTAAGGTCTTAGGGGTTCCCTTAGACGATCCATGCCTAAGGAAACGCACTCTAAGGCCTAACCAACTGACTCGACTCTTGGCTAATCCTAGCTCTATATACTCCCTTGCGGGGCCTAGCCTTCGCGAAAGGTTCCACCAAGCCTTCTTCCTTCAAAGGGAGCTTGGTGGGGCGGCGCACACCCCACGCCCTACCATTGAGGAGGGTGCCGTGTGTCCGATTTGCCTCGAGGAGATGGGGAAGACGGGGGAGAGATTGGTGGCTTGTGGAACATGTAGGAACTCTTTGCATGAACAGTGCCTGATGACTTGGAAAAGGACTCAGAGAAGAAGGTCATTTAGTTGTGTGATTTGTAGGTCAAGATGGAAAGATAGGGCAAATCAAGAGAAATATTTGAATTTGGCTGCTTATGTTAGTGAAGATAATCATATGGCTTCTCAAAGTGCAGGTGATACTGGTTGTGGTGAATAACATTACCGGTTTAATTTGGGTGATCATCCTTTTTTCAATTTGTATAGTGAAGTTGTATAGAAATTTCCAGGTTTATTGATGTAGACTTGCATGCATTGTACAGAAATATGTAATGCTTTATTTATTCATTCTTCCATAGCTACTGCTTAGATCACTACAACAAACAGCTTCAAAGAGGGCAATTAAAATTGCCCTCTTTGATACAAAATTTGCCTTCATAGGCTACGAGGACAATTTTAAAATTGCCCTTCCGTTGCCCTTTTAGCCCCGTTGTATTAGGTTTCAAGGGCAAAACTCATGTTTTTGCCCTCTTTGATCCAATAATAAAAGGGCAAAAAATTTTGCCCTCTTTGATTCATCAACTAAGGCAAATAAAGTTGCCCTCTATGATCATCAGAAAGGGCAATACTTTTGCCCTCTTTGCTCAAAAACAAAGAAGACAAACACAATTGTCTTATTTGGTCTACAACAAACAGGGCAAAAATAAGATATGGCCCTATTTGTACTTTATCAAGCGGGGCAAAAATTAGATATTGCCTTCTTTGTACTTTATCAAGCAGGGCAAAAATAAGATATTGCCCTCTTTTTACTTTGTCAAGCCCAAATAGGATCCATTAACATGATAGAAGTTGGGAAAATTTGCAATTGCTAAAAGTGTAGGGAAGCGCGTAACATTAACACCAAATATCACGTAATGCACATTACAATTTCTGAAATACCACATGTCTCAATAATAAGAACACAGTCTGATGTATCTACACTACCAGATCACTATTTGACATTTTCTGCACCAACTAAGCTTTGCAGCGGCTAAATCTTTACACTCTCAACTAAAATGTTCAATGTACAAATCAGATACCACATAAAACCAGAAAATTCTAGACGAATCACATTTTATGCACCTGAGACTGAGATAGTCAGGAAGAGTCCACTAACATTTCTTCACAGCAAGAGCACCATGTTGACAAGTCGCCAAAAAATGTGAGCCTTCAGTGATCCATCTTTATGCCTTCAGTGATCCATCAAAAAATTCATGATGATAGTAAAAATGTGGATTATTTGAAATATAAAGATGACCAAAGCAAAGGTAAAGCACAACGTCATACTATTTATACTTGAACAAACATGCTCATTTTTAAGTTTCTGTCATCTAGCAAAAAAGAAAGAAAAAAGGATCATGTAGGATATTGTATGCAAATGGGTAGTTGGTGTTATTAGGGCTGAGTAATCATTTCGTTTTACTTTCACCCCTTTTGTCTGTATATTGCATCCTTTCCTGAAACCTCATCAATCCCTCAACCTTCAGACTTTTGTAGATTGTATAGTCATGTATATACTTTTGTTGTTGTTTGTTTATCTATGGATGTTTTTGGTATGTATTGTTGTCCGAAGTTTTTGTTTGATCACATAGAGATCTGTTTATTAGACTAGAAGTTTGTTGAAGCTTAAAAAATGAGTCTAGCTAAATGGCAAAATAGTTCTCCATGTAACATCCTATGTATTGAGTATTGACATCAGTACCCATACTAAACTCAAGTTGGGTTAGATACGCAAGGGTAATGTTGTCAATACATAGTGTTAGATAGAGAAGTAGCCATTTATGCTTTTTCCTCTACAATTCATACATCAGTACCCATATGTTGTCAATACTCCACAATTCATACAGGCATCTATTGGAAAATTGAATCTGTCATCCGCAGTCATTAGCCATCAGACCACAAAAAAATGAAAAATACAGGTTATGAATTGAACTTACAAACTCGTATATAATCCTAGCTTTGGATTTAGCCCCGCAAGCTGAGTGTATCTTCAGTATTAGCCATCAGACCATCAGCTTCCCGATCTTCACCAGACATATTTCAGACGCAGCCATTTTAAACATATTAAATAGGTTCAGTAAAGGGCTCATTGCTCAGATTAGTTTAGTTTATGGCTGTAAATAGTTCAGCCTTTCAGTGCTAAAAGTATGTTCGGACAAGTTCGTATATGGTAAACATTTTCAGATGCATTAAGTTTATAGCTATGAACTTCATATAAGTCTTGGATCTTATAGGTGAAAAGAATAAGGCATAATAGATTTGGCAGAAAATTTAATGTCAGCTACAAAAATAAAGGGCCTAACAAAAATAAGGCATGAGATCCCCTGCCCCAAAAGAAGAAGGAAGAACAAGGATTTGTGATGTGCATAGCTTGTTTGCTATTTTACTTGTATATGTTGCTCAATGACTATTTACTGGTGAACGCTAATGAATGTATGTAGATTTTTTTATATGTATAAGATGTTTATACTTTTATGGATCCAGCACTACTGAAGCACATAGATAACATTTGTTTTTTTAAGCTTAGATAAGGATTTCTCACTTTTGCATTGATTACAAATCATTTAGAAACTATAAAAATATAACTAATGAAGAACAACAGCTGTGTATGCTAGCTTGGGATGTTGGAGAGACATTCAGCTTTGATCTTCGCTACCATATTAGTTTGCACACAGACACCCTCCTACAGCCCTGCACACACACCCCCTCCTACAGCCCCTGCACACCCCCTCCTACAGCCCCTCCTACAGCCCCTCCTACAACCCCTGCACACATTAGATATTGCTAGGATTCTGCAGGTTTATTGGAGTAGAATTTGGAATTTTATTTTCAATTTGAGGCATCTTAATATGAGATTTTGAATCAGATATGAAGAATTTAGATTACTAAAACAAATCAAATGAAGTAATTTCAAGAAAGTGAATCAGATCAGATGTCAGAACTCATATAAACAATCAGAAAAAAAAATCAGTGATTTAGAGATTCTAATTCTGCAGATTTCAGAGAAGAATGAAGAAATTCAGAACACAGAATCAGACTTGTTTTCTTTCAAGGGGATAATATCATAATACTAACCTCCTGTCTTCAATGACAGATTTGCCTAGTTCACTTACATCAGTGCTTTGCATCAACTTGTTCATATTCCTTGTACATTTCAGGTTTATGGCATATTGAATTTAATTACTTTTCTTTGCATTATCAACCTATGTATGTTAATTGTATATTCATTTCCTTGTATACTCTCCAGGTACGAGGACATTCGAGAGGCTAGACAAAGGAAAAATTGTGATTTGTGAACCACAAAAAAATTTAATGACATAATTTTAAGATTAAGTAAATCAGAAGAATAATTAATTAATTACAAACTAATTGAAAGAAAACAAACCTGAATTTGAGGATGAATCAATTGAAGTGAAATTAAAGAAAGATGAGGATGAAATCGAGTGAAACAAAGTCGATCGAACAAATTGCACGGACTTTGACCAAACTAAACTTGAAATTCTATCCTAATACATACATACATACAGAATTTCAAATTCCAAACCTAAGTTCACAACAATTTATCTAATTGAAACACAAATTTTAAATTCCAAACCTAAGTTCACCAAAATAACACAAAACACACATACAAGCATACAAATCTGTCACTCATAAGCAAAATCATTCAGAAAAATCAAGGATAGAAAAGTGAAAAAACGAAATATAAACAAAAATTTGAATCAGATATAATAAAACACTTTATTCATCAAATTGAACCATAAACAGAAGTTATTAGGTATTTACCTTGGGATTAAAAAGGCGGAGATTGAAAAAATGATGTTATGGCGATTCAATAAGCTTCGATTTCAAACAAATTCGCTTTTGATTCCAAAAGTAATCGAACAATATGATGGATTAGGTTGAATATACTGACAAAATTGTTGCGTAAAATTGAGCTTCAACAAGTAGTAGCGAATCGGCTGAGTTTCAATTGTTTTGTGTGTTGTCTGAGATTGAGGATGAAAAATATCAGCGTTTATGATTGTTCATTAGTTATATCAAGGACTTCGTAATTCTTAAATATCAGCGTTTTTGAAGGCACTTTACATTATTTTGCCCTCTTAGTTAATTTCAAATAGGGCAAAATAAGATAAACTGCCTTTTTAAATATATTTCAAAGAAGGCAAAATATTTCAATTGTCCTTTAAATTTTTCAAAGATATCAAACAAATAAATTGCCTTAGTAGATGTCTTTTAAAAGGGCAAATTTATGAAGTTGTTTTATTAGGTAATATTATAGAGGGCAAATTTAATATTGCCCTTTTAGGTGATATCAAATAGGGCAAAATGATAAAATTGTCTTCTTATTTATTATCAAAAAGGGGAAATTTTATTTGCCTTTTTTGATACTATTAGACAGGGCAAATAGCTAATTGCCCTCCTTGATTGATAAATATTGCCCTCTTTGAAATAATTTCTTGTAGTGGATATTTGGGTTGGTGTTCTTTCTTAATATTAAGACACTTTCGTGCAGCATAATTTTTGGTTGAGGTATAACTCAATATATACTGCAGCATCAAACAGAGATGAAAACTTGGTAATGGAGTGAACATACAGACAAGTTAAACAAGAGTTATCTACTAATGAATCAATCCAATTTTACAAGTTTGTTGTACAATCTGGAGCTATATACCTCGTTAAACAACAAAGATTACAAAAAAATTAGCACCTAATGATTGTAATTAGATCCAACATTTTATCTTCTGGAAATCAAGTCATTTCTATCCAACCTAGCAGAATACAAGCAAACCCATGATTGGTAGACTGTAGGCCAACCACGCTGTAGAAACACCGTCGTGGAAAGGCTGAAAACTCAAGAGCCATTTTTAGTGGTGAAATGGGACGGCATAAACGGGACAGTCATTGGTATTGATAAATAGACTGCTGATATCGTGCTCCACCCTCACAAATGCCTACATCTTCCAAGAACAGTGGTATAACACCAGACCATGGACAACGAGAGTTGGTCTCTTAAGCATAAAGAAAAAAGACTTTAATTTATGAGGTGGTCTTATAAGAACTTGTAATGTCAGCACCCCACTGCAGTATATCTCTAATAGTCACATTCATAGGTACAATCTCAGATGCATTGGGTTGATAAGTAATCTCATCGTCATACTAATAGCAGCAACTATTCTGCAACACCACTGCCCAATGTGGATCCTGCTACTTGCAGTATATGAGGTGACGAGGACGTATGCAGCCGTACTGGCTTATATGGTTGATAGTTCAATACTTTTCCAATAAATTTTTATGTACAACGCATACGTATACAGCACACATCTCTCAGTCTTAGTATTTCATTACTCTGTTAAACCCTAGGTCTGGAAGGGCGCCGTGATTCATGATTGCAACATAGTACAGCTGCAACAGGAATTTGGAACTGCAGCAAATGTTTATTGTTGCTTAAATTTACAAGCAAACATGAATCTTCCATTTTCGAAAAAAATATGCAGAAATCAACTTACCTTTCAGACTACATGGCTCCAGAAAAAATAATTCCTATGCAGATGAAGCAAGTAGGCAAACTATCGTTCTCTGTACCCTGAAAATGGAGTGAATTAATATAACTACACATCATACATACATTTAAGTATATAGCATTGACATTTACCAGCTGGAAGGCCATTTGCCTCAATTCTTCACTCCCCAATTTCCCTGCAGAAGCAAAGAAAATTGACAACCACAATTTCGAGATGTCTTAGCTTGGAAAGCTGAGGGGGCTCCAGAAAACCAAGGAGAATGCACCTAGGTCAACATAACCCACAGCCACAACACAGATCACTTAACTTCAACCCAGCTGCACCCAGGTTCCTTCACAATATCTGCCATCTTCATGGAATCCCTTGTTCTTTCAACTTCTGACCACAACTGTTTAGTTGCATATATGTTGGAGAGAATGGTATAAGTAGAGGAGTCATTGGGCTTTAAGAGTGAACAATACTCTGCAACTCGAGCAGCAACATCAAAATCTCTGTGTGCCTCACAACAATTCAGGAGAGACTTCCAAATTTCATGTTCTTCTTTAAATGGTGAACTAAGAAGAAACTCTTCTGCCTCACCAACATAACCAGAGTGACCTAGGAGATTCACCATACAGGAGTAGTGTTCTACAGAAGGTGAAATTCCATAGTGGCTTCCCATTAGATGGTAATAGCGCCTACCTTCTTGAACCAGTCCTGCATTACAACAAGCAAGGAGAACCCCAACAAAAGTTACTGAGGTAGGCAATATCCCATTCCTCACCATTTTATCGAATAGGTCTAGAGCTTCATCAGAGAAACCATTCTGAGCATAACCTGTTATCATTGAGTTCCATGAGACAACATTTTTGTCAGGCATCTCGGAGAACAATTTAAGTGCATCTTCCACAACCCCGAATTTGGAGTACATGTCAATCAGTGCACTTCCAACAAATATATGGTCACTCAGGCCCACTTTCAGCACATACCCATGCAGGTTTCTTCCTTGTGCAACAGCTGCCAGACTAGCTACAGCCTTGATGACGCTAGAGGAGGAGAATTCATCTGCTTTTTCCGACAGCTTGTGCATTTCACAGAAGAGCTCAAGAGCTTTTGTATGTTCGTTGTTCTGGACAAGTCCTGAGATGATGGCTGTCCAAGATACTATATCACTCCCCTGTGCAGTCTCAAAAGCTTTTATCGCAGAGTCAATTCGCCCGCACTTCGAATAGAAATTCACAATTGAGTTTCTAACTAAAACATCTTGGTCCAAGCCAAGCTTAATTGAGTCTGAGTGAACTTTTTCCCCTACTACAAAGGCACAAGATGTGGCAGTAGATGTCAAAAGACCGATAAAGGTGCAAGCATCTGGTTTCATTCTTTGAAGTCTCAGCAGTGTATAACTTTTAAGAGCTTTTTCATGATCACCACTCAAACCATAGCCAGTTATTAGTGCATTATATGATATTACATTTTTTTTGGACATTTCAGAGAAAGCTCTTTCAGCATCAGTCATGATCAAGAATTTCGAGTACAAATCAACAATTGCAGTACCCAAGTAAACATCACACAGAAAACCAGACTTCAAAATTTTAGCATGAAGTTTTCTACCAAGTGTTTCATCAGGCATCACAGATGAAGCATCTATAACAACCGAAAAGGTGGTATAATTAGGAGAAAATCCTCGAATTTCCATCTCAAGAAATAGTTCCATTGCTTCTTCCTCACAACCATTTTGAGCATACCCAGTAATCATTGTATTCCACACTACAACATCCATACTTCCCAACTGATCAAACATGGCACGAGCACTACCCAACTCATCATATTTAGAATACATACCAACAAGAGAACTACCGACAAACTCATTCGAATCGAAACCAATCTTCATTGCATAACCATGTACAGACTCGCCCAATCTACAAAAACCCTCGTGATCAGCACAAGCATTAACAACACTAGCAAGACTAAAATCACTAACAAAACCTCTCCAATGAACACACCCATTAACCATTCCACAAAACAACCTACAAGCATCCTTGCTAAACCCATTTTGTGAATACTTTGCTATCATCAAATTACACACAACTTCATCTCGTTCAGGCATTTCATCAAACACTTGGCGAGCATCGCTTATTCGGTCATAGTTAAAGTACATTGAAATCAACCCACCACAAACAAAGAGCTGTCTTTCATACCCTTTTTTGAGTATTAGATTATGCAAACTTAAACCGAAGTATTTGTTGGTTGATTGAGAACATACACTTAAGGTGGTTGAGAAAGTGATTTCATTTGGTTCAATTCCAGCTTTTCGCATCTTAAGGAATAAAGATAGGGCTTTGTGAAAAAACCCTTTTTTTGAATAAGATTTGATGTTTGATGTCCATTGCACCACATTTTCGCCAAACATTCTAGAATTTCTCCGTCTTTTACTTCGGTTTTAGGAGGTCGAACATGTCATCTGGGTGTTTAGCAGAGACAGCATTGTTTAAAAGATACACACCTATGATAAGAATCATACTCACGACAAACATGAAAAACTAGATTATATTATTATAAACATAAAGACCAGTACCAATAAACATATACCAACAGAAATATACATGTGTTCATTTGACTGATATTCATATACATGTGTTCATTTGACTGATATTCATATACATGTGTTTATTCAGCTTGTTATCAATGTACATTTAGCTTATTATCAATGTATATGTGTGCACACCATGCTCGATGTACTATCGTGTATATCATCTAGACATTGGACTAAATGCGAGGATTTAAGAAAAATGACACCTATTTTCTAAAGTTATTTAAGAACTGATATGTAAGTTCTCCAACAATCATCAATTATTTTTGAGCTATGCCCCGGTAATTATAATTTTTATTTCTTGGTATTTAATTTAAAATTATAATATGAAATATGATATGGTTTAGTAGTTAAAACTTTGGTATATAAGTTTAGAGTCATTAAATCAAATCTTATACTGCCCCTTCCTTCATGTAGGACAAGTAGTCAACTCACATGTGTTTTATTTTTTTTCTTTTAACTTATCACAACTCTAATTTTAGTAGTTTTGCTCCTAGATTTAGGGTGTGTTCAGCACAAGCTTTTTAAGTAGCTTTTAGTGTCTTGACTAGGTCAAAACACTAATTAGAAAAAAAAAGAGTGTTTGGCAAGGTAGTGGTGTAAGTAGCTTTTACTGGTACAAGTAGTGTTTTAGTAGTGTTTGTCAAAAGCTACAATTTGTAGTTTTTGGGTAGCTTTTAGTGGTGTATAAATTATATGTTAAAATTTTATTTGAATTTGTAACTAGTTATTTTTAAACAACTACTTTGACAGCTTCTTTTACCGGACATCAATATTTTAGACCGCTACTTGGACAGCTAACAGCTAACAGCCACACACCAACCACTAACAGCTACCAGCACAGCTAAAAGCTATCACCACAACTATTGTTGCTGAACACGCCCTTAGTAATTTGTTTATTAGTTTAAGCTAAAAATTATAGTTTATCCAATTGTAAAAGTTTTTCTTCCCTCGTATTTTGATGAGTTTTAAATTTATCATTATCGAAGAATTTTTGTTACCTTAATGGTCCAATATAATATTATAAGTGAATAATTTTGTTTATTGTTCAATTCTAACATTACAACGAGATTCAAACTATTACTCTTTTGTGTATTTTATCTAAGAAACTAGACAAGTCTTATTACTAGAAGAGGAGAAGATAGATTGCATACATTTATAAGTGTCTACGTGTCAAAAATAATTTTATTAGAATTGCAATATATGTTGTCGTTAGATATGTGTTTAATTAATTAAAAGGATACTGAATATTTAAGGGACACTTGTTCATAATTTTTTTGGGGTAATATATATGTGCATAAGATTTTATGTTTGTATTGATTGATTAGAGTCCAATAAAGAAACGGTTTCGATAAGCAATCTAACGTATTAATTTATGAATTCATATAGTATCAATCTTTTATCATGTCTAAGTCATTTTCATGTGCATATCACTGTAAATTATTTATCTTCCAGGACCTTAAAAAATTGAATGCTAATTGGAAGCATGCATTTGCACTTCAATCACGTAACTCTTGCAAGGCAATCACAATTGTCAAACTTTGCCAGGTTATACTTCATCTCGGTTAAATATTTGATTAATTATGATAAGAGAAGCATTTTTATTCTCCCTTTGATTATTCTCTCAAATCCTTGCCGTGTAAAGACACTCAAAGAACATTTATCCAATAATAAAAAAGAGTTCGAGTACGTGCACGTCCTCTGACAAAATTAGCCCAGAACCAACATCTAGTTTTAAACACAAAATTAGTTATTGGACTCAAGTAAGTAATAAGACAAAAATAATGTATAGTTTGGAGTTGATATTTTGTCACAAGTGTAAGTCATACTTTAATGGTAAGTTCATGACATTACAAAATAAGATGTCGGGGTGGCGGATCCAGGAATTTATGAATAGTTGGTCACTATCGATTATGTTGAGCAGAGATGGATACGGGTACATGTAAGGATACGGGTTCGGATACGAGTACCCATATAGGATAATCCATGAATTAAAAAAAAAAACTACTTTAATAAAATCAATTTATGACTAATAATAGTTCATATTACAATAAAATAGTACCTAAAAATTGTTACAATTGTTCTCGACGACTTTTCATGTTTTGATACTGATTTAGTATAAAAAACTTATATTCGGTTGCGTATTCTTTCTTTTCATTATGAAATTTTAATTTTAATTTTTAATTAGATACAACAATTCAATTTGTTAAACATATCAATCAAATTCACTTAAACGATGCAAATTTAATAACATATCAACGCATTATGCATATATACCAAATAATTTCACATTAGAGGGAATCCTATCCATCTCCAACTAATTCCACCAGCACATAAAACACATAAAACCAAAGGCTCATTCATGGCCTCTTTAAAACTTCACATGATAGGTCCAATTCTAAAAATCCTAAAACAAGGATTTTAGTGCATTACCTGCAGACAATCAATCAAACCTTCAGAGTGTGGCTGGTCAAGTTGCAACGAACTGAAACCTCCATGGCAAACCACAAGCAAATCTGTTTGTTCCTTGATACCTTTCTCAATTGATGAGGCCACATGCTCCTGCAAATTTATTGAGTTGGGAATAAATAACAAGTGAATCCACAAGTGAAGCATCAGCCAAACTATTTCCAGTTATACCTGATGATTTCAACTACAGTCTATAGATGGAAGGAAAGTATAATCAGCAGTGTTTAACCACAAATGAAATCACAATAGCTAAATACAACTTAAATGCCTTTTTATTGGAGGTTGAGACCAAGGAGTGGGAGGAAGATGCTATATAACTTGTATTAGAACCAAAATGTGCCTAATGAGTGCACAATTCTTGTCCATTCTGCATTTCTGCTACATCACTCAACTCTTCTCATTCCCAACTAAGTACACAGAAGATTAACAAATAATGACGAACATTTGATCTAGAAACGACAAAAGATTCTGCATTTGATCTGCCGATGAACAACAAATGAAGAAGTTCAAAAAAACCTAACAAAATCAAACTACTACCCAAATTCTTTGAAAGTTGAAAAAAACCTAACAAAATCAAACTACTACCCAACTCTTCTCATTCCCAACTAAGTTGAAACAAAAAAAAATCAGATTCTTTGAAAGTTGAAACAAAAATAAGTAAATAACCCTAACAAAATCGAACAAAACCCCAACAAAATGGAACAAAAACCTAACAAAATCAAACTCACCGTAGTCACCGAAGTCCGAACACCGGCGAGTCGGCGACTGCGACTCAGTGACGCGACGTCTCGACTGACCGCTACTCCGCTGCGACCGGCGCTGCTACAGTGCACTACTACCCAAATTAGTCACTTTGCGTCTGTGGGCCTTTGGCACTAGCATAGTAGCACTACTACCCGTAATTGTTTCGTTGCGGCGCTGCTAGCCTGCTACTGTGCGTCGGCAAACTCCCGCCTCACCGGCGTCGCGCGTCGGCGCGGCTTGTTGGTTGCTGCTAGACTTAGGGTTTCTTTTTCGCCAAGGAGAAAGAGGGAGAAAGAGGAAGGTTCTGGCCTTGGTTTAGTGCGCGTGTAACAAAGGCCCTATTGGAGACAAAGTCGCGCTGAGATTCAAAAGTGATTCAAAATCTGAAAAAAGGTATGTACATGCATGTAAGACTCGATCGATTTGACCCATTGGTTCAATTGGCCAAAACTTTCGTTCCTTTCTAATTCCCAATTATTTCCAATTTCGCTACTATTTATCAAAACATCTCATTTAATGTTAATTCGTATAATTTCTCTATCTTACTATCTCATACTCAGAATCTCATCTTTTATATGACTTGAAAGTTGAGAATATACATTATAAATTATATATAATTTTTCATGTTTCTATGTCAGATTTGGATGCACTTTAGTTTTGTAATGGAAGTTTAGAAAGTTACATTGTACTATTGGAGAAAGTCACAAGTTCCTAACTATTATAAAGAGTTAAGAACAAACCTCTCTAATAAGAGTTTGAGTAGACTAACAAAATGCCCTTGCATATTTTACACACTTCCCCAAACGGCCAAACCCTCGTATCATTTTAAAAAAACTCTATTGTTATGAACAAATTTTGTTCTTAGTAAGGACGTTCGATGTCCCTCAACATCACAATCGATCTTTAATTTGTTGTGGTAGTTTATCAGGATAGTTTTTAGCTTTTCTCTAAAAATGTAACTTTTATTTAGACAATTTGGGTAGTTTTGGACGCTTTTAATGTTGTACCAGTTTCAATTGTTGAATTAATTTTAGTTTAAAGGAGTTTGCCAAAAAAAAAAATGAAACCAAACCAAACAAATAATCCAAAATAACCCGACGTCAAAATAACCACTTTATTTGAAATCCATCCTTTTTGCAAATCTACAAATAGCCAAAAATTAAAATAGTGCATGATCAAAGTGCAACAAGTGATGAGAATCATGTAGGAGCCCAATGATTGGAGCTCCCACCTCCCAACCTCATGGTCGGGAGTTTGACAGTCTCTGATTTCTGAAAGTTTCCTTATGGGTTGGGATCCCCTTCTTACCCCTTAGCTCATGAAGGATGAGCCTACTTAGATCAGTAAATTACCGAATCAAAAAAAAAAAGTGCAACAAGTGATGAGGGAGAGGTGGTAGCTCACTGGAGTACCACCTCAAATTTCGAGATATTGCACAGGAGATAGCTTTATACTCGGCCTCTAAGCTGGTGTATCCAGCATGCTAGTAGCCTAACAATTCCTCTTTAATCTCTTAACATTTCTATTATATAATGCAACTCTATAGGAGTTTGGAGTCCTCTTAAAATACCTTAAATGCTCTTTATTTTTAAAAATATATTTTACAATTTGACGTTGACAGAGTATAATTGTTGTACATCTTTTTTTTTTTTGAAGGGATTGTTGTACATTTTTTAAAATTTCAAACATACATTACGTGCATTTGAATTTGAGTAAGACACTATTATTTTTGAAATTTGGACTTATTTTTAATTCAGTTCACTTAATTTCAGTTCAGTTTCTCTCCGTCCAAAATAATGAGGCCTACTTATCCTTAAGCATATTGTGGATTCAAAGTTAAACAACTCGCGAGCTTGCTAGACTCGTTACCACCCTTGATTATCTTATCTCTATTATATAAGCCAAGACGGAGCTACGGTGTCCCCCCAATGAAATGTCTTTTTTATCCTTAGCTAAATATATATGTTTAATTGGACATTCAGATTTTGTACAATTATATCATATCCTAATTTAAAAATGGGTCAAATTTTCCAATAATAAACTAAATAAGCATTAACACAAAAAACTTGACATAATGAAAAAAAATAGTTACTCTATAACAAAAATTACAAATTTAATTTGACTTCAAAACTTTACCTCTAAATGTTTATCTCAATTTCTAAAACTTTTTTAATTACAAAGGTTTGTATAACAATAATTATAAATCACACTTTTATAATTACACTCTGATAAAATTTATTAAGAATAGACTTAAACAATCGACACACCGCCTGCATAAAAGACTAGTTTATCTTATGATAAGCTTTATATAACCACAAAGCTACTCTCTAAAGTCTTAAAGTCTTTATGCTCATCATAACTCATAAGCCAAATTTAAGTTGTCATCTCTTCTTGCTTCATAGTCATACTGTGCTGTGTCATGGAGACTCCTGAAGTACCAATCCGCAACCCAGCACACAAGATCATAGCCGTTACCGCAGGCGAAGCTCACACTCTCGCTCTTTCCGGTAACCTCAATTTTCCCATCAATTTTTTCAATACAATTATGGACTTACTTCTAATATTAATGGGTATAATATGCTATAAAAATGGTGACCCAAATAAATTGGGACAGAGGTTGGGAAGGTATTTTCATGGGGACGAGGCACATTTGGACGACTTGGAAATGGTTCTGAATCCGATGAGAGTTTTCCGGTGCCCATAAAATTGGATAATGATGGGTCCCTCAATGAAAAGCCCCTCAATTTTGTGGGTATTGCTGCTGGTGCTTATCACAGTCTTGCCCTTGCTGGTAATGTAATTCTATTATGTTTTTATTGTTTACACTCTTGTTTATAGTTTTTATGATTGTTTATGAAGTGTAATTCTTGATTTAGAGTATTTTCTGTACTGGGTATATCATGTTTCTTGTGAATTTAAGTTCAGGTAGCTTGATTGAATAGGTGTTTGGAGGTGGGGCTTGAGTTTTGAGGCCGGCGTGCCGGGTGTTGGTGCCCGTTAATGGGGTTATATGTATCATAAAAGTTTTGTGACAAAACAAAGAAAGATTTTGGTAGTCTAGTTTTGTTTAACTTGAGGTTTGAAGTTGGTATGTGTTGGTATTTTAGTATTCTTTTGGTTGGTGTAGGAGTTTTAGTCATCAAAAAAGAACTTGAATGGTCCCGGTTCACAATACTTATTGTGCACCGAAGATCTTTTGATATAATCCGTTTTTGTTTGATATAGTCAGTTTTTATATGATATAGTCACCTTTTATATAGTCAGTTTTTATACTTTATAGTTAACTATTCGTATGACATAGACATTTTTTTTCCAAATATAGTCATTTTTGTGTGATAAAGTCAGTTTGGGTGCACAATAAGTTACTGTGAATCCGGTCCACCCAAGACGTTTTGTTTAGTCATGGGAGACTTGGCTTGTTGTGATTGCTTTAGTATGTGGTGATATAATCAAGTTATCTACAAGGTTTAGTTGAGTTGTGAACTAGTCAGCAAGACTAATGTCTGATTGGTCTTGAATTGTTGTTAGTCTAATATTGCTTCTCATGTTCGGCTTAAGTTAAAGTTTGAGATTGTTCAATCATGTAATATTGTCGAAGTTCTAGTCTCTTATTGCTTGTTTCCTCTATTAAGAGTTCAAGTAGTTGCTTCATAATCTACCTACAGGAGTAGAAGTTGTGGAACCTAAGGGCCTGTCCTATTCAACTGATTTTCAGTTTTATAATCAGTGCTTCTGAATTAATTGGAACTGTTTTTCATACCTAATTGCAACTTACTGTAAATTTTCTTAACATATTTAAACTTATAACTGTATCAAATATGTCAAAAAAGTTGAATGAAATGTTATCTAAACTTATCCGAACTTAATTAACTTATACTTGAAGTTTATAAAACAAGTCAAATTAAGTTGAACGGAACATTATCTAAGAGGGGATAAGAAATTGGCTTGTGAACTTACTACCACTAGGACCTTGCTGACCAGCTTCAATGCCCGCCTGCAGGTGAGCAAAATTATTCCTTTTTTTGTTCATTTTATAAATTAATTAAATATCTGGCCATACCACCTCAATTTTGTTGGACATAACATTTTTCTAGCAAGACGAAACCTATTATCCTAAGTACCACCTCAATTTTGCTGGACATAACATTTTTCTCAATTGGATAAAATTTTATGCATAAATGATTGTTTAGCTTCGCAGTATGCCTTAAACATGGGTCCAAAGTTATGGAGTATTCAGTTTGATTTTTGTATGCTTCAAGCTGGAGCTATTACTAAGTTGTCGATCAAAATGATCATCTTTAATTTTGGTTCTAAATTGATTGCAGATGATGGATCAGTGTGGTGCTGGGGCTACAATACCTGTATTATTCTCAGCTCAATTGCTTTTTTATATCTCAATCATTGTTAGCTATTTAACTGACAATTTGACAATTGATAGATAGCCAACTTGGATTTGATGGAGATAATGTATCAGTTCCCCGTCAATTAGATAAGTTACTTCAGTTAGATTCTCCCCGATCTCTCGGTGATGACTCAAAGGGTAAGAGTAAACATCCGTTGAAGGTAAGGGCAAAAAATCTATTTCTTTTTGCAGAGGCAATAAAGAATAATAGATTTTGATATAAACTTCTGCATCGTTTCACGATTACAGGTTTGTGCAATTGAAGCGGGTGGAATGATGTCAGTAGCAATTGATAACCTTGGGGCACTCTGGATGTGGGGAAACATCCCACAACAAAGCAGTCCTGAAGATGATGCATTCTCACTTGGAAGTGTTCCGACCCCAGTCCCCATGTTTGATTTTTATGGTCACACAGTTGTTAAGGTAGCATGTGGAAACGAGCATATTGTTGCTTTAGTTAGTGCTGGTGAAAAGCACGTTGGTGATGACCTTGTGTGTTACACTTGGGGGAACAATATGCATGGTCAACTGGGGTTGGGAGATACAGAGAGTAGATTACATCCTCAAGCTGTTGCGCAGTTCAGCGAGGGATCTGCTTGGAGAGCTTATGAGGTGGCATGTGGAGCTTTTCATACTGTTGTGCTTAGTCTTA
Source organism: Beta vulgaris subsp. vulgaris (assembly GCF_026745355.1). Classification (NCBI taxonomy): domain Eukaryota; kingdom Viridiplantae; phylum Streptophyta; class Magnoliopsida; order Caryophyllales; family Amaranthaceae; genus Beta; species Beta vulgaris. Next base: position 45,245,334 of record NC_079203.1, read on the forward strand.
AGAAGCGCCCAAGTGATACGTTAGAAAGTGTCTGTTGGACATTTGGCCTTGGAGAAAATGGTCAGCTCGGACATGGTATTGTTGGCAATTTATTTGTGATCCAAAATTATTCTCAAGTTTATGTCTTTATTATAGAAGTATTTCAGACGTATGTTAATTTAATGAAATCAATTTTTCAACATTCTTTGTGTAATAGGTACCACCCAGAGTGTCTCACTCCCTGAACCTGCTAGAGAATTACCAGAAAATGCGTATTTTGTTTCTGTAGATTGTGGATTATTTCATACAAGTGTAGTTTCATCTGCTGGGGAAGTGTGGTCATGGGGAATGGAAAAAGGTCTAGGACTTTGCCCAGATGTGAGTTTTTCAGGAATTGATCACGGAGATGCAATCTTGCCATTGCAAATCTTATGTAATAGGCCACAGGGGCCAAAATTTCCTGAACCTGTAGGAATTGCATGTGGGGCAGCCCACACTGTCCTTGTTGCAGATGATGGTTATAAGCTTTGGTCTTGGGGACGAGGAAGGAGTGGAGTTCTTGGTGACGGGAAGGGTAGTGATTCTTATTCTCCGTCAATGGTTTTATGGCCCCCACTATCAGAAGATTTCAAAGACGGGCTGAATTCTCCGGACACGGAGTCAAAGAAGCCTGAAAAAAAAGCCGAGGTGACAGAGGTGGATGAAAAGGTGTCTCCGACATTGGAAGAGATGAAACGTTTGCAGTCAAAACTTTCAGTGATGGAGCGCTATGTAACCATTCTTCATGGCTCACTTTTTGGACGGCCTTTTGAAGAAAGAGAGATTCCAGCCTCATTGCTCGAGTCTGATTCTTTCGATGTTTCAGAAGCATGGAAGACTATGTTAGAGGCAGCAGACCGTAAAGAGCTAAGGCGTTTAGAGATGTTCTATGGAAATATGCTTGATGGGGTCAAGGATAAGATAATGAAGAGGAAGATTCAAGAGATTGTGAGGGAATGCCTGCAGTCTTCAAGTACTCCTACTACTCAATATTGATTTTCTGAAAGTAGAAAAAGCTAGACATGGTACACATTACACGTCTATTAATCTTTGTATTTATTTTCGATGATATGGCCATACAAATGCAGTAATAATTACTCTATATATATGATCAATAAGGGGATTTTGTAGGTTTGCCATTTGCCAACAAAATTTTTGTAGCTTGTCTATCAGTACAGTGTGTATATTGTATATCAGAAAACATTTAAATTACATTGTAGCCTTGCAATTGTGCATCAATCCGTGTATCAGTTAAACATGAAGGTTGGAGTAATGACAAGTTTGGACCAATTTTCAAAGATTTTACAAAAAAGAGGAAAGCATTATATAAACTAAGCAAGGGTGGTTTTAGTGCAACACAACTCCATATAGGAGGAAATTAGTTATTAGGTTAGGTCCTTAAATTTTCATGTCAAAAGAGTAGCATCTAATGTCGTATATTTCATTGGTTAGAACTTTACTGTGTCAAAACTTGAGGTCATGTGATTGAATTTTATATGGAACATGTTTCTGATTTTTAATGTATGTTGATGACATAGAACAAAACAACTAAAAGGATAGTGTCACTTGCTGTGTAGACTTATTTAAGAACGTTTTTTTAATATATTTGTATAGATACTCCGTAAAATTCTTGGTCTGCTACATTATGAGGAATCTTATTGGAAGCAACATTCCTAAGTTCTCTGGTTGGCATAAAGAGAAAAATGCAAATGTTCTTTCATCAACGAGTTTCTAATTGAAAACAGAGAAATATGATATGAAAGCTCAAAGATGATACCTTTTGGAACTTAATCACAGGTCAAGCTGGTCAAAATTTGATATGCGTGTCGCGCACCTAACAAAAATAATTTCCTAACTAACCTCCTAACTATGTAGTAGGACAAGTCAAGGTCGAATCCACAGAGACAAACTGTATCAAACACTAGAAATCTCGACTCAAATCAACTAAACAAGTGATAAAAAACGGTGAAGTAGATGTTGAACTAATAATAACGCTAACTATGACAGCTAATAAAAACACACGAGGTAAAATCAATCCATAAAAGCACCTAGAATTAAGTATCCTCACTAGCACAAATAATACATGAATATTTCTTATGCCAATAAACATAATCAATGATCCAAAAGGAGTAATGCACCTTATAAATATCAAAGACCTCTATTGAGTACCTATGGCTACTCTAAACAAGCAATCATACCTATTTCCATGGAATCATGCAAGAAAGAGACATTAATTAAACATGGCATCACAAACAAATTCCTAGTAATCCTATCTACTTATTACCATAGAGATATTCATACTCTTGATTGAATCAACAAATCTATCTAGATTCAATTCTCAATGAAAAAAAGACACAAGGAATCAATTCAAAATCAGCTATCCCTAGTATGATAATGAGTATAAGCACAATTCAATCAAGCAAGGACAATTAATCACATCCAATTGGGATTATGAAAAGGATTCATGAATTAATCATTGCTAGGGTTCAACTTAACCCTAGATTATAGAACTACTCACTCATAATTGAAATAATAAAGCAATTGAGAAAAAGACATAATAATAAAGGAAGAGAGGAAATTAGGAAAACTTAGTCTTTACTTGAATGGATCAAACTTGTAGAATTCAAGGTTCAATAATGGAGTTTAATCTCAAAAAGCTCTCTGAAAAGTAATACTCAATTTTTTAATAATGAAAAACTGCTCAAAAGTATGTTTTAATAAAACCTAATATCGCTTACATAAACTAGAAAAGGAAATAATTAAGTCGCGAAAATAAGGCGAGTAGAATGCTCAAAGTATGCAATCAGATCTAAGATGCACTAAAAACTTCATTAGAATGAGACCTAATACCTACCTACATGCAACTAAAAACCGATTTATCAGTATTTAAGTGGGATCAAATTCTTTATAATAATATTCTTCCAATGGTTCACTTTGAGAAAGATGTGGTAAGTAGAACTTGGGGTTGAATTTTCATGTCTACATGTTTCTACTTAGTTGCTCTTTTACATCAAAAAAGTTAGGAGAAATATGTTGGAATAATCAGGAGTACTATTTGAGGAACAAAACTATGGATTTGTAAAACTAGAATTGTCCCTTATTGGAGGACAAGTAGTGTTGTCTATTATATTTAACCTTAACCATAATCTAATAGGAACTAAGTTAACCCATTCTAATTGATAATTTTTCTACTTTCATTCATCCCATATCTAGCAAATACAGATAGAAACTCTATTCATATCCCCTCAAAAATGAAAAAGTCTCACATTAATCAATATTGATAGAAACCCTACTCGTATCTCCTTGAAAAGGTAATATCCTCCTTGTATCCACCTCGAAAATTAAAAAAAGGAAAAAAACCTACACGCAAGCCCCTCAAAAACGAAAATCCTAATTTGTTAAATTTTTTGTTAGCTACATAGAGAGATAAACGATATGAACCTCACAAATTAAAGTTACAGAAATACCCTACTCCAATTTAAGACAAAATTTTAACTAACTAGAGTTAATTTTTCCAAATATCAATACTAAATCACCAATTTGTAAATGGTGCACACATTCGTATGGTGAGGAAGGTGCATACATGAACATGGCTAACAAGCCAAATGAACATGAATAACAAGTCAAATAAACACATATACATAAATAACATGAATAACAAGTCAAATAAACATATGTACATCTTTATTAGTATATATGTTCATTAATATTGATTTTTATATTCATAAGTTAACGCTTGACATCGTGGGGACCTTACTCAACATACGGATATCATATGTGCACCTACTAATTTGCACCAAATCACTAACAGAGTAACAGTCTAACACTAAAAAAAAAAAGTTTAAAAATAGGATAAAAGGTCCACACAGCACTTGTGCGAGTCAAATTACAGAACGAAAAGCACACTCGGGTAGTCGTCACTTCTAAAAAAACCCCCCCAAATTCAAAACCCTAACTAAACCTCTCACATCCCAAAACCATTTTCCGGCGAATATGCCGGCACCGGCACCACATTCCGACGAACAATTCTCTCTCCTCCCACTCACTCCAACTTCCTCACAACAACAACCAGTAGTTTACCCTCTTCACCACTCTCTCTCCTCCCCAATTTCTCGCATTGCCATTAGCTGGTCTCGCGGAAACTCTCTCCGACTCTCTCTCCTCTCTCACCCTTCAATCAGCACAGAACAACCAAACGAAGGCGATGAATCTTCTGGAGGAAGTGTAGTTGAGGTGAAGCTCGCATCCGAAAATGGCGGAATTGATGATAATGCGCGTTGGAGGAAGATCGTTTATGGCTCCGTTGCTCCGTTTGCGATGTTTCAGAATCGTAAGAATTCGACATTCGCGTTCTCGAAGGTTCCTTCTGGAGCTTTGTCAAATGCTGACTGGTATGTTGAAGTGTGGTTGTTTGCGTTGTTTGTGTGTGATTTAGTTGAACTTTAGTTGGTTTTTGTTCCGTGTTTCGATTTCGTTACTGGATTATGGAATGTTTTGAGTGTTAAGTAATGCTGATGAATTCAATTTCTTTGAATTTGAGTTGAATATTTTATGAAGTTTAGCCTTTTCTAGTGGTGATGTTGGATATTGGAATTGTCTGGTTAAAATATTTGGGTTTCCGTTTAGCCGATTATCCAAATTGAATTGATGATATGATTTACATATTTGGATAAATTTGTGTTTTTGGTGTGTTAGTGGTTTTTTGTCACATGTACTTAATACTGCATTGCTGAAGAGAAAATCAGATACAAAGCTAGATTACTTTATAATCCATTGACCACTGATTGATGCTAGTAGCGGAGATTCAATGATGAATTGGGCACGTTTGGGAGATTTGAGTTCAGTTCAAATCTTTTGCTTTTGCTTCCGCGTTTTGTTTCTTTTCCTGATATGCGAAAATGTTTATCTAGGTCCGTCTAACTTGGATATGTGATGTGCACTTAAAGGATGATTGGAGAAGGGGATGAGGAATGGTGAATCAGCTAACAGAAACTCTGTGTTTTTACCGGCTAATCCTTTCAAATGTGAGTCTATTGGTGGTAATTGAAAATTAAAGGTAGTTGGAGGGTTTCAAAGTCAGAGCTTGCTCATAACTAACAAGAAATAATTTGATGTTATCCACATTAAGCAGGACTGCTGGACACTAGGGATCCAAGTATTTTGAACAAACTTTAATCACTTCTAGAACGTGGAACAATATCCAAAATCTTTATTTCAAGTAGGTTACTTTAGTGTTCTTTCACCTTCACTTGTAGCCATGACTTAAAACCCCAAAACTCATTATGATTTTACATCTTTCTCTAAGCATGAATATCCACTATATAATTTTCTAAACCATCGACTTTTAGAACGTGGAACAATATCCAAAATCTTTATTTCAAGTAGGTTACTTTAGAGTTCTTTCACCTTCACTTGTAGCCATGACTAAAAACCCCAAGACTCATAATGATTTTACATCTTTCTGTGAGCATATATATCCACTATATAATTTTCTAAACCATCAACCTGACATTTGGTCCTTGAAGACACCCTTTGTTTGGTGCATCAATTTGTTCTACTTATATTTTGCTTCTCGTTCAAGGAATTCTTGCAGTATGATAGGTTCTAATTGGCTATTTTGGGACTCTACTGTGTGCAGTTTCTCTTTAATTTGCTTCTGGTTTGTTAATTAGTGTTAAGTTCTGTTATGTTTATGAATATCCTTCTCTTGTTACACTGAGTGAGTTGCATGCATTCTGGTTTTTGAAGTTGTCATTCACAATTTTAGAGATCGTCAGGTGGGAGTATGTCATGGAGTACAGTAAAGAGATAAACTCACTTCTTGGTACAACAAAGTCAACAGCTAGTTTGACTTTTGAGGATCCGGGAGAACTTCTAATGGTAATTATGTGCATTTTTTTATTTTTTATTTTTTATTTTTTTATTTTTATGTGCTGACATGCTGGTGGAAGTAATCAAAGAATAAGATTCTATTTTGATCTGCATATAATTGTTTCGTCTTCACTCTTCAGTAATGTCCTCTTCTTAATAAATTTGTGTTCTCTTATACCCTTGATCGTTTAGGTAGATGAGGAGCGAACCACTTTAAAGGCTGCATGGGAGCTACTAGAACTTTTCTACGCAGACAAACAGTCTCAAGCTTGGCTTCCCGAACGTCTAGTTGATTGGCTAGCTGTAAAGATCCTCATTTAGCATTCTTATTTAAAGTTTTTGAATTGTACTAGTACTGGCAATTAGTACGCTGTCTGAACTCTGGTGTCCTGTTATCTGTTTTGTTCTATCAGGACTATGATAACCTATTCTCAGAAACTGAATCTACGGTGTATTCAAAACTTGTGGATTTGCAGCATCATCTCATGCACTTACAGGTAATTCTCCTATGCTTACGTGTTCCTCCTTGACGCCTTTCTAATACGAAATAGAATCAAATATTTGAGGTGACCAACTTTCAACTTGGCGTTACCGAGTTCTTTGATTTTGCATGAGTGCCACTATTGTAGAGGCAAAGTTAGATGATTAAACTACCTCGGAGTTTGGCAAATAGTGTATCTGATTTTTTTTTCATGCATTTATGCAGGCAATTGAGGATGATCCGAAGTACTGGGAGTGTTTGTCGTCAGCGCTAGCACTTGGCTGGTTAGATATTGTGGTATGTAAATGGGGCGAAGCAGCTTGTATGCCTTTGATGAGCATGGCCTGATTTAAAGCTCTTTAATTGCTGCTTGCAGGTCAAACTGCTGCGTCTACATGGGTCTTATCAACTTGAACAGCTTGGAAGACGTGAGGTGAGGAAGTTATCTGCTCTTATTTCTGGTTCCACTGAGCTTATGAATATTTTCTTTTGCTGCTTCAGTTGTGCTCACTTGTTTCTGTATTATTAAGCTTGATGTCCTTGTAACCTTATTTAGGAGTAATTGTTTACCCCGTTATCAAATCCTTTGTTTTTTTTCTTCTTTTGAAAACAATACTAGTGTTGCGCTGAGCAACTTTTTCTCATAGTAATGTTTTCTTTTGTTTAATTATGTTCTATCTCTTTTTTGCTTAAACTTCTCTTTATAAACTTGAAGCCACACTCTCTAAGACAAAGAATGTCAAACCACTGAAGGAATTGTGTTACTAGTATGTCATGCTTTAGTAAACCTCCTGAAGGGACTGGAAAGTAATTATTTGATGGAATGGCAAGCAGCAGAGCAAAATTTGACTACAACACGGAGGCATTACATGGAGTTTTGAAACAAACCAGCATTGTGCATTTTCCTTGATTGAAAAAATTAAAATGCGTTCAAGTTTTTATGGCAGTTCAGCAAGCTTATTACTTAAATAGCAGGGGAATCTGAGACATACATTGTTAACCATCCAGTCTAGGCACTTTGTAATTCTGACCCCCTTTTCTTCGATGATGAACATTCTCAATATATTGAAGGACCTTTATTGCAAACTCTCTGTTGCAGCAACAGATAAAATATATAAGGCCTATTATTTTCCCTTCCTCACATTGTGCCTTCAACTAGGTGGATGTTCAATGTTAAGCTAAGTTTAGCCGTGGTAGATTTTTACCTAAGCAAGAACGCATAAGCTGGCCTAATCAATTAATACAGTGTCCTCAACTAACAAGTAATTGCCAATTAGGCCCTGGCTGTCCTCTAAGTGTTTGATGTCTCCTGGTAGCTGCCCTTTTTATTAGTGCATAAGTACATGCACTTATAACTTCCTCATGCCATCCCTCTATGAAAGGTAAATGGAATAATAACTGCTCAATGACTCATGACTCGTGAGTTTTAAGTATGAATCACTTTCTTCTTCTTTTTTCTGATCAACTAATGAGCTCACAGCTTATATTTTTTTTACGTCTTTTTTGTATTTCAACAGACAGAAAATGGGCTTGTCGAAGCAGTAGTTGTTCTTATCTCGAAAATGCCTCGTCTACGCCCTGAATTGCATGCTGGAAGATTGGGGGAATGTTACAAAAACAAGACTGATTTCATCAAGGTACATTATGCTATAAAGTATGTGTGGTCCATTTATAGCTACTTTTTTGTTTGTCAAGTATAAAACTTAGTTCATTGTACGATTTTGTATGAACACATAGGGTTGGGAGACATGGCGTGGCCGAGTTACTAAACTGGAGTGTAGTGCTTTCTGGGTTGAGTGTGGTCATCAGCAAACCAGGGATGGTTTGAGAAAAATTCTACAGATTATGCTGGGAAACACTGAGCATATATCTGCTGCAACTTGTCATTGGGTTGAACTTTACATAGCTCACTTTCTATACATCAGGCCATTCACCGTGGTTAGTGTCAATGTTATGCAAATATATATATTGTTTTGCTCAACTGGAAAAGATTTGGCAATTTATTGAGGTGACATGCAGTTAAATTGGTTTTGAATCAGGGGTTAGAAAGTATGTACAACCTAGCACAGAAATGCATTCAGTTGAAGCCTGTATCTCATCCTCATAGCTTGATGGGACTTCTGGCTGGAATTCTTGGAGAAAATACTGAGGTGATGCACCTGATGTTATCATGTATAATGAGTTTTTTATTTGAGAGAAAAAGAAGACTATGCCTTCACCATATGAAATATTAATATTAAGTAATAATAGCATGGCACTTTGAATTTGATATGAGAATTTCTTTATCTATCTTATTTTCAAAATAGTCAAATATTTGAGTTCTTTTTTTTATTATTATTATGATATCCTTTTTTAAAACAATTTCTTGTCCAAACTGAGTTACTTTAGCTACTTCTATATATGTTAAGAATTCAGTCACAGCATTTCATTGGCATTGTCAAATGACATTTGATTATGAAAAGCTCTATGATCCTAAATACACTTTGGATCCATAGAGATAATGTAATTTAACTTATATATTGGATCAGAGTAATTAAGTGCTTCAGCTCTTATCTTTTCTGTCCTTTTGAGTTGTGTTTTCTCCTTCTCTTAAACTCAGGTTGTGTTAGCAGAATGCTCTAGAGCTTTTGGCCCATGGTGAGTGTCAAAGAGCTATTTCTTTGTTCTTTTTTGTTTCAGTTTTATTTATTTTTAAAGTGAAGACAACCATCAAATTGTGAAGTAAAGAAGGAGAATTGCAATTGACTTCTTATGTGGCTAATTCTCCTTGAATTGCATCTGTTTTGTTCCCCTTCTTGTTAGTTTCGAATTCAAGAAAGGGGTAATATTAAGTTGAAGAGCATGATTCTTTCTTCCAAATTTTACGCAGTGATGAATGTTTTGCTTTATGGTAGGATGGTGACCCATGCCATAGAGTTGTTAACTGCTGGAAATGATCAGTCAGAAATACTTTTGCATGAAGTGCGCCAGAATCTAGGAGGAGTTAGTATTGAGGAGCTCCATCGACTTGTCTATGCTCAAGTTCTTGCCTCTCATCAATTAACTTGGCAGGTGGGTAGATGTTTTGTTGATGAACAATTAAATGTTAATTTTTTCTTGACACAAGTGCAATCCCCCCATATGTGGCTGATCGACGATGCATTATTGAGCAGCAAAAGGCTTAGCTCTTGTCATCTTCACCTTAATAAATAATTTTGAGGTAAAATAAGATAAGGGCTTATAACTTTAGGTATGCTCAGAGAACAGCTACCTTTGTTTAATTTACAACTTAAAATTATAGGCAAGTTCGGGTAGGTTTAGGTAACTTTAGAGTTCATATGAAGGCTAATTAGTTTTAATGACTTCAGCTAAGTTAAATAAAGGTGAAATTAACAATGAGCCTTGGTGTTTACATTTTGGCTCAAGATATTTACCTTTGCGAAGGTTATATATGCTTTTGTTAAGTGCATGTGTGTTTATATCTGATGGGGCTTTGCCATTCTAATTTCATTTGACTTGCTCTCAGATTGCTCCAGTATACTTGACATCATGCAGGCCGGGATTGGGCATGCTTGAGATATTACTGTACAGGCAACCTGTTCACTTCAAGCAAGGATTGCTCAAGGTGAGTTCCATGTTGAATATTCAATGAAACTGCATCCTGCTTGACTCATGGCTGACTTTTGAAAGTATTGTTGAACAGAATCTGGAGATCTGTCGTTTGTATGAACTAGAGACTGTCAGTTCAAACATCATGAAGGTATACCATTGATTAGCTATGTTGTGATGCCGATTAAGTAGATTTGTGATTAGAACTGTGGAAGCCTGGAGATCAGTTGCTTGCGTCATATTATTTTCATTCTAATATAATGGGAGATCCAGCAGAGATGATCCTTACATGATTCTAGGCTAAACAGTAATATTGTCTTGTGTCAGATTGCTGGCGTACATCACTGGAAGCATGGTCGAAAGGGTTCTGGGATCTTCTGGCTTCAACAAGCTCAAGATGAAATTCGTCTCAACAAGATTTCTCAGCAGTTGTTTGATTTTGTTGGGAAATCAATACCTGAAGAGAGCTTCAAGGTAATGAAACTTTATTTTGGTCAAATAATTTATTGAGATGGCCACGTGATTGCTCGCCATACAATAATTACTCATATGGTTAACTTCTTTGTTTTTCCTTTTTAGTAGCAATGGGAAGGCTTGATTGAATTATTAGGTTCTGATACAAGAACTGCTGGGGGTCTAGAGTTTCTCCACAAGTATGTACCCTACATATTGCCACGAACTTAGTTCCTTGTATTTACTTCAGGAATACTTTTATGTGTTCTCATATAATCTGCATGTTCTAATTTTTTACTCTATATATTCCCTTTGATTCAATCAGGTACAGAGATTTCAAAAAATCACTGCAGCAAGTTGGTGATGGGAAAGCTACTGATGCTGCTCGACAAGCTGTGGAATCTCTCATTTCGGTATAGATTGTTTATAGCTTCTCAAGTGCTTTACATCTGGCCTATTTCCTTATCCATGATATGCCCTGACATTTGCTCGGCTTTTATCTGTTGCTTGATTACCACTTTTTGGCTGCTTGATGCTGGTGATACCTGTTCATCGAGAGCAAGTTTTTTGAGGTCTTATGGACTAGATGCCCTTAATTTCTAAAAGTAATAGATTAACATTCATCCTTAAAAGAAATAAATAGGTTTCTATCTTCAAATCACCATCTGGTGTTTAGTAGAGGTTATCCCTATCAATTTATGTGCTTGTCTTAGTATTGATGGGTCTGATCTGTCTTTATTGTCTGATCTCCTCATTATGCTTAATAATCCCCACCCTTTGGAATTGACAAAATTTTGTTGCTATCTTGCAGCTCATGAAGAATCCATCTACGCCTCAGCGGTTCTGGTTACATCTTCTCTATGACTCGGTAAGACAGCTTCTCAATGAAGCATGATATCTAGTATTGACTATTGCGAGAAAATATATGGGCAAAAGTTTAATATGTCTGTACTCTTGGAGTGGTACTTGCTATTTGTATCTCAGCAAAAGATCCAATGTTTCTACAAGGTTCTTTTAGATGTCAAAATGCTTTGGGTTACTATTTGCTCTTGTCGAGGAAATCTGATCTGCATCTCGTTGTATTTGAAGTTGCAGTGTTGCTCTTATAGCAAGCTTTGTGCGTGCGGCCCCGGGGGGGGGGGTGTGTTTGTGTGTGTGTGTGTGTGTGTGTGTGTGTGTGTGTGTGTGCGTATGTGTTATTGCTTTTGTGCATCAGCATAAAATTTAATGCCCTTTTTTCGGCAGTTAAAGCTGCTTGCATGGCGGGAAGGTCCTCTTCTTGATGTCTCACAGACCAATCTACTGTTGAATAAGCTGCAAGAGTTATCCATGGCAAGGCTGCGCCCTGATTATGTTGAAGCAGACTTGCCATCCCAAGCCTTGAGTACTGTCCGGCTTGCTCTTGCTACTAATCTTGGGCGTGCTATTCTTGAAGAGCAATGACATTTTGTGCAATTCTACTCTATTCATCCATGTGACAGCTTTCCCATTGCTCTGGGAATTTGACATGAAATTCTTCACAAAGATCAGCCAGGATCATTGTAGAGTATTTGCACTCAAAGAGAGAGGTGTCCCAGATTTTCAGCTCTCAGATGTGGCTGTATCTCACACTCCTCTTATCCTCAGTTTGAAGTCATCATGCAAGCGAACAGATATCTATGGAAATGTGAGTATGTATATGACTCTGAATCAACTTTTTAGTGGTTCATCAGAACTTTTTTTTTGTTGTAACCTCTTATCACTATGTAGATACCTCTACACTCTACAGGCTCTACTACACTGTTCTAAGGGATGACAAGATTAGCGCTTAGTAAGAGATGTAACAACAGTAGAACTTGGTAAGATATGTAATATGTCGTAGTTGGCATCTTCAGCTAGGTTGATCTGCAGACGCTGCAAAGTAAAAGACCATAGTGACTGAACTGTTTTTGACAGCATAGGAAAAAACAGCCTGAGTATTTACTCGAAGCATTATTCATGTGATGTTTCGGAGTTTCCCATAGCATCTGTTGTATTTTTCGGCTTGAAAGGAATTTGCCTTGTATTTAAATTCTAGCTTGAATCTCGTGTCCAAAAGGTTAATCCTAAATTCTTTGAAGCCTATTGTACGCCCAATTCCTCCATATGAGGAAGTTTTGGTTTACATCAGGGATATATAATTTCTGCACATCTCAAGAACTGAAATGTGAAGTATACGTCAAAATCCCTAAAAGAAACATGGTATGTCAAAAAATAGCAAATTCCTATCATAAATTGAAGATGAGTGCTCAACTGCTCATGAGTGAAATTGGCATATAGCTGTCCTATATTAAAAAAAGGAATATCAGGAACATTTGGTTGGATTCCTTCTAAAAGCTATAAAAACGGTGGAGAGGAAGGTTGCCCAACTTGTGGGATGTTATCCATGATACTGTTATGTTATGATTAAAATTCTACAAACGATTTGACGACTTTATTGATTTATTATAGGAAAATTAACATGAATAATCTCAATTTTTAACACTCTTTTTTTAAAATTATTTCAACTTTGAATTATTTCAGAATAATTTCATATTATTCATGTCAATTTTCATTTCTTTTATGGATAGCAAAGATGGCTTGTGATGGAGTACGCAACGAATGGTGAGTGAGGGAAAGGATTGAGATTAAAATTTGGGGTTCCACGGTGCTCAGAAACTAAAACATGCCCAATGATTTGAGTGGACCATGTATGGATCTAATTGACATTTTTTTTTTCATAGAGCATTTAGTCATATTAAGTGTAGAAGCTAGAAAGTTCAACAATTAAAGAATCTGCTTGAAATACTCTAGATTTGCTTTTATGTGCAACATTCGGAAAAAATTGTACCCCCAATCACATAAACTATCATATAATGTATGTATATATATATATGATGATACAACGATTAATGTTTCTAGGATATTAAAAGTATGTTGTAATATTAGGTCTAATTTCTAAAAAATAGAATAACTTGTACAATATCTCTATTCTATATGCTACCTTTTGTAGAGTTTGGTGTCAACATAAAAAGACCAAAGTACCTTAACTTACATGGTAATCAAATTAAATTAATTTACAAAATGATGCTAACAATATTATATTGATGAATTTCGCTAAGGATGAGGAGCTAGCTCATGTGGTAGAGCACTCCCCTCTGATCCTTGAGGTCAGGGGTTCGATCCTTACCCCCAGCATTATGTTGGGGTATTTCCTTAGCATGCTTTGCATGCTTTACCAGCCAATGTGCTGGTAGTTCCTACAAGGCTAGTAGCCTTAGTAGGGGTTAGCCCTTGGGCTGACTTAATTTCCTAATCAAAAAAAAAAAAAAAAAAAAAATATTGATGAATTTCGCTACGTATGAACTTAGTGCATGTTCTATTCGGTATAAAACAACATAACCGAATTGATTGCTACTGAACCAAACTGATTACAATTGAACTAAACTGAATTAAATTATAACTAATAGTAATGATAATAATTTAGCTATCATTAATTAATAAATATAATTTTTTAATAAATATAAGTTAATTAGTAAACAGTAGTAATAACAATATTAATGTAATATAATATAATAAACATTAATTGATAATAATAGGTTTTAATAACATAATATGTTAATATTCAATAATAATTATAATAACAAAAATATTATTCAATTAATAATAAATTCATAATAATAATAAATTATCAGAGAAATAAATTAGGAACTGAATTGAACTGAACTGAAAATAAAATGGGAAGAATATACCCTTAGAGGAATTTTGTGCACAAATTTCCTAACATATTATCTATACATATATATTAAAAGGCGTGCGTAACAACGTCGAAGCGCCACGTGGCACCCTCCTCCTGCCACCAGAATTTTGCCATGTGTCTGTTAACCAATAAAGTCAAGTAGTCATTATTTAAAAAATAAATAAATATGCTAAAGCCTGGGCTTGAACCCTTGACCTTATGTAAGGATTTTCAAAGAATCACCATCTCATCCAACATCTCTTAGTGATCCATGTTTCCACAAAATTACAAATATTTGTTGTAATTAGTTAATGTTATTAAACATATCCCTTAAAGTAAATAAATTTGCATGTTCATTAAAATTAATTATGTATGCATGATACCATTTGAAGAGCATTGTTGACCATTACAGTACTACCACTAGGGAGTTTTAGTTCATGTAATCTATGTACAATAAAAAAAAATTAGAAATTGTATAGTATAGGGTTTGATCCCGAGACCTCAAGTACATATACTAAATTCTTAACCACTAGGCTAAGTTGTACTCCCTCCGTTTCCTAAAGATCTTCCCTCTTTCCGTTTAAGGGTGTTTCCAAAAGATCTTCCCTCTTTTGCTTTATTCCTTATTTGGCAAAACAAATTTTCCTATTTACCCTCTCATGTCACTATCATATGGTCCACCATTACATTATTAATTCAATTTACTCCCTTTCTCTCTCCTACTTTACTTGGTATCTGTAGTAACAGTAAGTGGGAAGATCTTTAGGAAACGGAGGGAGTATTTATTGTTATTATCATAAAGTATTATATTAATAAATGAAATTTTTTCTTACCTGGGGCATAGCCCGAGCCTAAGAACTAGTTTGAGATTATTAGATGTAAAAGTACAATTGTACTTCCTTTTTTATTTACTTTCGCATGCATGGCATGCATATATGAGTATATGACTAATATTATGTATGCAGGCTTTCCAATCCTATCATTATTAGAAATACTGGTTAAGCAGTGCGTGAATCATTTTCCCATTTCAGAAAAAGAATATATTTGAATAGTATATTTGACGAAAGATTAGTATATAGACACTGTTAAACTTCCCATCTCTGTGTACAATTGCAGAAGTATGCCACTAACTTACTAAGTTAGGTGCCGCTTTTCTACTAACAATTCCGTCGATTACCCTACCACAGTACCACTACACAGTACACACCATAATGGTTAACAAGGGCTATGGCATCAACAAACAATAATGAATATCTTTGATTAAAGAATTATGGTTTCAATTACATTACATAATAAATGAGAGATGGATATAATACATACAAATAGCAGTATGAACACTAGTAGATTGACTATCAAACCTCCTGCGCTTGCACTACGTACTAGAAGTATCGGAACATCTGGACCGAGGGGAACAATAAACATAGTGCAGAGCACATAACTCGCAAATCAATGCTGCAAAAGCTTTCAAACTGAGCCAAAATACACCATTGCTACAATCCACATACATGTAACGATCATCCGCCACTGCTTAGATACTATCCGGCAGAAGCTTCGAAGGTTATTTGGTCTTCATCTCCATATGATCTAAGCTTCTTTTTCTTTTTTACTGAATGCCCAACTTCACACTGGTGTTTAACCAAAGTTTAGTTTAGTGATGTACAAAACTTTTCAAGGCAATTGCTGCTCGCTAACCAGTACCAGAACCAAATTACAGCAAACATCATTAACTACAGTTTCTTAGGCAGATTATAAGTCCTTTTAAGGAACTTTGAAGCGGAATCATCATTCCTGTGACACAGGATGCGCAGTAATGTGTTAGGTTCAGTAGGGTTCCAATGGCCTGAAGTAGGAGGTAATGGAAACCCAAACCTAGTGGATTTGGCAGAAGAGCCATAAGTTTCAATTGTCACCCGTCTGAAACGATCAATGAGAGATTCTGTATCAGTCCGATAGAGAGGAAGGACTTCTCTTGCTGTAGACGACAGTTTATTAATCACATCAGCAGGCAATCCATCACCATTGGCCCAGAAAAGGTCTTTAAGAGCTTTGAAATCATCCTCTATGATCTGTGAATCCTGTTGGGAAAAGGCACGATAGGGTCCACCGGCAAGCAAAACCAACAAAAACCCATCACATGAAGCTTTCATGATGTCGGTAATGATACGTGTGCGAATTCTTTCATTCACTGTGTCTGATATAATCAATAAGTTCTGCTCCAGCTCTTGCAGGAAAGGTTCAATTCTTGAAGATGATGCATCTCCAACATACAAATTATCCCACAGGACATGGCTTAGGTCATGGAAAACAAGTTTGTAAGCTACAGCCTCAGAAAGTTGATGAACCGCCTCTACGCATGCTACTGGCGTTGACTCAAACTTCTTCCCTGAGCCATTGGAAAAGTCTTCTTCACGAGCAGACTCACAATTTCTCAAATGGGTA
Organism: Beta vulgaris subsp. vulgaris; assembly: GCF_026745355.1. Lineage (NCBI taxonomy): Eukaryota > Viridiplantae > Streptophyta > Magnoliopsida > Caryophyllales > Amaranthaceae > Beta > Beta vulgaris. The sequence continues at coordinate 45,261,920 of NC_079203.1, forward strand.
ATTATTCTTTTCTCCACAACTTCCAATTCTGTCCGGATCCTTTGCAAGGTGTTTATCCGCACACAAAGCTGTGGTACTCCGGAAGCAGCATCCCCATTCACGGCAACTTGAGAACTCTTTCTCTGAGAATTTAATGGTTTATCTTTTTTCTTAAATACACCTAATTTAGTCCCTATTGGACATCTGGTCAATGCTGGCATAGTTGGCAGATGTGTATTCTTTGATCCTGTGACAAGCGAATTGGGAAGATTAAGATGTCAATAAAAAACAGAGATTCAGAGAGATAAGGCACAGATTTGCAGGAACATACCACAGCCAGATTTGGCTTTGCTTACATAGTACTGTAAGCATCGGTCAAGGCCAGATACCAAGTCCGGAAGCAGTGGTGGATGCATTGGGATTGGTAGCTGAAAAAATGCATCCAAAATCTCATCGATGATCCGAAGAACCTCAATAGCCGATGGCGCAAGTCCCTCTTGACTAGCACGTGGATTCCAAACCTAACAATTTTGAAACATTGTTAATTTATATGCCAGACCAAAACTTCAGGTTGTAGTATAATAAGAAACATTCTGCTACGAAGGGAGAATGATTTCAAGTATAACAGCTCAACCACAGAAGTGATACACAGGACACCACATGAAACACTTCTACATGCATCACAGTGCATATCTAGGTTCAAAGGGTCATGGCTCCTACACAGTTAGAGATGACATATCTTGGAAATTTCACAATAGAATTGGAGAAAGGCAGAACATCATACATATGCCACCCTTGGCCTTGTATCTATTTGGTTCTCTTCTAAGAAAAAAAAAACCATGTAAGACGCTGGTCATATGACTATGCATCAATTATCCCATTTAGCTGTTCTCCACTTAGATCTTGAGAAGCAGCAGTGTAGCAGATGGTGACAATGAAGGGTGCATTTGAAACATTCTATTTGTAGTTAGTAGTTTCAGGTGCGAAGGCACCAATGGTAATGGTAAGTATATGGTAAGATACAATGTCCCTCAAAGAACTCAGGATTAGCAATGGAGCAAATACATGGTGCTGTTTACAATACTTTTCAGTATTTATCCCTTAGATAAGCATACAAATATGCAGATGTTGGGACAAAAGATGTGTAGCCATGTGGAAAATCTCACTTCAGGCTTCAACTAAAATTAAGCATAATATTCCAAATAAATTTGCTCCACCCAAAAGAGTTATTGTACAATCCAACTCAAGAGAACGGTAAAGCCCACTCTGGCTTCTAAAACTAAACTACCATTTCTGCCATGTGCTAATTGGTAGCTTATGAGCCTATCAAGGAATTTGAGGGTATAACTTAACAATGGCAACATCACTTGTTTATGTGAAAATCTTATTCTTATTATTATTCCCGATAGAGTATGAGTGGTAAAAGAAATTAAGTTAATAACCTCCATGAAGGTAAATTAGATAGGGTATACCTCTTGTTGTATGCTTCTGTCAACCCCTTCCTTCATTCTGTCCAGTCTCATCTTCATCCACACTTTGACTAAATTGGCTATGGCAGCTTGAGCCTCATATGGAGGCATCTCACGGATAATTGCCTTGCCACCATCATCACTATCTACTGAATCTTCAACTGCTGTCAGAACAAGATCTTGCTCCAACTTGTCCGCTGCTCTCAATATTTGCACAGCATCTGGTGTCAACTCTGATATGCTGGAAATGAACTGCTTCAATTCATTGCCATAGCAAGCATGGAGGGTGGCGACAGCCACACCAGCAGCCAAAGGATGCCATCTCTTTAATATTGGACTAAATACTTTCTTCTCATGAGCAGCAAGCTCGCCAACATCCTTAGCCAGAATCGCTAGAACAGGAAGAGGGTTAGGTTGATTCTTGGATGCTCTCCGGCTTGAATCTGCCTTCTCCATCATCTGCAATTCAAAAAACCAGGTGCATCTTCTATCATCAGGGGTAAGCAAAAAAAAAAAAATATATTATGAATCAAATGGGCATATAAAACAAGGAATAGGAATTAGCCTGTATAACCAACTTTGTACATGAAAGATTAACGAGTGACAACCATCATCAATCTTACACAATTCTATAAGCTAATCGTGGACTGCTCAAAAACCTTGGCAATTTCACATCGACCAATCCAACCCAATGCATCCAAACAATAAGTTACATTACTCAGATGAGAACCACCACAACCAGTCTTTATCTCTTCATGCATAGACAACATAGTACACTCCCTGATATTCCCTCAGATGTCTCATTTTACTGTTTATCCCCAAATCCCATTCCCCAGGAACATGTTATAACTTCTACGTCCCAATTCACAAAAAGAATATCATGCATCATGCAAAGGGATATATCATATACCTGGAGGCTGGATATAAAGCATCTAAACTACCTATGCCAAACACAAAATGGCTACAGGAAAACTTGCCTGAGCAAATGCAGTTCGAAGCGATGATCGGATGTATGTATCAATTCTGCTACGAGCCACATCAACTTCCCCTTTTCTCTTCCTACGATATTCATGGGATATATCTTCAACCAATATTTTTGCTGCTGATATCCCAACCGAGACTATATTAGGCATAGTATTGATATTTACGTTATCAAATGTGTCATGATATGCAAGCAATCTTCTTTCTACCCAACTCAAAATTGAAGTAAGTGTCGCACTCAAAAACTTGGAGTATACTGAATCTTTTGTCGTCTTTGCATCCTTTGCTACTTCATCTAGCTGACCATCTACGGCAGATAGGAGTTCGGTTTCAACTTGACCAGTAGCAACAAAACGATTAAAGAGAACCCATGTAAAACAGAGGTTATGCAACATCTGGTTAATGCCAAGAATAGGCCAAGTTTTCTTGATCAGGTCCATAAGTTCATCGACCTCTTCGATAATTGATGCATCATCATTAATATCAAAGCATGCTTCTAGCAACATCTCATAGAGACAGAGATTGAGAGGAAACCCATCAGCCCAATGACAAGAATCAGACAATCCATCAGCGGCTCTGCAAGCCACTGCCACTACAGCACTACGAAGAACTTGCATAGATTCGTTATTTTTCCCGGTCTCTATAGGCCTCTCCAAAGCTCCACGAATTATCTTTTGCAACCGTTGGGCAGCAGCATCGGCTTTACCGATTGGCTGGTAAGGATGTAAGATAAGACCAGCTTCAAGAACCCTCAAATTTCGTTTTTGCCATGCATCATATTCTTGTTGATCAGTGAAATCTGATGACTTCAGCTGTTGTAGCAGCTCAAGCGGCAAAACCAAGTTATCAATACGTTTTCCAAGCTGTCAAAAGATCATAAAAACACCGTCAAAAAAACACAAGATCATCAAGACAGTAAATGCTAGTGTGTCGCTCATATCTAGCTCCAAACTCATATTAACACTTGAGAGACTGAGATTAGTAAAAGAAACAGGGCAAAGACTTTGCATATGACAAAAAAAGAATTATGTTTTCAAATAGATATACTCATTAATACAAACATAACACTTCCTCATGGTTCTAGTTTGATAGTGTAATTCAAAGCAAGCTAACAGCCATGTCATTGCTACAACTTTACCCATAAAAATTTCTTTGCACAGACTGAACATACAACCTTTGAGAAACGATGAAATATAATTTTTTTTTTTGCGCTAGTTGCATATTTCAATGGCATTTTGTCTAATATTCTTGACATTATTAGGGGGAATTTACGGCATTTCTACAGCCTATGAAATATAAATGTCTCGTACCATTACAAACCCCTCTCCATTTTCATTTCCCTTCGTGCAAAACAAATCCTACAATTCCTCAATCCTCACTACCTGAAGAAAACTAAAATTTCAAACTGCAATTCAACTAATAATGCAAGATTCAATCACCATCTCAGCGCCATTATAGCAACAACATGTAAATTACACCTCTACACATCTAAAATCTTTTCCTTTTTTCATTTTCGCTTCATAAAGCAGTAAACCTAATCAAAACATAACAAACTAAACTCCCACCCCCAGAAAGAAAAGAAAAAGAATTCTTGCACCTTCCAATACCTCTCACCAACCAACCCAATCGATTAACACGCATAGTACACAATTTAGAATCCAATAAAAAGTCCAAAAAAAGGAACTTTTTTTCTTCTATAGCTTTCGCGTGAAGTAAGATAGAATCTACCGACAAACATCCCAATTAAAAATAATCTCAAATTCAATCCATCACAAAAAATAAAAAATTCTCAAATTTCATTTCTTTTCTCAAACTTATCTTTCCCATCATTCTAAGCTTGACCAATTCATTAGATCAACAATTAAACTAAATCAAACCCAGTATAATTCGAACATATTACAAACATATGCATTAAAAAATTCAAGCATCACACAAATAACACTGTAGTAGTACACATATCTTAAAATTAAGCTAAATTTCCAGATAAATCTCAGAAATTCACCAAAATTATGAGCATAATGAACTACATTACTCCCTAAAAAGTTGGAAAACTCAAAAACAGTAAGAGATCTGACCTGAGAAGCAGCGATCCTAAGAAAAGCTCTCCGAATTCTAGAATCAACAGTTTCAGAAACTCTCATCTGAACTCTCATAAGCTCACCAACAGTCAAGGGTTTTGACTTAGGACTACTCTCAGCAACAGAAGTACCACCATTACTACTACTACCATTACTACTCTTTCTCAACCCTAAACTCGAAGACCCAGACGATCTCAACCCTCCTAACGCCTTCTTCATTCTACTCGCAGCCGTCGACGTAATCGACCGTTGTAACCCCCCGGAATTCCCGCCCCCATTTGCAGCACCATTTGCGGCGGAGTTTGCGGCGGATGAGGGAGATGGAGAGGGTGAAGATGATGAGGAGGAGGAGGAGAGAGATTTGCCGGAGGAAGTGCGGCAAGCGGCGACGAAGATTTCGTAGGCGGAAGCGCGGAGGTCGAGGAGAGAGAGAGAAGGAGTGAGGTCGGTGGAGAAAGGAGAGGAGAGAGAAGATGAAGGTGGTAGTGATGGTGGTTGTGGTTGTTGTTGTGGTGGTGGAGGGGTGGTTTCTCGTTTGGAATCTCCGAGTGAACTCCTGTCTCTGAAAAGGAGCGACATTGGAGGGAAGAGAGAAATAGAAAGTGAGGAGAGAGAAAGTGAGGAAGGAAGAAGAAGAAGAAGAATGGAAGTAAGCTGAAACTAGTAGTATAGCTGTATAGTACTCATAATTATTAATAATTATTAATAAAGTAAGAAAAAAAAGAGGAAAATTTTTGGAGTGTGAGATTTTTTTTTTTTTTTTTGTCTTTTTGGCTTTTTTATTTTCTGATTTTTAGGAAGATTTTTTGTTTTTAATTAGAAAGAATTGAGAATTTTGATTTAAATGCAACGGTTAGTTTTTTTTAATAAAGGAGTATTTTTGAAAGTTGAAAAGTGAATTCCCTCAATTTTTAAATGAATTAGTATATTTGTTTTTTCAGGAAATTATAAAATTGTGTGTCTGTTTTTTCTTTTTTTTTAAAATTAATTCATGTTCATTGACTTTTATCTTGTTGGGAATAAAAATTTTTTTTTCACCATAAGTAGTGATGATAGCCCTTTTAAATTATCAAAAATAAGGAATAATCATTTTGGGTATTTGTTTCTCTATGTAGTTTTTGAATATTGATATATTATTCTATGTTCCTTTTAAATGTACACATTTTTTTAATTTGACATTATTCTTATATACTCTATCACTTTAACCATTATTCGTGATTTGAAGACAAGAATAACCATCATTTGTGATTTATAGACAAGGAATAACAAAGTTAATTACATGTGATCTTTTAAATACATCTCGTATAAAATTTATATATCAACTTTAATTTTTATAATCTTCGCTTATTGATAATTAGAGATAATAATTATTAAAATTATGCGTTGTCAAATATGAGTACATGAAGATAAAAAAAAAATAGTAATGATGTAATTAATTAATGATATTCATATTTAAAAGATGTCTACAAGAAGTCAGCAGACTTTAGAGGTGTCAAAAACTGGGCCGACCCACTGGTGAACTCGCATGCGACCCAGACCCAACATGTTCCGAGCCGAGAGTGGTCGGTTGGAAAGCCGACCCATTCCGACCCAGTGTTCACCCGTGCCCAGTTTAACCCGTGGAATTAGTAACCCAACCTGAGTTGGGCGACCCAGTTGTACCCGTACCCAGTTGCACCCGTGAATAACGACCCAGACCCAACCTGTTTCCGACCCAAAATGACCCGCACCCAACTTCACCCGCCAATGACCCAGTTAAACCCACCCAATTATCATCCAACCCAGTTATCACCCAACCCAGTTACCACCCAACCCAGTTGTGACCCAACCCAGCTATCACCGACCCAGTTTTGACCCAACCCAGCTATCACCGACCCAGTTGTGACCCAACCCAGCTATCACCGACCCAGTTGTGACCCAACCCAGCTATCACCGACCCAATTTCGACCCAACCCTGTTAGCACCCGACCCAACTAAAACCCGACTCAATGCCATTCCGACCCAACACTAGAGCTGTCAGTTTGGTTAATGAACTGCTGGTTGAACTGAAATAACTGAAATTTGAACTGAATTAAACTGAAGTGGGAGTAACTGTAACTGAAATCAACTGAAAAATGATGAACTGAAACTGAAATAAACTGTAAATAAAAAACCAAAACTGAACTGCAACTGAACTGAAATAAACTGTAACTGAAAATAACTGTGAAAAACTGAAAAGTTGATCGATCAACTGAACTGAACTGAACTGAATATGTAACTGGATTAACTGAATTGATTCAAACTGAAACTAAACTGAACTGAAACCAATTTAAACTGAAATTGTTTTGAACTGGTTTTTTAACTGTACTCAAATCAAATTCACATATTATCCAAATTCACGATAATACTCCAATTCATATACAAATTCTATCAAGATAATTTTTATTAGTACTTTAATATATGACATATAACTTAATTTTTTGATAATTTTCAACTATGTCAAGTTCACTGCTTTATACTCTAAACTCAATTCAAATTTTACTCAACTTTATGATAAACTCTCATTTAGTGGTGTCAGAAACAGATCTGACCATGGGTTAACCTCATATCAACCTGATTTAAACCCGGTTCGACATGTGAGAGACTGTCCCCAGACCTCATCAGCACCCCGCAAGTTCAGATTTTGACCTGACCACATAAATCTGCATTCAAACCCGAACCTGACCATAACCCAATCAAATATTAACCAAAACATGACTAGACCAAGTAAATATCCTATTCAACTCAATTTATTTATGATTAACCCTAAATTAAACTAGAATTTGATTGAACCTGCTAAAGTTATTAAATATGTTAAATTTTTCTTTGTGTAACATTTTTAGTTAGTATATTTTTGTCACCAATATATCTCAAACAAATAGTACAATAGAAGATGTACATAACTTAGATTACGTACAAATTAAAAAAAAGAAGCGTAGTTTACTAAAGGAAATATTAAAGATCAAATAAACATTAAAAATTCACCTTTTGATTTTAAATTAAATAAAAGAAAAATATTGTATATTGAGTATGTGATAATTACATAATTGAAAAAAAAAATTGTTTTCTTTCTAAAAAGGAGTTATTTTTTAGGCTTTACTGTTCTTATATTTGGGTAACATGCAAAAATTTTCATACAACAAATTTGAATTTTTAATTTTCCACAGAAAAATGAAAATGAACAATAATATGTTTTTTAGTCACCAAGACACAAAATAATATAATTATACTCCACAACAAAATTACATTCGATGTTCAAGATATGCACAAAGATCAAGAGTTTGATCACTCTATCAAATATACAATTTTCCCATTAACAAAAATGTAATTACATTTGCAATTTATTGTTCAGTCAATTTTCATGTCAACGTAACGATAGAACCACCATGAGCAGAACCACGCCAAGATAGATGCATAAGATCGTCTACAGCAACCACATCAACATCAACTCATCGGCAGCAGTTTACTGTTGAACAAAGTTCGAAAATAGTCATCACAAAAGTAATTATAAAAGTAAAAGCAAACTAAAAAGTACAACCTAATTGTAAGGGAATAATTGCTTCTAATAAGGTAACTTTTGCCTCATCTGCCAAAAATAAGTCAATCTTTTAATTATCCAGAAATAAGTCAACTTTGCTATCATTTATGTCAAAAATAAGTTGAATGATTTTTTAACCTGTTGGTTACTCCATCTATATTTTTTTATCTTTCCTACTTTGACTTTGCACGTTTGCCAATGCACTTATTCTACATTATATAGTAAAAATTATAATAATTGAATATTAATAAAGTACGTACTCATTGAGACGAATCAAACGATCCCACATGACTATTTTTGTTCTTATATATTGAGAAAAATCTAAAAGATTCTATCTAATTGTGAATAGTGTCAAGATTCTAAGTGAGAAAAATAAAAAAAATACAGAGGGAGTACCTCTTATAACAAGTCACTACTATCATTATTGTTAATTATAATTATTGTTGATTATTATCATTATTATTAGTAATTTTTATTAGGATTAATTGCTTCTCACCCACTGCTGAACCACCGACCACCAGCCACTACTGAACCACCGAACACAACCCACTGCCTCAACCAGCCACAACCCACTGCCTCAACCAGCCACAACCACCACCCACTACCTCACCCAATCATCACCACCACCACTAGCCCCACCCAGATCTAATTAAACTTATCACACAAAAACTGGAGTAACTGATCCTATATTTTTTAACTAGCCAAGCAATGTAGGAACGATGCCTTTGTGGTGAATGAAAGTAGGGAACTTCTCACCCTTCTAGTTTTACTAATAATATAGTAATGATGGATTGTATTATGCTGTTCAAGCCTTAACTGGGATTTTATTTTATGAATGAATACATGCCTTTCTAACCAAAAAAAAAAACACTAGGTGAACACCAAATTGCCAACAGTAGATGGAGCAGCATATTTTGCTTTTAAACATAAATTTCCATTAAATGAAATGCACAAGAAATCAAATCAGTACCTTTGAGCCAGAGTAACCACTAGCACCAAGAACACCAATGCGAATGCTCTTCTGCAAATTATTCTTCTTAGAAGATTGTAAATTCTTCGGGGCAGAAGCCACCGAGCTTCGAACACAGAACCTCTTGACATCCCACCCTTTGTTTTGCTCTGTCATATTATTAATTTTTCTGAAACCTATTAATATTCATCAAGTATTTAACTTTGAGACAAAAACAACAAATGGGTAACAGAAAAAAAAGAAAAACAAAAGAAAAAGAGAGAAAGTAGAAGACCTCGTAGGTTCGTTGTCAAAGATCTACCAAAAACTCTCGCTTTCGCTTGCTATGCACTACAGAGCATCATCTTCTGGATTCTTCTTGCCATTATTTTTCGCCGTCTTCTGGACTACAGAATTCTCGAAGGGCCTTCACATTCTGAATGTTGTTGAAGGACATTAAACGAATTTCAAATGTACTATTTTCTAATTTCTAAATTTATAATTCTATACTTCTAGTATTGATTTGATAAGAAATTAGTAATCTACTTAAATTCCTAAACTATTATTAATAATATAAGTTAATAAAAATTATAAACTTTAGAAGTTTAATTACTATTTTTAATTTCAAACAAGTTGATTCATGTAAATATGATTATGAATGACGTGAAACAGTTAAGGCAAAGTTGTAGTTTAGTAACTTTAAAAATTAGTAGTGTTATTATAACTTAATAGGAATTATAAACTTTCAAAATTAAATTAGTATTATTGATTTTTAAGAAATTATTATTCTAAATTTATAAATTAGAAATATGTGAACATGTTACATGCGGTGATTAGGGATTAATTTAATGCTAACATGTAAGACGTAACACAATAACAGTTAACCTATTACTACTACTTGTATAAGTCTTACATTAATACTTAAGTTATTGGTTATAAACTTATATTAATATCAGTTATTTCTTCTATTAAGGTGATTTCTTATAACCTTACTTATACAATTATTTACTATTACTCAACTATAATTTGATTGTATTCAGTTAAGTGAACTGTTATAAGTTATAACAAGCCTTAATCAGTACTAGACCTTAGCTTATAGTATACTACATATATACGAATTTTCTCTTTTCATATCAGTATCTTACTGATAAGCAATAAGGTTTACTATGACATAGTAACAATAATTAACTACTTATTTCAATTCAATTAGATGATTTGGATTTCGAAATGAATTTAACTTAAAGACGATTACCTTAGATAGAGTATTTTATCTTCTATTAAGTTAATTACTTAACTTACATTGATACATTTGTTGATATTATCCAATATCCATTATCTTAAACGAACTTACGCCATCTTGAATTAGCTAATCGACTTACATGATACATCGATCTAATCCAATATTAACTTGTTTCAATTCAAATTAGATGTTTTGAGTTTCATATGAATTTAACTTAGAGACGTTAACTTAAATGAAGCATTGTATATTGAACCAATCTACTGAGTTATACTGTTCTACATCTGTTTGAATTAGATGCTTTCGGTTCTGAAATGAATTCATCTTAAATATGACTTAACTTAAGTGAGTACTGTTATTATCTTGAATTAAACTTAGGGTACTGTTAAAGTAGATGTTTTGAGTTTCAATATGAATTTAACTTAGAGACGATTAACTTAAATGGAGTATTGTTATATTGAACCAATCTATTGAGTTCCATTGTTCTACATTTGTTGCAACTCAATTAGATGCTTTCAGTTCCGAAATGAATTCAACTTAAAAAAGATTGATTAACTTAAGTAGAGTACTATTATTATCTTGAACTAGTTTATCGACTTACATTGATACACTCATTCAAATAACAACATGTTTCAATTTAAGTAAACGTTTTGAGTTTCAATTACTTTATCGACTTACGTTGATACATTCATCTAATCTAATATCAATTGTAATTTCTTTTAGTTTGGCTAAGATATGTGAGTTTCAAATTGAATATAGCTTGTTAACGATTAACTTAAATGGAGTATTGTTATCTTGATTTCACTTATCGATTCACATAGATACCTTGAGCTAATCCATAATCAACTTATTTTATGTCGATTATAGATATATTAATCCATTGAACTAATACACTAAGAGTAAGACATTAACATAAATTTGTCTTATTCCAAATCATATATATTAAGTAATAAAGTACACTTTAACCGATGTCACTTTCATTCACGTTTTTATGAAGTACAACTGTTATTTTGAGGCAATTTTGGAAGTGCCGACAACACTTATTTGTTGCATTATTTTTAACCGGACCCGAAAAACACATGGCCAAAGCCGCATTATTCCTACCCAACTTATTCCGATATCGATTTCTTCCGACCCAAGTAACCCGAAAGCCGATTTCTTCCAACCTTAGTAATTCCGGAAGTCGAATTATTCCGACCAAAGTTATTCCGATATCGATTCCGACCCAAGTAACCCGAAAACCAATTTCTTCCGACCCAAGTCATTCCGAAACCCGATTTCTTCCGACCAAAGTTATTCCGATATCGATTTCTTCCGACCCAAGTAACCCGAAAGCCGATTTCTTCCGACCCAAGTCATTCCGAAACCCGATTTCTTCCGACCCAAGTTATTCCGATATCGATTTCTTCCGACCCAAGTAACCCAAAAGCCGTTTTCTTCCGACCCAAGTCATTCCGAAACCCGATTTCTTCCGACCCAAGTTATTCCGATATCGATTTCTTCCGACCCAAGTCACCCGAAAGCCGATTTCTTCCGACCCAAGTCATTCTGAAACCCGATTTCTTCCGACCCAAGTCATTCCGAAAGCCGATTTCTTCCGACCCAAGTTATTCCGAAAGTCGATTTCTTCCGACCCAAGTCATTCCGAAAGCCGATTTCGACCGACTTCACCTTATTCCATTCCGACCCAAATTCACCCAACACAGATACCGGCCGACCCAGTCTCACCCGACCCATTTCCGACCCAGTTCCGAGATCCTCTCACCCAGTTTCACCCGACCCAAGTTCACCCGACCCACCCAGTTCCGACCCATGACACGGTGTCACCCAGATTATTCCGACCCAAATCATTCCGACCCAGCCTGGGTCAACCCAAACCCAGCCAGTGACCCAGATTGACACCTCTAGCAGACTTTGATGTAAAAAAAATCAAGAGGGTGTAACATATCATAATTATCATGTCATGCGTCAAGCAATACTTGTTGCTCTAAAGCTTACCTTCTTTCGTTGTTCCTTATTATTTATCTTCTCATATGTCTGATACCAAAAATAATTTTTTGTGCAATAGTACAAGTACGGATGGATATGTTCATATATATAATGTGGATGTGGTTAGGACTTAGGATAGCGACGATAGTTAGTTGCCATGGTGACACGGGTTACACAACATGGTGGTGATCGTGTTTGTGCTTGGGATGACATTATGATGATGGGAGTGATTTTCGTTACACTTTGATAATGTTTCTCAAAATAAAAGCTTCAAATCGGATGAATGACATGAAGCTTGATTTTGCACTGAAAAAAAAAATCTTTAGGAACCTAACAAAGATATTTACTTCCAATTTTCTTCACAGTACTCAACTGTTTGGTATTATGTGGTTGTTTTTTAGGTAAAATGTCCAATTATCTATTTGAATATACAGGTCTTTTGTGAATTATGATCCCTCCCTATGGCGGTTATAAATTTACGAAATCACTAGAAAAAGAAAGTAAACAATCAGTCTCATAAAAAATATGTTTATATTAGATTTTGCTAATAATTTTTAGCAGTATTTTCTATAATACAGATTCTTGAGTATAGTTTTTACTCCATAAATAAAACCGATTCTTTTATAAAAGATATTCAAATGAGTTGAAATAAATGACATGAAATACATATCATCATATATATAATGCATATCATTTTTATTCAAATCTATATTACGCAATAAGTTATGATATACTATACGCTTATACTCACTCTTTCTGAAAAGGTAACGTATCTTGGAATGTGACAATGTTTGAGATATTGAAGTTGGAGTTTGGTGTTTGGTATTGGATATTCACTGGCAAATTTGGAATATGGAACTGTCAATTGCGTACAATAATGTGAAATACGTCGGCTAGCAAATTTAGTTGCTTTGTGTTTCTTTTTGTTTTGGCTTTACTGTTAGCTATAAGCCTATAAGCTATGTGTTGAGAATACAAAATATAAATTATTGGGGAGGGTGGAAAAGGGAGACCTTGGCCAAAAGTTCATATATTCACATTATGTAATTCTACTACTTCTAATTGACGAAAATTAATAAACTAATACTATGTGGCAGTCGCATAGTCGGCTGACTTGAAGATCAGCATATGGGAAATGAAGTGAGATCCATATTCCATCTAAAATTCACAACGACACAACCTGGTCCAAGAGTATTCATTTTCATATTCTAATTATTAATTTTTGTTTTGTATCTTTGATGCAATTCTATTTTTTTTAATTAAGAAAGATAATTGATCCGAAAACTAACCATCTATTAGCCTTAGGCTACTAGTATGCAGGACACACCAGCTCACGAATCCTGGGCAATGTCTTGAAATGTGAGGTGGTACTCCACCGAGCTACCACATCTTCCTTTGCAATTCTATCTTTTTATTTACTTGCTTTATGTGTGCTCTAGAGGTGTATGTTTTTTTTCCATTTTGGGAGTGAAAAGGTTGAGAATTTTAACCAGACTGTAAAGTGTATTATCTCAAATGTGTGTTACAGGTCTAAGCAGTGTCCGCGCATAAAACATAACATCAAAATTTAGGCTATAACAAGCAAGCTAAGAAGTGGTAGTACACCATCCCGATTTTTAGAGTAATGTCCTGAATTTGAATAGCCAATTTCTATGTCCTACGGACTAGTAGCCTAACAAGGGTTGGTATTCGGGCCAATTATCTTTCCTAATATACAAAAAACTTAGGTTATGCTCATGTTTTTTTAATCTATATAAGCCATGAATGCAATACAAAGTACAAAGATGGAGAGGGGGATTTGAACCTGTGACCTATCATTCACATCATCTCAATCTTAACCACTAAGCCAAAACATCCTCGATAGGCTATACTAATTTTATGCATGAAACATAAACATCAAGATTATAACTATTATTGATAGGTGGACAGAAGAAAAAACATTATTTTATCTAATGATGAGAATCACTAGTTTGCCAAATGCTCTCACACAAGCTTATATATATGTAAGATTGTAAGTCAGGTAAGGGAACAATTGAATTAATCCGCTGATTATCATGCATCTATAAATGTGTGATTTTCTTCATAATTTTCAATTCACACTCTATATCATATTTGATGTGGTCATTTTTTTTTTTTTTTTTTTGATAAAGGAGAGAAAAAACTTAGGGTAAGCCTCTAATCTGGAGGCCAGCCTAAAACATCCTTTCGGATGAGGAGAGAAAAATCAACATCATAGGGGGGGAAACTATAACACAAAGAGGAAACTGAATGCCCTCGACTCGCCATGAAGTCCGCCGCTCGGTTAGCCTCACGAAAGCAGTGCTTCACCGTCACCGAGCTGAACTTCCGAAGCTCCTGACCTATATCACAAACAATATTATCAATTTCCCAAGGAGTCCGCCAAACAGAGTTAACCGCATTGATAACCGTAAGGTTATCGCCCTCAATCACAACTTTCGAAATGTCCAGGGAGCGAGCACCCCTCACTGCTTCAAGCAGGGCCCAAGCCTCAACTTGTAAAATAGAAAGAGAGCAACCTAGCGAGTTCGACCCAGCTAGGAGAACATCTCCCAAATGATCACGAATCACAAAGCCCAGGGAGGCCTGGCCCGAACCGAGCTTAGAACCATCAAAATTAATCTTGACCACACCACTGGGAGGGGGGGACCACAAACAACCCGGGCCTGAACGAGGACTACCATTTGCCCCCTTCCCACCATCCTTGGACCTGGGGCAAAGGGCCTTAGCATAAAACTCAGCAATCACAAAACTAGCAGATCTTGAGGAAACACTCTCTTCATTAAAGACCATCTTATTTCGGAAAAACCAAATAAACCACCAAACAGTGACAATCTTTTCTAAATCTTGCTTTAACAAACTAGCCTTAAGCAACCTAATCACCTCGAGGAAAGAGGAAGAAGCCGAAACATTAGGCAGGGCCGGAAGGCTCGGCCACCCCTTGGAGGCTTGTAAATGAAGAAACACGTCAGTAGTAAACGGACACAAACAGAAGAGGTGAGTGGCCGTTTCACATTGACTCGCACACAAAACACACTGCTGAGGCAGGAAGACATGACTTTTCTCAAGTCTATCTTTTGTAGGGAGACCATCATTACAAAGTTTCCATAAAAAATTTTTGATTTTCGGAGGCACATCTACCTTCCAAATCCACCTGAACTCAACATTCTCAGGAGGAGAAGGGAGCAACCCCTGAGCTAACAGAGCACCCGTCTTAACCGAGTAATCCCCATCCGACGACAGTCCCCAAACCAATTTATCTTGTTGATCATTCAAAGGAATAAAAAGGGAGGAGATAGAAGCAACCAAATGCTCAGGCACATTAGCTCGTAATAAAGACACATTCCATTGACGATTATCCAAGAGACAATCACTAACTATAAAATTAACAGGGTATGAAGCACGATGCACAACCGCTTTCAACGGGAATTGGAAAACCCAATTATCATGCCAAAAACTAATCTGGGAACCAGAACCTAACTGCCAGCGGAGCCCCTTTTTAAAAATATCCCTAAGCCTCATTAGTTGTCTCCATTGCCAAGAGGCCACAGCCGTCGGCTTGTACTCAAAAAGAGACTTATGTTTAAAATACTTATTTTTAACCAACTTAACCCACATGCTATTATTATCCTTGACTAACTTCCATAACAGCTTCATTTGTAACGCAACATTATTAGCTTCAGCTTTGCGAAAACCAATACCACCATAATCCTTAGGCCTACAAACCCGATCCCACCCAATTAGATTAGGCGATTTACTCGTGACATCTTTGTTCCAAAAAAAATCTCTGTAGATCTTGTCTAACCTAGACAATGTAGTCTTAGGAAGAAGAAAGCTTTGCATTTGGAAATTGGCTTTTGTGGCTAAATTAGCCTGAATCAGAACCGCCCTACCAGCTTGGGAAAGCGAATTAGCCTTCCATTTAGAAAGCTGAGAGTTAGCCCTAGAGACAACAGAAGCGAAAGTTTCTTTAGTCACCCTTTCTTGAATTAATGGACAACCCAAATAACTACCCAAATCCTCCGACTCCGTCATTTGCAAAATATTTGCGAAATTTCTCTTAATGTCGTCAGTAACATTATCCGAAACTTGAAAAGCAGATTTGTTAAAATTAACCATTTGGCCTGACATTGAACAATACTTATCTAAAATTTCTTTAATGCGAGTACAGCTACGATCATTAGCCTCAGCGAAAATCATAGTATCATCCGCAAACGTAAGAAAAGGGATACGAATACCCGATCTCCCTACAGATACACCAATTAATCTATCAGAATGTTCATTAGCTGCTGCCAGCTGTCTGGCCAGCAACTCAGCGCACAGAATAAACAGATATGGCGACAAAGGATCCCCTTGTCTGATCCCCCTGGAGGGGAAAAACCTTTCACCCGGGATGCCATTAGCCAGGATAGAGAAAGAGACTGACTCAATACAACTTTTTATCCAAGCAATCCACTTTGAAGCAAAACCGAGCTTTTGAAGTGTAACCAAGACATAATTCCATTCTAGCCGATCATAGGCCTTCTCCATATCAAGCTTAATCGCTACCCAGCCCCCCACTCCTGATTTACGTTTGAAGGAGTGAAAAACTTCGTGAGCTATTAATATATTGTCCTGAATCAAACGCTCTGGAACAAAGGCCCCTTGCAAAGGATGAATAATTCTACCCAGGACCACTTTCAACCTGTTAGTGATGACTTTAGAAATAACTTTATATATAGTTGAGCACAGGCTTATAGGCCTAAAATGATTGGCTGTAGAAGGGTTGTCGATTTTGGGGATCAACGCAATAAAGGTATGATTTATCTCTTTTAGAAGCTGGCCAGAATGAAAAAATGCTTGAACAGCACGAATAACAGAGTTACCCACCAAGGTCCAATACTTTTGAAAAAAGAAAGGAGGGAAACCATCCGGACCCGGTGATTTATCCGGAGCCAGATCAAAAACAGCCTCTTTAACTTCCTCCCCAAGCACAGGAGCACATAGAAACTGATTATCTTCATTCGAAATAACAGGTTCGAGAAGATGAAAATCCTCATCCACATCAAACGAAGAGGTAGAATCATGCAAAAACCTCTTTCCAAACTCCGATGTGAGATCCTCTAAGATCCTGGTGGGATGCGAAATGGTCTCCCCCCCACCAGAAACTAATTCTTTGATGAGGTTCCTATTGCGACGAATAGAAGCATGCGCATGAAAAAACTTAGAGTTTGTATCGCCTTTCAATCTAAAATTGGATTTGCTGCGTTGTTGCCAATAGGCAGAATCAAATTGAAGTAATTTCTCTCGTTTTAACAACAGACGATCATATTGCTGTAACAAACTACAATCATTTGCACTAATTAGAATTAAATTTTGAACATTTTTAAGCTTTTGGTCAACAATACGTAATTGACGGAAGATATTACCAAACGACGTTTGATTCCATTCCTTTGATTTTTTCTTTAACAATTTACATTTTTGAACTAAGCAAAACATACGCGACCCATTGAACCTGGTACACCATGTTTTCTTGACTAAAGTATCATAATCTTTCCGAAGGCACCACATCTTTTCAAATTTAAAAGGGGGGACTTTAAACATATTCAAAGGCAAAAATTCTAAAGATAATCGACAGTGATCGGAAGAAGTGAATATATGGTGATGCACACGAGCAGACGGGAAACAGTCCAGCCACCCCACACTAGCTACACCCTTATCGATGCGTTCATAAACGTTATTAGGACCCGAAATTTTCTTCCTCCAAGTATAAGGTGAACCCGAAAATGGAATTTCCGTAGTACTAGTTGCAGATAGAAAATGTTGGATTATATCCCCTCTTTGAGAAACAAAAGGTACCCCCCCTTGTTTATCATTGACATTACTTAGTTCATTGAAATCCCCAAGAACTATATATGGTAAAGTTTGAGAGTTTAGGTAGGAAGTTAATTCCTCCCAAAAGTGAGCCTTTTGATTTTGTTGTGCAGGAGCATAAATAAAAACTATAAGAAAAGGTACATTAACCTTTAGATAATTAATAGAACAAACTAAAAAACGCGAAGCTTTATATATTACAGCAAGATTAAAAGGATTAACATTACAATCTCGCCAAAATACCCATAAACCACCGGAAAAGCCCATGGTAGGGACAAAAACAAAATGTTCATAGCCACATTTACGCGCTGTTGCTAGAGATGGGGGGGCTTGAACCTTAACTTCGCAAAGCATCAAGATATTAATCTTGCTGCTTTTACAAAAATCCTTACACTCAGAGAGAGCATTTTTCCTATTAACTCCCCTAATATTCCAGAATCCAATTGACATAAATCATACAAAAGCGAAAAGAGAATAGACTAAAACATGAACTAACCAAATAGACTAGCCAGCAGCAAAAAATTTCCATAACAGACATCCACATCTTAAACCCTTTTCCTCTTCAGGGCGGAGGACACATCATCATCCTCCCCCTCCTCCATACCACGCTTGGCAGAGCTAGTCTGAGAAGAGAGAACCAATGGCAGAGAAGGATCCACCCCAAGGCTACCAATCTGCCTAATAAGAGAGTTGTCTGAATGAAGAGAAGTGAAAGAATCATCCGCACCAGGGGATAAATCCTCAAAGCCCTCCCCCAACTGGTGGTCCAGCAGAGGAGTACTCATACCAAAAGAAGGACCAAACTCCTCACAAAGAGGAGACCCATCAGAAGAAGATAAAGGAATGTACTTACTGGCATCAATAAGAGCAGATGATACAAACACCCGAGTAGGGGTAGGAAGAGCCAACAGGGGGGCCTCCTCACCAGCTTCTGCGACCTTCTCAGACCCATGCTCAATGCCAGGGAAGGAGATAGGGGGAATGAGAACCAATGCCTCATCATCAGAGGTTTCATCGGGAAACAAACCAGCAGCAAAAAGGGCTTTACCCTTACCTTTTCCAGATATAGACGACTTGTTAGGGGCACTGATAGCATACACTTGATCAGGGACCTGTTCCACATCAGAGATAGTAATCCCCTTAACAGGGACTTTAACAGACAACCCAGATAATTTCGAATTCCGTTTCTTTATAGGAAGGGATTGAGATTTGTTCTTAACAATATGCTTTGACTGAACATGCACCACATTAGCCTGCTCGACTGTGGATGCATGAGTTTCTTTACCAACTGCTTTCGCAAGAGCATCATACAAAAATTTTTGTTTAGGACTTTTAATAAGCTGCACAGTAACTTCTTTCTTAGGTGATGTAAGAAGAGGACAAACATCAATGACATGCAGAGAGTCACCACAAAAAGAACAGCCAACAGAAAAATCCTCATACCATACAATATAGCCATTCACTAAAGAACCTTCTCGACTTATCTCAGCAAACTCCAACAATGGAGCTTGAATATTGACACGAATGCAAGCCCTCGCAAACCTGATTTTGTTCCTAAGTAAGGAACGTTGATCAAGCTTGATAAGAGCGCCAATGTCATTAGCACTCAACAAATTAGCTATAGAATCAAAGTTCATAAGCTCAGCAGGCAGGCGAGGGATCCTTACCCAGAGATCCACCCACTTAACCTCTTCCAAATATGGATCAAATGCTGGTTTCCAGGGGTACATAACAAGCAAATCACCCTGAACGTGCCATGGGCGTTCAGACCAAACTAAAGAAAGATCTTGGGGATTAGCAAAACGAAACATAATCCAATGATTACCCATATCCAGGTAATCAACCTCACCTTTAATAAACTTCCAATCCGCCTTAGTTTTGGCTGTAATAGTACGAATATCCAGAGGGACCGATAGCATTTTACCAATTAAACAACATTTAGTAAGTTCAGTAATGTCTTGTTGCACCTGAGGAAGGCTATCAAGAATGATAGTCTCAGGGAAACAAGGACCAGCAGGGGGGTCAGCAGACTCTATAGGACCTTTATTAATAAAAGCAGAGGGGGGACACTCAGAAGGGACTGGCACAGAGGGAATAACATAAGTAGAAGAAGAGCTAGCCCCATCAACAGAAGAGGGATGAGGATTAGCTATTAATGCTTCCTTAAAATTTGGAAGCGAAGCCATTTGAACAACTACCAAATTTAATAGAGGAAAGTTAGAACTCACAGACTTAGAATAAACAGAGTGAATAAAGAGGAGTGAGTTCCAAAGATTTACCTGAAGATCCCTTTTATAGCAAAAAAGGGAGAATTCTGGACTGAATTGAGAGACTTCAAGACTGACCTGCTCCATCACAATTACTGCAATAGAGGAATGAATAGGTCTACGCAGAAGAGTAGAGTGGGCTAGAGGACCCTTAATCTCCTCTAATAATCTGCAAATATGCCTCAAATCACCACAAAACAACACGCCACGCCAATAAAGCAAATTACGCAACCCTAACCAATAATCACTCGCATTAAATGCTCTGCAGACCCTCCCAACGAACCGTCGCTCTCTTTTGTACTTGAACTGCAACAGGAAAAACCCTTTCCTCCAATTAAAAGCCTTCTTAGAGACTTTAGCTAAATTCGCCGGCTTCCAATAAATCTTTATAGCAAAATTGAAAGAATTTTGAACAGATTGGGGCACGCTAACATCTGAGAAGCCTATAATTTTAGGGCTATGAGGAATTGAGTAAACCCTAACAATTGGGGAAAACAGCTGTTTATGAGCAAATGGACAAAGCCAAATGATGGATAAACACAACCATTGAATGATTACTAGATTTTTATGAACTGGATGTTGCGAATCAAAAGATCTTTTAGATTGAGGGATTTTTTCTTTGCTGCGAAAAACTAGGGTTCGAGTTTTGGGGATAGTGATCGTTTGCTGCAGAGCACTTCTCTCTAACTTTTTCTCTCTCTTCATTTTTTTTTCATATAATTTAAAAGTCCAATTCTCAAGATTCTTTGATGTGGTCATGGACTCATGGATAGTCTCCTCAAAAATAAAACGTGGTAATAGATGGTAAATTTGTAGTGTAAATAAATGAAAATATACACTTTTGATATTGGATTTTTACCACCATAGACATTAACGTACTTTTTTAAAATAAAAAATTAGACTAAAATCTATCATTTTTTATTATTATTTATTACCGTCTAAAAAAAAAAGTGTGAAAACTTAGCTTATTCCTACATGTCATGGGATTTATGAATATAAGATTGATATACCAAAATTAGAAGGAAATAGGAAATAACTTTTTCTAGGGCGAACAAGAAGTGTATGTAACTATTACGTACAGCAACTAATCTAATTGACAATAATTACATTGCTTGTACTAATTTCTCATAATTTATGTTGAGTGTTTGTGTCGGGGTGTGGTTTAAATGATAGCTGGTCCAATGATTAGGACAGCTAAACCAATTTTGTTTACTTTGGTGCTGCTATACATAAAAGTATATACTCTAGAAGAATATATTGACCACTAAAGTTGCATCATATTCTCCCCCACATGGTCTTCCTTGTGAAAATGAGAGTGGCAAATTATAATAAATTCCCAATTGGAAATCTAAACATGGTCTTAAACATATATAGTATGCTAATCAGATCAATACTTCCACTAACAAATTACATTTATAACTTTTTTTTTTTGACAGGTACATTTATAACTTAGTTGGCAGTTAAACCATAACAAATGTAAACAAGACTAATAATTTTAGAATTACTTCAGCTCAAGAGGAGAAATAAGGGTACCAACCCATAGTATCACTATGAATGTGTTATTATAACCACAAATTTCACGCTTTTTGAACTATTGATCATGTATAACAAGATGAAAAAAAGACCATCTCGATTTCCATATACCTACTAGACTTTTCCATCGATCCTCTGAGTAAGCATAAGGCAATGTGGGAGTTAAAAAAATAATCACATCGTCAAATACCTGCTTAAGAGAAATGTGAATAAGTTTGATCCATAATTGTTTTATTCGGCATTCCTTCATAAACCATAATGTTTCATAGGTTCATAAACTGCCAAATGTACACATTCCCTTAAATCAACCAAGTTACTTCGACGACGGTTCCATTTCAGGATAAGAAAGTGATACCTCATAGTATTTGTGGATTCCAAGGTCTAAATATGGGATAATTCCTGACAGTGGCTCAATTTCGTCCATACACTAATGTAATGCCTTATTAACCATTTTCATTGACAATAAACGCATCGAGCAAGATTTTATGCCCTCGAGATAACTTTTTCTTCAAACTGCAAACAGAAAACCTAATTGATTCATAATAACCAATATGTTTGTTGTTAACTAATCTTACAATCTTATAATCGTTGTTTCATCGAATCATAAGCAAACCTATGTTACGAAGGACATTTCGATCTAAAGTGCGATAAAAAGTTGATTTTTTAAGATCTTAAGAAAACTGAAAATCTAAAAAGGAAATATGAACACACTTACCATTATGACTTCAAGTGATGACATATAATTAGAGAGATATTATTGTACATAATCGAATTGTTGAAATTTGTGTTTTTCATTTCACCGCGTCATTTTTTAGAGACACATTGATAATGTACAAGATCTTCTACTAGTTGCCTTAACTAGATATTGACTCAATCTCTGATGAAAAAAAAAAAAATCTTACTTATAATTTACAACACTAGTAGTAGTAGTTTTCTTCTCTCTCCCATGGTTCGTTGAAAGAAGGGTTTTTCTAAGTACATTATTTTATTATGTGATCTTCCTTGCAATAAATAGTTTACTAACGTTAGGTTATCATTAGATCAGACATGACAATTATTAGTAAACACTAAAATTAACATTGGGTCGAAAAACTCGTAAAAGTAAAACAAACAGAAACTGAAATTTACCATTTCATCCCTTGTTCATTCGTTTGACATCCTCTCGAAGTGCAACACTCTATTTGGCTCAATTATCCTTTTGAATAGTATATCATAACAAATAGTAGCATATTTAAATTATAATTATATGACAACTAGAGGTGGTTATTGGGTGGGTCGTTAAAGACTGGCCCGACCTGGACTGCCAGACAATAGGGCTTGAACCGGTACGAAAACGGACAACCATATGGGCTCTCGTGGGCCAATTGACGAGTGAGAAAACTGGCCCGACCTTAGCCCTGAACCAGATTGTGAACCGCACGCAGCACTAAACTGGACCGTAAATCGTACTCAACCCTGAACCGCCCCGTAAAACCAGTTGAGAAAATGCATAAAAATACTTCATCCCCGGCCTAGTTATAAAAAACACTAGTGTATATGAATGGAATTGAAAATTATTTATTGTAAATGCTAGTGCATATGTAATTAAAATATAAAAATCAAAACACATTTTCATTTACGCAAAAAAGAAATCATCGAATCGATGGGACAAACTTGAACCGACTTGTGGCCATGTCTAATGACAACTAACGTATGATCTGATTATAGGCTTATCACTACATTGATATTTTCGGTTTCAATATACATCATCAACTAAATGTATTCTTAATTATATGGAAAATTCCCAATGGTGACCTTGAAGTTTCGAGTTTCGCATGGTGGCTCTATGTTTTTTTTTATTCCCACTGGTGACACTGAATTATTTTTTTATTCCCAAATGCGACTTTATAAATTAGAAAACCGTTAGTTTCGCTAACTTTTAATTAGAATAAATATCTCGGTTTGTGTGCTTGACAGTTGTCTAGGTTTGCGTGCCGTGAATATTGCTATGTTAAAGTTTTAGGGCTCATTTTAGCCCTAAAGGGTCAAATTTAAAGTCTAAATTGGGTCTCATGCCTAAAATTGGTTGGCTAAGGAATTAAGTAGGGTGTTCATAAGTATCCGATCTGGTCAATCCATTCCGTGACCCGGTCCGATTTTCCGGATATCCAATCTCCTTTTTTAGTTTTTGGATATTTCAGATTGGATATCCAAAAAATTCCAGGCCCGATACCGATCGAAAATTTTCATTTTTCGAATACCTGAAAATACTCGGGAAAAGGATTTTTTTCGGATATCCGATCCGAAATACCCGTTTTCAAGGTTGGATATCTGAAATATCCGATGACCGACCCGAAACTTATTTTTTTAAATGATCTTTTCCTTTGAAATTTTCATTTATTAGTTTTCCGATATCTGATGACCCGATTTGAAAATTCAGGATATCCGTTCCAAAAATTTTCGGATCGCATTTTTCCCTATCCGAGATTTTTGGAAATTCGAAATGAACACCCCATAGAATTAAGTGTCATTTTGGCCTTTAAGGGTCATATTTGACGTCAAAATTGATAAGAAATGACCATAATAAGTAGGTTGGTTTATGCGCCAAGTCATTAGTTCGAACTGAAAGTTAGTGGAATTAACGGTTTTTTGTTTTACAAGGTCAAATTTGGAACTAGAAACAATAATTGAGAGCTACCAATAAGGACAAAAAAAAACTAAGGATAATCAATTGAAACTCCAAAAGTTCAAAGTCACTATTGAGAATTTTCCTAATTTATATATTGTTTTTTATAATCCAAACCAAAAATATTTTGAAGTAAAACCCAATTCAAGATACTATACTCCTAAACAATTAGAAATTGTAATTCACCTCATAAGATGAGACAAAATTTTTCTCCCAAAGAAGTTGGGTGGTTTAATTTGGGACTACGTAAAGCTAGCACTAATAATTTACCTTTACAAATAAAACTTTTATGGAATATTCTGAAAGCTCCTGAGAATTTATGGATTAAATGCATTAGCAAAAAATCTCTAAAATTGGAAATGTTATTCTCTTATATGACTAAATCAAATGTTTCCTGGCAATGGCGTAATCTTATAAAATTGCGTCTGATTTTTAGAAAAAGGGCTTAGATGGAATGTAGGAATTAGTGATAAGATTTCGTTCTGGTTTGATAATTGGGTGTTTGAATTTTCTTTAGCTAAAATCTCTCCCCTTTCCCGGATCTCTGAAAAGATTATTATCGATTGTTTTATTAGGGAAGATAGAACTTGGGATAAAAATAAGTTATTGCAGTATGTTTCTCAGAGTATTACTAATGATATAGTGAACAAGTTCATTCCTATAAACCCTATGTCAGATCCCCTTGTTCGGGGTTTAACTGCTAAAGGTGAATATTCGGTTAAATCGGAAGTGGAGTTGTTGCAAGAGTTGGATTTTAGGCAAGGTGGAAATATGGATTTTGCTTGGATTTGGAGATTAAAGATTCCCCCAAAGGTAAAATTTCTCAAAAATCTGTCAAAATGGCCTCCCGACTTAAAAAAAAAAGACTTGAAACGAGCCATTTTTTTGCCCTAGGAGTGTGTCTTCTGTAACCATCATACATAAGATGCAAATAATCTATTCTACTCTCGTCCCATGGTACAAGATGTGAATTCATCGTTAATAGGAAAAAAAATATCAGCTCTCCTTTTCCTACCTATAAGAGTCATTGTTCTTCTTTTAAGGATTATGTTTTTGAGCTTCGTAAAAGTAGCTCTGTAGTCCACATAGAGATTTTCACAATAATTTGGTGGTTTATTTGGTATGTTAGGAATAGTATTATCTTCCGTCAGGAGTCTTGCTCTCCTGCTAAATTGGGGGAAATGATAAAAGGTTTTATTAGAAATGTTATAAAAAATAATTCTCTTTTTTTTAGCTCCCCTAGCCCTATTAATAGGGCTATTAAAAGTTAAGAATAGTAGGTCAGGGCTCTTGCTTCTCGGGTTCCTTCTCAGGAAGGTGTAGCAAATATTAAT
Organism: Beta vulgaris subsp. vulgaris; assembly: GCF_026745355.1. Lineage (NCBI taxonomy): Eukaryota > Viridiplantae > Streptophyta > Magnoliopsida > Caryophyllales > Amaranthaceae > Beta > Beta vulgaris. The sequence continues at coordinate 45,287,828 of NC_079203.1, forward strand.
TTTGATGGGTGTAACTCCATAATGGCCAAACTTCTTATGATTTGGTTATTAGAAATCAGGAAGGTGCTATTCTATTATGTGGAGCAAATGCTATTAATTCTTCTGATTCTATCTTAATTGCTGAAGCATGGGGTCTTAGGAAAGGTGTCCGGGGTGCGCTTTTTTTAGGCATCAAGAAGATGTGGATTGAAGGAAATAATATCTCTATTATCAACTTAGTGAAAAAGTTGTGGAAAATTCCTTAAACTATTAATGCTATAGTTTTGAATGCAGTTGAAAATTTGAAGAAATTTGAGATGGTCAAGATAAATTATATTGTCAAAAAAGCGAATAAAGTAGCTGATTGGATGACTTATCAATCATGGGCACCAAATTTTTAATTTGTCCTATGATTTGACTCTCCTAATATCACTTCCTCTATAATCATCCGAAAAGATGCTTTAGGATGACACCTTTCTTAAAATCCATCCTAATTTTTTTTTAACTGTAATCTACCATTTCATCACTTCTCTAGCATCCCTCGTTTGACACTCCCGGCAAAGTGTGCAACACCAGAACAAGAGAAAGTCATTAAAAATGACAACTTCATCTTCTTCCATCAGAGCATTAGGCTCAGTTCTTCAGAGACTTTCAAATGGAACAACAACTCCATTAAAATCCCATTCTTCCTCTTCTTCAATTCACTGTAAGTCTCTCATATCCCCTTCTTTACTCTCTAACTCGAACACATTACGCTACATCTTGATTAATTTTTAATTTCGATTCTGTTTTTCTGTGTTCTCTTTTATTATCTGAAAAAATAAATTCAGGGAATGGTAGGATTTGGAAAAGACTTTCATCATCTTCTTCATCAAATTTATGGGGGGCACATATGCCCTCATCTCATGAATGTTATTATCCATTAGATTCTGTAAGAAAGATTTGGACTTTCTCTCCTCTTTGCATGGGTAGACGTTCGAGTAAAATTGCTACAAGAAAGGTATTTTTAGTTTGCTTAAATTTAATTTTTGCAATTACCCAATTCTAATAATTTTTCATTATTTCTATGTGAAATTGTGGTGTAGGGTTTAGTATGGAAATTTTTTGTGTGAAATATAGTTGGGTTTATGTATTGGTATTTGGGTTAAGCGCATTTTTCCGTTAAGGTGATTTGTTGTTTGTGTTCGAACTTTGTTGTGGTTGTGCACCACTTGTGTGATGTAATGCTGGACAGAGATCATGGTGTTGAGGCAGAAGATTTGGATTTAAATGTTTCGCGGATCTTTTAAATGGTTTTAAACCGAAAATGTTTTTTTTAGTGCAACCCAACTTGTACCCCAAGGAATTATGAAACTGTTCAGGGACTTGATTCCAATTAGCTTGAGTATGAATTTGTAATGCAGCTGATTTGTTGCTCGGAAATGCACGAGGGCTTCTCCCCAAAACCTCAAGTGGTACAACATTCGTAAATGGAAGACCGTGAATCACCCTACTGAACACTTCTTCTTCTTTGGTAAAGCAAGAAGGGATTAGTATTGGGTTATAATGGTTTTGGTATACTGCACATTGAACCTAAACTGAAGTGTTGCCATTTTTGTAAATTTATTGCACACCCAGATACTATACAAAGTCCATGTTTTATAACATACTCTTTATTGTACTTCTCATAAAGAATTTTCTAAGTAAATTGTTAGCTTTTCCTCATAAATGTCTAGTTACTAGTGTCTCTTTAGTTCCACAACGTAATCATATGATAGATGTCGTTTCCCCCGTGATCCTCCAGTATATTATTTTGGCTAGATAAAGTATGTTGATACATGAAGTGTAACCATTTAAGCAAATTAATTTAAGTAGACCTCCAGTAGATCTTGAAATTCTGTTATGTTTACATCCATAGTGTAGCTGGAGTTTTGAAAGTATTGTTCTTTCATATCCTATTCTTCTTAAGTGTAGAAGTTGAACTATTGTAGGGAGCTCAAGATCTAAAGAAGGCAAAGCTATATGCAAAGATCGGCAAGGAAGTTATATCTGCGTAAGTGATCCATAACCACCACTCATGCTTATGGTAGTTAAGATTGGAAGACTTTCTAATGCTCAGAGTTTCAGGGTGGCTTTTCTTGCACAATTTTTGATGTCATCTTCACCAATTTTTGTTAATTAGACATCACCTACTGAGTGTGAACTAGTGAAGCTAGCTTGGCTTGGAACGAGAAGCTGTTCTAATATGATGTATTCTTTTTATTATCACCCTGTTCCTAGCTTGGTCATAAACTCCTTTTTCCTTTTCTATTTTCGTTTTCTAATGTTCTCTATAGGGAGCATAAATCATAAAGTCAAGTAATGGGTTATTATACTGAATTGGCAAATATATGTAGTGTGAAGAAAGGAGGTTCTAGTCCTGTATCGAATACAGCTCTGGCTGCCGTGTTGACAAAGGCCAAAGAGCTTGATGTTCCAAAGGAGATTGTTGAGCGCAACATTAAGAAAGCTTCTGAGAAGGGACAAGAGGCATTTATTGAGAAAGTCTATGAGGTAATCAGCCTTCATATATTTAGTACTATTTAAAAGTGTGATTTTATGAAAATTGTTTCTCCTTTGTTCTGATATTCAATCTTTTCCTTTTTCATTTTAACCATCAGTGAAATTGTTGCTGGCATATAACTGCTCGTTGCATGTATTAGGTGTATGGATATGGTGGGGTTGGCTTTGTTGTTGAGGTCTCAACGGATAAGGTTAACAGATCTGTGGCAGCTATCAGGGAGGTGGTGAGGGACTGTGGTGGGAAGATGGCAGATTCTGGTTCTGTTGTTTTTAGGTTCAAACGTGCTCGTGTGGTAAATGTAAAAGCCAATGATGCTGACAAAGACCAGCTTCTTGGAATTGCCTTGGATGCTGGTGCTGAGGATGTGATTGAACCCCCAGATCATGAAGACGACTCTGAAGAAGATGATTTTGAAAGGTAATTTAAAGAATCTATCTCAATGGATAGTTTGCTGGCTGGCATTTGACTTGTTTATGCTCAGGAGGATACCTTTTATGCATTTTCTGTGTATTGTGTACCAAACAATTTTGGTGCAGTTTGGAAATGCTATGTATTTCCTTCTTTAAGCCCTCACATATAGCAATTCGTGTTTCTTTGTGTTTGTCCTTTGATTCTTTTGTTTCTTTGAGTTTGTCCTTTGATTCTTTTGTTTCAAGCAGGTACTATAAAATTGTTAGTTCACCGGAAAATTACTCTGCAATACTATCAAAGATTCGTGACGAGGGAATAAATTTTGTGCCTGATAATGGATTCGAACTACTTCCAGTCACCCCTATTGAGGTATGATAATTATTTGCAGTAATATGATGTCATGAACTTTTTTTTGATTAGACAGTTTGATGTTTTAAGATTGCTTTAATATCTAGTTCCAGTAAGTATTGTATTTTTCGTTTGCCTCATGCATCAATTCTATTTGTAAATCATAAATTCTAAGAAATGGTTATTTGTAAATCATAAAAGTGTCATCAATTCTAATCTTATAACTGTCGTTAGGAGTGAGAAAATGTGGTGAGGAAGACGCTAAGTGTATCTCTCCAGACATCTATCAGACAAACTGTTTTGGCCAATGCCAAATCAGAAAAGTTTGAGGAATCAAAGATATCCTTGTATATTCTGCTTCGATATGACCGAATCCATATGTGTATGCATTGTTAGGATGATCCACCCATCTGCTTGGCTATGGTGTGGGATTGAGGTGCTTTTCATATTGAAGCTGAGAAAGGAAGTTCTGCTGCAAAGTGTTTTATATTTTGAAACTTGAGATTGGTAGAACTTCCTCCTTCCCTTATCAAATTTCACTTCTGCTCCCTAATATCTCACTGCTTCATGCCCAGCACATGAGGGGTGATTATTAAATCTCTTGTATCGACCATGACTCATGACTATTTGATGAACTTTTAGTAATCTGATCCCCATTATTGGAAAGAATTATCATGATTTCAACAGATCTTTGAGCGTGGTTAGAAGTGAAAAGGATATTATAATATATATAATTAGATTTTGCATAATCATATTGTAGAAACGTGAGAAGCTTGGCAGAGTTTCATTGTATGCATGACGATTGACGAATGGGAATTGATGTGCTCCCATTGGAGGCTGTGTTAATATTCTGTTCTGTTCAAAAGGAAGTGGCCTGTTAGATGGCGAGAAAAGTAACTCGGTATCCAAATTGGCTTATCTGCTTAGAAGTGGTTGGTTTGAACTAAGAAGTGCAATAATTATGCTTGTTTTGTTTCTTCTTATGTGTTCAAGTAGGAGAAAGCACTTGCTCTGAGTGTTTGAAAGAAAGTGCTGGAGGAGGGGGGACGGGGGAGGGAATATCATATGTAGAAGGATCTCTTTTCTTCTTTATATTTGCTTAAAAGTAACTACTAGGAAGCTGTGATTTAAGGGTTGTTTTTCCTTCTTTTTTGTTGCTTATGAAGCAAAGAGTCCGTTGTTTTTCTATTAGCCTAAACAACTAGTGGCTTTTTGATAGCAGGTAATAAATAATAGTAATGGTAAGAATTTTTTGGTAATTTATTAAAGAAAGTCTCATCGTAATGCATATAGGAACGGAACTATATCCCAAAACAAGGTTTTTTTCTTTGTAAATTTCCATTACTGCTCAATAGTCAATACCACCCCTAAAGCGGGGAACTATTTGGGAATGGGCCATGAAGGGTGACGTTTTTAATCCGGTACGTCCATGCCTGTTTTGTTCATCTATTATCTCCATCATCTCCTTCTATATATTACATCTTCTATGTATGCTAAACTTGCCGTAGGCCCTCATGGCACAATGATATTAATAGTAAAGATAGGTTCAATGTGATGAAAAGGGGGCTTGGAGCTTGGAAGGTCAATATATATTACAAGTAGTCAAGACCAGCCCAACAGTTGTTTTACTTTCTTAGGCAAGTCCTATCATAGTTACATATATATAGGGAAAGACTCTTGTGAGAACACTCCCCTCATATGAGAATACCAACTTATATGAGAATAGATCTCAACCGTTGGATGCTTTAGATCCAAGAATTGGGGTTTTTCTACATAAAATAATATAAAATAAAAGAAGCTCCTTCAATCTCTCATCAATCATCAAAATTTGCCGACATTTTCAACAGATTTCCTTTCTCCCTCTTTACCTCCTCATTCTCTCTCCTCTTAGCATCAATGGTGGAATTAACACCTCCAACCATAGTTACATGGACTCTTCAATTCCTCAAGTACCCGTGTCAGATCCTTGACACTCGGACGTGGACTCGGACACTTGGATACTTCATTTTGGGCCAAAATCATTGAAAAATTTTCATAGATTATCTAAGTCAGACACTTGTACACGTACCCATGTCAGCCATGGGTGCAAGAGTCCAGGTAACATAGCCTCCAAGACCACCACTACCGCGACAATTCTCTCTCCTCTTTCCTCCAATAAACGATCCAATTGTCTCACTCCTCTTTATACCGGCTCACGGTGGCCACTTTGATTTCGCCGACGACTTTATTAGGCTTCGATTTTGCTGGAATGATCGCCGAAAATTGGAAGCGATCTCGTCAAACATCGTCGAAAATTGGAAGCAATCTCACTTAAGTATTTGGTTTTAATGGAGTTTTCTTCAAAGTTTTAGTTCGATTTTGTTGTTTGATTTTAATGGAGTTTTCTTCCAAGTTTTTCGATTTTGGTATTGATTGAAATATATTCGAATTGATTATCATTTGGTATGGAATTCTTATGGTCCTGATTGAGATTTTGGTATTCCACATTATTATCGTTCCGATTATATTCACATTATCGCTATACATGATCAATGTATGCAAAATGTATATCATATTCAAAATTAATATATATAATGTTCTAAAATATAGAGCAACATGTTCTAAAACGATATACATCATGTTCTAAAACGAATACATCATGCTCTAAAATGTACATCATGTTCTAAAACGATGTACATCATATTCTAAAATGATGTATATCATGTTATAAAATAATGTACATCATGTTCAGACCTACATCTATTCTCACCTATGATATATGCTCTCACTTGAAATATTTCAGAACATAATTAAAATAATTTGGAACATGTTTGAAATAATTCAGATGATGTTTTAAAAGTTTTAGAACACACTTGAAATAGTTCAGTACATAATCAAATAATTTGAAACATGTTTGAAATAATACAAAACATGTTTGAAAAAAGTTAAGAGCGCACTTGAAATATTCATTTAGAACATGTTTGAAGAAAATTTAGAACATGTTTGAAAAAAATTTAGAACACACTTGAAATATTTCTGAACATAATTAAAATAGTTTGGAACATGTTTGAAATAATTTTGGAACATGTTTGAAAAAATTCAGAACACGCTTTAAATATTTTAGAACATAAGGTTGATATTTCAGAACATGTATATATGTATATGTATTGATTATATTCTCATATACTAAAAAAATATATTTGTGTTATAAATTTTAAAGTGTTCTCATATAAGTGTGCGTTTTCACATAAGGGGGTATTCTTACTGGATCCAACCTTATATATATATATATTAAAGAACTTTGAAGAGGGTAAAACTAGTTAGGATGTCTGATTAGGAAGAGGAACTCTTTTTTTCAAGAATTTCACTCTATATAGTGCTTTCTAACATGTTCAAACTCTTTGTTTAGAGATCTTAGTTGTGTACTGGAATGCGCTCGCATTTCCCAGGTTTCTGGCTTCACTTGAGAATATTGGCCAGTTCCCACTGTTATTCTCATATGCTTACATATCTAATTTTATTGGACAAATGTTTACAAGTTTGTTCGCTGAGAAAAGAAGGTAGCACTTCAGAAGCCTGTGATTGGAGGTACATATTCTGTGGAGCTTATGTGAAGGTTATTGCATAACAGACTGTAGTTGCTGGGGCCCAACTGAAGTGATGGTTCCATACAATTTATCCAATTGATACCTGTCAGCACTCAGCAGTCTATGGGTCTTTGGTGAGGGAAATTTGGAAGGAAACAAGTGATGTCAAGATATGATGTTTAGTCTCCAACTCATATATGTTTTGCTGAGTTGCCTAGCTCTGTGGCACTGGGGAGTGCAATTGTCCGAGAGCTAATTTGGAGGATCATAGTTATCCCAAGGTGTCTCTTTTTACCTGTAGCTTATCTCTATATTTCGGCAATTTTAAATCACTACCTCTGCTTGGAGTTAGGCATCAATACATAGTGGCATTATTTTGAGATGAAGAATGGTATTATGCAATAGACAAGTATAGTTAGAAGCACCTAACGCTGTCACAAGAAAAAAGATAAGAAGCATTGGACCATTTAATTATTACTACCTCCGTTTCTTAATAAGTGCAACACTTTTCTTATTTGGAATAGTCACAATAAGTGCAACCAAGCTCAAAATGGTAAAAGAAGCTCAATATTATTACAAATATGCCACCAAAAAGCAAGAGGGGACCACAACTTTTGTGTTTCATCACTTGAATTACTCTACTTTATTATGGACCCAACTTTCTCTCTCTACATTCTTTGGTATTCCCCCACTTTCTCTATGTTGCACTTATTAAGAAACGGATGAAGTATTATGGGATTGGAAGACTGCGAAGTACATATAATCTTTCAAACCCCGGTAGTTGAGCTGTTAAGCTGTGGAAAGCTGGTTCAGGCCTAACGAGGTCATACTTTTAGAAGTTTTATGCCATCAATAGTATAAGATAATTCTGTGCTCCCCGTGTTAATCTCTGACTAACTTTAGCATTGCTTTTGCTTATATAATAATCTATTCATTTGAGCACATATTTAGGACTTGCTTAGGAAATACCTCCTTTAATATGAGCGACTTTTAGAAAGGATGCAACTTCCCCTCCCCCTGGTCCTCATATAAACTTCGTGTTAGGTTTGGCTTGGGCACAAATTTTATATATTCTTAATAGGGAAGCATAAACTTTGGTAATAGTGAAAGTAAGAATAATGGAATCGATGGAGAGAGATTGAGTGGAGGGGCCGAGGGGGTCCATAATGTATGGGATGCGAAGAGTGTGAGAGATAAAGTTTGTTTTTGTGTGTGTGTGTGTGTTTGTGTGTGTGTGTGTGTGTGTGTGTGTGGGGGGGGGGGGTCCACATCACATGGGTAGGTGAGAAAGTTTCCAAATAAGGTAAGATGAAGTTTATTGGTGGACGGCCAGAAAGGAATACAGGAAGTTTATTTGAGAACGAAGGGAGTATAATAACTAGAAAGACACTTCTTCGCCAAAGCTTAGCTTCATCCTTCTGAATAGCATAATTTTTAAGAAAAGGCTTTAGAAAATGATATTGTTAGGCAATCAAGAGGGTATGTTTATTTCTTGGGTTCTTTCTAAGGGTGATATAAACTTTTGTTTCTTAATGATCAACTTTTTTCTTGTGATGGCCCAAAGTAGTAAAGAAGCCAGTGAAGTAAAGTTTTCAGTTATGTCCTCGAGACAACTTCAGGAATCAGTTTATGGAGATCTCTTAATTTCCTATGTATGTTTCTGTGACAGGCAGATGATGAAGCCATCGAATTGAACAAGGAATTGATGTCTAAATTGCTCGAACTTGATGACGTTGATGCTGTTTATACTGATCAGAAATAATCTTTACTTCATCTCTCTTAATTTAGTAACTGGGGGGAAATTCCTTTCAGAAATAAGCTATGGGAGATGTAGTCTCCATTATACACTTTCCGTATGTTGAGGATACATGGTTGCTCATCAGTCAATGGCTTTACAGTTTTGATTAGAAAAGATTAGAAATGTAAAACCTTTTTGTTTCCTGCAAAATGTATTAATAGTTCCGAAATTTTGCACTTATTACTGCTCAGATTTTGTATAGTAGACAGGAGATATACTTGGATGTATTGCTCGCGGTCAAATTTTGGTTGCTCTTTGACATGGAATGCATACTGATCAATGATGAAGCTTTGTGAAAGGTACCATATGGAACTCACGTCTGAGAAGTATTTTGGTTATGTCATTGCTGTACCAAATGCTGTCTTGGTGAAGTAGAAATAGAGAGTATCCCAGTTCTGCTACTCGTCTACGTGCAGTCAGATGATGTCACTTTTGTTGCTGATAAGCAGTCCGGAAGCAGGTTATACTACTGTAGTAGATCTCCCAATATGAGTGATACCTTGTATACCTTGTCTGTGCTGCATTATACCCTAGCTCGGGTCTGTTGCCGTATGCGCCATGAAACTGTGGTCTGGTCTGTTTGTGCGCCTCACGTCACATGCATGTCCCAATTGCTACTCATGGCTCTCATTGGGTTATATTGACCTATTTTCAAGACGAGAGAGATTGATTATGGAATATTTCTACAGTACTACTTTCGCATTCGAGGCTATCTTTTTTATATTTAGAATGGCTTTAATACAAACATATATCCTTCACTATTGATAATTGTAGACTATGTAATGGTTTTTTGGAATTCTGTGTAAAGCATCATTGAGGATAATGTAAGGAAAACTCGGAATAATTCTACATCTTCGTCATCCTAGTTGTAGACTATTCAATGGTTAATTGGATTTTTTAGTTAAAAGTATTCAGTGCTTCGTTGGTTCGGTACAAAAAAGTTGGGCAGTAGAAATTCACTGACAGTACTCCGGCTACTGGGAAAGGAGGAATTGAGAATTCGTGGAAGATAGGACTTGTAAGTTGTAACACCTTGATTCCTAACGAAGTCCAATCTATCGTTACTAATGCGTAGTTAAGGCCAATGACCATCTTCATAACAAACATAAGTTCTTTCGACGCATCATTATCCTAGGAGGCTATCCATCTTAAGGCTAATTCTAGCCAAATACGCTTAAATTTGGGGTAACTTAGGAAATGAACTCGCTAAAAGAAAGACGTATTTTGTTGGTATAAGTCGCTTAAATCTTTTCTAAAGCAATGATGAGGAGTATTATAGGACTTTCCACAAAATATGATAGATATATTACCAACCCCTTCTTGGTCAACCAAGTTGTTGGAAATTCTGAAGTCCTTTATGTCAACCAAGCATGTCAAGTAATATCCTGAAAATTAGGCTCAATTCTCTTTAATTGAATTAATGAAAATTCAGTTCAATTTAGAAAGATTAAGTTCAATTCAGCTCAGACTAATTCAGTTTTTTTTTTAGACAAATTGAGTTCAATTCAGGAAAATTCATTAGTTCAATTAGTTTCCTCTTACAGTTTTGATTCATTTCACTTCAGTTCAGACAAATTAAGCGCAGTTAAGGCTCCATTCTTTTGAACTGAGAGAAACTGAACTGAACTGAGAGAAATTGAAATGCAAACAGTAAATCAACTGAACTGAAAACAATTCCAAAAGAACCGGACCAACTTTCCATAAAATTTAGCATACTATAAACATTTAATTCGCATGTAAATCAAACTAGCACTACATTGAGAAATGGGCGATTTTGCTAGGAAACTATATAAAAATGTGGCCTATTAATTGTGAACTAAAGGATTAGTGTAAATGTTCTCACTTTCAAAGTAGCACTACATTGAAGTGTACAATTTTTTGTTTTTCAATACTATTTCTTATTAGATGGATTCCTATATAAGTTAGACTTTCCATATGAAGTAGAATTATCTATGTTTTTTTTTTGACGGGTGAATTATCTATGTTACAAGTTCTAGGAAATCATGCTTTTTACTTATGATCAAATGCGCACCTAACCTTTGTAGTAATTAGAGATTTAGAGTCACAAAGGAGAGAGGCTCTTTCCGCAACATATTGGTTTTATGTGAGTCTTACGACATTCTATCATCAATTATGGACATACCCTATTAGCCAACCTCAATTATAAAAAAGCTCACTATTTGAGCAGACTCCAATTCTTACAAGTATTATATACATTATACTTCAAAAAACCTCATTTTACAAAGTGGATACCCTTTTTTAAAATTGAACATGATTGACCATTAGCAATTAGTAACAATTAAAGTATTTAGTAAGATGGAAGCTTCACCATTAGCAATATATAACAATTAGTAAGCAGTGCGTCTTGCGTGTGGCCGGTCACACGCGAAATTACAGGTTTGGCCGCACGCAACACCCTGTTAACAGGGCCGTCCTAAACAATTTGGGGGCCCTGTGCCAATATCGTTTTAAATTCAAAAGAGGGCCTCACAAATAATTTTGAAATACTTCAATAATTACAAAATAATATATGAATGATAAAATGCGTATATAAAGTATGTAATTTTTTTTTTTTTGAAACAAAGGGGAAGGTTAATTCATTAATTTGAAGTCATGCTACATTTATAATAGAAATTAGTAACAGCAAAATACATATCAAAACAAATTGAATTAAATTCTTCTTTGACAAAACTTAGATCACTATAACAAATATCTGCTAGTACTCCTTAGATAGAGAATAGAGGAAACGACTACGGTTTATTTTTTCTCTTTTTAAGAAAATAATAAAACCGTGTATTTTGAGTAAATCAATTTGAAAAGAGAAACTCTATACACACACACGAAGTATTGAGAATTAAGATGGAATATGCAGATTATGAAGAATAACCACTGTAAATACTAGTTTGTTTTACTTCCTAGAGTTAGTTTTCTACTGTAGTAAAGAATAACAAATTCAGTTAGTTGTTGTAACTAACTTTTCTTTGCTGTAAGCTACTATAAGTAGCATCCTTCTCTTCTTTTCCTCATTAAGTCAATACAAACTAAATAGAGATTTCTTCTCTCTATATTGCTTCTCTTTCCTTACTTCATATCTGTAATAATTCTCATGGTATCAGAGCGGAATACTTAAAATTCTCGCTGAAAATTTCAAAATCTTCTTGATTCTTTGATCAGTATTCTTGAGATATACTGGTAATTTGTAAAAATGGTGGAAATTAGTACAAGTGGAGGAGATAAGGAAGATCAGAATGATCAGAATGCTGAAAACTCGAATTCTTTTTCTGGAAGCATCTTTAATGTAAGTGCATCCTATAATGATCCTTTCTTTATCTCAAATTCTGATCAAACTATGAGTAAACTAGTTGTTGTTAATCTGAATGGCAACAATTACATTAGTTGGAAGCGTAATATTCGTAGAGCTTTAATAGCTAAGAATAAAATAGGTTTTGTTGAAGGAAGTATTGCAAAACCTGAGGAAAATGACAAGAATTATAATCAATGGATGCGTTGTGATTACTTGATAATATGCTGGTTGATGAATTCTATGAATGAAGATATAGGAGAGAATTTTACATTTGTAGAAAGTTCTGCACAATTATGGAATGAAATTGCAGAATGTTATGGTCAGTCCAATGGACCGCAAATTTATCAGTTGAAACGTGAATTGGATAATTTGCGTCAAGAAAATCAGACTATCATGGTCTATTATGGCAAATTGAAGAAATGTTGGGATGAATTGCAAAATCTAAGAAGTATGCCATCATGTACTTGTGGAATATTGTCTAGATGCAGTTGTAATTTCTTGAAAAGACTATCTGAGTTTGAATCTGAAGAAAAATTGATGCAGTTCTTATTAGGCCTTAACAGTGGGTTTGATAATGCTATTAGCAATATCTTAGCTATGGATCCATTACCACCCATTAGCAGAGCTTATTACTTAGCTCAGCAAGTTGAGAAGCAAAAAGAAGTTAGTGGTCTCAACCATAGAAATGAAGTTAGTGCCCTTCTTGCACATAAACAACCTTTTCATGCTAAACCTTCTTACAAGAAAGATTGGAGGAAAGAGAAGAATGACAGAATGTGTGAGTATTGCAAGAAACAAGGACATACTAAAGATACTTGTTTCAAATTGAATGGTTTTCCTGATTGGTTCAATAAAAAATATGGAAACAATAGTTCCTATGGAGGCAATTCTTATGGAGGTTCTTCAAAGCTTGTTGCTAATGCTGCTGTTGAAGATTATAATCTGGAAAATGATCCTCTGGAGTTTAATATGGCTGGCCCAGCAAACTGTGCTAATGATAATGCTGCTGGTGATAAGAATGGGAATATAGATCCTATAATGTTTCAGAACATTATGCAAGAAGTTATGAAAGCTATGAAAGGGAAACAAAGTTCTGGTGAATCTACTCACACTGGACATTCTTTTGCTAACTGTGCAGGTAAAAATTCTTCTGTTTTACATTGTAATACATGGATTATTGATTCTGGAGCCACGGATCACATGATCTTTGATGATCAAATGATGATTAACAAGAGAAAATTGGTTAAATTGATTGAAGTTGGTTTGCCTGATGGAAGTAAAAATCATGTTTCTGTAATTGGAGATGTCATGATTACAGCTGATTTGATGCTTAGAGATGTATTATTTGTGCCTTGCTTTCAGCATAATTTGATTTCCATTGGTAAATTGGCTTTGGATTCTTGTATTGAAGTAGTTTTCAAACACAATATTTGCACTTTCTATTCTAAAAATCAAACCAAGATTCTAGCTATAGGGAAATTATTCAAAGGTTTATACCTTCTTAATCACACAGATGTTTTTAATCCTGATTTAGCTGCTGTCTCTTACTCTTCTTCTCAAATCACCACTACAAATGTAGTTGTTAATCATTCAAATTCTCATAAACATTCATCTGCTAAACACTCTTCTGCTGAACCATCATTTCCTATTCTTCATGCCAGATTGGGACATCCATCTTTATCTACTATGAAACATCTTCCTCAATGTAATTGTAGTCCTGATAATGACTTCTTTTGTGAAGTTTGTGTGTTAGCTAAGCATCATAAACTCCCCTTTCCAAGAAGTGTCAGTAGAGCTGCACACTTATTTGATCTTATACATCTTGATCTCTGGGGACCATATAGAACCAAATCTCTCACTGGAGCATCTTATTTTCTAACAATCTTAGATGATTATAGTAGATGTACATGGACTTTCATGTTACATAATAAACTACAAGTTTACAGAACTATATCTTCTTTCCTTCTTCAAATTGAAACACAATTCCAAACAAAAATTAAGATTGTTAGGTCTGACAATGGAACTGAATTTATTCAAGAGCAATGTTTAGCCATGTTCATGAATAAAGGGATTATTCATCAAACTAGTGTTGTTGGTAGGCCTCAACAAAATGGGCGTGTAGAGAGAAAACATAGGCATCTCTTAGAGGTTGCTAGATCTCTCAAATTTCATGCCAATCTTCCTTCCAAATTCTGGGGTGAATGCCTTCTTACAGCCACCTTTCTTATTAACCTCATGCCTTCTTCTGTCATCAATTGGAAATCTCCCTATGAACTCCTTTATCAAAAATCTCCTGACTATTCTTTACTTAAAGTGTTTGGTTGTCTTTGCTATGCCTATAATAATGATAGGAACAAAGACAAATTTACCTCAAGAGCTAAAAAATGTCTTTTCTTAGGATATCCCTTTGCTCAAAAAGGTTACAAGGTTTATGATTTGGAAACTCACAAAACTTTTGTATCCAGAGATGTTGTGTTTAAAGAGAGTATGTTTCCATTTCAAGCTTCTTCTGTTACATCACCTTCTAATACACCTTCTAATACACATTCTAATACACCTTCTAATACATCTTCTGTTCCCATAATTCATTTTGATAATCCTTTGTATCCACAGCCTACTTCTTCTCTGCCTAACTCTCTCACTTCTTCTCCTATTAATGTTCATCATGATATTCAATCTTCTCCTACCTCTTCTCATAATTCTACTAATAATTCTGTTATCTCACCATCTGCTACTCATACTGATGCTACTGCTGATTATGATATACCTGTTAATCATGTTCCTTTTACACCTTCTCCTTCTCAGTCTCCTTCTATATCTTCACCTAATCATCATGTTCTCCCTAATTCTCATATTCCTTCTCCTAAACATCTTAGACTTCCATCTACTAGAAATACTAAGCCTCCAGTTAAGTTCAAAGACTTCCTATGTCCTACTCTACCTCTTTCTTCTACTTCTCATTCCTTTGTTGTTCAATCTCACAATAGCAATGTTGTTTATGATCCTACCTCATACAAAGAAGCAAGCCAATTTTCTGAATGGAGGTCTGCTATGCAGAAAGAGTTACAAGCTCTTGAAACAAATAATACTTGGGTTCTCACTTCATTACCTGCTGGGAAGAAGGCTATTGGATCTAAATGGGTTTTTAAGACTAAATTTAATCCTGATGGCACAGTTGAAAGATTTAAAGCTAGATTAGTGGCTACTGGGTATCAGCAGGTTGAAGGGGAAGATTTCACTCATACATTTTCCCCAGTTGCCAAGCTTGCAACTGTTAGAGTGATAATATCTTTAGCTACTGCCAAACAGTGGCCCTTATGTCAATTAGACATAAACAATGCATTTTTGCATGGTTTCTTAGAAGAAGAGGTATACATGAAACCTCCTCTTGGATATGATAAAGCTAAGCCAGGGGAAGTTTGTCATCTCAAGAGGTCCTTGTATGGTTTGAAACAAGCCTCTAGGCAATGGAATAAAGAACTCAGTAAATTCCTTGCTTCTCTTGGTTTTGTTCAATCTAAACAAGACTATTCTCTATTTACCAGAGATCTTGATGGGGAATTTATTGCGATTCTTGTATATGTGGATGATATGATGCTTACTGGGACTTCACAAGCTCAGATTGATGTTATTAAACAAGCTTTGGATGCAGCCTTTACAATCAAAGATTTAGGTGCTCTTAAGTATTTTCTGGGGATTGAAGTGCTTAGAAATTCTTCAGGGACTTTCATGAATCAAAGAAAATACATTCTTGATATTATTCAAGATTTCAAGCTTGATAACACTAGACCTGTTTCCACTCCTCTCCCTAAAGGGTTGAGTTTATCTACTGATGAAGGGGAAATACTGACTTCACCTGACCAATACAGGAAGCTTATTGGTAGATTGTTATATCTCAACATCAACAGACCAGATTTGTCATATGCTACTCAGCACTTAAGTCAGTTTGTTAGTTGTCCTCGAAAGCCTCACTTCCAAGCTGCTATTCACATTGTAAAATATTTAACAAACACTCTCAACTTGGGATTGTTTTATTCTGTTACTAGTGATATGCAGCTTTGTGCCTACAGTGATGCAGACTGGAGCACTTGTGCTTTTACAAGTAGATCTCTTAGTGCCTACTGTATATTTATGGGTCCTCATCTGGTGTCTTGGAAGACTAAAAAGCAGAAGACAGTCAGCAAATCTTCTGCTGAGGCTGAATATAGAAGCATGTCCAGTACAGCTTCTGAAATTGTTTGGATAGAGGGTTTATTGCAAGATTTACATGTTTCTGTTTCATTACCTATTCTTTGCTTTGTGATAATCAAGCTGCTGCACATATTGCTCAGAATCCAGTATTTCACAGCCACTAAACACTTGAAGAGGGATTGCCATTATGTCAGAGAGCAGATTGAAGCAGGGTTCCTACAAACAGCTCATGTTTCTACTCATCATTAGTTGGCTGATCTACTCACTAAGGCTCTTTCTGGACCACAGCATCAGTATCTTGCTTCCAAGCTTGGACTTGTGGATTTGTCACATGTCCAGCTTGAAGGGGGGATATGAAGAATAACCACTGTAAATACTAGTTTGTTTTACTTCCTAGAGTTAGTTTTCTACTGTAGTAAAGAATACAATTCAGTTAGTTGTTGTAACTAATTTTCTTTGCTGTAGAGCTACTATAAGTAGCATCCTTCTCTTCTTTTCCTCATTAAGTCAATACAAACTAAATAGAGATTTCTTCTCTCTATATTGCTTCTCTTTCCTTACTTCATATCTGTAATAATTCTCACAGATACAAGACCAGAATATTTTTTTTAAAAAAAGGCATAATTTTTTGGTAATTGTTATTGTTGGTGGTTGCTGCCATATACACATACGAAGTATTGGGAGTTGTTAATATGGAGTATTAAAGATGTAAGGTGAGTAAGAGACCAAAATGAAAGGCATACTTTCGGTAATTGCTGCATGCCTAAAAAAAAGAGCTAATGGGATTCGAAACTGCAACGTTCTGGAAAGAAGCAGTAACACTTACCATTACAACATTAGATACTTTTATGTTTTTTTTACACGCAACAATCGGTAATATTAGATATTTTGTGGCCCTGCCGATTTGGGGGCCCTGTGCGACCGGGCTGGTTGCACATGCTCATAACCGGCCCTGCCTGTTAATCTGTCAGCTCATTTTCAAATGGTCACATCTCACTCGTTTTTCATTGGAATCGAGCTTTTGACCATGCGTTGGAAAGCTACCGAGCCAAATTTTCATCTCCAACTTGAATATTCCAAAAATATTAAGTGTGCTATGAGATATGACATTTTGAAGTTGACCCTTATGCACAAACCCTTATGAACAGATGGAGTTACTCTTATGACCAAATAGAGTTACTTGTATGAGTATGTGGTTACTTTTAACAATAAAAGGGTGTCACTCCTATAAAGAAATGCGGTTACTCTTATAAGCAAAATGAGATTAACTATGTGAACAAATAGGGTTGCTCATATAATTAAATGAGTTTACTAGTATGAATAAATTGGGTTAGCCCTTATAAACGAATGAGGTTACTCTTACTTATAAGTGGAGGTTACTTGTATGAACACTTGAGGTTACTGATACGAATAAAATGGGGTTACTTATGTAAACAGAATGAGGTTACTCATATGATTAAATGGGGTTACTAGTATGAATAAATGACTTACTCCTGTTGAACGAATGAGGTTACTCGTATTAATAAGTGGGGTTTTTACTTGTATGAACAATTGGGGTTACTGATGCGAATAGGGGTTATTTATGTGAACAAACCGAGGTTACTCATATGATTAAATGGGGTTACTGGTATGAATAAAAATAGTTACTCTTTACAAACGAATGATGTTACTAGCTCGTATTAATAAATAGGGGGTTACTTGTGTGAGCAATTTGGATTACTCGTATGATTAAATGAGGTTATTTGTATAAATAAATGTGGTTACTAGTATGATTAAACGAGGTTAGTCATAAGTAAACAAGGTTACTCACATTTATTTATACGAATAACCTCATTTAATCATACGAGTAAATACAAGATATATTTCAAATGCAAGCATATTTTAGAGATTGAAAAGAAAGAGAAGATGAAGAGAGAGAACGAGTGATGCTTCCTTCAATGGAGGAGAGAGAAAAAAGAAGAAATGAATTGAGGAGAGAGAAAATGTTAAAGAGTTTTGAAGAAGTTTAGGGGAAGTAATGTTGTCGTCGGCTTCAACCATGAAAGAAAGAGTTTGGTATGTATTTCACAGGAGAATCACGGGGAAGAAGAAGCGCAAATTTCTACCTGGGCTTATATATGGGCCGGTCACACACGAAATTTCTGATGTGATCGACCGTATATAAGAATTTGTGATTAGTAAGATAAAAAAGAGGGATTTCATGGAGATTCTTGAGGGAATCAAATCTCAACCAATATCATTATTATTTTCCAAATTGTATTTTATATATATATATATACTTGATTACTTGGATGAAACCTTACTCCAAAAACCAATAGTGCACATATTACACTAGTGCACATATTACACAAGGACAACCCATATGCTTGAATTGAAGTTACACTATACCTTACAGTATGAAGAATATCTATACTATATACTTTTAACATAAATACATGACCTAGTTTAATTATGTACATATATATTCATATGTATGTACAAATTACATAGGTGAAGACTGATCACAAAGTAGTATATGAAGTATATTTATAACAAGGTTCAAGTTCCTTCGTTGGTTGGTCTTATACTCTTATCATAGCATTAATCTTCAATTTCATCTTGTTTTCCAGCTTAATAGGGTTAAATTGTAGCTTCCTAGAATAAGTTGTTAATCCATAGGAATCCAACATCCATGCAAGCCATAAGGAAGACCATAAGGGAATTTCGCACGCGCAATCTCTTCAAAGGTAGAACCATCAAGAAGCAATGCATATCCTTCTCCATTTTTCCCACTAACCACCGATATTACCACTCCTGCACAATAAAACGACGCATATTTTTTTTATGTGAAAGTTCAATGCATATTGTTTTTTTTGGCTTGGTATTGCATATTTGCACCATATTCCTCGTCTTTGTGTATGATATTTTTTTCTTTCGATCCCGCTAACGGATGCCTCGGCTAGATAAGAAATATATTGTTTTACTTAATTCTTCATATTTATACAAAATTATAAAATAATATAAAATTCCAATGCAAAACATTTAATCCATTAGCTTTATTTTGCCTTTTTCTTTTACCACTATTATATTTTGAATTATGGAAGCTACAAGCCACAAGCCCAATAATCGAACTCAACAACAATTAGTTGATTTCCATTTTTATATATACAATTCGCCTTTAAACAAGATAAAGATCTCCTTAACAAGGCTGATAGAGAATATGCACAAAATATTCTCTTTTTAGATTTAGCATATACTTCCTCCGTTTTTTTTATGGCCAAAAGGCAAATATCTTTCGTCCTTTTTAATATTGCAACATTTTCCTTGTTGGTAAGTTTCATATTAATTACAAAATTACTAAAATTGACTGTTTTCTTTCTATCTGTCTCCTTATCACATGCGTCCTTTCCCCCCTCTATCTGTATCTCTCCCATCTCCTTAAAAAAACATGTGTAATCCCTCCACGTTACAATTATTAAAGAATGGATGAAGTATCTTCGTAAAATTCTCCAAATGTTGGCTTTTAGTTTTCAAATTCTCTATGTTAGTAACAAATATATTTCAACTTCATTCCTAATCGTTAATGATCAGGATTTTTTTTTTCTTTGTACGCTATTCAATTAGTTGATAGATAAACAAAAACTTAAAAATTATTGGATGAATATAATGTGCTTACCATCGTCCTCCTCAGTTGCCCCAGGGCGAGCTACGAAGTATGGCTCAGAAGGGACAGCACCCTCTTCATACCAGTTTTTTGCCTTCTTCTCAACCAAATCAATCTGCAGTATCGTAGATTGAAACTGTTAAGATTAATTATGTTATTTGACACAAACAGAATCATTAAAAACATGTATAGTAATCAATCAAAATTCTGTCGAGTATCAATTATCTGGTGCAATAGTTAACATCAATTATCGACAAAAAGACAAAGAAGCAAATCTAGTAAGAATCTTGTGATTGGTCCATAAACATTATTATAATGTATTATATTATAGTTGGTTTATTGTAGTCATGTCATATGTCTAACATAATGTTATCTAGTAATAACAAGAAACCTTTAGTTAAAAAAATATTATTATTATTTTCTCAAAAAGATATCCACAAAGGTCATGTCGTGTTGGCCATCATAAGAGAACTATTCATACAAATTACATGTTACACCCGAGTGTATATATGTGTGTATACACTCTCTTACATTGTCTACCTATGCGTTCAATTTTTCATGTGTGGAGTACATGATGTACGAGAATGTGAGAGGATGTACCATACTCCACATATAACCAAATCTATAATAAATACTCCTACGTTCATAGGGTTTCTTTGAGCATTTTCCCTTCCTCACTACAATTTGGTCATATATACTAGCCTCCAAGCTGCTTGTTGTGCTTGTAAAAGTGCGATCTAAGCACAAGTGTATACCAATTAAATTGTGATATCATATCATATTACCTCTATTTTCTTTAGATGTAAGTATTTAATTATTTAAATCACTCAAAAAAAGACAAATATTATATTCGAAAAAACAAAATAAGTAGGTACTATATATAGTGACATAATTGATGATTGTCATGCGTACTAAAGTAGTTTAGTTCACTACCATTACACTATATGGTGACTATATATAATTCGTGTGTCTTTTTATAATCTTAGAAGTATACAATTAATTCCATTTTCCCAATTCAGTTGGTGTACGACCAAGTTAAACTTGGCCTAGTGGTACGGAAAGAACCTTCTAGTCTCAAAGTTGGGGGTTCAATCCCCACTAGGGGTACTTTAGGAGATGGTTTCCCCTTACCACCCCCAATCTCAAAGTGTATGTCCACAAATCCAGGCCGAATTAACCCGCGAGAGGTGAGTCTGGTGACCCTTCATCTTATCATAGGGTTTCTAGTAAGGGGCAAAAAAATCAGCTGGTGTACGTACCTTTGTAAGAGTGTTGGGGAAGTTACAAGGGCGGCGAGCCCCACAAGCGTAAGCGTAACGGTATTTTTTACCCAAGTAGGAAGGGTTAATACTGCACATATCCATGCCTCTCCCATGCTCCTCTGGGTCCAGTGCTGCCTCTAGTTTCCCGTATGGCATCCCATTCATGGGAATTCTGAAACGACCAACCCTGCAACACAATTTTCATTTTATATCACCCACATATTTCATTTTCAACTTACAAAGAGTGAGATTTGATCCATCCTAGAACCTCCTGTAGTCGGGAGGAAAGCTCTAACCACTAGACTATCCCTGGCTCTCACATCTCATATATAATTATATTGACATATATAGTCATAGCTACTACTTGGACATACTATTAGCGTGTGCTTAATTAATTATTATGATGATAATATAGGAGTAAGTACCTTGCATTTGGAAGAACATCTTGGCCTATAAATGAGCGCAAATTTGTGAGCCTTAGCTTGTCAAGGATAGAAGCGTCTGCATTGTGCTCACAACAGTCTGCAATAATTGCTGTTACGTTGCCTTCCTCGTCTGTTTCCTCATACGCGTTTATGAAATGGAATGTCAAGAACAATGGCACCTCTACCGTTGCCACCTAAATATATGTATAGTAAAACAATTATTAAAAGGGAGATTATATTAAAACTTACGCAAGTGCGAAATTGGCAAATTATTAAAAGGGAATGGCTAAGTTCCCTATCGGTTCAACCAGACCGTTATTGACAACACGGTCAAGATATCATGAAGTTCTCTATGTTTTAGGGAGCATATAAGTATAATACCAGTATTACTATTATACCAGCGTCTACCGAGTAACTTATCAGTTTTCGTCACTTGGCCATCATCAAATGGGTTTGGGTCTGATCCAGTACTTAGCTAATAAGCCATGTGCCTAAAGATAAGTATCAAAAGAGGATAGAATTGTATTCCGCCAATGGGAGCAGTGCCCTACCTAGGACACTATCAGCTCCTATCAATGCCCCATGATCTGAGTCATAAGGTACGTTCATATATACTAATATACTCTACTTGACATATACCGCTTCATACCTTTGGCTTTTACTGACTTAGGCATCGGCGGGGGGTTCTATCAACCCGGCTCCCAAGGTTAGTTTAATTGTTCTGTCTTGCAAGACAACAGACCGACATACGTGATTGAAAAATATCGGTTCACTCCTACAACATTTATTCCATACCGGTAACATATACTATAAATAACATAGTAATCTATATTATTTGATAATTTAGTTCAAACTAGAAAATCAATGATAATGTTGCATAACCCATTTAGCTCTATATCATCATAGTAAAAGAAACTAATCCTATATCAATTCTGTCGTAAAATGAAGGCAAGTTCATTATTTCTTTGCATGCATGTAGAGAGGAGAGGAGGAGGATAGTAGTACATACCAAGCTGCCGCTGAATCTACACATCACATGCACAAATGCTTTAGATTCAGGGTGCCACTGAAACTTGTAAAGTGGTGTAGGTTCAGCCCTCAACAAATTCCTTACACAATATCTCAAGGGCATTTCTGGCACAATTATGTAATTTTCAGTCACAGGAAAAGAGTGGACCCACCCAGGGGTGGGCCCACCACGACAATTTATTCTACCAATCACCCGCCGTCCATTTGATCCTGCTTTCATCCTGACCGCTAAATATCCTGGGTTGACCAAATCTGGTAGTAAAGTCAACATCTCATTTTTTGTTACAATTGGATGAGCTGAGTGTAAGAGTAACCTTTCAAAAGGGTCATTAAAATCAAATTTTCCCAACGTTTCCAATGTGTTAGGGTCAATTATTATGGATCCTTTTTGTGTCTCTGTAAGACATACTACTCGTCCATCTCCAAGCCTCACCACTCCTACATATAAACAACAAATATATACTCCACATAAGAAAACTTTCACTTATTTGATTCAAGATTAATTATGAAAATAATTTGGAGTGTTATAACTACAAGCGTGTAAATTGAAATACGTGGTTTGTACAAACTTTCAACTATTACATAAAGTTTTTCTTAAATTACCTTTTTATTCAAGCTGTTTATTTCTAACAAACAAATAAAACACGATAATCAAGATGATATATTTTTTTACAATCATGGCCTATAACAACATATTTTGTAAAAATGGTGCATTACTTGCACGAGAGTGATATTGTTTGTACAAACATAGGCCGGTCGATGTGAAGTATTCCGACATAAAAAATAGTATAGGCAAGGTAATATATGTGCAAAATAATAGTATGAAACAAGAGGTTTTGACTTTAATTCATGGAATCCTATGATATATATTATATCTTGATTTTATATACTTCTAATAAGAAACACCATCATCACCTCATAGATACAGTAACTCCATCATATAGTTGATCATTTGCTACGTAGTTAGTCCTTGATGATTATATTTGTCTCATTTAATTTTTAAATTGATGAGGTAAATCATAAGTTGTCAGTATTGAAATAATGTAACAAATCACTCCAAAATTAGTTGAATCTATTATAAATTTATAATATTATGAGGTTATTTTTTTATGGCATAACATTATGAGAAGTATACTATGAGGTCTCATGCAAGATTTTTTTAATAATCATGATCATACATGAAGGCCAACTATATGACCATTAAGGACGTGCATGCAAAGAGTATCTCACCAGGTTTTTGTGAATGAAACATATGCCCATTTTATACTATGCACGGAATGAAAAATAATATACATAAATAGAAAAATTTAATTAAAAATTACACTTGTAAATAGATGTAATTAGTAGTTGGTGTTGTTTTGGAGTGTGCTGTTGTTTGATGCATAGGTTGTAATCTGTTGGCACTTATTTGCTTTGGTAATATATACTTACATTTTTTAAAAAAAAACTTTAATTAAAAGCCATGTAATAACAAGGGAAACCATCAATATGCATGTATATGAGGGAGAGGTAGTAGCTCCGTGGAGTACCACCTCGAATTTCAGGATATTATCTAGGGTTCGAATCCTCATACCAACAATATGTTGGGCACTTAATTTTGGCTGTTTACCTTTGTACCCAGCCTTTGAGCTGGTGTTCCCTGTATGCTAGCAGTCTAGCAGGAATTGATCTTCGGACTAATAATAATAATAATAAAAATCAATATGTATGTATAGAATGTACCTGTATTAGCATTATCAGTAAGTGAAGCACCAGAAAAGAGTTTGGCTAAGTCACCAATGTAAGCCAAGAAATTTTTAGGTTTAGGGGTTTCAGAAAATTCCCGGTAACATATTTTCTGATTCTTCTTTGCTGCCTTATACGCCTCGGATTCGAGCTGGCGGTGGCCGGCGACGAGCGTTCCGTTCTCAAAGTGAAGCTTGACAAGGGTGGCATAACCATCAAAGAGATGCCGGAAATGGTAGTCTCCTGTATGCCATAAGCCTGGACCATTTCTTAGATATGTTCCACGCTGCACTTCAACATGCATTATAATTATTGGTTTTTGACTAACTAAACTTATTTCAAATCTTAATTAAAATAATGTAACTTTTTGGTTTGTGCATTAGTTTTGCTAGACAATAGTCAATCTCTACATAGCAGGCATAATGATTAGGTGGACGGCTAAACAAAAAAATTGTTTGTTCCCCCGTTTTTTAAACCTAAGTAGTGGTGGGAAATTTGCTCGTATGTGTGATATTTAAAGAAGAGTTGATCATCTAATCTCATGAATCATGATGAAAGAATAGTAAGAGGGTGATTACTATGTAAAATTAGTTGACTATTATCCATGATCGATCATCGATGTACTATCTAGCATAACTATGTCCATAATTGATTTTATAAAGATCAAATAATTAAGTACGTATTATTTAGCACATATTGGTAATAGTTGTTATTTAGAGCCAATATTCCTTTCATTTAATATTAAAACTTGGATTTTTTATGTTATAACCTGTTCAAATTCATTTTTAGTTTGCAGTTTTGGTTTTGAATATTTAAAAGTTATAGTTATATAATAAAATAAAAAATTATCATATATATACTAATCTTGTTTAGTTTAAAAATTGACAACATAGACTTGAATTCTTTTGTTTCTGATTTTTTATATTGTTGTTTTAAATTTTCTTTTGAAAAAAAATTGAAAATAAAAAACGATAAAAATAAGCCTAATAGTATTGTGCAAGTCCAACCCCTAAACAGTTTTACTCTTGATCAATTTGGAGGATCATATATTTACACTATACGTGGACCAAGTATAAATAGTAAGTACTTCGAATATTTTCTTTATTTTTGATCAACTTAACAAACCAAAATATAGTGACAAAATCATGGTTAAATTCAAAAAAGTCAAACTTGAATAATTATTTTAAAATAATGGTGAGTATTTTTATCATTTAGTTTAAAAGAAGTCTTATACAAAAATAGTTCTTTTTTTCCTTTTGTTCTTTAGACATTTTATAAACTATTATAAGAATAATGATGTAGACAGGTTTCGCATCTAAATCTTAGACGACAAGTTATCATCAGTTGTTACAACCTTTAGCAACTATGTGGAGGAAAATGAGAATTTGACTCTGAATAGGATGCTAGAAATTTGAGAGTGGCTCAAACTAAACCAACCCTCTCATCTTGGGTTATACATATACATATACATATAATATGGCAACAAAACATCGGCAATCTCTACAAATTGAAATTAGGCATTGCAAACATGTTGAAAATATCAAAATAGTACATACCAGCCATGAAGGTATATGACCTTGCACAAGAAGCTCACCCTCCCATCTTTCTTGCTTAATGCTTGTCCAAGCAGTTAGTGTGCCACCATTCTTTGTTTTTTCCTTTTCTGGTGTAGGAAGAGGAGCAATTACAGGAGGCAATCTAGTGGCCACATGAGTAGCCATTAAGTTATTGTTGTTGTTGTTCTTATTATCGCCTTTACTAGTACTACTAGTGCTGAAACTTTGATTATTGCCAAAGGACAATGAGTTTCTTTTATTATTAGCATCACTACATTTATTAGAGGATTTTGATGATGCATATGTTGATGAGCTAAATGGACCACAATTTTTTGTTGCATGTAACCCAAAGGAAGCAGCCATGACCATGATAAATAAGAGATAGATATTTGGTTTTTCTAGACACCAATGGTTAAGATATGAAGTTTGGGGGAGAGACATATATATGATGAGTATTTATAGAGTTGGAATGTTACTATGCATCTCCTTTACTTTTTTTAGTTGCAATATAAAGAGATACCACGATATTTTATTTTATAAGATTCATGTTCTCTTCCTTGGGTGATTTTCCTATGTTTAGTCACAAAAAAAGAGATTCATGATTATACGACTAATTAAAAAAGTTACCTATATGGCTATATGATAGAAAGAGGACAATGCTACCCAAAAAAAAAAAAAAAATCATTCGTTTTGAAATAAGTGAAATATTTTTTTTTATGTAAGAACTTTTTGAAAGAAGTATTTCATCTATTTAAAACAGAGGATGAATAGGTGCAACAGTTTGAATTTTACATATACTAATTTATAACTTTAACCATTAATATATTTAATTATATATTTGTAAAAGTTATAAAAAGTTGATATTTTGATATTCAATCAAACAAATCCAACATTATATATATATATATATATATATATATATATATATATATATATATATATATATTATATATATATATATATATATATATATATATATATAAATCCAGCATCCAACATTTTATATGATTATTTTTGTTTTATACATTAGTATAAAATTAAGGTCAAAGTAAAGTATATGAATAATATAAAAGTTACAATTCTTCTTGTGTGGACCAGGCCTAGATACTGCCCCACTACAAACTAGTCACTCCCGCTTTCCAAAATCCGCGCGATTTTCTCTCTCTTCAATAAGATTCTCTCGCCCTAAAATTTTAATAAAAACAGTTACGTTGTTCAGATGAAACATACACTATATCATTTTAAAATACACTATATCATGTCAAAATACACTATCATATCAAACACTGTAACGATCGATTATGATAATTTTGTATAATGTACAAATAAACTACACTATAACATTTCAAAATACACTATATTATGTCAAAACAGACTATATCATGCAACACTATCATGTCAAAAAACACAGAAAACACTATGATTTTAAAATACACTATATCATTTCAAAATACACTATATCATGTCAATATACACTATAACATGCAACACTATCATGCCAAAAAACTCAGCAAAACACTATGATATACACTATATCATTTCAAAATACACTATATTATTTTAAAATTACACTATCAGGAGAGTGAAGTTATCAAAGGAGAGAGAAGTTATCAGGAGAGAGAAAAGAGGGAAGACTGAACGCGACAAAAATGAAAAGTTGTAATCCTTAAAACTCACGTGAGACGGATAAGGTATATACTAAGTTAGTGTATGTGTATGTTCATAATAGTTTTTTTATAAAAGTTAAAGTGTTGCTCTTGAAAAGAAACATAGGAACTATAGTCATTTGAAAAATAAAATATAAGGAAATATTCCGGTTAAAAAGTACATTAATATTACATTTTAAAATAGAGATTATTAAGATGGGTGGGAGTGGGAATTTGGAGAAGGAATCATACTATTAAATTGTTTGTTTGTTTACTAATATATCTTTATTATTGAACGGAATGATGCTATGTTGACATCTTTAACAAGTGGAAAATTTCAACTCGGCGCTTTGCACTAGAACTAGAAGACAAGCTTTCATTGTTTGATGTTCACCTCTATGGTTTTAACTATCTTCCCCAGAAAAGTAAAAGTTCTTAGTTATTTATTTTACTTATATATATCACAAAAAAATGTAACTAATTGTATCAAAAAAAATGTAACCAATTTAATGAAGAATAGTTTTTCATGGTACTAATGAAGCATTTACTATTCCCTCTGTCTCATATACTTTTGTGAGTTTTGACCTTCAATCCCTTATTAATAAAGAATATAGAAAATCGATATTGGGGTTGTTTGACAATCAACTGTTGGCTTTTGGCTGGTTTAGTTGGCTTGTTTGACTGGCTGGAAGCGTTGACTGTATGTATTGGGTTTTAAGTTGGTTGTATGTATTGGGTTTTTAAGTTGGCTGTTTAAGCCAATTGTTTGCAAAAGTGTTTGGCAAAATTAATTGTGCCTGTTGGCTGTTTATTAGAGAGTTTGTGGGCCAATAAGCCAAAAGCTAATCCAAAAAGGTGCTCCAGGTAGCTGTTTTATTTTGGCTTAAAAGACAGCTTTTCAGCCAACCAAAAAGTCAATAATAAAACACTTTTGTTGACTGTTTGACGAAATTGAAAAATCAAAAGTCAATGAAAAAGCCATTTACCAAATTTGGGATAGTAGTTTCTATAAAATGTTTGGCTGGAGCGTCTTGATTGCGCAACCAAATCCTTACTTTGAGCTTATAATTAAAGTATTTTTTTCATGTTTAAAATTACTTCGTGAAATAATGTTTTGTGCAATTTTTTTTTTTTTTTTTTTTTTTTGGACATCAAGAAAACGTACAAGAAGTAAAAGTAAAACAAGAAAACAATTAAAGGCGGAGTAACGGTAGTTGTCCTTGTCTGGCACGAGTAGCTAGAACATGAGCCAGTTGAACCTGTGAACGATCGACCTTTGTAATTCGACACCAGTCAAATTGTTGAGCTATCGAGCGAATATCACAGAGTGTCCAAGTGATCGAGATTGGATATGTCAGTGGTTTAAGTAGACTGCGAATGATAATCTCAGAATCTGTATGCACTGATATTTTTTTACTAGTAAATAGAAAGGTCGGGGTAATTTATATTATTAATAGAAGTTCCTGCAAAAAAAACTTGTTAATAGAACAATATGTATTGTGTAGATTGTGGAGCAGCATGCGTGGCCAGGTGTCGGTTAAGCCGTCGGCCAAATCTATGCCACAGGGCATGCGGGACCTGCTGTGCTCGTTGTGGTTGTGTTCCACCGGGTACTTCTGGTAACCAAGAACTATGCGCTTGCTACTACAACCAGACTACCCATGGAGGAAAACGCAAGTGCCCCTAAGTTGGTTATAAATTGTTACACAAATCTTATGTAATTTAATAGTAATATTACTTTCCCAAATTTGAGTTTTGGTTATCTTTATATACTGTGCTTTTATATTTGGTTGGGTGAATAACTATGTATGTACTTTAATTTTAATGTATATTCACTTTGTGAACGATAATAAAAAAAATCTGTTTACTAGTAAAATAAAATCTGTTTTAGGTCGTCAAATAAGTTTAATTAGTAAATATGATTTTAGTTGAGCAAACTTATAGTTTTTTTTTTTTGGACATCATGAAAACGTACAGGAACTAAAGTAAAACAAAACCAATTAAAAGCGGAGTAACGGTAGTTGTCCTTGTCTGGCACGATTAGCTAGAACATGAGCCATGTGAACCTGTGAACGATCGACCTTTGTAATTCGACACCATTCAAATTGTTGCGCTGTCGCTCGGATATCACAGAGTGTCCAAGTAATCGAAATTGGATATGTCAGTGGTTTAAGTAGGCTGTGAATGATAATCTCAGAATCTGTATGCACTGATATTTTTTTATAACCTTGCTCATGTGCCCAAAACATCGCCTGAAGACATGCCTTGGCTTCAGTGAGAATAGCAGAGTGTGCATGAATACAAATGCCTTCCCCAGTCTGAGTGTGATTGCTAATATCAGTAGCCACCCACGCAATACCTGCTAATGATGACGAAGAAATCCATGAACCATCAACCTGAATTTGTAGTTGTGGGACTCCGCAAAAAGAGGAACCAAAATGTGCCATAAGAAATCCTGGTGGACCAGGTCCTTCAGCTATAAGTTGATGAGGCAGCATGGGCCTTGCAAGGAAGGTGATATGTTGCGTCATTGCTTGTTGTGCAAGTGAATGTAGGATGTCACCATCAGGCCTGACGTTGTTGAAAACCAAATTATTCCGACACTGCCAGATCATCCACAAGGTAGCTATAAAAACAGGAAGACGGTCCCCAGAATATCCATCCATGCGATAAAGATATAGAATCCATGCAATAAGCCAGTCTTTGAAAGCTACGTAACCGAGTAAGTTGGAAATAATACCCAACTGACTGGTCTGCCAGGCTGTAGTAGCCAGGGGGCACATTCTGAATAGATGTTGGAAGGTCTCAGGTTCCAACGCACAACAAGGGCACGCAGGCGAGACCGACATTCCGCGAGCTGAAAGATTAGCAACTGTTGCTAAACTGTTGTGCCAAAGTTTCCATAGAAAAATCTTCCACTTAGGCATGATGCGCAGACCCCATAAAATCCGGAAAAATTTCGAATTCAGAGGGGGTGTCATTCTACAGATTTCAGTTTGTCGAGATAGTAAATAGTATCCAGATTTAGTTGTGTAGTTGCCCGAAGCAGTGTGAGGCCAGTACGGAATATCAGAGTGAGCCTGCAGGCTTGGCAATTCTAAACCTCGGATAGCACAGGTCGTCTCTGGAGTGAAAAGACAATGAAGTCGGGGGTTATTCCACCCTTGCTGATGCGGTAAGATGAGGGACCCAACAGTCACAGTAGCCGCAGTTCGCAGGGTAATATGATCTCTGTATATCGGTTTTTGACCATTGACCCATCTATTCTGACCTGCGCGGAGAGTTGAATTTGTGCCTATTTTCCAAGCATAATTATCAATAAGGATCTTTTCAGCTTGGTGTAAACCCCGAGCTCCCCAAGATCTCTGGCTTTTTACAGACTGTAATGTAGGAAAAGACGAATGATTATGTAGCGGAGCGGACGCGAAGACCTTGGTAATGAGTAGTTTCGAATTTCGATGAATACGCCAGACTTTTTTTATAAGTAAGGCACGGTTGTGAAACGTCACACTACGTAGTCCAAGTCCCCCAGCACCTTTTGGCAGATGTAAAATATCCTTACGTCGCCATGCAATTCCTGTACTCGAAGGTTTAGTCCAGAAAAATCTAGCAACCATGGCATCCACCTTGTTGGCAATGGTTGTAGGAAGCAAGAATACAGAGTATGTGAGCCAGTGAAGCAATGAGAACAGAATTGATAAGGATAAGCTTGCCAGCTTGGGATATGGGGGTTTGACTCCATGCAGTAATACGTTTTGAGATTTTATCCAATAAATAAGTGAAATGCTGAGTCTTTGTCCCCTGAATGTCCACTGGTGCCCCGAGATATGTACCCATAGAACTTTTAGCCTCCAACTTGAGAATACTTTTATACTCAGTAATTAGAGCGTGTGGTATGTTAGGGCTAAATTTTACGTAGGACTTGGTAAGGCTTAACATTTGACCCGATATCATGCAAAAACGATCCAGAAGTTTTGAAACCTTCGTACAAGAAGTAGGAGAAACCTTGAAGAAAAGAACAGCATCATCAGCGAAAAAAAGATGTGATATAGGAGGTGCGTACCTGTGTGCTTTGATGCCGTCAAAGTGTCGCATTTTCGTAGCTAGTATTATCATACGAGACAAGATATCCATACAGAACAGGAACAAATACGGGGAAATGGGATCCCCCTGCCGTAAACCGCATTGGGGAGTGAAAGCCTCCGAAACCTGGCCATTTACCAGAATCCGATATGTAACAGTAGAGATACATTGATGAATCAATCGTATCCAATGTTCAGGAAATCCATATGCTCGGAGTACTTGTAAGAGGAAACATCCAATTAACCCGATCATAGCCTTAGTCATGTCAATTTTGATGGCGGCAAGATAACATTGCCACGTCGGTGTTTATTGATGACATGAGTGAGCTCATGACTAATCAAAATGTTATCATCCATATGGCGTCCCGGAATAAAAGCGCTTTGATATTCACTGATCAGGTCTTGTAGTAGTGGCCGCAACCGATTGACTAAACATTTTGATGCACATTTGTAAATTGTATTACATAAGCTAATAGGTCGAAATTGCTTAACCTCTTCAGGATTAGAACCTTTAGGTAACAAGACAATAAGCGATTGGTTCCATTCCCGCAAAATGAATCCGGTATGAAGGAAGCGAATAACCGCCTGGAATACATGTTCTCCTAGTAGGTCCCAGTGAGATTTAAAAAATTCTGCCGTAGAACCGTCTAACCCTGGAGATTTAGCATTCCCAATGCCAAACATAGCATCATGAACTTCTGATTCTGAAAAATGAAGAAGGAGTTGTTGTTGCTGGATAGCAGATAGGTGTGGAAGATTTAGTTCTCGAAGTAGTAAACCAATATTTTCCTCATACACGGGATCAGGATCCGTAGAAGTGGAAGGCGTATAGGCAGTTTTGAAGTGTTGTAAGATTGCAGAAGAAATAACATCACTATCGTCTGTCCATTGATCTTCCGCAGTTTTGAGGAGATAAATATATGCAGACCGTTGTTTCTGCTTCATCTTGTTAAAAAAGAACTTTGTAGAAAGTTCGCCATCCTGAATAAATTTATCCTTAGAGCGTTGTGACCAGTAAGTATGAGCCAAAGTAGCCCTATTCAATACCGCTTGTCTTTGGCTCATGAAAGCATTTCCTTGCTGGATATTGTCAATAGGAACGACAGAAGTGGTTAACTGGCCAGTAATGTCCTTCCAATCAATACGCCAAACAATCTTATGATCCAAACACCAACGTTTAATTTGTTGTCGTAATAAAGAAAGATGTTTGGTAAAACAGTACATTGGAGAGCCTGCAATGGGGTTTTGCCAAACAGACGTAATGATACGGGGTATGTCGGAGTGTGTGAGGCACCAGTTTTCAAACTGATAGGGCCGGCGTCGAGGAGTATGTGGCGGTGTTGTCTGGTAAAATATTGCTGAATGATCAGAATGTAGGATCGGAAAATTTTTGACGTAGCTAAGTGGATATTTGTCTAACCATGCTGGTGACACATAGGTCCGATCAAGACGCTCGAGAATCAACTCTGATCCTTCTCGATTGTTTGTCCAAGTAAATCGAGGTCCCACAAAAGGAATATCTTGTAATTCCAAATCATGTTTCCAATTAGTGAAATCCTCCCATCCCTTTATAGTAACATCACCACCTAATTTGTCCTCATAATGATCCAATTGGTTTATATCACCAATAATTAGTAACTCTGGATAGGGAGATAGTAAGTGGAGAAGGTGAGCCCACAGCAGTGGGCGAAGTTGATGACTCGGTTCCCCATACAAGAACAAAACGTACCATATCATTCCATTATTACCAGAGATTTTACAAAAAACATAATTACACATAGAACTAAGTACAGTCACGTCGTAAGGAGCCCAACAAAAAACAACCACTCCTCCACTAGAACCTATAGCATCAACACCAACTACACTAGTAGGTCTAGGACTATGTAGCAAACCCTGTACATGAGTAACAATACATTTTGTTTCCTGCAAAAACAAAAACATCGGACGTACTGTAGATGTTAACCAGAGTATATACGGTATTATCGGAGCATCTCTGGAGTTCAGCCCCTGACAATTTAGCGAAAGGATATTCATGGCGATGTCGGTGCCTGATCTGGGTCAAGCACAACCCTAGAACCCTCATCAGACAATTTAAGCCTCAAAGAGAAACGTCGATTCATATTAGCTGCATTAGTTGGTGACGACGTAGAAGCATCGTCATTGCCACGGAGTCTTTTGAATATCCACGTCCCCGCAGACATAGGTGGAGAGGTTGCGGCCACTCGTTTCTTGGACACATACGACATAACTTCGTCACCCGGTTCAACATCCATGGCTCTAGCCATAGATAAGTCTGTGATAGCCTTTGTGCCCAACCCAGCCCAGGCAACGGAATGTGCCATATTGAACCCACCTTTTGCCTCCCATTGTTCGAAGCGCTGCCATTTAGCACGTTTTCCATGTGAAGGTGATGTAACACAGAAATCCTCTAGGGCATTGAGAGATGCACTGCGAAGTAAAGGTTCAGATTTTCTTTTTTTTCGTGTGTAGCATATATTTCGGCGCTTCGATACAACAAGTGAGGAGTGCTACTCCCTAGTTCATGTGGTTCCGGGGGACGACTTGAAGACCAACCTTGCTGAACTATGGCCGCAAGAGTCCCATTATTTTCAGCATGCATGCGAGCAAGAGAAGGATCAGGGCAATGAGGAGAGTGGTGCTCCCTAACCTCCTCCCCCAGTGGTTGTGCATTTGTTGGTGAGTTCTCCATCGAAAGCACGACCCTACATGGTCGTGGTGGCCGCGTAGTGATACCCAAGTGACGAAAAAAAGACCGAGGCTTGTGGTTAGGAACAACATTACTTTCATTAACACATTGTGGAGAAGGTTGCTGAACATGTGGCGTCCGAAACGCATCATTCGACTGTGGCTCAATTTGCCCAGCTTGACCATATGTAAGCTCGTCCGTTCCAAATCGGCGTCCTGGGGAAACTAGCACTTCATGAGGGGGTGTAGTGGACTGGTTGACACTATCAGCCGACCTCCTAGAGTAGGTCATGGGTGGGTTGGTGTGGCCATCCGATTCATGGAAGGAGGGATTATTGGGTTGGGATGGCAGGTTAGGTGGTTCAGACGCTCCCTCATGGGCGTGAAACCCCCTGTCGCCCTCGTCCGAACTGGAACTGGAATTGACGACATGGACATCGTCAGTCCTCGCACCAAAAACATACGGATCATGTGCAGGTACAAACCTAGTTAAATCCACTCGCGCATTCCGATACACAAACCTATCCGGTAAACCTTGTATCAGGTTGGTGTATAGTTGTGTTTCAAGGGGTCCAAACATTAAAGTTAACCCGTCATCCTCAAAATCCAAAAACCGGCGATGAATAAGGTGGTGCGCATCATTCGCCGACATGGGACAACGCGTCGTGCGGTGACCGACGCACCCACACTGTTTACAGAACCTAAACACCCCCTCATATCGAAAATACACCCAAACTACCTGACCATCATCAAGAGATAAAAAACACCCTGGGATAAGAGGCCTTGTTAAGTCCACTAGTATTTTTGCACGAAGAAAAGCTTCGTGCGGCAACCCATGTCCAATATCCTCAACAACCTCCACCACTCCCACATGGGACAAAATCTGAGTCGTCCAATCGTGCTCCAAAAACCTCCAAGGTAAGTTATGAATTCTAACCCAAATGGTTGCTAAACTGAAGTTGATACTAGAGGGAACTTGATTTGCGAAACTAGAGCGAAACGTGATAATCTTATCGTCGATAACAGTTGTGTGGCGGTTAAGGATGGCCTCACGATCACGCGGATCTTGACATTCAAAGATAAAGTAATCTCCGATACGAAGAATCCGAATAGAACCTCTAGTAATCCAGTGGTTATTGACGATATTAGTGATAAAACTCGTGTTTGGGGGTGCGAAATCTAAGAATCGCCCGACAACTGAATGTGTCCATTCAATATTTGGTAGGCGAGGAGGTTGAGAATTCGGGTTGGAGATGAAGATACCCATTCGTTTATGAACTGAACGAACTGGTAAGTCTTCAGTGTGAGTTGTGTGAGTAGCAGAAGAAGTCATGTTTGTTGGGAATATATACGTTATGGGTGGAATTAACTACAGTAGAAACTATTTTGTTTTTGGAACTGTGAATTTAAGGATCCAAGTAAATGAAGAACTGTGATAATAAAAACCATGCGAAAAGTAGAGTAGAACAAAATTACCACATCACGAAGGAAAGCCAGATGCAAGTCATGTGGAAATCCAGGTGTCGTGAACTGCAAGACACCCAATGAGAAAGCGCCAGCCACTGAGGTCAATATTCCTCGCTGAAGGAATTGTAAGCCAGCTGGGGGTAACTCACGTTTTAGTGAGATGAACTCTCGATTTTAGTGAGAGAAAGATCTTTTGAAAAATATAGTTATTGTATACTTTTTTGTTAAGGTCGATAAAAAGTTGGAGATAAATCAACCTACAAAAGTTCTTATTTGTTTTTACCTGTTTAAAAAATTGCAAGGCATGCATGCAAGTTCGTTGAGCAAAATTAGAATTTGTCTAATGTCTCTATTTGGTATAAATCACAGCTTAAGTCTTGCTTGAGATCATAAAACAATTACCTCTCTTCTCTGATTATCCATCGGAACCAAACACATTTTGGTACTTTTCATTGTTGTTCTTCAATTACAGTAGATGACCTCACACAGCATAGTGAATTAGTGATGCATTCAATAAAGTGCAAATCATACAATTAATTCAATAATTCTTATTTGTAGTGAAAAAATATTTACTCTTTAGCACTAGATATATACTACTATATAGTATATATTATTGATAAAATAGCAAATGTGGGATCATGCAAGTTGCAACCATGGATCCAAAACTTCAAGCTAGGAATGAAAGCTCTAGACTAGCTACACTCAAAAACTAACTATAATGTGTATTTAAGGATATTTTATTAAAATAAACAATCATTACATGTTGAAAAAAATAACTTTAATATAGAATTAATCAAATACACTTAAAAGTGGATCTTTTGTCCACTCCCAATATGGTGGTAAAGAATTTCCCACCTCAAATAATTAATTAGTTAATTCATTAGTAGTAATGCTAATGTCATATAATATATATGCCATCATGACACGTAACAGAGATTAATTTCAAGCACATGACATAAATAATAAATATACTCTTAACCCGCTCAACATATAGATACATGAAAAAAATGATTACCTATTTTCGAAAGCATTGCACTTGAAAGTTACAAATTGCAAAAAAGAAAAAAAAAAAATTCAAGGATTAATTAATGATAACAACGACTTGTAAATTTACAAGTGATAACATTAAAAATATTTTTGAACTCCCCAAAGGGAGAAAACAATCCTTTTATAATTTAAATCTCGGTAGATTGATTGTTTGAGATAAGGATGTTAATAAGCCAAGCCTGCTCCTAAATAATTCGAGC
This sequence comes from Beta vulgaris subsp. vulgaris, assembly GCF_026745355.1. Classification (NCBI taxonomy): domain Eukaryota; kingdom Viridiplantae; phylum Streptophyta; class Magnoliopsida; order Caryophyllales; family Amaranthaceae; genus Beta; species Beta vulgaris. The sequence continues at coordinate 45,324,755 of NC_079203.1, forward strand.
TCCGATCGGTCAAAGTTCGACTCGATATACTAATAAGCTAAGCCTGAACTAGCCTTACCTTGGCTCAAAAGCTCGTTAACAACTCAAAAACTCTTTAAATAAGAATTTTTATGTAAAATATTAAGTGTCCCACATTGATTTATAGTGTAAACAATAGTTTTTTTTTCTCCATAAAATGTTACTACCCTAGGTATATTTATGGTTTGATCTTGTCCCACATTGGTTAAGAAACAAAAGATTAAACCTATGTTCTTTATAAGAGGAACTAAATGTAAACCTTTGTTTATAGATTGTAAAATACTAACTCATGAACCACGTTGGTGGGAGAATGAAACACAAAGTTTACGTTCTCTATAAATTACTATTTCAAATACCTAACTCAAGGTATATGGAGTGTTTCGAGCTCGAGTCGATCCGAACTTGTATTCGTCGGTCTCGAGCTCAAGTCGAGCCTCGAGCCGAGTCGAGCTTGTATTCATATCTTTAGAGCTCGAGCACAGCCGAGACTTTCGAGCACGATGAGCTTCGAGCTTGAGTCTAGTCGGGCTTTGCCCATTTTCGAGCCAAGCCTGCCCATGCTTGGTCTCATTTCGGCTTGTTAACATCCCTAAACTTTTAGAGATAAAGGGAGTATCAAGCAAAACTAAAGGCTTCAACATAGAATGAATGTCTAATGAATTAGGATTCCCTCGATTTTCTTTTCTACATATTTTATCTTCGTATTATGACACCTACGCAAATTTAAAATACGGTTTTTTCACCAGATACCCCTGAGGTTTCTTAATATTCACCTGATACCCTCGCGTTTTCCGAAATTCACCAAGTACCCATGTGGTTTGGAAAAATACATGACGTGATCCTACCGCCAACTTTATTTTTGTTAAATATAACCCTAAAAAAACTTAATTAACCTTAACTTCTAACCCTACCCTAACCCTCCACCCTTAACCCTCCCACCACACCCCTTCCACCACCTCTGTCGCTCCCCACCGCAGCCCTTCCCCAATCCCACCCTCGTTGTGCAGCGATTCCCCCAACCCCACCTCATCACGTAACGATTCCCCACCCCATCCTGTCACGTAATGATTCCCCCACCCCGTCGAATTTCGCACTCCTCTCCCCCACCCCCCGTCGGCTGCGCGAAAAATCGACTCAGGGTGGGGTGGGCGGAATCATTGCGCGACGGGGTGGGGTTGGGGGAATCGTTGCGCGACGCGGTGGGGTTGGGGGGAGGGGCAAGGGTGGTGGGAGGGGCTGTGGTGGGGAGGGGCAGGGGTGTTGGGGTTTGGGTGGTTAGGGTAAGGTGGGTCAGGTGGTGGTGTTTGGGTAGTTAGGGTGAGGCGGGGTCAGGTGGTGGGGTTTGGGGGTTAGGGTGAGAGATAAGTTAATTAGGTTTTTAAAGTATTAATTAAGTTTAATTTAATTTAATTAGGATTAATTAGTATTAATTAGGTTAATTAGGGGTTAATTTGGTTGATTTAACCTTAATGACTAACGGAGTTGACGATCGTTAGTCATTAAGGGTATTCTAAGTATTTTTCAAAACCTCAGGGACAACAGGTGAATTGTTGAAAATGCGAGGGTACCATGTGAATATTGTAAAACCTCAGGGGTACCTGGTGAAAAAACCATTTAAAATATCAAATTCTTCTCCCTTCATGATCTCTAATTGTTAACTTGAGAACATGGGCTTGTTAACACCCCTAAACATTGAGAGATAAAGGGAATAATTCACGCAAAACCTAAAGGCTCGATTTCCTTTTCATTATATTTAATCTTCATATTATGACACCTGCGTAAATTTAAAGTATCAAATCCTTCCCCCTTCATGCATTTCTAATTGTTATTTTAAGAATGTAGGCCATCCATCAACATTGTTATATAAATTCTTATTGTAATACCAACATAATCGAGTACCAAATAAAGCAAATACTACTAAATGCATTTAGTGGAAAGACAAAACAAAATTTAGTTGGATGATTTGAAACTTATTTGTATCATTATTTATCAATAATGTAATATAAGGAAATTCAAAATAATTGTCTAATAAGAACGTACAATTAGTAGAACAGATAAACAAATGTGTATAAAATAATAGTTTTAAGTCTCTCTCTAAGAACGCTTAGGGTTTGAATGGGAGTCTTGGTGGTCAAGTGTGGAGTATCATTTCATTGGAATGTCGTGCCCTTCTCTAGGGTTTTAGTTAGTTGTGATGGCTGACAAATTGACATTGAAGTGCTCGAATTTGAAAATTACGAAAGACGAGGAGGAAATCATTGCTATTGATGACTGTTTACTGGTGGAAATTCTATCCTAGCTCTCTCTATTGTGGGCAAAGTTATGACTGACATACCTTTTAATTTCGAAGCTTTCAAGAGGACAATGAATCAAATATGGAGTATATCAAAGGTTGCGCCTTTTAGACCTATTGAAAGTGGCCTTTTCGTGGTACAATTTGCCAATCTGAAGGATCGGAATAGGGTGCTTGAAGGCTGACCTTGGACTTTTGATCAACACTTGATTTTAATGAACGAAATTGAAGCCAATGTGAAACCTTCAGATATTTGCCCTAAAGCACTCTCCCTTTTGGGTGCGTCTCTATAACCTCCCGTTAGATTGTAGGACAGAGAAGCACATCACATCTTTGAAAGTACTATTGGGAAGGTCTGGATGTGGAGTATCCAGGGGTGTCTTGGGACAAATCTGCTCGCATCAAGGTACTTCTTGATGTAACAAAGCCATTGCGACGAATTCTTAAACTTCGAAACTCGAAAGGGAATGTTGTTGTGGTGGAGGTAAAATATGAAAGATTACTTATATTTTTCTATGTGTGTGGTCACGTGGGCCACATTAACGTGACTGTGCGGTGGCACCAGAGGAAGATAGAGGTGTATGTTGACAAGCAATGGGGGATGTGGCTTAGAGCGTTATCAAGGCGTAGGAGGGTTCAAATGGATGAAGAAGCAAAAACTTTCTTGAAATGCTCAAAAGTTTTGGTATTTGACAAGCCTAAAGCTATGAGGGAGGTTATGGATGATATTGGTGAGGATAAAAATGTGTTATTGAACAAGGGAGAATCAAACACAACTTTAATTGTGGAGGCTCAGTTTGTTGAACCTGCTCGACCTCTAACCCAAAACATTGCAACCTCTCCAGTGAGTCATAATTCTTCTTTTTGCTTTTCTATTGGGAGTGGAACATCGTCAAAAAATGGAAAAAATAAATTAATGAAGATGAAGAGGGGGGAGCTAGTGGGAATGTTGGTGGTGGAATTCCTATTATGGTGAAAATGATAACCGAAAAATGGGAGAAGACATGCTAATTGATGATGAAAAAGATGGTGGGGATTATGGTGCTAAAAAAAACATAATTTTTTTCACGTGGGGGAGGATCGTGAAGTGTGTAGTAACAAACATCCTCTGGAAGATAATGTGACTGGTTCCATGATAATAGAGTTTTCTGCAGAACTCCAAGTATTGGAGGTTGGATTAAACCACCCTGCAAACAACCATGAAAATAATAAGCTGGAACTGAAATAGGCTTGGCAACCCATTGTCAGTTAAGCTCTCTAGGATTCGTGTTGGAGGGATAAGCCGGAGATTGTGTTGGTTATGGAAACAAAAAATGATGCTCAACGACTTGAATTGATTAGAAATAGATATGGTTTCAGAAATGGTTTGTGTCTTAATTAGTAGTAGTGGGAGATCATGGGACCATGGCGACATGAAGTGGGAGTGAACGTTTGCTCTTATTCCAGTCATCATGTAGAAGCACATGTGTGTGATGTGGATAATAATCTGTTGTGGAAGGCGGTGGGTATATATAGGTGGCCGGAGGCAACAAATAAATTCATGACGTGGGAGTTAATGAAAAATGTTTGAGATAGAAGTGGGTTACCTATTGTTATGTTCGGTGACTTTAATGAGATCTTGGGAATGCATGAGAATTATGGAGGGGCTATGGGGGGGAGACAGATTGATGCTTTTTGCGCAGCTTTGGAGGACTGTGAGTGTAGAGACTTGGGCTATAGGGGTAATATATACACTTAGCAACGTGGAAATTCTATGGAAACGTTGGTTCGTGAAAGATTGGATAGATTTGTTGCGGATAACAGTTGGTGTAATATGTTTTCATATGCAGAGGTGATATACATTTTCCTATATGTCAATCGGATCATGGTCTCATCCTTAGCTTTTGAAATTTGGGGAGAGTCCGGAGAAACGGCTATAGGGGAGACTATTTCGTTTTGAAGCATTATGTTTGTTAAGTGATGAATGTAGCAAGGTGGTATGTGATGCATGAAGGGATGTTGTTAGTAACTCGGTCAACTCAAGAATTACGATGTAGATACTTCACTATCCTCTTGGGCTTCGAAGACTTTTGGTGATGTGAGGAGATAAATAAAAAATGCAGAGAATAGGCTTAAAAATGTTCAAGGGGGTCAACTAGATGCCCACTTGCTCGCTGCAACTTTGCCGCGACATCAGTGAGGAGTTGAAGGAGTTGCGCAAGTTGGAAGAAAGCTACTAGCATGCTCATGCTCACCCTAACGATTTGCTTGATGGAGATAAGAATACAAGCTATTTTCACTACAAAGTTACTCAACGCAAAAAAAGGAAATTGCATCAAGAGGCTTTTTGACGATTAGGATGCGTGGAAGGTTGGAAAAGAGGAGATGGACTCAGTTATTACAAAATATTTTTCGAACTTGTTTGCTTCGGAAAATCCGTGCGGTATGAGGCAGCAATGGAAGGGCTAGATGAGTTAGTTATAGAGGATAGGAATGCTACTCTTAATACTGAGCCGACCGATGAGGAGATTAAAGAAACGTTGTTTTACATGCATCCTAATAAAGCTCTGAGACTTTATGGAATGCACGCTCTCTTTTTTTCAGAAATTTTGGAATACTATAGGAAATGATGTGATTCAATTTGTGAAGGGTTGGTGACGTGGAGAGGTAAATCTTGATGAGATAAATAACATACAGTTGCATTGTCTTAATTCTGAAAATCAATGATCCTAAACGTATTACAGAGTTCAGGCCAATAAGTTTGTGCAACATATTGTACAAACTTATTTCTAAAACTTTGGCTAAAAAATTGATACCTATGTTTGGTCATATTATTTCAGGAACTAGAGTGCTTTTGTACCCAAGAGACTCGATCAATACTGATAATCGTTTATAGCTTTTGGTTTTTCATGCTATGAAAAAGAGGGGAGAGGGGAAGGATGGCACTGCTGCTCTTAAGTTGGACATGAGTAAGGCGTTTGATAGAGTGGAATGAAGTTTCTTAGAGAAAGTCATGTGTAGAATGGGGTTCCGTCATAAGTGGATACAACATATTATACATTGTATTTTAAGTGTGTCGTTTTCCTTTAAATATAATGGTTGTATTTCAGGTGCTTTATTTCCATCTAAAGGTCTCCGACAAGGAGATCCCATTTCACCTTACTTATTTTTTGTTGTCGCGGATGCTTTCTCAAGACTGTTATCAAGAGCAGCGCAAGAGGGTAACATTAATGATGCTATATAATTTCCCATCTTTTCTTTACTGACGACAGTATATTATTTGCTAGCTAGAGCCAGTTTGTAGGAATGTTCTAAAGCGGCTGATATAATCAGAACATATGAAAGAGAATATGGGCAGAAAGTTAATCTAAGTAAGACAAAAGTGGCTTTTAGCAAATGTGTTAGCTTGGAAAGAACATAGGAAATTGTGGAGATTTTGGGTGCTAGAGAGGTGGACAAGCATGAGAAGTATCTAGGACTACCAACCATCATCGGGAGATCTAAGAAATTCGTGTTTACTTTCCTCAAGGAAAGAATATGGAAGAAAATGCAAGGTTGGAAGGAGAAGTTACTATTGCGCCCCGGAAAGAAAGTTCTTATTAAAGTTGTTGCACAGGCTATCCCGACATATATGATGAGCATATTTCAGATACCAAAGGGACTCACTAACGAAATACATGCAGTGCTAGCAAAGTTCTGGTGGGGATCTAGTTCTATATCGAGGAAAATTCACTAGCATCGATGGAAATCTCTTTGTCTCCCTAAGTCTATGGGAGGGATGGGGTTTAGAGACTTAAAATGCTTCAATCAAGCCTTGTTAGCTAATCAAGGTTGGAGATTATATGGTAATGAGTCTTCTTCTCTTCATGGTATTTATAAAGAACGATATCTTAAGAATTCAGTATTTTTAGAGGCGATGAGAGGTTTTGATCATAGCTTCAGTTCGAGAAGTATTTGGGAGGCTAAATCTCTATTTCTTGAAGGCTTAGAATGGAGGGTGGGAAATGGTGCTTCAATCAAAGTGTGGGAGGATTTGTGGTTCACGGGAGGAGTTCAATTTGTGCCTACACCGTTGCAAGATAGTAATATTGATCTGATGGTCATTGATTTACTGGATGCCATAAAGGGATGTTGGAATGTTGAAGCAGTAAACTCGACTTTTAGGAAAAATGAGAGGAAACATGTCCTTGATATACCTCTTCCTTCCTACTTATGTACAAACTCTATGTACTGGTGGCCGACCAATGATGGTAACTATTATGTGAAATCGGGCTTTTGGTTGGCTAGAATGGGGCATCTCCGAACATGGGAATTGTTCAATGGGCAAGGTGAGAGGGACTTATGGCGGATTGTGTGGAACTTGGATGGATCGCCAAAGTTGCGTCGCTTCCTTCGGAAGGCATGTAAAAGAAGCTTGGGAGTAATGGATGTGCTCTTCAAACATCATATTCATGATTCGAGCGTATGCCCAATTGGCAGCGACGGGGATGAGACAATTATGCACACTCTTTTTGATTGCAAGTTTGCCACTGAAGTATGGATGCATAGTGACTTCATGGGTTTGTTTATGGAGGCCCCTGTGCAATCTTTTGCTGCTCGCTTCTCGTGGGTTGTTGTGAAGTTGGGGAAGCAAGAACTCGCCAGGTTTGCGTCCCTTGCGTAGGCTGTGTCGTTTTGTAGGAACCAAGTGGTCTTTGTGGGGGATACATATATGGATGCTATAAGAATTGCTGCTGGGTTTGTAAGGTATAATGTGGCGTATGTGTAATATAATGCGAAGGTGTGTATATAGGATGTTGTTCCAACTCCTACTCTTGTGTCCCCCGCAAGGCCCATCCCGACCCGTTGTTCGCTACATGGGCCCGTTGGCCTACCATGGTCAAGAAATTTTATTTTTGACCCATCCCGGCACGAGTCCGTCAATATGGCCCGTTTGCCCGTTTTCTTTGTTTTTTAGTCTAAAATTGCAAAAAAACGACATAAAACACGGGTTAGTTCCGCAGACCTGGGCCGGGGACAAAATCTGAAAATTTCAGGCCTGGCACGACATTGTCACCGTTCATGGGATCGGACCCGACCTGTCGGTGCCCAGAGCCCACAGCCTAAGCACGTGAACAGGCCTGGCCCGCCCCATGCCCACGTCTATTTGTGGGCACAAGGAGGGAGTTGCTCCTATATTCCACTTTTTCGATGATATTACAAAGTTAAAGTATTCATTTTCATGTTTTGATTGTGTTCATGTGAAGAGAGTTGGTAACAATGTTGCCCATTATGTAGCTAGATGAGAAGCAGGAGTTGATTTTGAATTAATCTTTAGGAACTCGTTCCCCCAAAGCATTCAAACTTTAATGGCTTTGGATTTAATATAATCTTTGGCTCTCTTTTCCCCTAAAAGAAAGTAGAACTAGGAAACAAATTTAAACGGGGAACAAATTGGTGCTTATTTAAAAATAAATAATAAATTGGAGAATTCTTTATTTGTGAAAAATGAGATGATTTGTCATTGGAGTACTTGTTTACAATACAAGGTATAAATTATGAGTATCCACATCCAAATTTTATTGTTTATTCAACCAATACTTTCTCAAAATAATACTCCTGTACGATAATTGAGATCAGTATGGCTTAACCTCTTAGGTTTATGCCAGGCAATATATACAAAGTTTTTTGCGATAATATATTAGGGTAATAGGGCATTTTGTGGGGATATATCTCACTAAAATTTTTTGTGGTGATATACCAACCTAAATTTATATTTTGTTAAAAGGTACCAAAAACACTATTTTCGGCGAGAAAGTCAAAATTTCGGCCTTTCACTTATTCTAATGATTAAAATTAATGTAAAGATAGTTATTTTCAGACGTATGTCAGAAGTTTTTTTGTTGAAAGAAATGTGCTGGAATGTATAATGACGATAAACATATATGATTTGTGACGTTAAAAGAGTACATAAAATAGTGGCATTTGTTTTCATACGTGAACATGTGTATTAATGCTAAGTTAAAAGAGTTCAATTTCAGAAGAAAAAAAGAGGTAAAAGAGTTTACATTAATTCTTACACGGCAAGCGACACCAAAACTTCATGTATAAGTCAATATGTGTATTATTATAACAACACCACCTTTCGCAAACTTTCAACATCAATACAAGCATAAGTATTAGTCAATTAACATGCCCACATGCGTCACGAGTAAGGACATCATCCCATTATACTTTACATAAAAGAGGAATGAAATGAAGGATCTAAAATTCACTTGTAGAATTTTCTCTAATAACTAATTAACTTCCACTATTTAGTTATAATATAAAAATTACCAATAATAATTGATCATAAGACCAAAGTCGAATATGTAAGAAGATAATAAGAATATTATAAAAGTTCACATGTTACATTTATTCCATATATATATTATAATAGTCATATATAATATGTATATATAGTCAATAACTCTTAATCGTTGTGGTTCATTATATGAAAGTGGAGAATATTTAGATACCATATGCATGAATACTAGTTGGTAAAACTTGCAATTAGAGGCGTTAGATTAGGGCGGTGGTCATGTACTTTGTGCTTTCGAGCCGTCCAAAGTGGTGTTTGCACAAGAGAAATTAAATAACAAAGCAATCATAGTTTATAGACATTATTAGGTCATCTCACTTTGAAATTATTATGATGGTGGTTCCCCAAATAATTACACCCTTATACTCCATGCTCTTTTATTCATTGGCCTGGCCCCTCCTATAATTTTATTTGTAAGTTTACCCCTTTGGGAAAGTTGAGATCCCTTTGATTTTTCCTTTTATTGCTACATGTTAATACATACTACTCCTACTACATACACTTTGATCAAAATATTATAACTTGGGCCACATGTTTGCCACCTTGTTCACCTTTCATGTGAAGATGTCAAATTGTTTGATAGATTATTAAATTGAATCATGTCAATTTGCAAATCATTCTCGGAATCAGAGTTTTCTTGGAATGAGAATCCAATCCCATGGGCCGGGAAGCCTGGTAGTATATGTTAAATGGTTTCCTCTTCCTAATAATAGTAGCTTCACTAATATTATTTGTACTAAATTAACGGACATTGTTACATCCATTTGGTGGGTAATCTACCCACTACTAATAAAAGTATTAAGATGTTATTAATCATATAAGTTGGATTTCATTATCATCACTTACCATTACTCTCTATTAGTGGTAGGTATATTACCCGGCGGGTAGACTAATTATTTTCCTAAAATTACACATACAACATATTCTATGTGTTTTTTTTTTTTGAAAGAACATATTATATGTGTTTCTATATAGTTGTTTAAATTTTTAGAATACTCTTAAACTATATTGAAAAACGTATATAAAAAAATTAGTTTACAGTTAACTAGTTTATGTTCTCTGTATATTTGTAGAGAGTATAATAAAGGTATTATTAATATGTATTTTGGTGACTTCTTGGTGAGGATATAGAGTAATATAGTGATCACGGCAATATGAACTTTGACTGGAAGATAGCAAAGTTTCTTGTATATAAAAGCAATTCTTATAACATTTACACACTAATATTGAAATGTTGAAACTTATTATGGAGAAACTAAAAAGTGCTTGAGCTCATAACTTGAAATTAAATTTTCTCTACGTCAATGTTATTAATAGCTTTCTATGGAGCAATAAATCTTGAGCCAAATAACAGATGGAAAATAGATAATGGAACAATTTATTGCATTTTTTCCTTATTTGATCCTATTCCTTTTTTTCCTAAACAAAACAAACTCCAAGAGTTTTTGTGCTGGTGTTCTAACTTCACTAAATAAGAGAGTACTAGAATATAAACCTTTTTATTTGACACATTATTCAAATTTCAAAGTCCAAACCTATCATCTAAAGTCATATATATAGTTATACACCTGTTACTATCATTTTTACATCATAGTTAGCATTTACTATGATTCATTGAATCAGGCCCCAAAGGGTAATGATCATGTAAAATAAAGGCCCAATTATGTCAAGAAGCCCGCAATAAATAGTCAACAAAAGTCAACAGGTAAATGATCCAGGAAAGAGAAGCTCAACCGCCAGCACTAATCAAGAGATAATTGCTGAAAGTCAAGGGATGCTAAAAATGATGAAGTGGACGGAAGTTAATCTGACTACAAAGGCATGCAAGAACGTGGGTAATGAGACGTGACTATCATGGCGCCAAAAAATAGCAGTTGTGATTTGAATCATAAATGATTGAAATCACTTCACTCCAAAGAGCAAGGAAGTTATACATGCCTCCGCAGTATAAATACAAGAAAGAACATAAAAAAACAACAACAAACGTGCAATTTACTTTCTACTAGCGTAGCTTTACCTAGATTAGCCAACCCCCTTCCGGGGTTATAGTTAGCCTCTAGTTTAGAATTAGGACATGTACTAAGCTACCAAATTTGTTCAATCTCCAATTTAAGTCGAAATCCATGGATGTATTCATCTTCATGTTTGTCCTTTAATTGTCCAGCCTGGTTTATCCCTATGTGTGTTATAAAATCTTTCTAGAAGTTAGTGATGTAAGTGGGAATATTCAGCTTTAATTAATAGATTAATTATTGCATTATTGATTATCTTATTTAATACTCGCCGCCTGAATTTATTAGGCGTTATAGTTTAATTATATTAAGCTATAACAAAGTATGTTAGCAAGGTTTTATCAAATTAAAACCGGTAACCCCCAGGGACTAAGACTCCCATGACATTCAGTATCTAATTATTGGGTGTGCATTGACTTGTTTGCAAAGTCATCCAACTGAATTTGCACCAACAACACCTATACCAAATTAGTATACCAGACTATAAAATTAACAATATACTAATCTCCTCTCCTGTATTAATTGCAATACTTCTATTTTAGGCAATTGTTCATTTTTTTTCAATCATTTTTCACTATAAAAACATTATCCCCACACCTTTATTGAAAAAGATAAAACAATAATAAAATAATAGTAATCCTCAATTAACAGACCCACCATATCCTCTCACATCAACTTTCACAATAAAATGATAAAACTTATGTCTTACTTTATCGATTTTTCAAAATTCTATACACAAGGGTGTGTTGCAATTACATGGGACGGAGGTACGTAGTACAAAAAATGGTGTATTAAGTTAAATATATCATCCAACTCGCTAAAAACTATCTCCATGCACCAACCATCACACGTACGATGTTTACTATATTTGCCTTTTTCTTGATCATCGTCGGTTTTCAGTTTTTGATTTTAAAATTTTAAAAGTCATATGATATAAGTTCTATGCTAAACTTAAAATTATTTATAATTATACTAGTCATGTGTTATTCTGAAAATTTGATAAACATATAATAATTAAAAAGTACATTTTTGTAATTTATCCATTTTTATTTTAATTTTTCAAAGTGAAAATAATAAAAATAAAGAATATGTTGTACTAGAAATTGATAATAGTAATTTTGCACGACAAATATTTTATAATAATAAGTAATTGATCATATCACTTTAAGTGACCGAGTAAAGGTTTGCAAATTAAACATATCATACTTAGTTTTTTTTTTTTTTTGGTTGAATATCATACTTAGTTTAGTATGTTTGTTAATGCATAAACTTAATCATTAATATCCCTAGTTATTCGTGTTAAGGTTGTATTTTAATATTGCAAGTGAATGATGTTGTAACACATACAGGTCGAACTAAAAGAGGTGTAAGATAACACTAGTTGATTCTAAACTATGAAATAGGTACACAGTTCAAAATTAAGGAGAGTCTATATAACTAAAAGCTAAACTAATAAAAGATGACAAATGATGATAAATATGATAGTTAAGACACTAAGATTGAGCATCTCACTAACATGACTTGATAAAAAAAATCATATCTCATTTATTTAATTAATTATAGCTTAGGTGAGATTGACATTCCTTTATAACCCAACAGCAAATCACAACTGCGGACCGAAACTAAATACTAGTCATTCTTCAATATCTAAAGCTCGCTTTTACGAATGCAAAAGACCTAACTAACATGTATGTCTCTTGTTTTAGTGGCTTACACGCATAATTAAAAGCATTGAAAACCAATGCGTGAAACAAATTTCAATTCATATTCTCACCTATTTTCATGGGAGAATTCAAACCAATGACAAGATTATCTAAATCAAGACCCAAGTTTCATTTATGAACTCAATCCATAAAATAACAAACTAGCAGCACATAAATCCTAATTTAAACTCCAACTTTTTTCAAAAATATGAAGGTAAGGGTAAGCATGATGCAAAATTGACTACATAAACGGTCTTATCAAATCCTGATCATATAATTCAATAACATAAGATTAGAAGAAAATCATATAACTCTTTTAGATGAAAAGACTACTTACTACTCATGAAAATAAACACAAACTTAATTGAAATAAACAAAGAGAAGGAAAAGAATAAAACTTGATCAGTAGTACTTGAATGGAAGAATGAATTCATAATCTTAAATGAATACACAATCTTCAATCTCCGACATAGCAAAGAAAACTCCACTAAGGCTAAAACTAATAATAACACAATGAAGTCTCTAAAACTAAAGAAAATAATCCGAAGTATTTGTATTTTCTGCAAAACTAAACTAAAATAGAAACAAAAAAAAGTAACATTAAAGAAATTTCCCCACCCGCATCCACCGTGTGTCGTTGTAGGAGCCGCAAGTCGCACCTCTGACAGCGAGTTGTTGTTTAGAAATTTCCCCATCCTGCACTCTTATTCTTTCTTGAACTCATCCAATATTTGATGTTCTTTAGCTCCCTAAACCTTGTGCGAGACCCAACTCCGGCCCAAAACACACCACTCAACCTATTTTGCTCTCGAGCTTCCAAAGAGGGCCTAAAGTCTTTAGTTCTCACACAATTTTGTAATTCTTCTCAATCTCCACAACTTAAGGATAAATCCAATAAAACTAATTAGCAAATACATCAATTTCCTCTTCCAAATGTGCCAAATAAGATGTAAAATAGGAACTTGACAATCTTTAAGTAAAAAATACATATTTGGGTTGGTATCTTGAAAACATGTGTTACTATGTAGAGACGAATCTAACAGAATCTCACATGACTATATATATTTTTCTATATGTACAAATCACAAAATGCGATCAATGTATAAGTAATGCAAAAGTCCAACTATATCAAATACTTTGAAGCAAAAAGTACATTAAATTCATGAATCATCAGCTACCATTTACTCAAACACTTAAGTAATGTAGAAATTATTCTATTTGTGTGGCTTTTTCCAGATTAAATTCAGAAATTGGTGACAATATGAATCATTGGCTTTGCGTAAACATGAGCTGTAAACACATTTGAACGTCCATTTTAATTTTATTGTGGTGCATTTGGAGTTTTCAATGATTTAAAGCTAGAGGTACAGGAGAAAGATCGACTAGTGAAGTTGATTACAATTATATTTTATCGTACGGCTCTTCATTGTGACATGTTGAAGGTAAGCACCATTTAGTGATCGATGGCGTCGTTGGCCTATAACACTCCCACATTGGAAGTATCAAATGGTACCAACTTTAATCATGATTCTTCTTAGGAAGTTTCATTGGAGATTACTTCCATTTGGAAAATGGAAAATAACATCTTATAACGTATGCAGTATCAAGTATGCTAGAAATATAATATATATATATATATATATATATATATATATATATATATATATATATATATATATATATATATATATATTAAAAGGCAAATTTAAAAGTAACTACATCTAGGGGTGAAACTTCAATGTATGGTTCGGGTTTAGGCCTAATCCATCGAATCCGAACAAAATTTGGATTTAAATTTTCCTATCCAAATACAAATCCAAATCAATTAGTGTTTCAATCTAAACCAAAGTTTAATCCAAATCTTCAGATACTAGATTAGATCCAATTTGAAATATCTAAACTTTAAAACTCTATTCTTTTGATGATATGATTTTAGCACGAGTATCAAAATAAAGTGTTTGATAATAGAAGTAATTCATACAATTCCGTAAAAGTTTAGTAATAACAACTAATAATTCATGCAAACCAATAAATTTTACCAAAAACACTTAAGCCTAATCTCATATATACAAATGTACAATACATGCTATTTGCTTATTTTGGATTTTTGGTTCCAATCACCTACAATCCAAACCAATCTGAAAATCTAAATTTTTTTTCAAAAAAACTCAATCTTGTTCGAGTCCAATAATCCGAATTACTAATTCGATTTAGATTGGATTGAATTTAAATTTTTATCCAAATAACTTTCACCCATATTTACTCTAGAAATTCTCTCCTCCCTCTCTAAAGCCTCTAGTTTGCTTTCTAAATCTAGGGGAAACCACCACCCTAAAGGTGATTAGATGGTGGGCAAAGTTGTGGCGGGACTGCAGTAGAAAAACAACCCAATGTGTTGGACCGAGGGTCAATTTTTTGTGCAAAAACCCGCTATTTCGAGCCAAATATAACGAGCTTTTTTGCACCACAATGTGGGTCGATCATATTTCAAACTAAAATATCAGTTTTGAGGTATCCAAACTCGTCCCCATCGTGCAAAAAAAATTCTGTACAGTCCCCGGTATTATTCATGCTGGGTTGCTAGATCGACCTTGCTTAGCTCTATACCATCCTTTTGGCGATGGTAAGCCCGTTTTCTTCTTTTATTGTTTGGTTTTAAGTTTTTATTTGCAATAAACCTGAGTACTCTCTCTAATAGATAGTTATTATACCCATATATTGGGTCATTTCTTTGGTTTTTTCACCATATATCCTCGAATTTTTTATATTCACCATATATCCTTGCACTTTTGAAAATTCACAATATACTTCTCAATTTCTTCAAAATTTATCATACGTCTTTAATGACTAATGACTGCCAACTTTTTTATTCTTTAACTCCTAGTTATATTATCAAATCGTAATTAACCTCTATTTGAATCATTAACCTTAATTGACCATCATTAAAACACCACAATAGCTCCTTTCACCGCTCTTCCTCCATAACTCTCTTCCTTCTTCTTTGGCCTTAGACTTTTGTTTTAATGCTAATTTGTTAGGATAAATGAGTGAAATAGAAATTAATTAAGGTTTAGTAATCGTATTAGGGCTTGCTAATAAAAAAAGTTGGTAGTAGTTAATCATTAAGGGCACATGGTGAATTATCAAGAAATTGAAGGTTATATGGTGAATTTTGAAAACATCGAAGGTATATGGCGATGAAAAATTGAATGTATATGGTGACTTTACTTTTGGTGTTTTATGTTCTTTTACAGATTGATATGTCGATGAGAATTTGTGTGGTTTCACAGGAAATCTCAATTCTTCATCTGCAATCAGTTGAATCAAATCAAGTTAGACCAAAAATACAATAGATCCCCCTCCTAGAAAGCTGTATCAAATAGCGTTGGCCGTTGTGAAAGAGAATTTGCATAATTGTTAGATCTTATCATTGATCTTAATTTTGGTATAATAGAATTATGCTTGATTGATAGGTTGTCGTACACCCGTCAAAGATAATTCCTGCAAAACCTTCTAACAATGTAGTAGGGTAAGTAGGGTCGAATCCACAGAGAGATGGTCGTTTTAATCTAGTTTCTAATATATGGATTAACTAAACAAGAGCAGAAATATGTGAATTAAGGTTCTAAACTAATAAATAAAGAAAATCAAACTAAAAAGGATCTAGGGTAATGGTTCGCCATGTTTATAACTATAATCTATCAACATATCATCAATAGTTCAATCAATCAGATATCTAGAGCACATGTTAATCCTTGGTCAGGCATTAACGCTCTCAAATCAACATATGCCAGTACGGTCGCTCAACATAATCAGATTTGCTAATTGTAGGTAAGTCTCTAAAGAGTACTATCTCTCGATCTATGACTCGATATTAACAATATTTAATCAAACAATTGATCAGATTGCAAAATTAACAAGAAAAACACTAATCAATTAGAGAAATCAATAACTAATGAAACCATGAATAAATATCAATCAAATCATATTATATAAACATGGATTCCCAAACCCTAGAAATAAAAACTACTCAATCATGAAATAAATAATGAAATCTAAATCTACAAAGGAAAACATAATTAAAGAAATCAATGAAAGAGAGAGAATGAAATAATAAAACTAATGAATTAAAGAAGAACATGAAAAATTAGGGTTTACAACTAGCAACTAGAGAGAAAAAGAGAGAGAAAAAACTAAAACCTAAGAAGATGAAAAATAACGTGAAAGGGGAGAGAGAGAAAAAGAATGAAAAAAACTAATCTAAATAATATTCACCTAATATGACTAGGAAAGTAATTTATAAGATAAGAAAAGTCTTAATTAAATCATGAGAACGTATTGTGTCGGACTCGTCCGACCATAATCTTGGTCGGACGATTTTCAGGTGGTTCCAATTTTTTTTCAGGTAGTCTTCATTTTTTCAGGTGGTTCCAATTTTTTTTCAAGTAGTCTTCATTTTGTTTTCAGTTAGTCTTCCTTGTTTTTCAGTGGGTTTTTGTGCTTCAGTTAGACTTACTTGGGTTTCAGTTGGTCTTTATTTTTTTTCAGGTAGTCTACATTTTTCTTCAGGTAGTCTTCATTTTGTTTCAGTTAGTCCATTATTTCTTTCAGTTGGCCCATTATTTCTTTCAGTTGGTCCAACTGAAAGAAAAGAAAGTCCAACTGAAAGAAAAGAAAGTCTAACTGAAAGAAAAGAAAGTCCAACTGAAAGAAAAGAAAGTCCAACTGAAAGAAAACAAAGTCCAACTGAAAGAAAAGAAAGTCTAACTGAAAGAAAAGAAAGTCTAACTGAAAGAAAAGAAAGTCCAACTGAAAGAAAACAAAGTCCAACTGAAAAGAAAACAAAACACTAACCTCTACTTTCTCTCACTTTCTCCTTCTTCTTCATTATTAAACAACCCTCATTCCCTTTGGATCATAGTCACCATGCCATCAAAAGGATACTTCCACATACTATAATCTGCTTAAATACATTACAAACTCTTGTAAAAATAAAAAAACAAAAAAAACTAATTGAAAGCAAAACTCGGAGTCGAAGAAGTTGCGGCGGATGTTGTTGTTGTTGTTGTTGTTGCGGCGGTTGTTGCAGAGTTTATGTAGATGTAATCTCCATCGTTGGTATGATCATGATGATGATCAAAATCATCTGAATGTAGTGTAAGTGTTCGGAGTTCATCGCATGGCTGTAACTAGGAGTAGGCATGCTATTCATGTGGTTGCCTTAGGCTCACTGTGGACTGGATTTCTCATTCATTGTAGTGTGACAGTTCCATGTATGATTAAAAGGATAATCATGTACTGTAACAGTTAGTATGATAGTGAAATCATCAAAAAAAAAAGATGAAGGGTGGTGTTGGAGAAGACATAACTGTGATTGTCAATTATTATTAATGAAGGTGGGGTGAATACCACGGGAAGAGAATAGGAAGAGAGAGGAATTTTAGTATTGGGTTGGGCTCGTCTGACCATAACTTATGGTCAGACGGTCTGACCCAATACTTTCACTTAAATCATTAATAGGCGGATTAGTCATCCGCGCGTACGCGTGGCAGATTCCAGCAGAAACAGTGCAATCTTCCGAAAGGCATAACTCCTTGACTAGAAGTCTCCTCGGGGCGTGCCACCTATCGTTGGAAAGCTCTTCAAGTCTAGTTTCCAAATATGCTGGAATTACTTGATTTTAAGAATCACATCAAAAGTTATGATTAGAAGAGTAGACATGACTCTTTTTCACATTTCTTCTAATGATTTTCCGCTTCGTTTTTTCTCAAACTCGTACTATAACATATCCATACGATCCTTATGCATTGTAACTCCTTTCCAAGTGCTCCTAATCCTCAAGCTTAGCTAATCATACTCCAAATACATCTTCAATGCCTGAAATTCATCAAAAATAAGAAAACATACCGAATAGGAATAGAAAAGCATAACTTAAGAATATAATGCAATAATGAACCTAAATATAAAACTAAATGCTCTAAAATGCAACCTAAATGCACATAAAAACTATATATAAAAATGACTTATCATTGATCCGATTTGATGTGTATGTATTGGTTTTGACTTATTTTGTGGACATCAGATTACTTAAATTTAATCAACGGATTGAATTTTATTTTTTTTAAAAGCAAATTAAGAAGAATATGCACCATTATTTTCTAGTTCATATAAATTAAGCCGGTCCAGCTAGGGAAATTTATCGAAGAGGAAAGATAAAAATATTAAATAATGCTCTTGTAGATTTATATATTGTGAAATTTTCCTAGTTCATTAAGAAGAATTTGCACCATTATTATTTTCTAGTTCATATAAATTAAGCCGGTCCAGCTAAGAATGTGCACCTTTCTTTAACTTCTCAATTTCCATCAAGGGAGTTTTAAGTGAAAATCATTTTCCTTTCAAAAAGAAGGAAAAACACATTTTCCTTCCTCTTCCTTAGCAACCTTTTACTATCCTCTTATCCATCCTCTCCCTTGCCCTTCCATTTTTCTCTTTTTCATAACTTTTTTTACATTGAACCAAACAAAGGAAAATTAGCTTTGCATTTGAATTTTCCATTGTAAAATGTTTTACATAAAAAATCATTTTACATTGAAAATGTTTTATATCCAACCAAACGGAGCCTTACTGGCTTTATTTATAGGAAAATGATACACATACAACGCATTCGAAAGCAAAAAAAGCTGAATTGCAATTATAATTAAAGCTAGTAACTGATTACTTATGTAAAGGAAGAGAAGAAAAAGATCATGGAAGAGAGAAGACGAACAAGAACCGGTATCTTGGGTAAAAAAAATTAGAAATTGCTAAGCATGAGGTTTGATCCCGTGACTTTAAGGTTATATACTAACATCTTGACCACTAGACCAATTGTTATTTAGTGTTATTCATTTAATGTATAATATTAATAAATGAAAATTTTCTTTATTCGGAGCATAGCCCGGGCCTAATAACTAGTTTTTCGTTTTAAATAAGCCTACAAAATTGTATGTGTAACAGATAATATGTGAAGGGAGTTAGAGATTGTGTCATTAAATTAGGTTTTTTGTTTCTTTTTTATTTTAAAAAATAAAGTTGATAATGATGATGGTGCAGTAATTTGTTGAATTATTATTCTTTTTTCTAAGTTGAGTTTGTGTTTTGGGAGGGTATCCAGATAACTTACGGTGGATACTAAATCATCCCATCTTCAGTCTTCTTAAATAAAAACAAATGCAATGTATCACCTCCTATCTCCATCACTAACATTGTCACATTGACCCATGTCTACAGAAACATGGGCCATGGCATTTGCTTGTATCGATCACAAAGAAAAAAGAGACCAACACTTTCTTTATACACTATAAATATTACCACCAATCAACAAAACCACCTCTTAAAACAAAAATATTTTCAGGTGAATGACAACATAACTTCTGCATTACTAAATATTAATGGAGTCTACCCATGCAATGTATGGGACATGTCAATTGAAGGGCAATTTAATTTTTCTTTCACAGTTGTAATGTTTGTTACTCCGTAATATAATAATTGCAAAAAATAATACTTTATATCTATTTGTTGCAGTTATATGTTATACAGGAATAGTATTTCGAAATTTATTTATTTTTATTTTTTTTAAGAACGAGAAATCGTACATTAATTAAAAGCAGGAGTACAACCTAGTGCTAATTTTTCTTTTCAGATGTCACTTGAAGGCCAATATATTTTTTCTTAATTCATAGCTGTAAAGTAGTATGTATAAGCATAGTCTTGATTATAAATATCATTGACTATGTCCAAAATTAATATTTCAAAATTATATATTAGGATAAATCTAGTATATGTGATTATTAATCTTATACTCCATCCGTTCCATATTAATTGATATGCTTTGACCATGTGCATATTCATATGACCTTTTTTTGACCGTGCTATATTGAGACAAAGGTTAGTATGTAAGATGTTTTCGAATTTGTCTCAATATATATATTCAAAATATCAACTCTTTTTATATTTTTAATAGAAATTGGTGGTGTTAATGGTCAAACTTGTGCATTGACATGTGTGAAAGTCAAACTATATCGATTAATACCAGTCGGAGTACACAAGAAAATAATTGGTCAAAGTGGTTAAATGCAACAAAATGGTTGCACAAATAAAGCAAAAATTTGACATTAGAGATGTAATACTATTCATGTTTGATTTGAAGGGATTTAATATGCTACTCATTCAAATAATATGCATCTTTCTTTTAGTTAGCTTATTTCCTTAGTTAATTCACAATTAAGCGTGCTTGGTTGGTAGTAGTTAGGATTACAGAAACAAAAACAACAATTAGACCAGAGAACGCGATTACATTTGTTGGTTATTGAGGATAGTTGTTGCCCTAAATGAGCGTTGGCCTGGTGACGATAGACTCGACTTTGTATTAAATAAATTGATTAAGAAACTCAAGAGAATCTAAATACTTTGTTTGTCTCTTTTCTATTTGCTATATCTATATACAACCTACAATTCTCTTTAATACGAGTATCTAGGAGATGTATGCAGGAATAAGATATTATACTCCCTCCATCTCGTTTAATTTATTAGGAAAAATTAATATAATCAGTCCCAACTATGGGAACCCTCACAAAAACAACCTCTTCTTCAATTTATTATTGTTCAGTCCCAACTTTTGAAAGTATTTTACAATAGCGGTCTAGGTTAACCAGTAAACGGTTTGAAGGGTTAATTTTTAAAAATAAAAAATTACTTTTTCTGCCATTTTAACCTCTTTTCTCTCTTTCCCCTCCCTCCTTCATCCTCTTCCCCCTCATCGTCTTCCTTGTCCCCTACCATACACCCCTCCACTCCCCTACGATCTCTCCTCCCCTGCCAAACCCCCACCACCAACCTTACTTGCCCAATCAACCCAAAAGTACCCAGTCACCACCAAACCCCGTTCACTCGAAATCGCCCAGCAATGAACCACAAAACTAGCCGAGCCCAGACACCGCCATCAAAACTTCACCACAACCACCGGCCATTGCGCGTCGTGCCTCCGCAAACGCTTCCACTTCGTCGTCTTCATCTTCCATCGCACCCTTGCTTGAGCTGGTGATTTTATGTTGATTGTGGTTTTGTGTGGCTGGAGGAGAAAGAAGGGGAGGAAGGAGGTGTTTCGGGGGAGGGGAGGTGGTGTCGGGACAGGGGGGAGTTTTGGGGTGAAGGAGGGGTGGCTAGGGAAGGGGAGTGATTTTTGTGGGGGGGGGGAGGGGCAGAGGAGGGGTTTCGAGGGCTTGGGGATGGGAGGCAGGTGAGGGGCTTTTGGGGACGGGGCAAAGGGTGGGGGGAAGGGGTTTGGGGAGGAGGGAAAGGGTGGTTATGGGGTGGTAACAGTTAGGGGAGGCCGGTGAGGGGGGTAGTGGGGTTGAAGGGGAGGGGATTGAGTGGCAAGGGAGAGGAGGAGGGAGCAGTGAAGGAAGGAGGGAGGAAAGAGGAGGAAAATGATAGAAAAAAAAAATGACAAAGTTACTTGCTACATGAGGTTTTTAACTTACTGGGACCGTTATTGCAAAATACTCCGAAAAGTTGAGACTAAACAATAATAAATTTCAGTAGGAATTATTTTTGTCAGAATGCTCATATATAATTAGAACTGATTATATCAATTTTTTAAAAAAATTTATGTTGCTTTCTCTTTTTATATCCCTATGATGCACCACCTCAGCTCTTCTAGTAACTTTCTCTTTGAACTAAAATATTATTCATGCATGCATCACATGCATAAATTGCTAATATTCTTTATTCGTTAAGTAGGGAAAAATTCATTTACTTTTTTTAGATATGTCATTATGATGAAATTTAGTTATTGTACTCATAGCAATACATAAGACAACCCCTTTTAAGTCGTACGCCGTGGTACTTCTCCTTTTCAACCTACAGTCCTACATGCTTACTTAGGATAGATCTTAATATGCATACATCGATTTTGAAGGCAAAAATAACCCCCTTTTCTTCATTCTTTTTTTTTACATGAACAAGACACAAAATTGAAAAGACTGAAATTAAATAGAGTGCATCTTGGTTCTAACATGTTACACCATAACTTATTGTCTAATATGCATAACGACATAGACTCCAATAAGAATGATAGACTATACAAATAGTGACATGAATCTCATGCCATTATATCATTTATTTCATCTAATTTGAATTCTTCTTGAAGCGGTGGTTTGTGAAGTTACATCCAAGAATTTGTGAACTAAATAATTAGCGGATAATGATAGGAAAAGTCTAATCCCTTACTTTCTCACCTACCATATGTTTTGGAATCTACAGCTTTTGAATTTGGCACTCACCTTATATGATGTGAAGTGTCTGTTTTAGTTTTGGATCTCAATATAAGGCTCCGTTTGGTTGAGTGTAAAATATTTTCAATGTAAAATGATTTATATGGAAAACAAATTACAATAGAGCATACAATTACAGAATTTGTTTTCCTTTGTTTGGTTTCATGTAAGAAAAATGATAAAAACAAAAGGAAAATGAAAGGGAAAATAAGGAGGTAGTGAGAGGAGTGTACAAGAGAGATAAGGAAAAGAAAGAAAGCAGTTTTCCCTCCATTTCAAAGGAAAACCGATTTTTCATTATTGGGAGAGTCATTTTACTCATAGGAAAAATGACAAACCAAACAATGTAAAATTGAAAATAGTAGAAAATAGTATTCCAATAAAATATCTTACGTCATACCAAATAGAGCCTAAGTATTAGCCTTTGTCGATTTAAGGTTGTTCGTGATACTTTAATTTTGAAATCTATATATTACTCCTTCCTCATCACGATTTTGAAATCCATATATTATGTCGAAGGCTACAAAGTGACATAACTTAATTTAATTTTTAACTCTTTAAATTAGGGATGGATTTTAAAATTCTGACTCTAAATTAGAGATTGATTTAACATTCCATCTCTAAATTAGAGATTGATTTAAAATTTCGTCTCAAAATTTATTTAGATACTAATTGTAAATTTTTCGTCACTAAATAAGAAACGGATATAAATCTGTCGCTATATGAGCTTTTTTTGTAGTGAGGCAACACACTATTCATCCTATTAGCAAGCACCTTCGAAACCAATTTATAGATGACATTACATAGACTGATCGGGCGAAAATTAATAGGAGACTCACATTGTTCCTTATTAGGAATAAGAACAGTATGTGTCTGATTTACAGAACCAATATCATCTATGTTATTCAGAGAATCAGCACTTTATTCGTTACATCCTCCCAAACAATATTCCAGAAATTTTGGTAGAAGAATGCATTCATACCATCCGGTCCAGGTGCCTTATTAGGATGCATTTGGGAAAGAGCAAACACCACATCTTGACACCGAAATGGCGCACCAAGCATTGCTGCCATCTCAGCATTTATTAGCGGTTGCACTAAGTTCACCATCGGGTCCGTATCGTTGCTATTATTCGAACTAGAAAGAGTTTCGAAATATGCAGCAAAGCACTTGGTAATTTCATCCTCATCTTCAAAACAATTTCCAGCTTCATTTTTTAGTTTTTGTACATTATTATGATGTTCCCGCTGGTTGGCCTTTTGGTGAAAATATGTTGTATTCTTATCACCGCATTTCAGCCAACGTTATTTTTTTTTGTTTTTTTGGTGCCGAACACCTCTCCCCTTCTTTCTAATTCACCCATTCGAGCATCTATATTTCTCATTTGATTCACCACATCGACCGTTGGATCTTTCTCCATGAGCTCTTTCATTTGATTTTGGCATACTCGGATTTCCTTGGCTGTGCTACCAAAGGTTTTCCGACTCCATAACGTCAACTTTTATGCTGTTAGCTATATAGGGACATATTCGAGCATCTATATAGTGACATATTTTCTCCTGCATCTTCAGCTTTGTTCCATGCATTACGAACTACCTCCACATTTTCATTTTCATGCAGCCACTTAGCCTCAAACCAAAACCTTTTGATGTTATGTTCCTTTTTTCAGCTTTCCCGTGACACCCTTTTACACATAAAATCAGTGGCAAGTGGTCGAATTTTCTCTTCGACACAAACGACCCCAGAATTTTGTTTCCCATAGCCAATTTGCAAAGAAACGGTCAAGTCTTTCTTGAGTATTTGCCTCCCCTCCTCTATTGTTTTACCATGTAAAATCATAACCCACATAACCAAGATCAAAGAATTGACAAACTTTCACGGCTCTTTGCAAGACCTTTGCTTCTTGAATCTTAAAGTCATCTCCACCTTTTTTCTCACTTTCCATTAGCATAAGGTTAAAGCCTTCTCCACAAATCCATGGAATTGTGTGCGCCCTAGAAAGAGCATCCATACACCCCCATGAATTGCCACTCACTAACATCATCTTCCCCCGACAGGCATATCAATATGATTTTGGGAAAGAGAAGTAACTTGAATATTATTTTCCTTCTTCCAGAAGAGAGCCAAACCCGCTTTTCTTTTCCTTCCTTGTCCTTCACAATCAACCACTAACATTCTTTCCACTTTAAGCTTTTGTCTAACCTTCTCCATCTCATGAGTCTTCACTTTAATTTCTGATAAGAACACAATGTGAGGATTTTTTGAGGAGAGTAATCTACTTATCGCACTAACTGTAGAGGGGCTCCCATCTTCTCTACAGTTCCATGATAAGATGTACTTCATTGATCACCGAGAGCCTTTTCAGTGGGGCCCGCCACCTTTTATGCAGCAGTTTGGTTATCATCCATCCTCAATATAGCTCCATCAATTCCGAATTTTTTAAAAACACGCATATCTTCCATTTCCATCTCATCGAGACCAAGTTCATTAACCTTCCATAACGCTCTTTTTTTTTCATACTACCTACTGTCACTTTCCCCGTGATTATCTTGATCTCTTTTCTTTTCCATATTTTCACCCTCTTCCCCTACATACTACGTTCCAAGCTAACTTTGTATACCCATGAGCCTTTCCTCAACACCTATTGAGACTCTTCCACACATTGCTCACGATTTTCCCCTTCAACTTGAATTTTATCTATTCCAGCATTAAGCACTTCTTTTGTTCCCCCCATCAGTATTATTCTTACACCTTCCTTCTCTTCCCTCACTATTCAGCCCTCACCTATGAATCCTCTCCACCATCTCGTTAACTCGTTCACTTGTCTTGCAAGAATGGTCTCGTTTAGGACGAGTGATAAACAAGGCAGGAGCACACGATTTTCCCCTTTTCTCTCATGTTGTCTTTCCCACAAGTCTCTAACTTTCCACGGTGTGGCCTTTAGCCAACCCCCATACTTAACCTCTTGTTTACCTTTGTCTCCTTCCTTATCAAATCCTTCGTACCATATGCTACCTTGCCACAGAAAAAGCAAATTAGGGGTGGTCTCTCGCATTTAACCTCAAAATCTTCTTCTACCCCGTTCTTCATCTTCACACGAACATGGGATGTTAAAGGCTTTATAATAACATCATGCATCACTCTAAGTCGAATAGATTTATCTATTCCCATGGCTCCCGGGTGATCCATTTTCACAAAAGTTCCAATTTTATCACATATAGATTTCACATTCATAGCATTCGATCTTCCTTTATACGGTAAATTATAAACCCTATCCAAATTGGGAACTTAAAGAGTTGTATATCACAAGGCTTATTATAACCTTTAATATCTTTCATGAGTATAATATGTTTGTCAAAGTGCTAAAGTTGTCCTTCAAGGACTCGCTGTTTATCACGCCAATGGTGAAACTGGAATATAAATATATTCTTGCATATGCTCCTGATGTCAACATATATTTGGTTTGCCAAATATTTTTAATTCTTGAGATGAAAGCTCCTTGATCAATATGTATGCTGGTCCATATTCGATCAACTAGCCTTAGTTCCATCCTTGCCTCCTCTTCCTCCGAATCCTCCTCAAATCATTCTACCAGAGCACAGTTTTCCTTCTTTTCCCCAACCTTCTATACCTTCAATTCTCCCTCATCTCGCTTTTGTGCCTCCATCACACTTAATCCCGCTTCGGTTTGAGAAGGAGATCCTAATTCGACAACGATTTTCGTGGCCATGATTGGTAACTCGATCCCAAGAAACTTCAAAAAACTTACCCCAAAAGAGGAACTCTAGCAACTACTACTCACCCTCCTAAGGAAAACCTAGAGGAACTATTGGCATTTTAACAATCTTCTTTTTAGGACTAGCTCATCAAACAAAATGTTCTTCAAGACTTTGCTAGTTTGCATTCTTACAAAGTTTCGGAACATTATTCTAATCAAAGCTTTTCGTTTAGACCATGTAAATATTCTTCTATAAGAATGTAACTAATATATACTTTTTTATTCTGATTTAGTCACAACATGAGGGGAGGGTAGAAAGCACATGAATTAAGGTGAGAAGTGAGAAAGATAAAAAAGGAGTATATATATATATATTTTTTGATAAGGAGATCAGAAAAACTAGGCTAGCCCCTGACATAGTACCAACCTAACACATCCTTTTTGATGATAGAAAGGAACACAAGATCATGAAGTTCAAACCAACGATGAGGAGTCCCAACTGAGTGACCCTTGTGTGCAAAAAAGTATGCAGCTTGATTAGCCACGGGAAAACAATGATTGCTAGAAATAGAAGAAAACGCTCGAATATCCATCCCTACATCAAAAACAATATTGTTAGGTTGCCAAGGGATCTTCCAAACATTCTTGAGAAAATTATTAGCCACTAGGTTATCACCCTCCAATACCAAATGATTAGTTCCTAACGGAACACCTGGCTTAATCCCTTCTCTTATCTCCCAAGCTTTAATAGTCAAATAGAGGACTTATAGTCAAGAGTGAAGACTCGCAACTCCCATACGAAAGATATAGCCCAAATGATCTCTAATAATATACCCAAAAAAAGTATCATTATTATCAACCTTTGAACCATCAAAATCAGGTTTGAACCATAAAAAAGGGAGTCGAGTATATACTAAAATGAAAGATAGAGAAAAAAAATATCCAAAAATAAGTAATGCTCCATCTATACTGAAACAATCAAAAATAGAAAGTGTTGGAAATAATATAGAACGGAAGAAGTATCGTTTTATGTAGTCGCTAAAAATTATTATGTATAATTTAGGAGTCTAAAATAATATCTTCAACTAAATTTGGTCAGCTTTTACGTTAATGTAATAATCTATACAAATATATTAAAAGGCATTCCTATCAAAAACGGTGCCACATGGCACTCTCCGTTGTATGTATCGCGTGACACTTTTCTTAAGTTTCTGATACACATGTTTATAATCTTACTTAAAAATATTAACCACGTGTAGCTATCATGAATTGAACATGTGATATTTGAAATGAAATGCGAGAGTTTAACCACCAATCCACTATAATCTTAATGTGTAATATATGTTTTAAAAGAAAATATAATAAAATCTTGTAATTATATGTAAGTATAAAGACATAGCCAAGGTTCTTGATCTCCAACACTTTTATTAGGGTAACAACATCCTCTTAGGCTTTTACTTACCCCAATTTCATTTAACTGTTATTTTGTTCCTCAATTTCTTAGAATTTTTTTAAAACAACTTATATATCATGCCATAATATTCATTTTTCAATTTCTCGCTAGATAAAAAAATATGCGAAAAATTAATAAATCAATTACAAAATTTATAAATAGTATATTTAATTTTGTAACTAATCTCAAACATAGCCCGAACTAAAATACTATTTTATATTCAAAATTTGTGCCCATAACTCATAAGGCGATAGCTTTATAAAAGTAATTACGCAATTTGCGTCCTTACGGACCTAGACATGACAAAAAGTAATACTAAACTAATGCAAAAGAAAACACCTAGCTAGAGTGTTTTCATGCATTAAAATGTCACGTATAAATTCAAAGAGTAGTTGTCGAATATACAGAGCAAATTGGACAGTTTTTATTGCTCATGTCCCTTCATGCCCTTGTTGATTCCCACAAGTGAAAATCGTTGGTTGATCGAATTACCAAAAGTGGCAGACAAAATCAAAGTATTCCCAAAAAAGCAACATGGTCATTCTTACATTTAAGTATTAGAATAATTTGATTTTATGTGGTAATATGATCAACTAACTATATATTTATAATTTACTCTAAATTAGTGGAGGGGGCCATAACCATGTATAATTAGTATCATAGGGAGGGTGCTAATGCTCATTAACGTGTCAAAATAGGAACTTGGAATCAACATTATTAGCTGTCTCATTCCTTAAACTTAATTAAGTTCGTGGTAACTAGGTCAAACTAGCAATTTTGATTTTGATGTTTTCTCTAAAATGATGTGTTTGGAAATTCATTGAAGATATAAGTAGATGGTTGATGGGAAAGGACTCAAATGATGTGAAATCATAAACCTAGATTAACTATATTTAGTGGTTATTTAGTTTATATATATATATATATATATGAGTAGTTTTATATGCACGCAATGCGTGCGAAAATAAAATAAAATTTGATTGTGTAATAACAATATACAAACAATACTTCACAATATTTCTTGTATTTTTTCTATTGTTTTTTAATAACCGATAAATTAAAGAAATTATAAATATTTTTGTTAATTAATGAAGGGTATAACGGCAAAAATGGATAGATTTGTTTTTGTTGGTTGAGGGTATACTGGGGTTTATAATTTTGGCGTTCCCCCTCGCTTTTCTTATATGATAGAGATAATTTAATTAACGATAAAGATAATTAACTTCAAAATGCATGAAAAATATTGCCTACACGTAAGTGAAATTTATTTCTCATTACGAGTACAACTTTTTCTATTGAGATTCACCGTATTTAGTGTTTATTTAGTTTTTATATATATGATAATTTAATTAATGATGAAGATAATTAACTTCAAAATGCATGGAAAATATTATGATAAAGATAATTAACTTCAAAATGCATGGAAAATATTACCTGTACATAAGTGAAATTTCTCATTACGAATACACTTTTTTCTATTGAGCTTTAACTTTTTTTATATAGCATTCCGAATGCCTCACTTGTTTCTTTGGGTGTATATAGATTAAAGAGTCTACTTGCAAAGATTTCGTTTAGTGTTTGGCTCACCATATTCTGAATACATAGGAACAATATAATCTGACCCAACTTTTTTATCCACAAATCAGGTCGGGCAATGCCACAGGCTGGGTCAATGTTGGTGATCTTTAATTTTGGGCGTGAGAAACATGGTTTAACCTTTTACGATTTTTTAGAACATTGAAGTAGATAATAATCTAATATGCATGAACTTATAAATAACATACAAAAACTAAATAAAACCATAAATGAGCATCAAATAATAAATCTACAAATAAAAAATAAAAAATATGCTAAACTGATTGATAATATGGATTAACTGATAACAAAAATCTATGTATATATATAATGTCTATAAACTTACATCTATTATGTATAAATTGATAATAAAGGTGTATAACTAATACAAAGATCAAATATATATGCATTAATAATATTTATGTATAATCTAATATGAAAATATGTAAAATGATATCAAATCTGTATAAACTGACAGAAACATAAATTAAACTATTAATAAAATGCCTTAAACTGGAAAAAAAAATACTTCAAAGTGATAAAGTTATTAATTTATGGAATACTTTTCCATGTGAAATAGGAGGACAGTGCTATATATACCCGATGGTTAGTTAAACCACTAAAAATAGAAAATTAAAAAACTATTTAAAATTGATAAGTTGGATTCTAATGTTTATTTATTTCTATTTATAGTGGGTTGTTGATTCATTGGATAGATAAAGTTTTTCCTGAAATAAGATGGCATCACATCTATTCTTATTTATGCAGCAACAACTATGCTGAAATAAAATAATCATCGATGTAAGTATCAAGCATCAGGTATGAAACCCTCTTTTGCCCTTCACCATTTAATACTATGATGTAGCTCAATGAATAATTACATTCATTATTTTAAGAAATATAATAACTCGAGATACAAATTGCACGTACTAATAAAGGATAGGAGTTAGTTCAAGTGGGTAGAGCACTCCCTCTTAGCCCCTAAGGTCAGGGGTTCGATCTTTACCCTCAACATTATGTTGGGGTATTTCCTTAGCATGCTATGCATGCCTTACCAGCCAATGTGTTGGTGTTTCCTACAAGGCTACTTGGGCTGACTTAATTTCCTAATAGAAAAAATTGCACGTACTAATTTGGTAAGAATTCATCAGATGAAGCTATAGCATCATATACGGGACTCAAAATATATGCGAGATCCGGATCATAATTTGTATCGATTAAACAAATCATTGGAATACCTAAAGTAATACATTCTCGAATGGTTGTACATTCTTCTTGTCGAACTATTATGCATCAAAAACACATATATCAGTGGCAACATCGTAAATAAATTATATTATATTTCACGAATCAATAAATCTCTATTATATAAGGAAAGGGGGAGCAATGTGGTCCTCTTTTAAAATGCCTATTTTGCCCCCTTCCCTTTCTAAACTACAAAAAGAATGTCAAAATCAAAATCGACACTCCATGAAAACTACCGAAAATTAATTTACAACACTCACTCACAAATCACTTAAAAGAAGAAACTTTACAAATCACGCATACAATTGAGAAAATCACGTTATAAAATCACGCAAATCACTCAAATAATCAGGATACTTTATTAAAACTTAAAATTAACATACAAACTAAAACTAATAACCTAGAACGTCAATACATACAAAAACATTTACAAAAATTTACTTAAAATCACTATTCTCAAGAACCATTCACAATTAATGGTGGTCATGATAAAAAAATAGAGTGTATTTGTAGTGAAATCAGAATTTAGAAGTTAGACAAGGAAAAAAAATATTTACTTTTTATAGTGTTTCCTATATATAATGAAACTTTTACATATATTTGGACCTATCTTTTTATTATATAATAGCGATTAATTATCAAGGTAAAAAGGTTTATGTAAAATATCATTCAAGAAATTAAAGTACAACATATCTCTATTATATAAGGGAAGGGGGAGCTATGTGTCCCCGAATGAAAGAACTATGTTACCCCTTCTCATTCTAAATTACAAATTCACTTACAAATCAAAGGGGCTTCAAACAAAAATACCAAAAATATAATTATAAAATCACTCACAAGTCAACTAAAATCATAAAATTGCATAATTTACGTTATGCAAATCACTAGAATGAGGAACTTTACAAAAACTTAAAAATTCACTTACAAACTACAACCTATGAAAAAATTGACTTGAAATCAAAGTGTCCACTTTCTTTACAATTTATGAAGTATGTACTTAATTCAAAAATCAACTAAAAATTATAATATTAGAAATCATAAATAAATTCAATAAAATTTCTATTTTGTTCATAGAATTTAACTTTGAAAAGTAAAAAAAAAAAAAAGAATGGAGAGACTTAAGTGACAAAACTAAACCAATCAAATTTTGCAACTAAAAACAATTATACTTCGTATGTCTAATGTTCAATTTTTGACTCTTATGCCGAAGAAAATCGAGTTTCTGTTTCGAAAAAAATTCAAGCACGCATCGCGTGCAAAAAAATCTAGTATTATATATTGATTTACAAATGTTACATTGTATTTAAATATGTTGTATATTTAAACCCTAATGTTATACTTTCTAGAGAAAATGTTGTATATATAGATACTTCTTTTTTAAGGTAAGGAGAAGACGCCATAATCGGACCGGAACCTCGCACAAGTTAACCTAACTCGAGTTTGCAGGCAAAGTCACTTGGGAATAGGAGGATTGGTAAGGGAAAATTCCTACCCCCAAAGTGCCTCTAATGGGGTTAATGTTGTGAGATACAAACCAAACCACTAGACCAAGTACTACTTGGTCATATATAGATACCTATTACATGTTCATTGAGTCATATATTCAATTACAAAAGAATAATGCTTTATATTAATTTTTATAAATATTGTATTGTAGCTTATAAACTTTGTATCTAAAATTGTGCATATCAGAGGAGTTCACTCATGGTACACCCGGGTGTACCATGAGCATGGTACACCCAGGGGTATTTTTGTAATAAATTAGAACTTCAGGTGCTCATTTGACACCAGATTTGCTCATATGGGCATTTTGCTCATTTACTCATTTGCTCATTTTGTAATAAAAATGTTTGCTCAATTTCTTAAATGAGTAGAAATGTTTGCTCATTCGTTCATTTTTGCTCATTTGTTCATTTTGCTCATTCGCTCATTTTGCTCATTTGCTCATTCGCTCATTTTGCTCATTTGGAGAAAATAGTCTTGGGTGTACCATGAGCATGGTACACCCAGGTGTACTATAAATATTCTCATATCAGACTATCAGTTACATCTTGTTTGGTAGAAAGGATTTGGAAGGAAAGGAAAGGAAGTGGAAGGAAATTTTTTTCTTTCCAATGTTTGGTTCATAAAAAAGAAATGAAGTGAAAGGAAATGGGAGGAATTGGAAGGAAAGACTCTTTAATAAAATTCCACTTTCCTTTCCTCCCAAAAGTGGGGGAATTTGGAAGGAAAGAGAAAAAGTTATATGCAGCCCTAAGGGCTATATATAAGAAGCTAAAAATTGAAATAAGTTGCATCAATTGATCATTTATTACATCGGTTGATGCAAATTTTTTTCATAAATTCACAACTTATTTCCATTTTAAATAGTGTATTTATATCTTATATGCAAGACTAAGGACTGCATATAGCATAACCTAAAATTTATACCCAACATAACAAGTTAAGGTTTTTTCCTTTCTCTTCTCTTCCTTTCCTCTACTAAAACTGAACTAAAACTGAACCAAACACATTGTTAGAGATTGGGCAAAATTCCCAAATACCCTCAGCCTCTAATAATCAAGTGGCGATTTGGCGGGTGATCGACTTATCATTCCTTATTATCACACACGCCAATTTGATTCTGAAATTTCGTATTCTCTCTCCTCTACCTCGTGCTCGAATTGCAGAAGCTCGTTCCAGGTTCTTCTTTTGTTCCTTAGATTAATCTACTTGTTCAGACGATTTTTGTTAATGTTGCGAATTTTGGTGTCAAATTACGATTTTTAGATCTACTTCATGTGATTATTCATGCCATTGTTTGTTTTTATGCGGTTGTTATTGTTTGTTTCATGAATTCAACCTATTTTTCTTTATCTCAGATACTTGGTTATTTCATGTTTTTATGATTCGAATTTCTGGGTATAACTTGTTAATTCATGTTTGTTTGTTTCATGGAACTAAATGGTAACTAAATTTATGATACAATTTGTAGATGGGCATATTTTCATGCCATTGTTCACTTGATTAAATCATCAGATTAAGTTTTCAAGTGTTGTGATCCCTGGGCGGCCGCCCCTCTTGCCCTGTTTGTGATGCAACAATTTTTATTGGATAGAGGGAGTAATATAAGCACAACAAATTAGTTGAATAAGAATATAATGGGTGCTAGTTTTATAATCTTTAAAATGGGTAGTGTTAGGGACTTGGAGTTATGAGTGGGAGCAGAAGCAAATATGTAGGAATTTGACAAAAATCACTAGAGATATAAAAATGGCAAAAAAAAGTAATGTAAGAACACATAATTTTAGGTGGAAAAAAAATTGTTAAATGGAGGCGAAAAACCCAGTCTACGAGCACTAGAAAATCAGCCATATGGAAGATAGGAGAGTACAAGTACCCTAAATTATTACAACTCTCACCATTAGTAATAATCTCACAGAGGGTGTAAATAAATGGAATAGTGGATTAGAGAGATTGTTGGTAGGAGGAACACTCAAGGAGTGTTTGATGATCAAAGGCATCTTATGATTGAAACACCTTCCAAATGTTGCCCATCATAACGTATATATATAGGTGATGTATGTTGGTAGTGTACATAAGTCAGCAAATTGATGCAGAAGTTATAAAAATTTCCAGAACATTGGGAACTTTCACTCAAGTTATATGCTCCCAAAATGTGCTATGCCACGTTGCTCCAAATCATATATCTAGAAATCATGATATCATGCGAGATTTTTGTAGATATTTCTGGAGTATGAACATGAGTTGAGAGTGCAGCCTAGAGATTGATATGCACCATATGAACTTAGGAAATGGACTCAGGGAATTTGGGCCACAAATGTAAAAGATTGGTTGCTTGGTTAGGTTATGTTTATGGACTATCAGCATTAGGCTATAATCAGCAATCAGCATGTGATTTCATTTTGTTCATTTATCTCTTCAGTGAATTATCTATATCGTAAAGATTGATTGATTGAGAAATATTGCAGAATTCACTAATGGAGGGTGTTATAGCATTGATGCGGCCAATGCCTGTATCCACAAAGCCCGGAGCTACATTACCTCGACTTTCTGTCAGAAAATATTCTCAATGCATTTCAACTGGCTTTGGTAAACGTAATGTGTGCTTGATTCGAGCTCAACAGGTCCTTTTTGTATATCTTGGACCTAAAGCCATCATGATCTTCATGTTTGCTTTTTAGGATCCTTTGCTTTCGTTTGAGCTTAGATCATTTCGAATTCATGTTGTACTACAAGTTTCCGTAATAGATTTAGTAATGTTAGTTGAAGAATACCAAAAGAAGTATGAGTAATGGAGTAGTAGGTTATCTTTCTTGATATATTTGTGGTTGCTTTGAGGCCTTAAGTGAGTGAAGGAATAAACAGAGTTTTTGTTGATAACTCTACATGAAGTTATCTGTTAATTCGTTACACGGTTCTGTTTCATTCCCATTGAGGCTTACTTATTGTTTTTTGCAGCTTGACTCCACGGAAGCATCCGCTTCAGATTCGTCACTTGTGAGTGATTCCCAGGAGAATACTCCTAAAATGAAAGAATGGGAGGTACAAGAAGAAGTAGCTGCCAGACAAGGAATAACAATCCGAAGACGGCCACCAACAGGGCCCGCTTTGCACTATGTGGGTCCTTTTGAGTTTCGACTTAATAATGAAGGCAATACTCCACGAAATATCTTGGAGGAAATCATATGGCACAAGGACGTGGAAGTCTCACAGGTACTTATGATTGCCACCCCCCTCCCCTTGATCTTAGTCTGCCTTAGTGCTTCAGTTTGTATAGGCATCCTTTAAACATTAGCCTTTCCAATTTTCATTAGTGGAAAGCGAAAAAGCCCCTTGTTGTTTTGAAGAAGGCTCTGGGCAGTGCTCCTCCAGCAAGGGATTTCATTGGTGCTCTAAGAGCAGCTCAACAGCGCACTGGATTGCCTGGTTTAATTGCGGAGGTTAAAAAGGCTTCACCAAGTAGAGGTGTTTTGAGAGAGGACTTTAATCCGGTATTCTTCTTTTCTTTTCTTGTTGCCGTAATATAATATTGAAGTCTGAAACTTAACCTCAGTTTTCATTCATCCATAAGTGTCTTCTATATTTTAGCGATTAATTTTTGACCTAATTAGCTTATGATTATGATGACAATTATTGTCTTCACACATTTGTTTTCTTTTTTCCTTTTAGTGGCGGGTCTCCAATTTGGCGAGAGTCAGGAGCACATATGTGCATGAACCTATTATTGGATATAGTATCATGTGTTGGTATCTAACTAGTGAAATATTTAGCAAATTTAGGTAGTTAAGGTATATGCCTAAAATCCTACAAGATAGAAGAGTTCTGAAAAAAGAAGAAGCCATCTACCTATACGTAAACAACAATAACAATATCAAAGTCTTCACGCCAAATGGATGGTGGTGTCGGGCTGTCGGCTACATGAAACAAGATGTCATCCTTTAGTCACTGACATGGATCCTTGTCCTCGCACAATCCTATCCATTGCAATATGATTTTCTGTCCCAATCTTTCATGCTCCTATATATCTAAAAAATTAAAGGTTCCTTTATAGACTTATATATACCTGCTCATGTACGAATTTTTTTATGAACATTGCTGTTCTTTTTTCTTGACCCAATATGAACTTGTGAAGTGGTCATATGTATAGAGAAATATCATTTCTAAGATTGTCAAATATGTCACGAATAACTTTTTGAATAAGCTAGTTGAATCGACTTAGTAGTCATTGGACATGATAAGTATATGAAATTTTGACTTTGGGGATTTTTATATTCGTTTAGAATCCTTATATTTTACACTTTTTATACTATAAATCTAATAATTTGCTAAACTTTAAGCTGATCTGTGTTGCTTTTGCATATGTGAGATCTACCAGTCACTACTTTTTTTTTGCAATATTAAGGATCAAGTGGAGCTCCA
This sequence comes from Beta vulgaris subsp. vulgaris, assembly GCF_026745355.1. NCBI lineage: Eukaryota > Viridiplantae > Streptophyta > Magnoliopsida > Caryophyllales > Amaranthaceae > Beta > Beta vulgaris. The sequence goes on from NC_079203.1 coordinate 45,361,329, forward strand.
GTGGTAAGACTCAAGAGCTTCCACCTCCCAGCCCAAGTTTGGGGTCGATCTTTATCATCCCCAACTTAAGTCGGCAATCTATGTGAGTTTGGAACCTCTCATCTTCCCTCAAGTTACAAGGGTTGTGTTTGATGTGGGCCTGTAGAATTCCCAAGTTTTGTTTTTTCAAACATACTAAGGTAACTCAAACTTTATTTTGTTACCCTAACAGTGTCACATCAAGCACAAAGAGGTAGTCTTTGAGTGGAGACAACAATATGTCGTTAGTTGTCACCCTAACAACACCACAAAACTCTTAGACGTTCATCGCTTGTCTAGGGCTAAAATTCCAATTTTTATATAAATGGGAATGGGATCATTGTTTAACACGGCATGACACTGTTAGTTTTTTTTTGACATGTGAGCAAGTGTTACCTAATTCACCTTTTGAATTCGCCAATGCGCCCAAAATGAGCCAAAAATGAACCAAAACCGACCATAATTCGCTTTTCTCAATTCGCGATTCGCGGGGGAATCAGGGAATTAGGTAACACTGGGTGAGTTATTCACGGGGTGTTGCGCAGGTTGCTATTATTCGTTGAATTGATTAGTGATTAAAGTTGGATTTCCCCCTACTTTCTAGTGAGGGGTGTCTTCCATGTATATCGTCTTTGGCAGATGAAACTTGTTCATATCTTGTTTGTGCTTCCGTGTCCAACCTCACATTGATCATGCCCTAATATGCGGCGTTGGTTATGATTCTTATGAAGGCATTTCGTTGTAGTCTTTGGTTAAATATTTTGGTTTTATAGTCATTATGATAGAGGAAGGCCGTATTTTGTCTTTACTATAGGTACCTGCAAATTGTGTGCTCCTAGATGTCTTTGACTAGCTTCTTTACTTGGTTTTGTACCTTTGGTTGATTTATAGTTTTAACATTGTTTAGATTCTTAATCCCCCCCTCCCCCCCACCCCCCCACACACACCTGTACCTGATAGGTCTTTCAATGGGAAAGTCTTCCAGCTCTAATTTCTAGGTGCCTAAATGATATACCAATTCATTCTGATGGTCAATATTAGTCAGATGAGAAAATACAAACATTGATAAAGTTACAAAGTCGATACTTTTTTGTACAGGTTGAAATAGCCAAAGCTTATGAGAAAGGTGGAGCTGCATGTCTAAGTGTTTTGACGGATGAGAAGTACTTTCAGGTAATGTCATCACTTAAGTTCTATTTTAAATATATGAAAATCCTCATATGTTGCACAAATATTGATTATGGGATATCATGGAGATAGGGAAGCTTTGAGAATTTGGAGGCTATACGTAAAGCAGGAGTCAAGGTCTGAGTTTGTGAGATTGTTTAATCTATTTTGGTTTAAAGTTCTTATCATGTATCTGCTACATTTGTAACAAATTGTTGTAATAGATTTTCGTGAATGCAGTGTCCTTTATTATGCAAAGAATTTATAGTGGAAGCTTGGCAATTATTCTATGCAAGGACTAAAGGGGCAGATGCTGTTCTATTGATTGCTGGTGTTCTGTCTGATCTAGATATTAAATACATGACCAAGATATGCAAAATGCTGGGATTAACAGCACTAGTTGAGGTGTGTTTGAGTATCTTTGTAATTTTTTCTTTGGTTGAAGAATTTGCAACACTGTTCGTTTAGATTATGCGTGAAATGATGTATGAGCAATCCTATAGTAGGTTATATATTCATCCTGATTGTTTACGCGATGCTATATATTGATCCTGATTGTTTATGCAATGCCATAAGAAGGCTTGCCAGTTGGTCTACCTATGAATCAACTGTTTGACCAGAATTAGTCTTTTTTAGAGGCAAATGTGTCTGAGGAGCTAATGTTTATCTTTGAGTATGGAGATATCTTGAACTTAACTAGCTCGCCTGGTCATTGAGCTATTGTAGAAGCCCTGTCAAGTCACGCTCAAATAAGTCTTGATCCAACTTGATCTAGACTCTTTAGTAGGTTAACCTTTAGGAAATGGAAAGCACTTGCTTATGCAATTGTATTATGACTTGATATACTTGTTTGCTTATAATGCTGTCTATCAGGTCAATCACATGGGCTTTTATATCTTTTTCGTATCAGGTGCATAATGAAAGGGAAATGGATCGTGTGCTTGGAATCGAAGGGATTGAACTGGTGGGAATCAATAATCGTGATCTTGGTAAGGTTTTCTATACCTCAGAAAAGACAGACCAATATGAACCTTTTTGTCTCCTTAAATTTATTGTTTGGTTGGACAAAACACAGGCTGCAGAGTGCAGAGAATAGTTGCATAATGCATATATCATCTGATTCCTTTAATCATCCTTAGAGGTTAAGACTACTTTGCTCATCAACAGAGACATTTACTGTTGATATTAGCAATACAAGGAAACTACTTGATGCAAGACGAACAGAAATTATTCGTGAGAAGGGCATCATTGTGAGTTTATTTCTTAATCCTTCTTTGAACTTGAATCCTTTTTGTTTAGTCTGTAAAGTTTTTACTTTTACAAGGGTAATAAGTTTCTTAACAAAACAAATCTATTTCTTCCACCATGTAGGTGGTTGGGGAGTCTGGACTTTTCACGCCTGCTGATATTGCTTATGCGCAAGAAGCTGGTGTCAAAGCGGTGAGTTCCACAAATGTGTCACATTTAACTTGGAATGTCATTGGTGTAAACATCATTATGTTAGCTTTTGTTTTTGTGTGTGTGTGTGTTTCTTTTTATTATTTTTATTGTCCACGTGCCCTCTTTGGTGGAGAAGGATGTGATGTTAATTTTACTTCTTCCCTAGACTGGGATGTCTCTAGCATACTTTTCCTTTCCCCTCAAAAGAAAGCTGAAAAGCGAGAATGGAAAAGAAAGTGAGGGAAGGAAAGCTATACAGAGGAATGGGATGGTTGAGTTTATGGTCTCATGGGTATGTTTGTTAACATGTTGGTCAAGTCAGTTACAGGTGATAAATTTGTATTGAAAACTCAGAAATTTCTTGTTAACTTTTGGCTCACATATACTGTGCCAGGGGGTTGCATTTAGGTTAGGTCAATATCGTTTTTATTGAAGGATCCGGCTGAATACCAGATTTTTTGGGGTCCTTTTTTGGGGTTGGGTCTACGTTTGCCTGCTCAATCAGTGTGGTAGAATAACTCTAAATACATTAAGGGGTAGTTCAGTTCAAGACATGGAATGGAACCAAATAGAGACTGGTGGAGGGAAAGGGGTAACAAAAATTACTACATTTATTGGGTATTTGGTTCAAGCCATGGAAATTGGAATGGAAAGGGAATGGTAACCATTACCACAAAGTAATGGATTTTGTTACGAGGGGGAGGGAAAGTTAACAAACTGGTGGAGTTCATTACTACCAAGTAATGGGAATAGATTGATGAGGATTGAACCAAACACAAAAAAGGAGAATTGGTAATTGATTCTTTTTCTTGGAGTCCAAAAATAATGAACCAAACTTGCTCTTATAGAGTGTTTGGTTGGAAGGAAAACATTTTCATTTCCCCTTTTCTCTCTAACCTTTATTATGAGGAACCACTCAAAAGAAAACTAATTTACAATTGTGTTTTCCCCAGGAATGTTCTTTTTTATGGAAATCGTTTCCCGTCAAAAATGTTTTTTCATCCAACTTGCAAAGGCTGATTGGAATTTTAGCCTTTAGGTTTGGGTATTTGAGTTTTTACCTATTTCTACTTCTAACTGTAGCCATATCCATATGACCACGTTGTAGCTTCCATAAATAGAACTTCCACTTTGGAAGGATGGGAAGATGCCATAGAATCTGAAACACTTTGCTACTTTGATAATCTTGGTCTTGTTGTAAAATTTGTTGGATGATGAAAGCATATCCTGATTTAGAATTGAATTCCACTGACCTAGCCCTTTCCAATACACAAAATCTTATCTTGATGTATTTGGAAACTCAGTGGCTAGAATACTTGTTGCATCTTTATGTTCAAAAAGATTTCGAATTTGAGCAACCTTCCAAGTTTGGTATTCGACATCTGCAAAAGCCCTAATAGATCCTCCCATTACCTATGTTCCATGCACAACCTTATGATAAGAGTTCTTCAGCTTTTTGCAGGCCACAAAATCCTCACGACCATAACTTTCCTTGTTTAGCCATTAATCTAATCTTTTGGTTTGAACTACAATCTTTTACTGTGTCATATTCTTTGCATGTGATGTACTATTGTGTATATTTGCTCTCGAATAGTTCGCAAAAAAAAAAAAGAAATGCTCTCAAATTTGATGCAAGTAATTGAAATGCAGGTTTTGGTTGGCGAGTCCCTCATTAAGCAACCTGATCCTGCCAAGGGGATTACTAATCTTTTTGGTAAAGATATATCTGTATAAGTTACAATTAAGGGAGAGCTAATTTTGGCATCAAGCAAAGTTTAGGCCTGTAAGCTTAGTATAGAGGGTAATGTTACATTGTTTGCATCTTTTGTAGTTTAGCAATTTATTCTTCAGATTAAAATGCCTGTTGTAATTTTGCCTCCATGAAACGGATGTATGTAAGTACTATCTTCTATATGAGCTTCACTTTGCTTCAATTGAAGAAGGAATTGGTCACATCCCAACTCTCATCAGTTTACATTAGATCTTTCCTTGATGCCTTTTACTTTCAGATCAGCTTGAAGCATATGAAATTAGATTGGGAGCAAGGGTTTATTCTCTTGAGCTTATTTTTTGGATTTTTCCACAAGTAACCCCAAATTTTCAGAAAATTCACCAGGGTAAGGTATCAATAAAATCTCATGTGAAGAAAAGAAAAAGGTAATGTAATTTTCGCCTATTAATTGGAATGCCTCATTTAATTTCCTTTAGGAAATTGAACGGGCGAGTGCAGGGGAATCGAAATCTCCACTGTGACCCTAGGGCCTGTTTTCTTCGGCATAAAACAACTGAAATGAATTGAAATGAATAGTGATATATGAGAGTAAAAGTATTGTCCAGAGCTGAATTGAACTGAAAATAAGCTGGGGAGAACATGCCTTAATTCTCGTACTTTTCAAAATTTACAAGGTACCCTCGAGTTTCATGGTAACTCATCAAAATGCCCTTGACGACTAATGCACTTAATTTCGTTAGTCATTAACCCAAATTTTTTGTTTTAAATCCTAATTAACTCATAATCTTAACCACTAGCCTAATAGAGATTGGTTTTTGGATCATCTTTTCTAATAAAAAAATAAAAATTAAAGAAATTCTATTTTCAGGTTGTACTTGATGCCTTTGTCTAGTTTATTACACCCAATAATGTCCTATTTTATAGACTTATTTTTAGTGGTATTTATTTACATCCATTATATTTGTCTTCGGTATATATCGTATACCACTCGTATTTGTTCGATATCTTTTTCCTCTACTTCTTTTTCCTCCATATCCACCACCACCCGCAGCCCCTATTGCACCTCCCACTTCGCCCCAGTCCACCCCCTCCTCCCCCCGGCCCAGCCCACCCGCAGCCCCCTCGCACAACCCCCACCCCGCATGCCCCCAGACCCCCCCCCACGTTACCATTGCCCACCCTGGTGAAAACGAAATAAGGTTCAGGAAAGTAAAAAATAATGAAAATATTATAATTTTGAGGTTAAAAAAAAGAAAAAGAAAATATATATAAATATAGGAGGTGTTTAGTAAATGCAGAAGGTAAATAGCAAGACATTTAGTTTAATGGAAATGATTGGGGGAAGGGGGAGGTATAGGAAAAGCTAGCAAATTATGCACACAATACGTGATTTTATTTTTTTTAAACATAAATTCTAGCTTTTTTGGGGTATAAATAGGGGTAAAAATCTAGACATTAGACATTATTTTGCTAAATTGGTAGGTTAATCCTCTATAACTTAATCCTTATTTTATTAATTTTTTTTACTCATTCTTTCTTTTAGGTTTTAAAATCAAACTTGATGAACGATGAAAGAATGTTAAGTGAATTTATTTAGGATTTCTTACGTTGCATTAATATAGTATTTTGTGTTAAATAAATCATTTCACTTTACTAATTGATTGAATTTTCCGTTTTGATGTAGTACTACTTCATTGATTGATAAGATATTTTAATGATGTAATATTACTTGTCTTTTTGCCCTTACTTGGTAGTTACGCTGCGGAACTAACGACTCTATCAGAAAGTAGAATTACCAACTTCTACACGAATTTTCGTCACGAACAATCGTCGTTTTTTTTTTTACGGTTTTTTCCTTTCTCATAGCTGCTTTTCCCACACCTTCTAAGTTCGGATATCTGGTGCCAAATTGTCTTTATTCAGCACAAATGTACTACATCTTACCGTCAATGGTTTTTTTGGTGGCTCAATTATAACTTGATTGCCTTCAACATTTAAGTTAATTTTTTAATGTTATATTTGAGTTTGATTTTTTTTTTTAATGAGCAATCAATTATGTTTCTGTCTAGAAATTAAGGTTAATGATCTGTGCTGAACAAGTCCTTAAGTCCGAGCAGGGCTGGTTATCAGTTCACCGGAAACCTGCAAAACACAGAAAAACTACCCCGGGGGTTGTTCCGGGATCCTCAAGTCAGTTGATGATTGAGGTAGAGAGAGAGTCTAGAGTGAGAAACTCAAGTTAGTTAGGTGAGAATTCAATACCTTTGCATTGATGGGACAAGAGGTATTTATAGTGGTGAGGACTTCTAGAAAGTGGTGTGCTGGACATGACAGCTCACTTGGGGATTGGAATCACCTTTTCAAAGGGTGATTCTGGTGGGACCCATAAAGCCTGAATTGGCATGCTGTAGCTGGTGGGACCCATGGAGCTTAGGTGGTGGTGCCACATGGCATGATATTACTGGAGGGATTTAATGGGCCCAAACATTTAGCCCCACGCCAGGAAGGGGTAGAAGAGCCGTCCGACCGGGTGAAGCCCCTTGGTGGCGTACCTTCCTCTCATCGGACCGACCTCCAGATCAAAGGCCAGAGGGGGGCCAGGTCGGGCATGCGCCGACCAGGTCTTCTCACAGTAGGATCTCTTGAACTGACCTTCATGAAGGAGGATTAGAAGGAGACCAGGTCGGGATAGTGCCGACCAGGGTCCTTGACAGTGGGATCTCCTGAACTGACCTTCATGAAGGAGGATTAGAAGGAGACCAGGTCGGGCTAGTGCCGACCAGGGTCCTTGACAATGGGATCTCCTGAACTGACCTTCATGAAGGAGGATTAGATGGAGACCAGGTCGGGCTAGTGCCGACCAGGGTCTTCGACATGCAGATCGATTCAGTCGAAGGCTAATGAGCTTGACGGACCGACCGGGTTTTTGAGAAGAGGATCGGGTCGGCCGAGAGGCTAAAGAGCCTGCTTACTGACCGACCAGGTCATTGAGGCATGGACCAGGTCGGCTGAGAGGTTGAGCCCCATGGTAGGCCGACCAGGTCTTTGAAGCAGGGACCAGGTCGGCTGAGAGACTGAGTCCCCTGATTGACCGACCAGGTCTTTGAAGCAGGGACCAGGTCGGCTGGGAGGCTAGAAAGCCCTGACTGACCGACCAGGTCGTTGAAGAGGGCCGACCAGGTGTTCCCTAGCACTTAGTGAATTTGGCTAAGTGAAGGGAGCAGGCAGAGACCTGGTCGGACAAAGGGTGATAGAGCCCCAACTTGACCGACCGGGTTCTGGATTTGAAGGGCGCAGCTCGGACAGGGGCTAACAAGCCCTGGAGAGGCCGACCAGCGTTCCCCAGCACTTAGTGAATTTGGCTAAGTGAAGGGAGCAAGCAGAGACCTGGTCGGACAAAGGGTGATGGAGCCCCAACTTGACCGACCGGGTTCTGGATTGACGGGCGCTGCTCGGACAGGGGCCTACAAGCCCTGGAGAGGCCGACCAGGTGTTCCCTAGCACTTAGTGAATTTGGCTAAGTGAAGGGAACAAGCAGAGACCTGGTCGGGCAAAGGGTGATGGAGCCCCAACTTGACCGACCGGGTTCTGGATTGACGGGCGCTGCTCGGACAGGGGATAACAAGCCCTGGAGAGGCCGACCAGGTTCCCTAGCACTTAGTGAATTTGGCTAAGTGAAGGAACGGGCGAGAGACCTGGTCGGCAAAGGGTGATGGAGCCCCAACTTGACCGACCGAGTTCTGGATTTGATTGGCGCAGCTTGGACAGGGGCTAACAAGCCCTGGAGAGGCCGACCAGGTTCCCTAGCACTTAGTGAATTTGGCTAAGTGAAGGGAGCAAGCAGAGACCTGGTCGGACAAAGGGTGATGGAGCCCCAACTTGACCGACCGGGTTCTGGATTGACGGGCGCTGCTCGGACAGGGGCAACAATGCCCTGGAGAGGCCGACCAGGTGTTCCCTAGCACTTAGTGAATTTGGCTAAGTGAAGGGAACAGGCAGAGACCTGGTCGGGCAAAGGGTGATGGAGCCCCAACTTGACCGACCGGGTTCTGGATTGACGGGCGCTGCTCGGACAGGGGCTAACATGCCCTGGAGAGGCCGACCAGGTGTTCCCTAGCACTTAGTGAATTTGGCTAAGTGAAGGGAACAGCAGACCTGGTCGGCAAAGGGTGATGGAGCCCCAACTTGACCGACCGGGTTCTGGATTGACGGGCGCTGCTCGACAGGGCTACATGCATTGCGCACCTGGAGAGGCCGACCGGATTTCCCTTAATGTTGGTACGATTTGGCCAAGTGAAGTTTGGGATTCTTCTTGTCCGACCGGCATCCCCGAGGAGAATGCCGTTATGACCGAGCGGGTAGCTTCGAGCTGGAGACCAGTGGCTTGCCACATGGCATTTCTCAGCTGGGTAGTTGAGCTGGATGGGACTTTCTGGAAATTTTGACGTTTCATCTTCCATGGCCATGTGGAGGCATTTGATGGTTTGTGAGGGGACGCCCCGAGGCACGCTTATATATTGTACGGAGAGGAAGAGAAATCATTTGTGCAAAACTTCTTCAAAATTCCCAACTTTCTCTCTCTAAAAGCTCTCGCTTCTCTCTAAGTTCCTGCATTTCTCCGGTTTCCTCGCCGACCAGGTACGCTCTTGCTCTTTTAGTTTTCGCTTTTTCTTTTCAATAACCTCAGCCGACTCCCTTGTCCATACAATAATGGGAGAATCGTCCGAGTCGGTGACACCTCCGACCTCACCTCCCTACAATCGGTTCGAGGAGGTGAGGGGATGGGAATAACTTGGTGTCGACCTTAATAAGTTGTCCCGACCCCTCGGCGCGTTCCCGACGCGGTTCTGCTTCCGAGCCCCTCATCGTCACTAGAGGAAGAGGCCGAGGGCGTGTTCCCTTCCCTGGGAAGTGTCCCTGGCCTTTTCTTCTAAAGCCAGTTACTTAGACAAATAGCTTGCTGATGGTGTAGTGAGGGTGACGATGTCGGACAGCGAAGAAGTGTCAACCTCAGGCCGACCGGAGTTTCCGGATCCAGATCCGAAAGGAGGACCTGGGTCTAAGTTTCCGCTCCCTTCGCTGATGAAGGCAATTCTTGATGACCCGAGGGGGCAGGCTGCGAGGTTCCACATAAAGGATCCTTATATGTTAGTCCGACCGGAAGCCTTTCATACAGTTCTTACTCCTCCCTCGGGCTGCACCGCGGTCTATTACAAGTCTATGGAGATGGGGCTCCGATTTCCGCTGACTTCCTTTGTGAAGGACCTCCTCAATGCTTATAATCTGTGCATAAGTCAGATCTCTCCGAACTCCTGGGGAGGAATTGTTGCAGTTCAGACAATATGCGCCATGCTGAGCGTCCGACCAACTATTACCTTATGGCGCAACATGTTTAAGTTGGTCGAGATGTCGGCGGGGGATAATGGCCCAGGTTGGTGGTACTTTCAAGCCCGACAGGGTTATAAGGTAGTGCTCGACTTGCCTACTTCTCAGAAAGGGTTCAGGAGAGAGTTTGCCTTCGTCTTTTTCGGAGGGGACTGGGGGATCCCCACAGTCCGACCGGATGTCGAACCCAACCACGAGCTTAACTTCAGGGTTCCGGAGATGTCCGAGGAGGAAGCCATTGCGGCTATTTACCTACAAACCGAGGCCCAAATTGTTCAAGGGGGGGAGGTTTATGTAGCCAGCAATTGGATTCCGAGCTGCCGCCTATTCAAGAGCGAGCATCTTCTGTCGGCTGTTGGACTAAGCCGGACATTCCCCCGGGTAATCGGCGAGGGGGTTGTTTAACTTGTTTTTTGTTTGAACTTGCAAGTTCTCATACCTGGTTTTCTTTTTGCAGCTTGCTCTTTGACACGTCTCCTCGAATCCGATCCCGACATGGCTGAGAAGCTGAATTACGCAGCAATGAGGGCGGCCCAGCTCAAGGCTGAGTTGAAGGCGAAGAAGATCGGAATTCCCAAGTCTCCAAAGGTATGTCTTGGGTTTTGGCCGAGTACCTTTTTTGCTAGTTCCGAGCTGACCTTGATATTTTGCAGGATCCATCGAAGCCTAAGGCTTCTAAGAAGAGAAAGGAGCGGGATCCGCAGAAGGTGGCCAAGACCGAGAAGGCGTTGGCCAAAGCCCAGGTCGAGAAGACCAAAAAAGCTAAGTCTGTTGAAGTCAACAGCCCCCGTCCGGATGAGCGGGTCGAGAAGTCCGAGGGGACTCATATTTCTGTGCACTCGGAGGACTTCCGCCCTGTGAAGAGTCCTCAGTACACTCCGGCCACTCCCCGCGGACCCCACGATGATCCCGAGGAGCTTAGCCTTGCCTTGGCTAGGCCCTTCGCTGAGTTGGACGTTCACGGGCTCGACACCCGTTGGACGAACGCTGTGGAGTGCCTCTATGGCGCTGCTGATCGGGAATACATCGCTCCACTAGCGGACCCGAGAGACAATGATCTATTCCGCAGCTGGGCTGATGTGAGCTCCTTTCTTATTTAACTTCGTGGATTTTCGCTTAAGTTTTACGCTGACCGTTTGTTTTTGATTCAGTTCTCCGCTCGGTTGGTCAATGTGGCCAGGAACAAGGTCCACCTGGCCGAGAAGGTGTCTGACTTGGAAGCTAAGGGCAAAAAACACTTCACCGCGCTCCATGCTGCCGAGCAAGCTCAAAGGGTAGCCGAGGCGGATCTTGCCAACGCGAAGCGCTGCATCGCTCGCGACCAGGACGACTTTAAGGCCGAGCGGGCCCAGTGGGATGTGGCCAAGCAGAAACTGATTAAGGAGAAGGATGAGGCTGTGATCGCCAAGGCGGCTGCTGAGGCCCAAGTTGCGGAGGCGCAGATCAAAATCACTGATCTGCAATTCAAGCTTGCCGAGCTGGAGAAGGCTCCTAAGTACGAAGACGAGTGGTTCGTGGGCTGGAAGGAGACCAAGGCCTGCGAATTGTTTGTCAACGAGGTCGGCACGACCGCCCAGAAAATGGGGGTAGATGACGCCCTCAAGCGGATGAAGGCGGCCTTGGAGAGATCACATCCATCTCTTCCTTGGTCCGAGGTCATGGGGAGCTATGAAGCCCTTCTAAAGGAGGAGGATCAGGCCATTCTCTCTGAGCTGCACATCGCCCTTTCGGATGATGATTATGATGATGTGGAGGAGGTTGCTGAGGATGATCAGGGCCAAGGGGTGGCCAGGTCTGAGGAGCATCATGGGAGTACCAATGATCAGACCGACCCCCCTGCAGCTTAGGCTTTCTTTGTGTTGTATTTTGTTTTCTTTTTGCTCTTAACCTTGGTAGTACCAGGGTCTTAGGATGTAATATTTTCTAACTTCAATGAAATTCCTTTTTATTTTATCCGAGCACTTTTTATGTTTGTCAATTGCAATTTGCTTCAAGTATTGATTCTCGAACTGGTTAAGTTTTGCCTGATAGCGTTGGTCGGATTAAATTCGAGCAACTTGCAATTGAAACTGACTAAGTTTCGAATGATAGCGCTGGTCGGATTAACATTCGAATGACTTAAAATTGAAACTGGTTAAGTTTGGAACTTGTAAATGACTGGTTAAGTCTTTTTATAACTTGAAATTGACTGGTTAAGTCTTTCAATTGCGACCTGGACTGGTCCGAGTAACTATATGCCATACTTGGCCATTACATCAACTATATGCCCCCAATTGCAATTGACACTAAACATAGAATTTCTTGAGATTGTCCAGGTTCCATGGCCGAGCAAGTGGTATGCCTTCAGGGTTCTCGAGCTGGAATGTACCAGGCTTGATTACTTTGGTTACTTTGTAAGGACCGTCCCAGTTGGCCCCCAGTTTGCCTTTGAGATGCGATAGCCCCGTGGCTTCAACCTTTCTGACCACCCAATCTCCGAGCTGGATTGGCCTTGACTTGACTCGACGATTGAATTGCCGAGTTACTCTTTGCTTGTAGCGGATCGACCTTAACAATGAGTTGCCTCTTGTTTCTGGCAACAGGTCGAGGTTGACAGGCTTTTCTTCTTCATTTTGCTCGAAGTCATAAAAGGTGATACGAGGTGATGGGATGCCGACCTCTACTGGTAGTACTGCCTCGCTACCATAGACTAACCCGAACGGGGAGTGTCCCGTTGCTTCCTTTGTAGTCGTCCGAGCGGACCACAAGACTCCAGGCAGGTCGTCCACCCAAGCCCCTTTTGCTGCGTCGAGGGATTTTTTGATCCCCTTGAGCACTATCTTGTTGGCTGCTTCTGCTTGGCCGTTGGTTTGTGGTCGGGAAACGGCGGAGAACCTGGTCTGTATTCCAAAACGAGCACAGTACTCCCGAGTGGGTCCGCTATTAAATTGCCGACCATTGTCCGATACCAGAGCTCGGGGTACACCAAATCTTGTAATTATGTTCCTCCAGATGAAAGCTTGAACTTGTTTGTCGGTGATGGAGGCGAGGGGTTCGGCTTCTGTCCACTTGGTGAAATAGTCTATGGCCACTATCAAGAACTTCCGCTGACCAGATGCTGGTGGGAACGGGCCGAGCAGGTCCATGCCCCATTTGTCAAATGGCAGAACTGCTTGAATGGAGTTGAGGGGGGTAGCTGGGGATCTGGGAATATCCGAATGGATTTGGCAAGATGGGCATCTCTTCACCAATTCTTGTGCATCTGCCTTGAGAGTAGGCCAGTATACCCAGCCCTTAGAGCTTTTCCCGCTATGGTTCTCCCCCCTTGATGACTGCTACACGCCCCTTGGTGTATTTCCCTTAGGATGTAATTTCCTTCTTCAGGGGTTACACACTTCAGCAGTGGGTGCGTGTATGACTTCTTGTAGAGCTGCTCGTCATGCCATAAGAACCAACCTGCTCGGTGCTTGATCCTTTCGGCTTCTTTGGCATCTGTTGGGAGGACTCCATCCCTTAAGTATCCGACCACCTCATCCATCCAAGTGGCGTTCGGTCTAGAATCAACTGTTCCTTTGCATTTATGCTGGGCTGGCGAAGTACCTCCCACATGATAGTCCGAGGGGCTGACCCCTCTGCCGAACTAGCCATACGAGCCAGAGCGTCGGCTTGTTGATTCTCCGACCTGGGTATGTGGCTGATATGGAAATGGGAGAGTTTTTTGATGAACTCTGTGCCTTGGCCAGATACATTCTCATATATCCTCCTTGGCCTCGTACTCTCCCGAGACCTGACCACTATCAGCTGGGAGTCTGATCGGGCCTCGATAGCAGTAGCTCCCGCTAGAATGCACAACTGAAGTCCGAGGATGAGAGCTTCGTACTCTGCTTCATTGTTCGACCCAAGGAATTCGAACTTGATTGCGTACTCCATTTTTTCGCCGACCGGTGGCTTGAGTACTAACCCCGCTCCACATCCGGACTTGGTGGAAGAACCATCCACATACAGTTCCCACTCTTCGCTTTGGCCGACCGGGGGCCGAGTTGTGCATTCAGTTATAAAGTCTGCCAAGGCTTGAGCTTTTATGGCCCTTCTGAGCTCATATTCCAGACCGAAATCAGCCAACTGGTCCACCCAATCCGTCATCCGACTGGAGTGGTTCCTGCTCTCTATAACCTTGCGAAGGGGTTGTCCGGTAAGGACTCTGATTTGATGGGCCTGAAAGTAGGGTTTCAGCTTTCTGCTAGCCATGACGAGGGCGAAGACCATCTTCTCCACCTCACTATATTTTGCTTCTGCCCCTCGAAAGGCATGGCTTATGAAATAGACCGGGTGTTGCGTCCCTTCCCTTTCGGCTACCAGAACGGCACTTAGGGCGTATTCAGATACGGCCAAGTACACAAACAATGTTTCCCCCGGTAAGGGGGACATGAGCTTGGGGAGGGTTGATAGATGAAGTTTGAGGGAGGTGAAGGCTTGCTCAGCCTCTTCGTCCCACGTGAACTCTTTTCTTTAAGGGCCTTGAAGAAGAACAGGCTCTTATCAGCCGACCGTGACAGGAACCGTTCGAGGGCAGCCAGACATCCTGTTAGGCGCTGCACTTCCCTGACGTTCCGAGGGGATTTCATTTCCAGTATTGCTCTTATCTTGTCGGGGTTTGCTTCGATTCCCCTTTCGTCGACAAGAAATCCGAGGCACTTACCCCCTTTTACTCCGAAGACGCACTTTTTGGGGTTGAGCATCATACGATACTTCCTCAGTGTGCTCAGCGTCTCCCTTAGGTCGGCTGGATGATCAGAGTGGGCCTTGCTTTTGACGATCATGTCGTCAACATACACCTCAATGTTCCGACCCAACTGATCATTGAAAATTTTGTTTAACTGTCCGCTGATAGGTGGCTCCGGCATTTTTCAGTCCGAATGGCATCATTTTGTAGCAGTAGACCCCTTGCGGGGTGGTGAAAGCGGTATGAACCGATCTGTTCCGCCATGGGAATTTGGTGATAGCCTGCATTAGCATCCATGAAGCTTAAAGGGCATGACCAGCTGTCGAGTCGACTAACCTGTCATTTTGGGCAGAGGATGGTTGTCTTTCGGACAGGCCTTGTTCAGGTCTGTGAAATCCACGCACATGCGCCAAGCCCCGCTCGGCTTTTTCACCAGTACTACATTAGCCAGCCATTCCGAGTACTGGCATTCCTCAATGAACCTGCCTCGAGCAGTTTCTTGACCTCCACTGCGGCAGCTTTGCACCTTTCCGGACCCTGGTGCCTTATTTTGCTTGACTGGCTTGTACCCTCCTTATATTCAGCTCATGAACATGTTTGGGGTCAAGTCCAGGCATCTCTGAGGCCTCATAGGCGAATAACGTCCTGGTATTCCCTGAGCACTTGCACTACTTGCGCTCTTGTTTCTGGGTTTAGGGCCTTGCCCACTCTACAGTCCGACCGGGTTCTGTCCCGATCTCTACTTCTTGTCTTCCTCAGCTGGCTGAGGTCGTTCGTACTGTTGGGGTTTTCTGTGATGTACACCCCCAAGTTCTTGGTGAATTTTCTTCCCTTTTCTCTTTCTTCGAGTCCTCTTGGACGTCGATTTCAGTTCTGCTCTTTAAGCTATTAACTAAGCATTCTCGTCCGGCCTGCTGATCCCCTGAATTTTTTCCGACCTTCCCCTCATCTGTTTCGAACTGCATGAGGAGTTGGTACGTAGAGATTGCAGCTTTTGTTCTGTTCAGGGTGGGTCGTCCCATAATTATGTTGTATGGAAGGGATGTCGACCACTAGAAAGTCGATCGGTAGGCTTCTGCCCTTGCCTTTCTCTCCCATCCGAGTGGGGAGCTTTATCGACCCAACGGGCTGTACAGAGTTTCCCCCGAAGCCTATGAGTGGCTGATCGAGTGGCGTGACATCCTTCTCACTATACTTCAGCTTCTTCAGGCATTCCAGAGTTATATATCAGCGGATGACCCACTCGCAACCAAGACACGTCTGACCCGGGAGTTGGCTACTTGAGCTCGATGACCAGGGGGTCATCGTGGGGTACGCTGACGGCCGACTGGATTCCCGAATGTCATTATGGACAATCCGACCGGCTTGGTTTGACCTCTAGTACCTGGTGCTTGAGGTTTTGAAGGTGAGCTTTCCTGGCTCGGCCGGTTAGGCCTCCCGAGGCGAAGCCACCCGCGATGACCCCAATGTAGCCCTCTGTATCCCCACTGTTGGACTGACCGACCTTTTGCTTTCCCTTCTCTTCGCTCGTGTGCTTGAGGTAGCGGTTCAGCTTCCCCTGGTCAGCTAGATTGTCCAACCCCTTCTTCAGCTCTCTACAATCTTTCGTGGTATGACCACATTCCGGTGGTATTCGCACCACTGGCTTTTGTCTCTCCGGTAGGCTGAGGTCCGGATGGGTTGGGGATTGGGCAGCATGGACTTGTGCTTGATGTCCAGGTATATTTCTCTTCGGTTCTTATTGAAACGAGGGTCGTTTCCATGATCAGTGAACCTATCCGACCTACCGCCCGTTTTCTGCTGTTTGGGCTGATCTCGGTTGTTTCCTTCTTCCTTTCTCTTCTTACTTCCTTCTTCCGAGTGACGACAAATGTCCGCCGCCTGGATAAATCTTTGGGCCTTTGCCATGGCCTCGGAAAGGTTTTGACTTCACTCTCGCCAATGTCCATCTAGCCGGCCAGGCTGCAATCCGGACATGAGAGCAGCGAAGGCAACACATCTTGCAGGTCGGATACTTTAAGGTTCTTCATTGAACCTTTTTATGTAGTCGGCAGACTTTCATTTTTCTCTTGCTTGACCCCCATGAGGTGCAAGCTTGTCTTCTTTTGCCTCTTTCCGGCCACGAATTGGTGTGAACATGTCCTCGAGTACCGCAAATCGGTGATAATTCCAGCTGGCAATTCTTGGAACCAATTCAGTGCGAGCCCTTCAGCGTGGTAGGGAAGAACCGACACCACGTGGCCTCGCAGCTGGTCTGCACACTCATCTGAGCCTTATACGTGGCCATATGATCTTCCGGGTCGGTTAGGCCCGCGAACGGTTCAATCAGCGGCGTTTTGACTTTCCCTTGGGTGGGGATGTCAATAATCTCTCGGCTGAACGGGGTCATGAACTTGAGGCTCCCGTTGCCGAGCCTTAGGGTTTGGACTGAGCCGAGTCACCCTGTCCCTCGCGCTGAGCAGCCTTGCGATCTAGGAACTGACGAGCATCATATCCCTGACTACGGCGTTTCTCATTAAGGATATTTCGAGCATCTTCCGGCTTGCGACCAGGATTCCCCCTTGGTGACCTGGAGATGAGGGTCTCCTCCCTTCGGAGAGCAGCTTCCCGAGGTGCTGACCTCTCGTCCTGAGGAGGGCGTTCATCTTGCCTGGAGGGGGGCCTTTGAGACCGAGCTGGCTTCCGAGCGGCTGACCTTTGCCGGTTAGGCTGGTCATGAATGGAGCGAGGGTTACGCTCTTCCCTATGAGATGGCCTCTGGACATTGTCATCACGTGGCTGGAGGTTGAGCTGATTATGTCCTTGTCCTTGCTAGAGAGTGGTCAGCATTTGCATGATGCTTTGCTGTAAGGTTTGTTGCAGCTGAGCTGCTATGAGTGCAATGTCAGCTGTGAGCAAAGGTTGAGGGTCAACATGCTGTATTTCCCGAGAGGGAGAAGGTTGAAGTTCCTGAGAGAGTTCCAGGTTAGGGTCCAGTGTGTGAACTGAAGGGGATCTAATCCGTGCTGACCTCCTTTGCTGGGGTGAAGGTTCCCTCTCGGTTCGCTGAGGTTGGGTAGATCTGTTACGGGCGTTCTTGGATGGTGCCATGGCTGACTAGCACTATGGTTAAGTTCTGCTGAGCAGCAAGTGAATTTTTCGAAGTGGTGGCGAAGTAACTTTTTGTACTATCCCCACAGACGGCGCCAAACTGTTTCTGTCTACAAATTAAGGTTAATGATCTGTGCTGAACAAGTCCTTAAGTCTGAGCAGGGCTGGTTATCAGTTCACCAGAAACCTGCAAAACACAGAAAAACTATCCCGGGGGTTGTTCCGGGATCGCCCCTCCGACGCTCAAGTCAGTTGATGATTGAGGTAGAGAGAGAGTCTAGAGTGAGATAAAACTCAAGTTAGTTAGGTGAGAATTCAATACCTTTGCATTGATGGGACAAGAGGTATTTATAGTGGTGAGGACTTCTAGAAAGTGGTGTGCTGGACATGACAGCTCACTTGGGGATTGGAATCACCTTTTCAAAGGGTGATTCTGGTGGGACCCATAAAGCCTGAATTGGCCATGCTGTAGCTGGTGGGATCCATGGAGCTTAGGTGGTGGTGCCACATGGCATGATATTACTGGAGGGATTTAATGGGCCCAAACAAATTAAATTTATAAAGGGATACCATAACTGATAAATCCCCCTTACTCTTATATGATAGAGATTAAAATCATCCTTTAAAATCTGCCATCATCCCACAACAATAGAATGGGATAGACATTAAGAATCGTCAATCTTAGACGAAAAATTCACCTTAGATATGTTTTTAGGTGTTCTGGAAATTTCTATGCACTTGCAACAAACTACCTAAAAATGTCTAGAAACCTTCTCTAAGTTGGGCACAGGAGCCACAAACACAATCTAAAGCAGATAACTATCTTTAGACAAAGGGTTTACTAGTCGAGTTATCTAATATACTCTTTTCAGATCATTTTGTTACCATATGCTCTTACATAATTAACTTTAATTAAATCAGTGATTTGCAGCTAATTTAATTGATGAATTTTGAAAGATGGTATTCAAGAATTTAGTTTACGTCACTAATTTCGTAATTGATCTATTAAAATAAAAGTTACTATGTGTACCAAGGATGTCTTGGCCTAGTGGTTAAGATTGAGGTGTTGTCAACTGTAAGTCACAGGTTTGAATCCCCCTCCCCGTCTTTGTACCGCGGATAAAAAAAAAGAAAGGAACTATGTGTAGGTTTAAATAAAGATGTATAACTCTGGGCTGATCCAAAAACTTATTACTATAGGCCCAGAGATCAACCTCGTTAGTCTTGGAAACTAAATTATGCTTTCAGGCTAGTATGGTATTGGCCTATTGGCATAGAAGTTCTGTTGTTTTGCAATGTTAAGCTGCCAACTCGAGGAAACAAAATGTATCCATGTTTGGTTTTCGGTTGAAATATATATTTGGAGTAACTCACAAAGAACATATAAAATGGGCTCAAATCAAGCTAAATTTGGATCTTCTAGTTTGCGTCAACTTTGAATTTTTCTCAACTCTTTTGAGCAGACTATAGGTTCATAACTAATAATGAGTGTCCGAGACGATATTTCGGATTGTTACTTTTCGTAATTTTTTGTCAAGTGTGAAAAACTTGACAAAATGACATGATAAGTGATTGCATGATTTTTGAAAAATAAACTCTTAAAAATTTGGGGAAGAAAGCAATTGCTTAATTCTTTATACAAGGAATTGGATTAAGAACTTATGTCTATAGTAATAGTCTCTTGTTATTATTATAAAAAGGTTGGTTTCTAACTACTTGTGCAAATTTTTAAATGAAATATGATTGTAAGACCTTATGATATTTTATTTTGAAATACTAAACAATGGTGTTATGCTGGATTAATGGTTAAGCTTTCACTTTTTGTTTCAAAAGACACGTATTCGATACCTTGTACAACATTATTTTTTTAATTGAGGGTTTTACTCGAAAATAAAACATTTGCATTACAACTTTAGAGGAGAGTGTCACGTGGCACACAAACTTTCTTATGAACACCTTTTAATATATTAGTATAGATATGAAATGGTATTCTAGTTTACTCGTGCATACTAATATGTTCAAGATACGATATCACAAATCTGGCTTGTTACTTTCATTTTTGGTATCAATAGACAATAGCATTAGGTAGGGTTGAATTTCTCCTGGTATACTATTTTGAGGATCAATTAACCCAGATGTTTAAGAGGAAATTT
Organism: Beta vulgaris subsp. vulgaris; assembly: GCF_026745355.1. Taxonomy (NCBI): domain Eukaryota; kingdom Viridiplantae; phylum Streptophyta; class Magnoliopsida; order Caryophyllales; family Amaranthaceae; genus Beta; species Beta vulgaris. The sequence goes on from NC_079203.1 coordinate 45,381,016, forward strand.
CATATCCCACATACTATCTCCGTTTCAAATTAATCTACACAATTTATTTTGGGAGAAAATCAAGAAAAAAGTGAAAAAGTATGAGAGATAAACTAAAAAAGATGGAAAGAGAAACTAAAAAGTGGGTTAAAATATTAAAACGTGGATGACATGAGTGGAAAAAGAGAATAAAGTAAATATGACATATTATTAAAAATAGAAAACAACACAATGTGTAAATTAAAAAAAAAAAACAAAAAAAAAAAGTGTATAATAAATTAATTTAAAATGAAGGTAGTATTTAGTAGCTTAAGGTTACAGAATAATCCAACTTTAGTGCTAAAGGTTGATGACATGAAATTTTCGTTAAGGCCACATGAACAATTCAAATCTTAATGTGCTAAAAACATGTTCTCGTTGTACTAAATCACTGTAACACATAATATTATTGTTGGAATTTCCCCTTGTTTAAATTCTAATCCCATAAATGTTACTTCATCCATTTTTTTATAGATGTCATATCTGACTTTTTAAACTTCTCGATACACAACTTTGACGATTTGATCCATACTATCTTTAATTTAATAAATGTAAAGTTTATAAGAAATACATATTTGAAAAATGTATATCAAGACGAATCCAACAAGATCCAAATAATTATATTTTTCCTTATATATAAATAACAATTGATTGTCAAAATGAAGTGGGTAAATAATACCTAAAGTCAACGTGTTACATCTAAAAAAAACGTATTTTTTGTATACCTTACCTTGTCTCACTTATTAGCCCCATTAATTTCAAATTATCTCACAATCACTTTCATACATTCCTTCCCCCTTGTCTTAGTATTGGAACTACATCTATACTAATATATTAAAAGGCGTGCGTAAATCAGGAACGGTGCCACGTGGCGCTCTCCCTAGGGAGTTTTAGTTCATGTAATCCATGTACAATAAAAAAATTAGAAATTGCATAGTATAGGTTTTGATCCCATGACCTCAAGTTCATGTACTAAAGTTTTAACCACTAGACCAAATTGTATTTAGTGATATCATATCAAAGTACAATATTAATAAATGAAATTTTTCTTACCCGAGGCATAACCCGGGCTTAATAACTAGTTAATAAGAAATAACTTGCAAACAAGGGCAATGTAATTGTCAACCACTATCTAAAGTAGTAGTTCATAACTTTATAGAGTAGAGCACTAGAGCTACACCTTAGTGCTGAAAATTAATTAAAAGAATAAGAATGCGGCTATATAGTTATTCTCCTTTTAATTTTACCTTTGTTATTTTATTTTTTTTACTTCCAACCATTGTTGTTAAAATCACGATCTGAATCTTACAATCTTACGATTCGGAAGGACATCACCGATCCCAATCCTAGGTAGAATCTTAATCTTGTATGATCTTTCGATCCTACCCAACCTCAAAAAATCACATGGTAGGATTTTAATACGATTCTATGATCCTACGATTTTACGATTTGATTCTATCGTAAATAATTCATAAAGTAATTGCACATATTATATTTCTCCTATTAGATTTTGATTGCATGTTACTTCAATCTTATAGTATTGAAAACTATCACCATTTGTTAATGAGATAAGTCGTTATTAATGTGTGTAAATTTGTAACATGAGTTGCTGATCATAAAAAAATTAGGTTATAACATAGAAACTTATAAAGAAACATAAAGACCGCGTAGACAAACCCAAAAATAGATAAAGGGGCCCTAAGGTGGTATAACATTGAAAGAAAGCAACATTTGCTTATATTCTACTAAGTTTATTTGGAGTTCATTTATTATACACTCGTGTGTACCATACTAATTTTTGCTCATTTATTTATTTGATCGAAACTCTCATTTTTAGTACATTAAAAAAATATTGGGTGTATCATGCTCATGTCACGGTACTCCCAAGTATATGATAAATTTTGTAATTTATATGCATTAATTTAGATTTGCAACATAATATTGCTGGTTACTCGATAAGAAATATTCATTTCATATTATAACTCTGGTTTATTTCAATCGAAACTTAAACTATCTTAATAAAAATGAAAAACGCACTTTTAAAATTTGCTACTGACTAGTGACTAGGGGTACGGTGGCAATGAGATGAGACAACTCGCGAGCTACTCGAGACTGACTCGGTCAAAACTCGATCAAAGCTCGACTCGAGTGAGCTCGAATCGAACTCGAGCTCGAATCGAGACGTTGGTGAGTCGAGTTGAGCAACTCGATACTCGACTCGAAAACTCGTGAGAAGCTCGAATACCTAATTATCAATAGCAAAATACCTAAATTCAACATTTTTCTACCTGATTGTTGCTTGTAACATGAGACACTTGCAAGCTACTCGAAATCTACCCGGTCAAAGCTTGATTCGGTCAAAACTCGACTCGGTTAATGCTCGGTCAAAACTCGACTCGAGTGAGCTCGACTCAATTCAAACTCGACTCGAAATGCGTGCTAACGAGTCGAGTCGAGTTAGCTCAAACTCGAATTCGACTCGCATCATTGCCACCCCTACAGTAGTGACTACTACGTTAAACAGGATTGTAACTATAAATCCTCAGAAAATAAGAATAGTTCATCTAACAGTTATTAGACTGTTTAAGTTTGGCATCATTATTATCCTCAAATCTCAATCACCGACCTTGGTTCTTTTGCTTGATTGAGTACCATATGAAGTTTTTTAGAAAACGCAGATATAGGCGTATAAATAGGAGAAAGAAAAAGAGAGAATGACAGGGTGATTCCGTAACACTGTCCTACTTTTTCCCCTGACCCTTACATAGTTACCTTACCTATATAGATATAGTATGATCGATGATGTTTTTGTATTGCATCGTATAAACTGATCACCCACTAACTTAACTTATCCATCAAACAGTTACTTTTATCACTCATCAATCATAAAAAGAAAAAAGAGGAGGTACCATCTCAACCGGTTGTTGTCCCCTCTTCTTTTACTTTGATGAAAAACTTTTTGGAAGGCAAGAAAAAACAACTCCAGCTGAATGAGCTAAATAATGCAAGCAAAAGCTAACTGACAAAATGCAATTTTTTTCTTACTAAAATATTTTATCCGTTCTATATTAATGGTAACAATTTACGTTCCACACTTATCGATTCAATATATAGAAATGTCTTTAATTATCCACAAGTAAATATTATAACAAAATTGTTATTGTAAATACGGCGACATGAATCTAATAAGATTTTGTATTTTTTTTACGTATTAATTACATAATAATATATAGTCAAAATGAAATATATGAATAGTGTAAAAATCAACCGGTTATATTTAATAAAGAACTACGGAAGTACTTTTAAAATTCTATATTCATCTTTAATTGGGCAAAACATTATAGCTTATATAGACCCTATATTGTACATTGTTGGACAAGACTACTTATAATTTATAAAGACAATAATATTGTACTGACTTTTATGGTTGACTAAGAAGGTGTGTTCATTGGTTGTTTTAATAACATTGTACTAATTCCTACAACTAATAAGGGTCTTTGTTCTGCAAAAGTTAATCTAAATAAATTATATCACAAAACATTTGTTCTTATAGGGAAGAAATATGCATGACATTTTTATTTTCAGGGACCAATATTGACAAATAGTACAATGCAAGCCCTCGATGTATTAACACAGGTACACAGCCCTATTTGAGTTGGTCCGAAAAAACTAACTACTAGATCTTTTTCTTTAATGCAAAGAGCTACTAGATCAGAATTCAACACGAGTAATAAATCCAACCCACCAATTATTCACGAAAAGTCCTATAAAATCCAACCCACCAATTATTCACGAAAAGTCCTATAAAATCCAACCCACCAATTATTCACGAAAAGTCCTATATGAGTATATGAGTAGGGGAAAGGATAATAAGTAAAATTTCAAACCCTAAATACTTTTAGTGGAGTTCGTAATCACAAGATTTTGAGATAAAACATTTACCTATTGAGTATTCGTAAGTGTTGCATTTGAAATCGACGAAAAGAAGATTTGGAATCTCCCTGGCGGACTATTTAGTGGCCAGACGGGTGGCACATATTCCATACTCACTGTCTCATTTTTGGTGTGTGTCTGGGCGGGTTTGAATAGTGTTTGTGTTGGCATGAAGGATGATTTTAGTTTTCGTGATTTTTGGTAATTTTTCCGTTTTTGAGATATTTTGTAAATTAATTGACGGTTATTGCTCATATTAATTTAGGGTTTTCTTGAGGTCATGAGGGTTCTATATGTCCTATAAAAGGACCCTATTGGGTGGTTAAAACTTCTAAGCCTTTTGTAAGACTCCTTACAATCCTCTAAGTCTTTTGTAAGACTCCTTATAATCCTCTAAGTTTCTTCATTGAAGATTATAGAAAAGCTCCCAAATTCCCCATCTGTGAACTAGGTCACATTGACCGAACTACAAAAATCCTTGTGTCTTTTGTTCATCTTTTTCATTGCTTTCTCCCTTATATTTTATTCTTGACTATTGTTTCGCATTAAATCAAACACAACACCGTACCGTTAATACCGTACCGTTAATACTTAATTAACAAACCATACTTGATTTAACTTGATATTGACTGATATATTGTCACCCGTCTAGTCATCACAACATATATAATAAATTTATTCAATTGATTATTTCAACCTTATCTCACCAATTATTGATCGATCTCTCTTCCATCAATTTTTTTTTGTTTTCCTTAGTTCGTACAATGCTTGCATGGTGGTTAAAAAGATTTTTTGTTCTCCTCATAGTACTGGTCAGTCGATGGCTTTTTGGCATCCATCATTTAGTATATGAAAACAGTAACAGTTATTCCACAAGGACCAATTAAATCATCAATTGGGGGTAAAAAAAAAAAAAAAATGGTCAACAGTCATCATATCAATTATATAGCGCCGACGAACTCTATTATTATGATATGCTAACTCGGTACTTGCAAAAGTAGATTAAGACCTTATAGCAGAAAAAAAACATCTTTCTTAAAGTCGTCACTTACATTATTTTTTTTTTGGATATGGAGGACTTCAGATTGTACGAAATAGATCATACGAGTTATTTTTCAAGCGTTAACCCAAGGAAATAGAGAGTGAGGGTTTAGGGATGATTGAGTGGTTAAAGTTTTAGTGGTTTGAGATCTAATATAAGTTGTTCTGAGGTGTTGTTTGGTTTTGCTTGGAAAGTTTTTTTTTGCTAATTAAGAATGTAGATTAATCATATATAATATTAAAGCAAGAAAAAATTAGCCTATGTGGCAGCTTCATAGAAATTCTGCTCTCACAATTCACCCCACAGTCATAGAGCAATGAAATAGATGCCACGTGTCACATCCCATTAAAATGATTTTGTTTGATTATGATATTATTAGTTTCCAAAAAATTTAAAAATCAGTCATTGAATGCTTTAGGAAAACCTCCAATTCCCTTAAGTTGAAGATATATCGTGATTTTGGGCTGTAAAAGAAAGATTCCTCACTGGAAGGAAATCTCCACTTTAGCAAATCTTTCAAGGTTTTTCCTTTCCTGTCAAATATTCCATTCAACTAATCTTTTTGAAGTTGAAAAATATTTACAGGATGGTTTTAGATTTGATACTGAAATTGTTTGAGGAAATTTAGTTACACACAATTGAATGACTATATTATAAATCCGTGCAAGAATATACACACATTCCTTCCTCTGTTTACTCTTTTACCTTTTTCGCAGTGTTCATATATGACATAATCATCCTATTATATATCATACTTTATGAAAGAAGTATAAAACAACTCATGGGTGATGGGTTGAATGAAAAAATTGCAAATGTGAAGTAGTATATGATATCCTGATAATATGTTAGCCAACTAATTAATTTTCTTTTTTCTTATTTCACTTTTGGTAATGAATATAATGAGATGCTAGCCCGTTCAGGAGGAAATGCAAATGCAATAATAATAGTCATGAAAATTTACTTTATTACCAAATAAGAAATAAAAGGATGTTTTGTTCAAAAAAAAAAGTGTCATACCATGACTATAATCAGAGGTTACATATAACAAAAACAATAAAAACAATAACAACTCAATCTTTAGTCCCAAAGTAGTATAAGGTGGGCTAATATGAATCATCATAACAAATTATATCCACGACCAATACATACTAAGTTTTTATATATAGAAAAAACAGAGTTAGAGCATGTTCTCTTTAGCATAAAACAACTGAACTGAATTAAATTATAACTAATAGTAATGATATTAATTTAGGAATTGAACTGAACTGAAAAATAAGTTGGGAAAAACAGTCCCTTAAAGTGAGAGAAGTAAGACAAGAGACAATATATGAAACAAGAAATTAAATAAGGTAAAAAAAGTGAAAACCAACATATAAGGATCGGTTCACTTCAACTTATTTTGACAAAACTATGACGATTTAAGTTAGAAAAAATTTAGATGATAAGGTGATCCAACGGGTTGCCAACCCTCTAATTATTGAAATTTCCTTGGCCAAGAGTACATTCAGACATTAATTTTATTATTGTTCTCTCTCCAATTTATTGTATATATATTAATATTATTATTTATTGTGTCTAAGAGGGTTAACCTTAGGATCACTCAAAATTTTCCCACGCTCTTACATTCAAATGAAACAAAAAATATAAATACATCCACTTATGAACTTAAGCTTGATATTATTAATATCATTTTTAAAGAAAATGTACACTTTGAATTTGGCCCATTCGATATACAAATTCTAAAATAAAGGATTAGCAGAGAGAGTGAAACATAGCCCATGTGCTTAAATTATAAAATATAGCTTTCTTTAATGAGCTTCGAGACACTAATTGAGAAGGTGAATCAACAAAATGAGTTAATTATATATCAAGCTTATATATCAAAAGAGGGATTTATAAGTATTCAATTTTAGTTGGTCTATAAGAGAGTAAAACTGTTGTTGAAAGATCAGAAGTTATCGAATTAGAAAAATTGTTAATTTGCCTATGCACTTTGTTTTGACGGCTTCTTTTTTCTTTGATGTAAAAGATAATATTGAAATGTAAATCATATGGAGAACTTATAAAACACACATACATTATACAAGTACTGTGTATTTATATTTGTTTACTATACAAAATTATCATTTTCTAAATTATTCTTTATATTAAAATTGTGGTGGCTTAATATACTCTAAAATTGTTTTTAGGAAGAAACTAATGAGTAAGGATTATTTCAAGTAGCAACGAGGAATAAGGTATTTAGGCAAAACAGTAAAGTGGAAAACCCCATATGATACTCATTACGTCAGATGGAACGGGGAATAAGGTATGATACAATATACCATCGAAATTGTGGTAATTTCAGGTAGCAACGGGGAATAAGGTATTTATACCCCATATGGTACTTATTCCTTCAGTTGGAACAAAATTTCTTATGATGTTTCAAAAAAGACAGTTTCTTCGGCCATGTGTTAAAAGTCAAGGACAATCCCTATCACATGGTAGGTTTGTATCTCCCGAGACCAGTTCTTAGTCATGGCTAATTTTATGTAGCCATTTCTCAGTCACGAGTAAAAATTACCTAATAGTACTAATTTATGAGGAAGAACATGGGAAGTCTAACACTTTAAGGCCATTTCGAGTAAAAAATGAAGATTGTGATGTGAAAAGGGTTTCTAAGACAATTGACCCTAAGTGGTTACTGGGATAAGACCAAGTTCGTGCAAATTTTCTCCCTTTTTGAAGCAGTTGAGATCATTAATTTACCTTTGTCATCTCAACCCTTAGATGATGGTTTTGTGGGGCTACACCAAAATTGGTATATTATATTAAATCATGTCATCACTTTATTAATTTTTCAAAGAATTCCCGTACAGAAGTTATTAGCGGTTCAATTGTATCGAAAGTATGGAGAAAATATGGAATTCCAAATTTCCTCTTAAGGTTTTGTTGGCTTTGCTTATGACTATGTTATACAACCTCCGTTCTTTTTCTACTACAACAATTGAGTTTTCACGTTTGCCAATGCGTTATTTTAACTATTAATATCTTTAATTACTTTTTAGTAAAATTATACAAAATTGATATTTTGAAAGTATATATCGAGACGAATCTAACAAGACCCCACATGACAATATTTTTCCTTACATAAAAATCATAATATATAGTGAAAGGTTTTGGTGGTGAATGGATAGTGTAAAAATCCCATTTTGCAATATTATAGAAATAAAACGCAGGAAGTAACTTCTTACTAAATTTCGTTTTGCACTAGAAAGAAGTCTTCCAAAACATATGAGTATCATGTATATGTTAGACAACTTTATAATTAATATAAAGGTGTATATCTCTTAAACACAAAGTCTTTTATCAAGTTAACGTAAAAATCGTTTACACGTTTTCATTGTAGCTAATATATAAACATTGTTATTATACTAAATAGTCCCGTGCATTATGCACGGGCCTAAAACCTAGTGAAGCATTAAATTTACAACCAAAACTATACTAAAAGGGATAAATCAATTAGGTTGGACTTCCTTTCTAAGGCAGGTAACAAACCATATAGGCAATTACATACAATAATATATTATCACATGTTTAAGAACCAATCATAATCTCTCCTAGATATCTTCTGCAAGAGTCATTATTACATCTAGAATCCTAGCACTAATATTATGCTTAATTTTCTTCATCCCTTGCTCTATGTTAGGAACATACTAATTCCAATGACTGAATTCCAAACTGATCAAATAAAGTATATCAAGGCCAATAAACTAGTTAGAATCACTTTTCTTGAATTTTGACTTCCTGCTATGTTGAATCACCCTGATCAATTGTTGTATTTCATCAGTCTGATGAGTAAGCTTAAACCAGTCTTTAAGCATCTTCAAGCCAACCCTCCATCAGAATGTCGGGCTATCACACTCAAACCAACCCATCCTTCGATTGCCAAACGCGCATCTACATTTAGTTTAATAGTGCTAGCAGGGTAGCAATCCAATGCTTAGGATCGGACTACTTATGTTACTGTTCAAAGGAGGGTGGTAGAGCTTACTAGCATACTTGCCATTTTCTTCCACAAGGCGAGAGACTCGCCGGACAAAGACATGGTGCGGAGTAACTCTATTGCTGAAAACTTTTGCATTCCGCTCACCAAGCTAAATATGCTCCTTTAATACTCAGTTTGTTGTCCACGCCACGCCAACTAACTAGCATATCACTCATAGACATTGAAGCGTCCCTATAACATAGCACACTGCAGCCACACACATCAGCAAAATGCGGGCAATCAAATATAGCGTGGCCTTGAGTCTCGATCTCACCACAACCTCTTGGGCATAAATCATCGTTGGTCATGGGACAATGCTTGAGGAGGCTTCGAACGGGGAGGGAAGTAGAGCATAGGCACCATAAGAAATGTCGGACCTTGGGGATCACATCCAAACTCCAAATGTCCAACCAAGCTTGGTAGAAATTATCAAGGTTACCCCCTTTCCCAATCATATAAGCGGTCTTCACCAAATAGCTAGCATCTTTCGTAAAGGCCCAAGTTAGTTCATCTTTCACCAGGTACTAAGAGGCGTTGCAAGAATACACCTTATATCCCGCTCATTCAATAAAGTTTCAAGGACATCAATCTTCCATTCCATACATTCAAAATCTATCAATTCACTCACCATATTAAAATTCTCATTTTGCGTACTAGTGAGGAAATGTGCACTCTCATCAATCACCCAAGGGTTGTTCCACATGTGAATTTGAGTACCATTCTCAACTCTCCACACCAATCCTTCTTTAAGAAGAGATTTCGAACTCCAAATGCTACTCCATGAATAACTACTTGAATGCCCACGGGGAGCATTCAAGAAATCATTATTAGGAAAATATTTGGCCTTCATCACTTACCCAAAAAGAGAGTTCGGCTCACAGAAAAGTCTCCATGCATGGTGCCCTAACAAAGCATCATTGAAGATTTTTAGATCCTTGAAACCCATACCACCTAAACACTTCAAATGGCACATTGAATCCCAACTTTTCCCGTGAACTTTCCTTTGAGAATCAGATTTACCCCACCAAAATCTCGCCATTGCCAAATTTAATTTTCTGAATGATCGAGACATGAATCTTATAGACTCCCATAAGACACTAGTGGAAAAAAGCCCATCCGATGCGGTCAAAATCAAACTTATTGATCCGGTTTTTGGTCCGCATTAGATGGGCTCGCAGCATATCCAAAATATTTACTGATTCGGTCCAAAATCGGATCAATAAAAACCACATCAGTAAGTTGTGAAACAACTGATGCAGTTTCTACCACATCAGTTTCTAGCTCTTAATATATTTTTTTTTTTAAAAATGGCGTTCTCGGTCCCACTCTTTGCAAACCGCATATAGTTGGTAACAATTAAACTAGACGAGTAAACTAACTAAACGCGATCATACAACAACAACAAATTAGAAAGTAACACAATCACACATTTAAAAAACGAAAATAATAAATGATAAATTGAGACAAAATTTAAAAAGCAAAGAAAACCCAAGACTTGAACTTGGTAAGAGCACACAAACCGGAAAGCACAAGTAATGAAAATGAATAATTTTGAATAATCGAATTACAAAGGAACTACCTAAAATGAATAACTGAAGAATGAAAATGAATTAAAATGAGTAATTATGAAGCCACAACATTATCTACTTGAAAGATCTAACTAAATGCATCACAAGCAAAAAATTACAAATCAAAAACCAACAAAGTTTAATGGGTCGGCGACGAATCTTCTTCGGGGGCTGAATGATGTACGCGTCTTCAACCTTCGTGGGTGAGTGATGAAGCATCTTCAAGCTTTTTTGGGTGAACGACGACAACGTCTTCAAATCTTCACCGGAGCTTGAAATTAGGTTGACGGCGAGAGACATAAGTAGAGACGAAGACGGAGAGATGAGTGACGGTGAGTGAGGAAGTAGTAACGAAGAAGTCGAAGATGGAGAGTGGGAGGAGATGATATATGTTGTCTGATGAGGGAGGGGGATTAAGGTTTGTTGGGAGGTGGGTGTTTGAGCGGCGGTTTGAGGAGATCAGAAGAGTAGTGAGGGGAAGTGAGGAAGTTAGGGTTTGAGTGGGAGTGGAGTGAGGGAGTTAGGGTTTGTTGGGAGGTGGGGGTTTGAGCGGCGGTTTGGGAAATCAGAAGAGGAGTGAGGGAGTTAGGGTTTGAGTGGGAGTGGAGTGAGGGAATTAGGGTTTGAGTGGGAGTGAGGGGATTTATAGTGGGTCGCAGATTGTAGGCTTGTACCAGTAGTTTAATGATGGGTCACATTTTATAATAGCAGAGGTTTAATGATGGGCCGCGATTTTATAATAGCATTAAGCCAAATTTACTGATCTGGTTTAGTGAACTGGATCAGTAAATAGAAAACCGGATCAATTTTCTATTTACTGATCCGGTTCACTAGAGAACCGCATCAGTAAATTTGTCGAGTTTTGCCTCCTAAAAAAAAGACGATTTATGGATCCAATTTTGTTAAAATCGGATCAGTTGTGTTGTGACATATAAGGTTTTTTCCACTAGTGAGATAAGTTGGAATTGCGTGGAAAACAGACTTCAACAAGATTTCCTTTCCAGCTCTAGATAATAGTTTTTGCTTCCACCCTTAGAATTTCTTCCAAATTCTATCAATTAAAGAATCAAAAATAGCTTTCTTTGACCTTTTAGAGATAGAGGGGATACCAAGGTACTTCTCATGCCTATCAACCTGCCGCATGTTCAGGATGTTTTTCAACTCTTCCTTCTGTGAGATGCTGACTCCTCTGCTGAACGAGACTTCCGACTTTTCATAGTTAATTTTCTACCCGGATGCTAATTCATACTGGTTGATAATATCAACAATAATAGTGCAATTCTGCCGGGTAGCTCTAGTGAAGAGTAAACTATCATCTGCAAAGAAAAGATGAGAGATTTTTGGACCACTACGACTGGCTTTAGCTCCATGGATCTGTTTTTCCTGTACTTTCCTTTGAATCATTTTAGAGAAAGCATCAGCAATCATAATATTAATATAAGGAGAAAGGGGATCTCCCTGACAAATCCCACGTGCAGGAGTAACAGAACCACAAACACTTCCATCAATAATGAAGGCATAAGAAACAAAAGAAACACACTCCATAATCAAATTCATCCATCTCCTATCAAAACCCATAGTGAGCAGCAATTTTCTGAGGAAACCCCATTCCACCCCGTCATATGTCTTACTCATGTCTAGTTTTATAGCAATAGTACCTTTTCGACTGCGATTTCGGCTCTTCATAGAGTGAAACACCTCCATAGCTATGAGTGCATTATCTGTAATGAGTCCACCAGACACAAATGCACTCTGATTTTTAGTAATGATGGCAGGGAGGAAATCTTTCAATCTCATCAGAATATTCTTCGACACCAGTTAATAAAGGACATTACAGAGAGCAATAGGGCAAAATCCAGCAACTTTAGTAGGGATTTTAACTTTTGAAATTAAAGCAATGTTAGTATTATTGACACAACTGTGGGATGAGGAACTAGTAAAATATTACTAACATAACTAGTTACATCATCGCCAACAAAATGCCAAAAGCGCTGATAAAAAATAGTTTGCATACCATCGGGCACAGGCGCTTTGCTGGGGTGCATTTCTTGGAGGGATGCATAGATTTCATCTTTGGTGAAAAGCCGTAAAAGCTTCTGTTGTGTTATATAACAGGATCAATAAATCTCAACACATCATGCAAGTTCAACTCGGAAGGATTAGATGAAGTAAATATTGAGCTGAAGTAGTCTGTGAATATCGAACTGAAGTAGTCTGTGAAAATACTTTTAATCTTATATACATCATCACACCAAGTACCCATATCATAGAACAAGCCTTTCACATAATTTCTTTTCTTCCTTTGAGAAGCCTTATGATGAAAGTATTTTGTATTTCTGTCACTAGCTCTCACCTCTGCAACCCTTGATCTTGAATACCAATACGCTTCTTGTTTTGGGCGCAAAGCACCAAGTTTTTTCTCCAGTTACACGATTGCAAGTAGAGTCTGAGATGGGCTGATTTTGGGCCATGCTTAAATCCTTCTCCATTGCTTCAATCTGTTTGCCAAGATTTTTGAACTTATTGGCACTCCACCGCAACAAACATTGGGCCATACCTACTACCCGACCCGTGAATATTTCTCCTGTAGTACCAGCCCAACTCTCACGGACTATATCTTCACATTCTGCATCTATGAGCTAGCTTGTCTCAAAATGAATTCTACGATTCTTACCCTTGGGCCTACTGACTTTTTGTGGGCGGATTATGATGGCTGAATGATCCGATTTATACCGGATAGTATGTTCAGCTACAATATTTGTGTAGAAATATAACAAAGAGGTGGAGCTCACAAAATGATCTAGTCTCTCACGCATGCAAGTCGAAGGAGACTTGCCACGCTCCTAAGTGTACCATATCCCCAAATAACCCAAATCATGAAGAGCAAGAGAATCCAGTGTATCACGAAAATTTGTCATCTCCCTGCAACTCTATCAGCTCCTCCCTTCTTCTCAACGTAGCATATATATGATCTCGTTAAAAAACCCACCCAAAAGAATAGTTGAGTAGTATCCTCACATAGGTGTTGAATAAGCGCCCATGTATGATTTTTTCCTCCTCCTTGGCCCACCCATAAACACCCACAAATAGGGATGGGCATGGGTCCAGGACCCTACCCGGACTTTGTTCGACCCGATCCTAATTTAAGGGTCTGGGTCCAACTTTTTCATACCCTAAGGGTCCGGGTCCAAGTGAATTTTTTAGGGTCCGGGTCTTAAGATTTTGGACCCAGACCCGACCCTTAGACCCTAAACTTATTTAATATATACATTTTGACTTTTTAAAAAAAAAAACAAACTGATTTTCTAAAAGACTAAAACCTAAACTAAAGCACCCATTCTGAACTCTTATGTAAGTTGTGTTTGTTTCATTTCTTTTTCAGTTTGTATGTTTGTGTTTGTTTAGTTTTTTTTTTCAGCTTATATGTTTGTGAATTGTGTTTGTTTCATTTTTTTTTTCAGTTTATAAGTTTGTGTTTGTTCGTTTTTTTTCAATTTAAATGTTTGTGTCTGTTTCATGCGTTGTGTTTGTTTCATGCGATTTTTTATGTTTGTTTCATTTTTTTTTCAGTTTATAAGTTTGTGTTTGTTCGTTTTTTTTCAATTTAAATGTTTGTGTCTGTTTCATGCGTTGTGTTTGTTTCATGCGATTTTTTGTGTTTGTTTCATGCGAATTTAAGATGATTAGTGATATTAATATTGCTGAAAATTTGGCAAAATAAAGAATTTAGGCCTGGACCCTCCAAACTCTAAAGGTCTGAGTCAGGGTCCAATTTTTTCAGACCCAGGCCATAGGGTCCGAGTCTAGGTCTGCAAAAAATTTAGGGTCCGACCCTACCCTACCCTTTCCCATCCCTACCCACACACCTCCACTTCTTATCACCATCTTCCACATCGCCACATAGATGTGGCGAAACAAGAGAAAACAAAACTTTCTCTTTCTAGTATAAACACAAACCCGCCAAAAGAATGAAAGTCTCTCATAAGCGAAATCAATTTGCAACTCGCTCCCTTCTTTATCTCTCAGTTTTTTATATCTCCTCAAAGGTTTGGAAATATCAAGCATTACTTTAACACGTTGATATTATCTACCAAACCCTAATACATCCTCTTCAAAATCAAGAATTTCACCCATATTCCCAATTAAGGCCTAAACAACATCATTCGATCTATTATTTAATGGAAGGTTTTTTAGACGGATCCAGAAGGCGAGGTGAATGATTCAAAATTACCTGGTCTGGTAGCTCATCTCCTTCGGTTCTTTGAGCAAAACAAGCATATTGTCGAAGCACCACGGTCGACCATCTAGAACTTTCATCTTATCCCTCCAATGGAAAAATGGAAAGGTATAAAGGTTCGTTTTAGAACCCTAATAACAAGTCAATGCTTCGGTACCCATACAATGGTAATGGTGCGCTTGAAAGCCTCCACATTATATGAGCATTCGGTTAACATGCGACCCAACAAGAGCAGCGAGACATTATTTTCGCTATTAGGGTTTATAGTTTCAATGTGAAGGATTGTGTCTTCCTCATCATCAATGTACAGGTTCGATACGAACTCAGAATTCTCCCCAGCCATGTGCTATAGATAAATATTGTCGCAGCGGATAGCAGCGAGGTAGAGAGCAATCTTGTCTTTTAAGAGAGGGTTTTTCTTTGAAACATACTATTATTAGGTGTGGGATCATGTATTCCGATCATTATAAACAACTACTATTAATTAGGTGTGGGATATCATGTATTCCGATCTATTATTCTATTGTACATATTATTTTACTCCCACACCTAATTAATATAAAATTAGCAAGTGTTATCATTCACCATACATAGGACATACAATAACACCATGCGTTATTTAAACTACTCATCGATTTCTCACCAATTCTGTAAGTTCTATTGACTATCAATCTAGAAATAATAGCAAACAATAATAGAATATCAGATAAGAAAGCAGGAAAGAACACACCAGAACTTTTACGTGGAAACCCAAGAACTGGGAGAAAAACCACGAATATGCACTAGGAATCGATGAATATTCAAGAAAGATTACAAAAAGTGCTCAAGATCTCTCTCTATAGCCTTTTCTCTCTCTAATATGTGTTTAAAGATGAAGAATACATTAATCGTAATTAGGGCACCTATTTATACCCTCATTAAGCAAAACCGGAACAATAACGCGTCCTCGATAGGTGCGGGCGCACCATCCCTTGGTGCGGGCGCATCAGGCCTCAGGCCTCAGGCCTCAGGTGCGGGCGCACCTGAGTCTTCTGCCGTCAGTTTCGTCAGTTCTTCGTAAAATAGTCATAACTTTCTCGTTTCTCACCGGAATAGGACATATGACCTATCGTTGGAAAGTTATCGGAACAAGCTATCACCTCCAATTTGAATCACCTAAAAATCATTTATAGATTGAAAGATATGTGCATTCAAAGTCAGCCTTATGTCCCAAATGACGTTTTCCTTCTACACAACCTCATCTCCACATCCATACACCTCCATGAGCTCCATATACTACCATATACCCAACAATCTCCCACTTGGAGATAGGTGTGAGTGAAGAAAACTTCATACCTTCATCATCCTCTCATTCATCTCAACTCCTACACACAACTCCCACTGCAAAAGCAATCTCTAGTTGTGTCTAAACCATGTCATACCTCAAGCATTCCATGACAAAACATCTCCTCTACACCAAGGAAAATAACATTGAAGTTTGCACCAATTCCAATACAAAAGACATCAAAGTCTACACCGACTTAGATTCTTAATCACTAGACTCCAAATCATTGCGCCATCACTCCATGAACCTACACACCCTCCTACCCCGGAGGTCGGATCACCTTAGAGACAAGTACAACCAAATGAAGATCCCTTCCTCTATAAGTAAAGAAGATAACCACTTCCTCTCCAACCAAAGAAGCACATTGAAGTCTCATCAATCTTCAACAAAACCAATTACCACCTAAGCCAAAGAAGCTTCTCATTGTTCTAAAATTAAACTCACATTGCTCCCACTCGAACAATACACCCTTTGTTCCACTTAGGATTTCCGGCACAGCATGCTTATGTGCCGTCCTTCACCTTATGCGCTTACCGGCCAATTTGCCACTGGGATACCGCTTCACCACGGCTCTCATCCTTTGGCTCACTATCAATAGTTTTCCGACCAAACGACACTTTACATGAAGTTCTCATCCCCATCTCGGACCCCTTTATTGTGCTCCCCATGGTGTAAAGTGTTCCACTCCTTATCCTACGAGCTATGATCATAGCTCCCTTGACAATCTTCCAAGAACCACCATCAAACACAACCTTGTAACCCGATGTAGCAAGTTGGCTACCGATATCAAGTTTTTCTTCAACCTTGGGATAAACTTGACATTCTTCAACTCCAAAGAGCCACCATGAGTGAGTTTCACACTCACATCACCTTTCCCCATGACTTCCATTGCCTTGCCATCCGCAAGATAAACCTTTTCAAGTTTTCCGGATTTGAAATTCCGAAACAACTCCCTGCATGGTGAGGAATGATGAGAAGAACCCGAATCCAAGACCCATGATGCCGAGCACCCAACCAACTCTTCCTGATCATCCATGCTTACCATCAAAGCATCGGAATCGTACTCAGAAATCAAGCTAGTTGATGCTTCTTCTTCATCATCACTTTCTTGAAACTTCTTCTTCCCTTTCCCATTCTCTTTCTTAGGACAATCTCTCTATCTTTAAATGTCCTTCATTACCACACCCCCAACAACTCAGCAAGTAACACTAGCCCTGCCTTTTGACTTACTCTGGTCCCCCTTTGACTCCGATTTTCCCTGAAAGTTCCTCCCTTTTCCCCTTCCTCTACCTTCTGCACTGTATGCTCCAGATGATTCTCCACTCTCCTTCCTTCGAATTCTCACTCTAAAAATCAGATCACGGACAACATCATAAACCAATTTTTCTTTACCAGAAGAATTACTAACAGCAGTTACTACAGTTTCCCATGCAGTAGGTAAGGAGGACAACAAAATTAGGGCTTTCACTTCATCCTCAAAGACAATATTAACCGAAGATAATTGACTTATTAATGAATTAAATTCATTAATATGTTCAGCAGCAGAACTACCATTATTCATCTCTAAATCAAACAAACGACGCATCAGATATACCTTATTCATTGTAGAGGGCTTCTCATACATATCTGACAGTGCTTTGATTAATCCTGCCGTTGTTTTGAAATCCTTGACTGTCGGAACCCAAGGGAACACTCAAGAAGGGGGGGTTTGAATTGAGTGGTGAAATCTAATAGTTTTTCGCAAAAATCCTTTTGTGGCTCAGTGCCTGGCACTGAGTCGAACACTCGTAAATCGCTGATTTGAGTTTTTGCGAATAATAAACTTAAAAGATATTAGATTTGACACAAGATATAATGTGGTTCAATCTCACCTCTGAGATCTACGTCCACAAGAAACAAAAACTCTTTTATTTCTTGAATCCTAAAATATCAAACTCTTGATACAACGATTCCCCTCACTACTAACCCTAGTAGTGACCCCCAACACTTAACTCTAAGTGTTGACACTCTCTATAATGTTAAAGTTACAGAAAAAGAACGATCCTCAATAATGTGCTTCTTAGTCAAGCAAGTAGAGGACAATTACAATTGTGAAATAGTAACTTAAACCTAACTAGCTCAGTGCTATGCTCAGTGCCAAGGAAATAGTTTTCAGCTTTTTAATAGACTCGGTTTTTCTCTCTGAAAACGTGAGATTTAAAAGTAAATTCTGATTCCCTTTTATAAGACTTGTTTAGGACGAAAATCACTTAAAAATATCTTTATCTTTTAATCCTTGATTTATGGGATAAACTTTATCTTTTTCTATCTTTATCTCTTTAAACAAAAAAATAAGTTTTCCATATAGATTTTCTTTTTCAACTCAAAGTCTGTTATATCTAAAAATTATTTTTCCAAATCCCTTTTAGAAAATCAGAAAACATGTTTCAATAAAACTCTGTTTTATAAAAATCTTTTTATTTAAAACACGGTTTTTATCCAAAACGATTTTTATCGAAATCTTTTTCAAAAACTCGTTTTATAAAAACACGGTTTTTATAAAATCTTTTTCCAAAACTTGTTTTTGTCAAAATCTTTTCAAAACACGTTTTTATCAAAATCTTTTATAAAACTTGTTTTTATTAAAATCTTTTATAAACGCAATTTTTTAGAAAAATCTTTTTCTTAAAAACTCGTTTTCCTAATTCCTTTTGATTTCTGATTTTGAAAACTTATTTCCTTTTTATATAGAAATATAATTTTAATACAATTATTTACTTAACTCAAAGAAGATAATAATTATATTAACTTTATATTTCTATATTTAGCACATTGCATATTACTAAGCATATTACATTTTAATCTAAAGTTACTATTCTAAGAAATTATAAACTCGAACTTCATTCTTGATTCTTCTTTTCTTCAAAGTCTTCGTTTATCAATTTCTTTCTTCTTCATGCATCTGTTGCCGCTGTTACATACTTTCATGTTATAACATATTATATTAATTTTCATCATCAAAACATAACATGTGCATAAAACATAACATGTACATGCACAACAAATTCCCCTTTTTGATGATAACAAACCATGAATATAATATTGTTAAATAAACATTTGTTCCCCCTTAAAGTATGCATATATTCTTTTGTTCCCCCTCAAAGAATGCATGGATTATTTCACCCTTTATAGAATCTATCCGTACATCAGATTAATAGCATTCAATTATTCACTTTTGTCCCACATGCTCATTTATATTCAATTCACATTAGCTCAACCTAGGATATCATCAAGACACAAAGTCAATATTATATACCTTTTTTCCCCCTTTTGTCATTCTCAAAAAGTGCAAAAAGACACAAAATCATTCACACAATCAGAAAAGTTTAAAATAACCCAATAGCTCAACTATTTAAGCTAGTGATGCTGGTGCTACAACAAACACCAATTCACAATCTTCAGAATAATCCAAAATAACATCCAAAAGTATCGAAAACAGTTTTAACAAAAAATTTGTCCAAAAACTACAAGGAATATGCAAAGATACAGAGTAGAACTGGGATCAAAGGAAAGGTGTTTATGGTTTAGACATAAGCTGGCGATGTCGCTGTGCCGCAAGTGTATCACTAGCACTCCCAAAATTTCAGCAGGATTTTCCACAGACAAAGTTATCACGATTTCGTTCACAGTGGAGAGAGAAGAAAATTTTCGGAAATTTCTAGGTTGTTATAGAATTGACAAACCTCCTCTTCATATAAAGCATCATTAAAAACGAGTAATTTTTCCCACCCATGATTTTGAATAGATTTTAGAAGAATACTGGAAGGCTTAATAACCTAGCCACTCGGTGGGAAAGATCCGACCGGATAACACTCTAACAGACGCCGAAACTCGTGGGCGTTTAGAGGAGGAGGGAGGGTCGTTCGTATTTGTGAGGTGGTAGCAGCGGAAGTCATCGGAATTTTCCGGTTGGATGTTCGAGTGGTGGGTTTTGTTACGGGTTTTTTCGGGACCGGAATTTCGTTTTATGGTGTTTTCTTGGCCGTTTTTTTCGTTTTAGGGAGAAGGATGGAGAATTTGAAAGTGTTTTAGGGTTTGTGTTTAATGTGTGGACCGGATTTTGAAGTAAGTTAAGGGGGAACCGATTTTTGGTTTAATTTGGAGGAGAGATTGTGTTTGGACTTTTAGTTCACTATGCACCTCTAACAACCTTGCATACATTTAAAAAAATTTTGAAAACCAATTTTTGAAATTATTTTAGTTTTATCAAAGCAACATCAATGTATATTTTTTTTTTTTAAAAAAAACATGATACTTTTGTTGGAGTTTTTCATGGAATTTTCTTGAAGCAACTTAGGTGTCAATTATCAGGACAGCATCAATAGCCTTTTCAGGAGTCTTGGATTAAATCAAAAATCTGACTTAGTGTAGATATAATCTTTCGAACTCTTGAGCATGTAAAGGGGTCAAATAAGCACATAAATCAACCAAGTACCAGAAATCAAACCCAAAGCTAATCTAAGTTTTTTCAAATCTTTCACGAACAAGTGGTTTAGTGAAAATATCAGCCATTTGGTCTTCAATACAAATAAATTCAAGGGCTACCTTTTTCTACAAGATTACTTGTTTGTTTTAGGAACCCATATTTGCTTGGGTCCTTTTTTCTTACGTTGAGCATCTAGTATGTCTTTCCTAACCCAGATTTGAGTAACATGTTTGACATTCTTTGCAATTCTATTTTTCTTTTTGTTGCAGTCGTCAATTAGATGACCATTATTTCCACAAAAATTGCAAATTAGATATTCAGGAAGGCCCACGTATTTTCTCTTTCGAAAGTCTCTTTCGAAGGTTCTGGCACTGAGCCTGGCACTGAGTCGCTGGTCAGAATATCCTAATCCTGTTTTGTTCATGTTGTTTGTGGTGCAAGTTAGGTAATTTAGAGCATTCATCCCATTGGTCCAAATTTCGTGCATCTTTCGAGCAATAGAAAGTTGTGATTCCAAATATTCAACTGAGGTGTTCAAATCACTACTTCTTTTTCGGGAAATCTCTAAATCCTTTTTACCTTATCCAGTTCTTCTCTATTTTATCATCACTAGGTAGCGTGAGTGGACAATTTCGATTGTTGTCTTGAGTTCTTAAGTTCATTCAACTCGTGATTTAAATTTTCAATTTGTTCCTCAAGACTAGACTTTTCAGCTTGGAACTCAGTGACTGGCACTGAGTTATTTACGAGATTATCAACTAGAGTCTTTTCTTGTTTTAGTGTGTTTATCTCTAAGTCTTTCTCGTCAATCCTTTTCATCAGAGTTTTATTTTCCTTAAGTAATTCCTTATATTCTGTTTCTAATCCAATTTTTAGCCTAGTCAAATTTTTTATTATTTCCCTTTTCATGTTATCAAAATTATCATTCATGTTCTGACAATCATCAATTACGTTTTCAAGCAATATGACAAGCTTACTTTTGGAAAGAAGATGAATTGAAGGTTTTAAAGAAGTTAGACTTACCTCACTGTCTTCTTCCTCTTCAAGAGGGTTCGAACTTTTAGCCATCAAGCATAGATGCGAGTCGTCATGGCTCAGTGCGTCTTCAGAGTTGTCTGTACAGCATTCAGACATAATTTTGCTTCGTGGCTCTGAGCCTGGCACTGATCCTCTTCAGAATCCGAGTCTCCCCAGACTGCCGCATTCATAGCTTTCTTGTACTCTTTCTTCAACTGCTCTCGTTTTTCCTTAGGCTTTTCTTCAATCCACAAAGGACATTCTTTAATCCTGTGATCGAACTCACCACACTTGAAACAACCAGAGTTAGTAGCACTTTTCTTAGGGTTAGAAGTATTGCCTTTACCTTTGAAGTTTCCACTTCTCCTGAAGTTGTTGCTCCTGTTCTCTTTTAAGAAATTTTGAAACTTTCTAGTTAGAGACGCTACTTCTTCATCACTTTCACTATCATCCGTTTCTACTTCAGTTTTTAAGGCCAACCCTTTATTCTTTGGTTCATTTGATTTAGGATCTAAAACAAGTTCATGGGTCATTAAAGAACCAATTAGTTGTTCTAGTGAGAGTTTTGTTAGATCTTTAGCCTCTTGAATAGCAGTGATTTTGGGAAGCCATTTATTAGTCAAACTTCTTAACACTTTTCTAACTAAATCTTCAGAAGAATAGATTTTTCCTAAGGATCTTAGTTCATTAGTTATTAGTGTGAATCTGGTAAACATATCTTTAATAGATTCGTCCTTATTCATTGTGAACAATTCATATTCATGGACTAGTAAATCTATCCTAGACTGTTTTACCTTGTTTGTACCTTCATGGGCCAATTCCAATGTGTCCCAAATTTCCTTAGCAGTGGTGCACGCCGAGATTCTTGAATATTCATCAGGTCCAATTCCAGATTGGAGAATACTCATAGCTTTGAAATTCTTTTCGGCCTTTCCATAGTCAACAGAATTGTACTCGTCTTCCTCCTTGTCGATCAGGTTTCCTTCATCATCTTTGTTTTGAATAGGAAGAGGTCCAGTCTTTATGATTCTCCAGCATTGAAAGTCAGAACCTTGAATGTAGATCCTCATCCTAGTCTTCCACCATCCATAATCTTTCCCGTTGAAAATTGGACACCTGGAATACTTGTCACGAAAGTCATCTTGTGTGTTCGTTCATGGTTTCTATTCTCTAGATGTGAGTCTTACGAGAATAGCCGGCTCTGATACCACTTGTCGGAACCCAAGGGAACACTCAAGAAGGGGGGGTTTGAATTGAGTGGTGAAATCTAATCGTTTTTCGCAAAAATCCTTTTGTGGCTCAGTGCCTGGCACTGAGTTGAACACTCGTAAATCGCTGATTTGAGTTTTTGCGAATAATAAACTTAAAAGATATTAGATTTGACACAAGATATAACGTGGTTCAATCTCACCTCTGAGATCTACGTCCACAAGAAACAAAAACTCTTTTATTTCTTTGAATCCTAAAATATCAAACTCTTGATACAATACGATTCCCCTCACTACTAACCCTAGTAGTGACCCCCAACACTTAACTCTAAGTGTTGACACTCTCTATAATGTTAAAGTTACAGAAAAAGAACGATCCTCAATAATGTGCTTCTTAGTCAAGCAAGTAGAGGACAATTACAATTGTGAAGTAGTAACTTAAACCTAACTAGCTCAGTGCTATGCTCAGTGCCAAGGAAATAGTTTTCAGCTTTTTAATAGACTCGATTTTTCTCTCTGAAAACGTGAGATTTAAAAGTAAATTCTGATTCCCTTTTATAAGACTTGTTTAGGACGAAAATCACTTAAAAATATCTTTATATTTTAATCCTTGATTTAAGGGATAAACTTTATCTTTTTCTATCTTTATCTCTTTAAACAAAAAAGATAAGTTTTCCATATAGATTTTCTTTTTCAACTCAAAGTCTGTTTATATCTAAAAATTATTTTTCCAAATCCCTTTTAGAAAATCAGAAAACATGTTTTAATAAACCTCTGTTTTATAAAAATCTTTTTATTAAAAACACAGTTTTTATCCAAAACGATTTTTATCAAAATCTTTTTCAAAAACTCGTTTTATAAAAACACGATTTTTATAAAATCTTTTTCCAAAACTTGTTTTTATCAAAATCTTTTCAAAACTTGTTTTTATCAAAATCTTTTCAAAACACGTTTTTATCAAAATCTTTTATAAAACTTGTTTTTATTAAAATCTTTTATAAACGCAATTTTTTAAAAAATCTTTTTCTTAAAAACTCGTTTTCCTAATTCCTTTTGATTTCTGATTTTAAAACTTATTTCCTTTTTATATAGAAATATAATTTTAATACAATTATTTACTTTCTTAACTCAAAGAAGATAATAATTATATTAACTTTATATTTCTATATTTAGCACATTGCATATTACTAAGCATATACATTTTAATCTAAAGTTACTATTCTAAGAAATTATAAACTCGAACTTCATTCTTGATTCTTCTTTTCTTCAAAGTCTTCGTTTATCAATTTCTTTCTTCTTCATGCATCTGTTGCAACTGTTACATACTTTCATGCTATAACATATTATATTAATTTTCATCATCAAAACATAACATGTGCATAAAACATAACATGTACATGCACAACATTGACATTGAACGCCACAGTCCGAGCCAATATCAAACGCATCACCGCTACTGCCTGCCTATCTAGTACCTTCCACTTAGCCTCCTCAATCTCAGCAGGCTTTTCAAACAAAGGTTGATACAGATTTTTCTGATATAAGATGTCTTCTATTTGCATCTTCCAATATCCAAAATCTGTCCCATCAAACTTCTCAATTCTAATCTTTGAATCCTCCATTGTTAATTATTCTAGATCTAGACAATAAACCAACCTAGCTCTTGATACCAATTGTAAGTTCTATTGACTATCAATCTAGAAATAATAGCAAACAATAATAGAATATCAAATAAGAAAGCATGAAAGAACACACCAGAACTTTTACGTGGAAACCGGGAGAAAAAGCACGAATATGCACTAGGAATCGATGAATATTCAAGAAAGATTACAAAAAGTGCTCAAGATCTCTCTCTATAGCCTTTTCTCTCTCTAATATGTGTTTAAAGATGAAGAATACATTAATCGTAATTAGGGCACCTATTTATACCCTCATTAAGCAAAACCGGAAAAATAACGCGTCCTCGATAGATGCGGGCGCACCATCCCTTGGTGTGGGCGCACCAGGCCTCAGGTGCGGGCGCACCTGAGTCTTCTGTCGTCAGTTTCGTCAGTTCTTCGTAAAACAATCATAACTTTCTTGTTTCTCGCCGTAATTGGACATATGACCTATCGTTGGAAAGCTCTCGGAACAAGCTATAACCTCCAATTTGAATCACCTCAAAATCATTTATAGATTGAAAGATATGTGCATTCAAAGTCAGTCTTATGTCCCAAATGACGTTTTCCTTCTACGCAACCTCATCTACACACCCATACACCTCCATGAGCTCCATATACTACCATATACCCAACAAATTAGAGCCAAATTAAATTGTTTGGGAAAATGATAATGTCGAGTAGCTTTATTTGTCTTATTTATTATCAATGCTTCTGCCTCTTTTTATTGTATCATTTTTTTGCTAATTATGTGGTGGTTGCATAGGAGGCCATGAGAGGTCTAATTAATCCTCTATGTCCTTGGTACTTGACAGTGATTTGGATTTTTGGACCACTTCTTGTCACTGACTATGTGTTTTTAGTTTTGTTTGGTGAATTAATGAGCATTTCCACATTATTGTCCTTGCTAATTTCATCTCCCCTTGATGTCACTACTCACTACAACAAGGCACGTGTTCTACCTTCAAAATTTATCAAGGGCTAAAAATTTGGCTGACAGATTCTTACTTTCCTACCGCCATAAGAGCAACTCCAATGGTAGAGCAAAATGAAAATTGGCTTAGAGTACCACATAGATTTTTCTAGCTAACTCCATTTTAAGCCAAAACTCCCCCAATGGTTAGCAATATGAGTAGGTCCCACTTGAAGTAAGATAGTTTTTTTTATAAGAAAAATATAGAAATTGTTCACCAAAATCCCACATGGGCCCACAATTTTAGCTCAAGCCAATTGGCTTAGTTAAGCTACATTGGCTAGCAAATGAAATTCTAGCTACTCACTCCAATGGTTGGGCTAATTGCTTAATTTTTTATTTATTTGCTAGCAAGTCCCTAATGTTCACCATTGGAGTTGCTCTAAGTCCCATAACATGGTCAGTAAATTGTTGACCGTGATTCTATTGCTACCGGTTAATTTTAGTTGGCGATGAAGTCAGTTTGATTTTTTTGAAATGAGAAAATTAGTTAGTCATTTTACCCGTTGGTTTTGTAATGGAAATTCTTTGGTGCTTTTGCTGACTTGCGAGTATCTAAAATTAGAGTTTGTCTTTGTCTTGTGGGAGACCGACTATTTTTAAATTAAAATTAGTTATTAGGTCCGGGCTATGCCCCGGGTAAGAAAAATTTCATTTATTAATATTGTACTTTGATATGATAGCACTAAATACAACTTGGTCTAGTGGTAAAAACTTTAGTACATGAACTTGAGGTTACGGGATCAAAACCTATACTATGCAATTTTTAATTTTTTTTATTGTACATGGATTACATGAACTAAAACTCTCTAGGGAGAGCGCCACGTGGCATCGTTCCTGGTTTACGCACGCCTTTTAATATATTAGTATAGATAAGGTAATGGTAAGCCCAATATTAAAAAAACAATTAGCTCAATAGTGACTAAGTTAATTTCTTTCGGTGACTAGTTTAATTCATTTAGTGACTAGGTCTCCTTTTATATTAAAATTAAACCGTCTCTTTTAATAATTTTTGCTAAAATTATGTGTTCCTAAGTATATATATATTACACATTTATTATATGATTTACTTAAAATTTGCAATATGTAAGATAGTGATAGTTTTTTTCTTTTATAAAATTATCATTCTTACATTAGTTTATTATAATGAAATTTTCATTTTATAAAATGAATTTTTTTTTTCACATAGTCACCCTTTACCTATTGACCATCTACATCTACTAACATTCTATTTACCATCTACATCTACTAACATTCCCCTTTTTCTCTCTCTCTTCTCCCACAAAATCCTATTTTTCAATCTAGGGGCTACCACCACCTTTTTGGGCGGTGGTAAGCCCCTATTTCCTTTTGTTACTAGTTTTTTTATGTTTGTACTTCTAATAAACTTCAGTCTCTCTCTAATATATGGAGATTTTTCTACTCATGTATTGGGTTATATCTACCCATATATTGGGTTTTATCTCTCTCCACGTGAGAGTTTGGAGATTTTGTTTTTGGGTTTTTGTGTAATTGAATATGTTGATTTATTGATCGAAATTTAATTTGTGCGGAGTTGCAACAGATGTCAAGACTTCGTTTACAATCACTTGAATTCAATCCAGTTCTACTTTAAAATTACTAAAGATCGATAGATCCCCTTGCAGAAGGCTGCATCAGACAGCGATGTGAAAGGCAAGGGTGTTCAGAAGTGTTAGATCTACTCAACGATCGTAGTTTTGTCATATTAGAATTGTATTTATTTTATTTTGATATGTATTTGTTTAGTTTATGTTTCTATTGTAGATGTCGTATGAATTTGAATCAATGAATTAATGTTAATTTCAAAAAAAAAATCTACATCTGCTAACATTATTATATTAGTGTGGACCACATTCATATAACTTTTAAACGCATAGAGAACCGATCAAGATGCAAATATGCAATCCCTTCGTTGTTTTATTCTCGTAAGAATAAGATAGTACTAAATAGGTTGAAAGAAAGTAAAAGAGAGCGATAAGGGTCCAAAGAACAGGGGGCTTATTTTGAAGAACAACTTTCGCACAAGGTACACTCTGTTAAAGCTATGATTTATAAACACAACACATGTGAGTATCCCACGTTGATAAAAGAAGAGAAATGAGTTCAGTTTATAAGGCAAAGGGTTACTCCCCTTATTGCCATATGATTTTAAGGTGGAACCTCCTTAGTCTTACCTGTGAAGTGGACTCTCACTCTTTATGCTCCAAGGCTAATATTTAACATGGTATCAGAGCTAGTGATGGGAAGTGTTGAAGTATTTAAGCTATAATGTATAGCGCAAAACACATAATGTGGTGTCCTACATTGATAAAAGAAGAGAAATGTGTTTACTTTATAAGGTAAAGGGACTACTCCCCTTATTATTGTCATATGGTTTCAAGGTGGAACCTAAGGCAAAAAGGGTTACTCCCCTTATTGCCATATGGTTTTAAGGTGAAACCTCCATTAATACAAAAATGCCAATTTGTGTATCCTCATTTACATCGAACAATAAGACAAACGACGTAGATAGGGAAATTGCGTCAGTTCCCATTTAGAACTCGACGCAAATTAACTAAAGCAAGAAAACTAGAAATCATATTTTTGTCGAACTTGGCCTCCCATCTGACACAAATTATTGTTTTATGCCGACTCATGTCTATCAACCGAAGCATATAAAATTTAGACATATCCACAAAAAATTAGAAATTGCGTCGAATGTAGGTTAGGGTGCGACACAAATAATTCTACATATATAACTCACACTTTCTTCGACCTAAGACTCTAACCTTGTCTATCTCTGTTGAGCCGTCTCTCTCTTCTCTAACCTAGATCTATCTTTTCTCTCTCTATTCTTGAGCAACTCTGGTCTCTTGTCTAACCTAAATAGCCTTTCATCTCTCACCAAAATTGGCTCTCATCTCCCTCAAGTCGCCGCCTGAATTTTTCCTCTCATCTCTCTCAACTCGCCACCTGATTTCATCCACTCGTTCTCCTCAAAACCTCTGGCGCTAGTCACTTTCACCAGTTTGCCTCTTATCGCTCAACTTGCCGATAATTTCAAGTGTTGTGCTGTGCGAAGCCGAGTGAATTTAGGGTTCTGGTGAATTTAGGGTTTTGGGTAACAACAATCCGAGTGTTGTAATGTGCGAAGTCTAGTGCTATGGTTTTGGGTAACAAGAATTCGAGTGTTGTGTAAAGTCCAAGAAGCATCAAGAATTCGAATGCCTCTTGAAGTGAATAAGCATCAAGGTTCTAGAATTTTTTTACGTTAGTTTCTAGTGTTCTAACTTAGTTTTACATTTTGTTTTTTAGATCGTCCTTAAACTGAATTAGATTTATTTGCTAATTGAATGTAATATTTATTTCTTAGATCTGAATTAGGCTTTTTTTTTAGATCTAGATTGTTGTTTACTACTCAAATTGTGGTTGATTTTTACACTATTAAGTAATTAGGTCTATGTTTGATACGACTTCTTTTGAGGTGAAATGTTGTTTGAGATTCTTTTTTTTTTGTTTTTTTGGATGTGTAAAATGCGAAAGGTAAATGAAATAATTGCAAAATCTGGCTTTTATTTGTGTTAAAGGCCACAGTCTAATAAAGAGATAAGAAAAAAAACTTGTAAACAATGAGATATAATTAGAAATGAGAAATGACTTTATTTTTTAATAGAAATGAACAATATGCGTCAGTTATACCCACGCTATCCGACCCAAATCCTTTTTTAATAAAATTGGCCAATTTACTGTCGGATATACCCACTCCATCCGACGCCAATTCTCTTTTTTTTTTTAAATAACATTGACCATTTTGTGTCGGTTATAACATTTAATCCGACGCAAATCCACTCTTTTGCGTCGCATATAGTTCTCAATCCGACGCAAATATCCCTCTTTAAGATAGATTGCTTACTCAATCGAGCACCACTTGTGTCGATTCATGGACCACATGCGACGCATATGGTATAAAAATTGCGTCGAACACAAATAACCTTTGGGCAATTTGCGTCGAGACCTATAGTGTCGAAATCGAAATCGGCGCAAATTAAGGTTCTGGAACCGACGAAAATTAAGGTTTCGGAACCGATGCAAATAGCCATTTTTCCACTAGTGCTCCTTAGTCTTGTGAAGTGGATTATCTACTCTTATGATGGTTGCGGTCCAAGCCCAATTTAAAACAGCCAATCCATTTCCTCCATTCTTATGAATAAACAAAAAAGATATTTATTTTTCTCAATAGTCAGCAAAATATTAAAGGATGACGCATAACAATGAGCTGAACATGCCTAGAAAACTATATGATGGGAGAAGTTGGAAAATAACTTTTTTTATCAATTGGAAGACCTACGAAATTGATATAAATAATCAGTGACCGAAAATATCAAATACTAACATGTACTCCCTCTGTTTTTTTTTATCTTTCTCACTTGGAATCTTGGCACTATTCATACTTGGAGAGAATCTTCTCAATTGTTTTCAATTTATAAGAAAAAATATAGTCATGTGGGGTCTTGTTTGATTCGTCTCAATTAGTACATTATTAATATTCAATCGTTATAATTTTTACTAATATATAATGAAAGATATTTAAGTTCAAAGAAGTGCATTGGGAGATGTGCACAGGAAAGTGAGAATGTTAAAAAAAAACAGAGGGAGTAAGTCACATTATCCATAACACATTTTCTATTTACTCCTCTATTGCAGGCTAGTTTCAATGGTTAATCTTTTAATGGAATAAAAACATATCCTTTCTGTTTTGTAGGATAGTTTAGGTTTACAAATATGAGTACAATAATATCATAATAGACAATTATATGTTCATACTTTCTCTTTTCTTACTTGCAATGTTATCTATACAAATATATTAAAAGGCGCGCGAAAGAAAGCCTATGGGTCACGTGGCACTCTCACTCTCCTCACATTTCTATTGCAAATGTTTTATGTCTATGTGTACTCCTCACTTTTAAAAAAATGTGTAAGTGCAAGGTATCGAACACGTGACCTTTGAAATGAAAAATAAGAGTTTAACCATCAATACACATTGACTTTGTTGTCTAATGTTTCAAATAAAATATGATGAAGTCTTCTAATAATTATAGTCAACTAAAAAGACTTAAACAAGTATATACATCTCTAACACTCTTATTACATAACTTACAAGAGAATATTGATATCATATTACGTGAATTTTTCAATTTCTTAATGGATAAAAAAAAAGTAGCAAAATAAATTATGAAATTTAAAGATAATAACATATTTATTTATTGTAACTGACCCGGGACATCGCTCGAGCAAAAACAAAAAAACTAGTTCATTTTATATTACTTGCAACATTAATATTTTTGATTATATAAACTTTTTTCTCTCTCCCAGCGTATAAGATCTCGTTTTTTATGTATCTCTATCTCTCTCCTTATCTAAATTATTGAGACATGTACCAATTTTTTTAGAAAAAAAATACACTCCAATATTACTATTAATAAAAATCGGATGAAATATTTATTATGACTACCTATATTACAAATAATCCAAGAAAGAATGGTAGAAGTAATCATTTGGGGGTTTTCTATGATGTAACCGTGTTTTTTTTGAAACTATACGTTTAATGTTTTTTTCTTCTATACTATACCCTTGAGTTTTTTTACTTTTCTACACAGTACTCCTCCGTTAAGTGGGTGAACGTTTATCGTTAATTACTTATTATCCCTGTAAATGATTCAAATTAACAGTAGTTTGAGGAAAAAATTTCCTCCATAAGTAAACTCTTTCTTCCATTAATTTTTCTCTATATTAAATTCCCATTGTTGAACTTCTCTCTCTCAAATTCTCATTGTCGATCTTCTCCTGCATGAAGAAAATTTAACAAAACCCTAAACTTCACCTAAACAACATAAGTGCAGAAATCTAAAATAACAACTTATAGTCAAGAAAATTACCTAGAATTTTGGTTCTACTCATGATTTTGCACTTTCGTCTTCAATGAATCTCCCATTTTCAGGAAAAAAAACAAATTTTTAGGGTTTCACAATGTATTTTAGGAATTTCAAGTAACAAGGGTGAAAGATTGAACTAAGTGAGAAGATTTTAGGGAATAA